>NC_083226.1:73571238-74302488 GCF_032191835.1 Heteronotia binoei
GTTCATGTACAATGTTGGTTCAGATACATGAACTTTCCAGGTTTTCTTCAACTGCAGCTCTGTGCAGACTGAGTAACAGTGATCATTGGCATAGTCACTAAGAACATATACTTCCGAATACATAGTTAGTAAAAGGATATATATTCGGAAGTCCATGGAAAAGGCGGGAAAGGAGCTTCTGCAGGCTCAGGAGAACTGCTTGCCTGCTTTCCTGCCTTTGGAAGCCTTTTCCCGCCTCTCCCATAGCCTCCCTAGGATCAGGGAAAGAGGGGGAGAGGAGCCTCAGCAGCCAATCCAAAGCATGCATTTGCAAAATGCATTGCAAATGCATGCTTTGCAGGGCTGTTGTGTAGCTGATGGCTGGGCTAATCCCCAAGCCATCAGCAACATTGTTGTTCTTTTGTTTACTTGGGTATCCAAGTAAACAGTGTTCTCTGGCCAATCACAGAGCAGTGCTATTTTTTTGAAACTGCTCTGTGTGGGGCCAGAGAATTTCTTTAAGGAGTCTGCCTGGCTGGACTCCATTCCATTGCTACTGTGTTGGTGTGAGAAAGAGATTGTGCTGCGCTGGCCCTTGGCTTCAGCTGCTGCTACTCTCTCTCAGGCTTGCCTGACTTGCCTGGAGTAGAGAAGATGTCTAAGGTAAAATAGTCTTGGGGTTCTTGTTTTTATTTTAGTTAGTAAAAAGACTTTTAGAGACTCAGAGTCCCTTTACTTATCCAGAATTGGGTGGGTGATTACTGGGTAACTTATTTGGGGTTAGGGGGTTCTGCTGGGGGTGGGGGCCTGGGGTGGGGGTGGGGTTGCCAATTTGCCCATATCTTACTTTAGTGAGAGGACTTTTAAAAGTGCAGTGTCCTTTTACTTTCCTGATTTGGGTGGCTTGGATTTCTCAGGGTTAGGGTGAAGGGTTTTTTTGGGGGGAGGGGTTGCTAAAGTTCCTGTATTGTTAAAAGTCAAGGGTTTTTTTTACTGTTTTAAAAGGATTCTGTGTTTGATTTGTTGCTGCTGTGTTGAACTGCTGCTGTTCCTTTTCTCTTCTGGTTCTGGTTCTTTGGGGAGTGCTGTTTGGCCTAATTTTCATTGTTAAAAAGGTCACTTTTTTAACAGTTGAGTTTGTTGGCCTTTTCTCAGTGATCTGTTTGGATCTATTCTCTGTTGCTGCAGGTTTTGCATCCTCCTGTCCTATTGTCCCTTTTCCTGGTTCTGGTTTGGGAGGGGGGGGTGTTGTTGATTTATTTGGCCTGGGGTTTTTGTTGAAAAGGTCACTTGTTAACAGTTGAGTTTGTTGGCCTTTTCTCAGTGATCTGTTTGTTCACTGTCGCTGCGGGTTTTGCATCCTCCTGTCCTATTGTCCCTTTTTCTGGTTCTGGTTTTTTTTGTGTGTGTGTGTGTGTGTGTGTTAAAAGTTAAGTTTCTTTCTGTCACGTTTTGGTTTTTTAAAATTACCTCTGGTTGGTGTGGGTGTGTGTGCTATGTGGGGTGGGTCACTTTCATGTTTTTATAGAGTTATTTTTAGAGTCTGAGGGTGCTTTCGGTTTGGCTAGGGCCACTAAATAGGCTGCCCCACTAATAAGGGTGTTTTTAGGGATTGTGTTTTTTGAAATAAAAAAAAAATTAATCCAGTTTAGGGCTTTATCTTCTTTCAAAATTCAACTAGGCCAGGTAGGGGTGATTTAAAAAGCTTTTAGGTTTCTCATAAAAGGCAACATGACTACTAGGCCACACCAGGCTCCCTTTTAAAGAGACTAGGGTTGCAGTGCATCTTGCTTTCAGCCACTGAAAGCTGGTGCATCCTTAGATTTCCATAGGGTAAACCACAGCTTCTCCCAAGTTATAGGGGACACCTGATTTCTAGTTTGCAAGGAAATCAGGTTTGTCCCAGGATCTAGTTTGGAGAAATTTAACTAGGAGGATAGAACAAGGATTGCCTTTATCTCAAGGTAGCTTTTCAAAAACTGTAGCCAGGTAGAGGCAGGATCACCTAGTCTCCTAAACTTTACCAGACTACTACTACCCCAACCAAAGAAGGATAGGTTAGGGACCAATAAACAAACAAACAAGTTTTGGTGGGAGAGTTTTTAAAAAGAAGTCAGGGCACCTGTTGGTTCAGGTTACAGTGCAGTGAGTTAGGTTTGTAAAAAACCCCACTCTCAGTTCAGGTTGTGTGAGACTGGCCAAGGGTGACATGAGTGGCAGACAGCAGAAGAGGGGCCCTGGGGGCAAGGCCAAGGAGAAGACTAGAGGGGTGGAGAGGAGGGGGAGGACCCAGGTTTTCCCCCCACCTGTGCGTAGGGCCACTCCACAGCCTCCTTCCAGCACTCCGACCTCTGGCCGGAGTGTGATGATGAAGAAGAATGTCTGCCTTGGGCCCTGCCCCCAGAAGATGTGCTATTAGGTGCTGGCACTGAGCAGGGGTCTGCTGCTCAGGCAGTCTCTCCTCCAGCTGATGTTGCTCGGCCTCAGCAGCTGGAGGAGGAAACAGCAAGAGCAGCCCTCCTTGGAGATGAGCTTTGGGGACAGTTTTCTGTCCAAAATGATCACCCCAAGTAGGGTGCAGAATGTCATGCAGGAGCTGGAGGAGAAGCTGGTTGACCAGCCCCCTTCTTCAGTTCCTTCAGGCATCAGAAGTTCTTCAGGGGATGGCCAAAAGGGGAGGCCATATGGGGTGGAGGGGGAAGAGATGGAGAAATACGAGGTGTCTCCATCTCTGCCCAATTCCCCCCAATGGCCAGCCCCTCCTGCCACCCCAAGACATGATGTGTTTCTCCCGAGCACCTCACAGGAGGTGGCTCCGGACACCCAAGCTGCCAGTCAGCTTGGGCATTTGTACACCTCTGAAGTCTGGAAGCACTTCCAACTTATGGAGGATCCACGCTATGCGCAGTGCCAGCTGTGCAGGGCCCGGATCAGTCGTGGGTAGGACCCTGCCCACCTGACTCTGAGGGGAATACAGAACCACCTGCAGAAGCACCACCAGGCAGTGCTTCTTAAGGGGGAGATGCAGGCTGGTGCTGGGGTGCCCAAGCGGCCAACACCACCCAGCCAGGAGTTCTGTCCCATTGCGACTACCTCCAGAGCTCTCCAGGAGAGTTCCGTGGCAGTGCAGGTGTTATGTATTGAACATAAGCTTTTGTACCGCATGGCAATCGCTGCTAAAGGCAACCTACGGGTCCCCGGATGCGGCTCGCCAGACGCCCCGCCCATCAAGATCTACGGCGGGAAGTTTGACTGGCCAGGATTGGTTTGGTCAGTCAAGGGGGCAGTTCTGGGTAATGTATATAAGCGGGACCCGGCCCACGTGCTCCCTCTCTTGTAATGTGCTACTGAATAAACCATGTTGCCTTCAAACAGTCTTGGTTCTCAGTACATTACAGCAGGGATGCCAGCCATCTCTGCCTGAGATGTTTGGTGGGGGTGGCACCTGTATGCCAAGAGGGGGTATCAGGTATGGCAGGAGGGTGACTGCCTGGAACCTTGCCAGGTCAGTCGCCCATGGGCTTCCATTTTCAGTGGTCAAGAACCCTGGGGTGCTAGGGTTGCTCGAGTACTTGGCACCCTGGTACAAAGTTCCTGCCTGAACCACCATTAGCAGGACTATTGTGCCAGCTGTTTTCAGGGTGACCAGATCTGTGGTGAAGGCGCATTTATCCCATGCTGCTGGGGGGACTGTTCATTTCACCTCAGATATCTGGAGCTCCCAACATGTGTTCGAGAGGTATCTCTCCCTGACTGCGCATTGGTGGCAACCCAGAGAGCTGCAGGGTGCGTGTGGAACTGGCAGTAGTGGCAGGCAGGGTTAGGGCCACCAAGCCAGCTATCGCTGGGCCTTGCTGCACGCCAAAGCAGTCAACGCACCGCACATGGCGGACACACTCAGAGCCATCCTCTTACGGCAGTTAGAGGGCTGGCTAGGCAGTGGGGACGTCGCCACAGGCTTCGTGGTGACTGGTGGTGGCTCCAATATCAAGGCGGCTATCCAGCGTCAGGGCCTACAACGCCTTCCTTGCATGGCCCACCTTCTCCACCTCATGGTTTAGGACGCATTGGACCAGACGAAAAGCAGGATCGTTGGTATCTAGCCACGACCCATGAGTACTGACTTCTGCTCCAGAAGTGTTGGCACATTACGGGTCACTTCTCATGCAGCAATACAGACTCGTATCTGCTATGTGAGAAACAGACACTGACAGGCTTGCCAGGGCACCGCCTGATCGGTGATGTCAGCACACGCTGGAACTCCACCTGTGCCATGCTGGAGTGCATGCTGGAGCAGAGAGCAGCCCTGGATGCCTTTGTCTCTGAGACGAGGGTCTTTCAGTATGAGAACCGTCTCACCCAAGAAGATTGGGTGGTTATTTCTCGGACAAGACCCACACAGAAATGCTCTCGTCTGACATGGCGAGCAGTGGTCGTTTCCATGGTCCACATGGCCTGTGATGACCTGGCCTCATTTCTAGTGCCAGCTCAAGGCCATGCAGACATTCTTCCAGCAGTGCGTGCCCTGGTTGTTAGGCTGCAGGAAGGGCTTGAGGCCCACTTTCAGACTTTCACCCAGGATAAGGTCTACATGATGGTGACAATGTTAGACCCGCACCTTAAGGGCACAGTCGCCGAGCGGGCCAACGAGCTCGATTGCTGGCAAGACGAGCTCTCCCAAAAGGTCAAGTGTTACAGAGTCAGGGTGGGCCCAGTGCTGGTAACTGAGGAGGAAGGGGGTGGAAGTAGCTCATCTGCCACTTCCACTGCTGTTCATCCCTAACCTCCCCAGCTAGGCAGCGTTTCCCACCAGACTCACGCCACAAAGAGTCCTGAGATGAAACTGTTGGGTTTTCTATTGCAATTTCACTTCCTGTTGTCATGAGTTAATTAAATGAATGTATAGGCATGCTGATGCTTAGCCAGTGAGAGATAGAGCCAATGAGAATGTGTGCACGTATTTCCCGCTCAGGCTAGGTGTCAAAATGTAAAGTGACCGTTGAAGCAATGCCCTAATTGGCTAATCCATATATTTGGGAGGTGGTCTGGGGGAAACCATTTGGTCAGTTTTTATTGCCCTTTGTGTAGGCCCTTAGATCTCCATGCAGTTAGAGTTTGGACATCTCAGTGTCGAGATGTAGCTTAGAGAGCTAGATAGGAGATTGAGTCCTTCTTTGTTTTCTAGTAATCCCAGTAACCCTTTCCTCATAGAAAAAGTAAACTACTTTGTTCTTAAGCTAAACTGTGTGCCTGGCTGTTTATTATTGTGGTTCTCACCACACAACTCTGCTAAAGTGTTTCTAAACCCCAACAGAAACTCATTGGGCGGCTCGTTGGCCCCTCGGGGAGCGGTCGAGTGCCGCAGAGTCAGGGTGGGCCCAGTGCCAGTAACTGAGGAGGAGGGGGGTGGAAGCAGCTCATCTGCCACTTCCACTGCTGTTCATCCCTAATCTCCCCGGCTAGGCAGCATTTCCCACCAGACTCACGCCACGAAGCGTCCTGAGAAGACACTCATCGGGCGGCTCGTTGGCTCCTCTGGGAGCAGTAGGCCCCTGAGAGCAGAGACGGGTGCTACGATGGTGAGGGACTATCTTTCGGAGCCCAACGAGTCACAGGAAATGTCTCCTTTGGACTACTGAATCACGAAGGAGGGGGTCTGGCCGGCCCTCTCCTCTGTGTCCAAGGAGTTCCTCTGATGCCCACCAACGAGCATGCAGAGCGAGCGCGTCTTTTCGCATACAGGCAACATTGTCTGCCCACATCGCAATTGCCTGCAACCCTGGACAGTTGAGCGGTTGGTCTTCCTGAAGGTCAACTTGCCTGTGTTCGGCTCCCTGAACGTAGACTGAGAGTGAATGAAATGAGCACCTACTTGTGCCTGCATCCTCTCTTGACCCGCGCTTGGAAGGTGGTTGTAAAACGCTCTCCCACAAAAAAAAGACTAGAGTCCAAAGGCAGCTCAAAAACTCACTCACAAATTGATTGGCAGTGCATCCCCCCACCCCACCCCTCATCCATCCCCAAACCAAAAGTGAATGCTGGTTTAAAATCTGCAAAGCAATCCAAATTTTCCCAGTCCCCATTCACACATGCCTAATAATCCTGAAAGGGCCATTGCAGCCCCCAACTGTAACCGACAGCACCCACAGGCCCAGCCAGGATAACCCAGTTTTTTTTTCAGGGGCAGGAGGAAGAAAGAGGGAGGTGCCAGTGATGATGACAGGCAGCCAGCAGCCATACCAATGCTGAGGTCCCTCTAATGGGGCAGTGATAGCTGGTGTGTTGCTGCTGAGCTGAGAGAGAAGGAATGGTTCCCTTCCTCTCACACAATCTGAGGCCCTCCCAGTGATCTTCCTCATTTGGGGTGCAACACTGGCTTGCCTCCTCGTGGTGCACCCTGGGTAACGCAAAAGAGCCTGGACCAGCCAACCATCCATCACTCAAGGTAAGTCTAAATGCTTCTTGCTTTGCGTCAGATACAGAATGATGTGGAGCTAGGTGTGGTCCACTGCTTCTTTTGTTTGAGAGTTGTGTTGTTTGGGGCAGGATTGGAGAGCTGGCATCTGTAGATTGTGTGTTCTGTGGCAGGAAAGCTGGCACCTGAGTGAGAGACCCAGAACCAGCATGGTTGTTGTGCTTGGCCAGCTCTCCTCATGTTGTTTGAGGCAGGGCTGGAGAGCTGGCATCTGGGTTTGCTGCAGCAAGGTCTGCGGAGCAGACCTTGAGCAAATTGTGTTTTGTGTGGCAATGACATTGGCATTGGCACCTGGGTTTATATTGGTTCCAGGCCAGCAGGGTTCATAGAGTAGATAGATGGATGTAGTGCATTTGGGTCCTATAGAGATTCTCTGGTGTGAAGTTAGGTTTGGCTTTGGGTGCCCCAGGAATTGGACCCCCTGGCCATTGATTTCAATGTCCATAGGGTATAATGGGGCTGTATATTCAGAAATAGCCATGCATCTACCATATATGCGGCTATTCTGAGTACCCACATTCGGAAATATACGGCATTCCAAATTTTTTGGGCCTGTATCTTTCCGAATCCGATTAATTCAATTTTTTTTTTTTGCACACCCCTACTGGTGACTGGAATCAGTCTAACCACCACATCACATTGGCTTTCATAGTGTGGCCGCGCTCCATCAGCAACAAGCATCCAGGTATAGGTGAGTCGTAGAAATTGGGTGGTGTCAAGTTGTCTGGTGGCTACCACCAAGTCTGGCCACAGTGAGACCTCCCTCAAATGCAAAAATAGCTCTGGCAAGACTCTTTCCCCTTCCCCTTTTTACTAATTGAAACCAAGCCTGGAATACTGGCAAAATTGTTGAGGTTTTCTTACTAATGGCCATTGAAGACATTCATTTCTTACACCCACAAGTGCTTCTTTTATCATTTTGAGGTTTTTAAATTTTTATTTATTTTTAGATATCAAAATTTTTTTTCATGCAAACCTGGAACATTTTTCAGGTTTGTAGAAGATCTGTCCATTTTCGGCTTCAATCTCTGGATACAAGCTGAAACCCATGGGGACTTGTACAAATAAATCCCTCCTCCCACTATTTCCTTCTTTCCTTTCTTTGAAAGCCCCAGAGCCTCTCATCCTTTCCTGCCTCTTCCCTCCTTCTCTAACAGCTGCTAGGATCCACACTGCTTCCTATGACGTTGGGGGAACTAGATTTGCTTTAAAACATAAACCTTTCTGTTGTGTCTGGCGTTCGTCCTGGGAAGCACAGCACAGCGCACATGTGGGCGGTGCCTGAAAGGGATGAACACAGTCTGCCTATGATGATCAGTGGCGGGAAGTTTAACTGGCCAGGATTGGACTTGACCAGGAAGAAGGTTGTTCCGGGAAATGTATATAACAGGGGACCCGGCTCCGCCATGTTGTCTTTGTGATGTATTCGCTAATAAAGCATGTTGCCATCTGAACGACTCCAGTACATTACACTGAACGATATCAGTACATTACACTGGCAATGAAGGTGGAATACCAGTGAGCAGATAGCAGCCTCCAGCCTGCGATCTGAGCTCCAGTGCTCCCGAGGCCGAGGTCATGGCTCCTGGGCAAACCCTACCGGCATTTGATGTCATTTGGCCCGACTTATGGGAATCATGGGTGGACCAGATCAACTACTACATAGAGCTGCACAAAATGGAGGCAATGGCAGAGAAGAAGGCACTTCTCCTGAATTCATGCAGGGTGGAGATCATCCAGCTGATGAAGCGACTCATTGCGCCGACCACCCTCACAAGGGCAACCTAAGACCAGCTGGTCAAGGCGATGATGAACCACATGGTGCCACAGCCATCCCATCTCACATAGAGGCATGCATTCTAAACGAGACAGTAGAGACAAGCTGAGTCCGCTGCTGAGCATCTTGCAGAGCTCTGTGGATTAGCCCTGAGATGCGATTTCACGGGGGACCTGGAAGAGATCCTGCTGGACCGTTTTGCAGTTGGCATCCGGGAGGAGAAAATGCGCTGAAAGTTGCTAGCATACAAGGACAAAGACATCGACCTCGCGAAAGCGCTCCAACAGGCAACCGCCTTCAAACAGACGCACACCAGCCCTTCCACGAACCAGTCCGTTGCTGCCGCAATCTCAGATGGTTCCAATGAGGAAGGGGCACATCAGCTTCGCCACCAGCCACGCAGTGGGCTGAAAACACCAAACTGACCACGAACAGCAGAGAAGCTGAGCACCAAATGCACCAGCTGTGGGAACCCACACGAGCGCCGAGACTGCCCCTACCATAACGGAGACTGCAGAAGCTGTGGAAAAGTGGGCCACATCGCCTGAGCTTCAGGGCCAGACCCAACAGGAAGCCCCAGTTCACACACCATAACTCGACAGACACACACACAACGGCCACAAACAGCATCCAGGTAATGAACTTGCCCCAGGACACCCCTGAGAAGGTCAAAGTGCAGGTCTTGATTGAGGGGGTCCCTGCCTGATGGAATTGGACATGGGATCCTCCATCTCCATTATTTTGGAGGAGACCCTCAGTAAACTCTGCCCCCACAACCGGCCAGCCGTGCGGCCCACGGAGTTCATATTGTGGGACTTTCAAAAGAATCCAGTGCAGATCACGGGGTGGGACAGAGTTCAGGCGGAGTTCAAAAATTTTAAAGTGGCCCTGGACATTCTTGTGGTGAAGCACTGGCTAACCACCCTATTGGAATTGGCTTGGTTTAAGCCCCTGGGCATCAAAATTGTAGGGGCGGACCACATACAGACCCACAATTTTGACCAAGTGTGCCAGGAGTTCCTGGAAGTATTCCATGGGGCTCTGAGAACGTACAAGGGGCCACCGATCGCATTTCAGCTGGACCCCACGGTTAGACCTTCAAGGCTAAAGGCTCAGCGGGTTCCGTTTGCACTTAAGCTAAAAATCGAAGCAGAACTGGACCGCCACATGGCCCAAGGGGTGCTAGCGCCCATCTTCCACGCCACTTGGGAAACCACTATAGTCACCCCAGTCAAGCTGAACAGGGACGTGCACATCTGCACAGACTACAAATGCACAATTAATAAAGCACTACAAGACAACTCGTACTCCGTCCCAGTGGTCAGCCATGTCCTCACCTCCCTGGCCGGTTCCAAGGTTTTTGGGAAGTTGGATTTTACCCAAGCATACCAACAACTTCCAGTGGATGAGCAAACGGCTGAGGCTCAGACCATTGTTACACACCAGGGTGCTTTCAAGGTGCGGAGGCTACAATTTGGGGTCAGCGTGGTTCCGGGAATTTTCCAAAGTTTAATGGACTCTCTCCTTAAAGAGATGCCTGGAGTACAACCTTTTTTCAATGACGTTTTGATAGCGGCACCCGACACCAACGAGTTCTGCCGCCGCCTTCAAGAGGTACTCTGCCGTTTCCAGAATGAGGGTCTCAAGGTGAAGCGGGAGAAGTGTTCGCTTGGGATGCCAAGGGTGGAGTTCCTGGGGTTTGTGGTGGACACCGTGGGAATTCACCCAACGCCCGACAAGTTCAGGGCGATAGTACAGGCCCTGGTCCCCACTTGCAGGGCAGAACTACAGAGTTTTTTGGGGCTCCTGAACTTTTACCACTCATTCTTGCCCTACAAAGCAGCCCAGGCCAAACCCCTACACAGACTCCTAGATAAGGGCGCCCCATGGGTCTGGGGGGGAAAAGCAGGTGATCAAGGACATCTTGGTTTCAAATGAGGTACTCCACCATTTTGATGAGTCCCTCCCCGTGATTTTAGCATGCAATGCTTCCACTTATGGAGTGGGTGCCGTCCTGGGCCACCAACTCCTGGACGGGAGAGAGGTCCCCGTGGCCTATTACTCTCGTACTTTGACTCAGGCTGAGCGCAACTACACCCAAATAGATAAGGAGGCATTGGCAATCGTGGCGGGTATATATAAATTCAACGACTACCTGTATGGTAGGCACTTCACGATTGCCACAGACCACAAGCCATTGCTTGGCCTACTCGCCCCAAACCGCCAGACACCACAGATCCTGTCGCAGTGGGTCCTGCAGTGGAACAAGTTCCTCAACTCATACACCTACAAGCTCGTCTACCGTCCCGGCAAGGCAATGGGCCACAGAGATGCCCTCAGATACCTTCCGCTGCAGCAGATGGACCCAGATCTAGCCCTGGCCCAACATGTGATGCTCCTGGAGTCTCTGCCGGAGCGACCTCTCCACACAGCGGAGGTAGCCAGGTCCACGGGCAGAAACCGCATCCTTATACACGTTTTGGACTGGGTGGGGAGGGGCTGGCTCATGGGCAAATTGGATGCTGAATTCAGACCGTTTGTTTCCCACTGGGAAGAACTCTCCTTACACAAAGGGTGTATTCTTTGGGGCAGAAGAGTGGTGTTCCCTCCCCCACTCCGGAAACAAGTGCTTGAAGTCTTGCACGAGACGCACCCAGGGATACTGCATATGAAAGCTCTGGCACGGAGCTATGTATGGTGGCCGGGAATGGATGAAGAGATTGAGGGGTGGGTTAGGAGGTGCCCGCCCTGCCAAGACTCCTGGCCAAATCTGCCTGGCACCCCTATTGATCGCTGGGAATCCAATCGGGTGCCATGGTCTCGGCTACGCTTAGACTTTGTGGGGCCATACCAGGGGCAAATATTCTTTATCTTGATGGATGCTTACACAAAGTAGCTGGAGGTCATCCCAGTCACTTCCACCTCCACAGAGGCCGCAGTTACAGCCTTATGGAGAGTTTTTTGCACCCACTGAATCCCTGACACCGTAGTGGCAGACAACAGCACTGTGTTTACCTCCTGGGAGTTCCAGGAATTCCTGAATAGGTACCTCATCTGCCACATACGGTCTGCTCCCTTTCACCCGGCCATTAATGGCCAAGCAGAGGGCATGGTTTGCACAACTAAGGAGGCCCTGGGTCGCATAGTCCAAGAGGATTGAGACCACAGACTGTCTGCCTTCCTGTTTGGGAACAGGATCAACCCCAATCCAGCTACAGGTGTAAGCCCTGTTGAGTTACTCATGGGCAGGCGGTTAACCACCTGGCTAGATAGGTTACACCCTGACCGGGCCCCAGACCGCTGCAGCTCTCCAGAGACCAGGGAGACCGCTAATGGGTGCTTTTTGGGGGATTCGGTCTATGCCAAGAACTTTGCAAGCAGGCCGGAGTGGATACCAACTCGGGTGCTCATCGGAAGGGGGGCAGCTCCTTCGCAGACACATAGCCAACTCCGCCACCGCACCCTGCCAAAGGAACCGGCACAGCCAGGGGAGTGGGGAACAGAGAGAGCACGGGGCCGCCGCAAGAAGCAACCCTGCCGAACTCGCCGGGGTCACTAGCAGAGGAGCCGTACCGGGAGGGGGAGATACCTCCGCAGGATCGAGACAACACTCTGCCGACCCCGGCCCAAAGCGAGGAACCAGTGGTTACAGAACCCCAGGCAGCAGTCCCGGCTCCCCAGATCGAACCTCGGTGGTCGCTCAGAGAGCAGTGGCCACCCGCTCATTTGAAAGACTATGTATCTTGAACTAGGGGGGGAGGAGTATTGTGTCTGGCGTTCGTCCCTGGAAGCACAGCACAGTGCACCTGTGGGTGGTGTCTGGAAGGGACGAACGCAGCCCATCTATGATGATCAGTGGTGGGAAGTTTAACTGGCCAGGATTGGACTTGACCAGGAAGAAGGTTGTTCCGGGAAATGTATATAACAGGGGACCCGGCCCCACCATATTGTCTTTGTGATGTACTCGCTAATAAAGCATGTTGCCATCTGAACATCTTCGATATCAGTTACATTACACTTTCCCTAAGTTACCAGGTGTTCTAAAGGTAGTAAGGCTTAAGGTTAACTGCTATGAGGTAAGTTTTGTGGTGAGCAGATAGAATATGGAGATCACTTAGGCAGGAACTGTATTTTAATAACACAGAAAATTTATTTATTTACAAATTGATTTCAAAGAACAGATAAGCAGCACAGGTCTCTAAGTAAACAAAAGAGAAACCTGGCTGAGGCATATTAGATTAAACTAGTTATGGTTTCATTGAGTAGTTTCTTCAATACTTTTAGGCATAAACAGGCTTTTACTGACTAGGTAGTGGTTTGAACCCTCTTTTACACACAGGATTTTACCCCCACCAGCCTGCCCTTTCCCAAGAGTCAGCTAAATGGTACAAAGTCTGCTCAGTACCAGAGACAGGCCTAATAAGTGGGTAGACTGATTCCTCGCAAGCAGTTGCTCCACCCCAGATTTCTTCTTTCCTGCAGTAAAACAAGAGTAGGAAGCCTCGAGGGGAACTGGAGGGAGCTGCAGATCAAAATGTGCCTGTGCAGCAACTGGTGGGGAACTGATTGCTTGAGCTTGGGAAAACAGAAGCCCAGGGGTGGAGAAGCTAGTGAGGAATCGGTTGTACTCTGTTCTCTCTCAGAGGTAGCTAAACCACTCTGCCATACTCTCAAGCAGAGCTATCCTTCACACTGTCTGCTCTTTCTCTGAGACAGACTCAAGCTCTCACTGCTCTCTCTCTGAGGTAGAACTGAATTCCCTCTGCATTCTTCTTGAGGTAGATCTGAACTAACCTCCTACTGTGCTTCCCTCCAACATTCTATCCCCCCTTCTGAAAGGTGATTGGATGCTGGAACTGCATCCCATTGGCTCAAGTGAGTGTCTGTTTTCCCCTTCAGGGGCAGGGCAGCTCCTGTCATCATACTCCTTCCCATCCACCAAAGCATCTACCTTTATCTCCTCCCTATTTTCAGTTTTCTGCCCTTCCTTATCCCTGGTACTCTCCACCCAGGAAAATTATGGTCCTTGCCTTGCACAGGGGCTCAGCCAGGCATCACCATTTGCTTCACTTTATGTGGTTTTCAACCACCATCTCCCTTGCCTCATGCAGGGCTTGGGCAGGCCAGGCACTTCTGTCTATCTTGCCTTGCACTGGGCTCAGCTGGCCCCACTGTCTGTCTTCCCTTGTGTGGGTGCTACCCTCTCCCTCATCACACATAGGGCTTAGCTGGGCACCAGATTCCTTGCCTCACCTTGCACAGGACTTGGCCAGGCTGTGTGCTGCTCTCAGCCTTGCCCTGCAGGGATCAGCCAGGCACTGCACAGAGCTTGGCCAGATGCCACTATCTGTCTAACTTCATGTGAGGCTTGGTCCAGGTGCCAATGTCTGTCTTGCCTAGAACAGACTGAACCAGGCATTGGGATCTTGCATCTTGTGAGGGGCCCAGGTGTCTGGGCTCTGTCTCCCTTGCCTTTTCTTACACTGACTGCGCACTGCCTCTTCCATGTTGTGTGGGGATTGGGTGGGTTGGGCTCAGCCCTTCTGTCAGAGGGCTGGCTGGTCCTGTGGGGAAGGGCAAGCTATTGGCCCACCAGGAGGCTTCCACGTGCTCTCAATGGCCATTTTCCCCTACCTGTGAGATAAATGTGGACCTAGCTAAAGGCACCCAATGTGTTTCCACAGCAGAATGGGAATTTGAGGCCCTAGTCTGAAAATCTAACCACTACACTGAACTGGCATTTGTGTGGGGGCTGCTGTTAAACAGTAGCAAGCAGCCAGTCATGCAATTTGGGTGTAGCTAGTTGCCCAGTGTTTGTTGCCAGGCCTGTTCTCAATGAGTCAATGGCCAAAATCTCCCTAAATTTGATTTATTATTTTGGGGTTTTATAACCACCTCCATTTAAAAAAAATCACATCTTAAAGCCAAATGTGGCATAAGTGTCTGGGAGCTGCTCCAGGCCCAGAGCAGCTCCTAGATGCTGCTGTCACCACAGCTGTACCCACAGTGATTGTCAGATGCTGCTGCTGTAGGGTTCCCATTCTCCCACCAGGGTTCCCCTGATTTCAGGGTCTCCAACCCACCACCATGGAACTGGCTGGCAAGGGAGCCTCTCATGCTGAAGAGTGCTGGTGTACCCAATGTGCCTAATGGGATGATGTCACCCGGAAGTGATGTAATCACACAGGGCATGTCACACAAGGGATGCTCTTATAATTTGTGGAAAAACTCCCAGAGACAGGCCCAGAGTCCCCTGCTGGCAACCAGGTAAGACCTGGCAATTCTGTGCTGCAGACGTGCCCAGAGTGGTTCTGTCATATAATACAAAAGGAACACACAAGTATTGCAATCCAAAATAATGAAACAATATCCAAAAAGTGAACCATTAATAATTCATTCAATAGTTTTTTGTATAATAATTCATTGAATTTATTCAATATATTCAATAGACAAAAGCCAATTTATATTTCATATAGGTATAACTTTTTAAAATGTCCATATGAATTTCTGCTGAACACTGAAGAAAGTTAAGCCCAAAGTTCCTTAATGGCAAATTTGTTTCAAATCTCCATAAAGAGCATGAAGTTGATAAAGTCAAACAATTTTAATGTAGATCAAGAGCCCTAAAAGGATGCATCAGAATAGTCATGGCTACAAGCAGTTGACTTGTAATGCTTGTTTCATTCAAAACTTCTTCATGGTCGGGACCTTCTAGAGCTGCAATTATTATAAATTATCACCATAAGACACACTATTATATATTACAAATACCCCTAGCTCCAAAAACGTATGTATGCTCACAATATCCAACCTTATAAGAAACAACTCAATTCAAAAAGAGCATTCACATCTCACCATTACAATAACATGTCAATTTCCAACCTACATGTTGCACATTCTTTTAAAATGTTAATTACATTCAGTTGTCATCTCCGTTAAAGGGCACAAGGCCTGCATTTGACTCTCCATGCATTTTGACTATGTCTGATATATCTGCATCACCTTTATATATTCAAACCATCAAGGAAAACAGGTATAGTACAGTGTCTTTACATGTAAACAATCAAAGAAGACAGGTGTAGTCCAGAGTCAAGTTCAAACCATATGGCATAACAGTATTTAATTTATAAATCCAAGTGGATTCTTCCCTTAGTAGATTTTTTGAACGTCATCAAAAGCACCCCTATTCTGATATCTATACAAAACACAGTATTTAAAGCTATCACAATTATGCCTTTTCCTCAGTAAAACGGGAAACAAGAGGCATGTCAGAAATTCCATTGCAAATTCTACTTCTATGTTCTAAAATTCTTGCACATACTGGTCTAGCAGTGCTACTGATGTACAGCAATCCACATTCACAAACTATTGCATATACCACATTTTTGCTGGCATCTAACAGGTAGTGACCTCAAAAGTGCTCCTCTACTTTACCTGTTGAATCCAGTCTAGAATGAACGAATAAGTCCTTAATGTTCTTTGTTCTGTGAAAACCAATATGGGGTGGCTGTTCACACCCCGTGATATCACAGATAAGGTGACAATGTTGAATTAACATCCTGCAAATTAGGTAAATAAGGGTGTGTAGTCCAAGCTCAAAGTCAGTCTAGTCAACTTTACTTTGTCCTGTTCTTTAAATAAGCCCTCCCAACAGGCATCAGCTCTAGCCTTTTCAATCACCTGAACTGGGTAACCCCTACTTCTAAAGTCATTTGCCATGCTGACAATATCATTTACAAAATGAGACCTTTCAGTAGAGTTCCTCTTTAAATGGAGGAATTAGCCAAATGGCAAATTCTCCTTGAGATGACAAGGGTGAAATGAATGAAAATATAAGGAGTTTTTATCTGTGATCTTTTATATCCATACTCGTGATTTGTTATCCTCTGATCTATAAACTAATGTATCTAGAAATGCCACAGAATGTTTATTAGAACTGGCAGAAAATTTAATCTTGGGGTGTAAGGAATTCATCCAATTCAAGAAGGAATGGATTCTCATTTCATCCTTAAATACTATAAACATATAATCAATGTAATGCTTATATAGGATCACTTCATCACTAAAACGATTTTCTTTTAAATTATAGATTTTGTCTTCCTCTAAACCAGCCATAAACAAATTCACTATATATGAGGCAAAACTTCTCACCATCTCAACTTCCTGGATCTACGTGTAAAAATCTCCCTGAAACTGAAAATAGCTCTTTTCTAATACAATCTCAATTGGTTCTAGTAGAAAATATGTGGGAGGGTACAGATAATCTCTAAATTCCAAAATCCTTTCAATATCTGCCTGTGCTTCTTCATGAGGGATGCTGGTACAGAGTGAGGCTACATCCATAGTAACCTCTAGTCCCTCAACCACACGTTCCCCAGAGAGTACTGAGGTCTGGGACTCAAAACCTTCTCACCATCCCCGGGCCTAAGGAAGTCCGTCTCAAGACAACCAGAGACAGGGCCTTTTCCACAATGGCCCCTACATGGTGGAACCAGCTGCCGGAAGAGGTGAGGGCCCTGCGGGACCTTGCTCAGTTCTGCAGGGCCTGTAAGACAACCCTCTTCCGGTTAGCCTACGCCTGACTGGGAAATAAATGTAGCTTATTAGACTTCTGTGACTCATATGGTATAGATTTAATGTTAAAATTTTAAGGTTTTTAGGTTTTTAAATGTTTTAACCTTTAAATGTAATAATTCTGAACTCTGTTTTATTGTTTTATTGTTTGCTGTGAGCCGCCCTGAGCCACTTTGTGGGAAGGGCAGGATATAAGTTATAGAATAAATAAATAAATAAATAAATAAATAAACCAGCTGAATAAAATGCCTTGTGTCCCTGATATATGAAGTCATTTTAAGGACTTACAGTTGTAAGAAGAAATCTATATATTTAGCCAATGGTTCAATAAACAGTTGTATCTGGATACTATTGGGCAGCCGGGGGGTGGGAGGGGAGAGACTCGGTTTATTAATCTTGGGCAGGATATACAGTACCAAAACCCTGGGGTGTTCATTCATTAAGAACTGATCTAAATTCTTATCTATTATGCCCAAAAGATCAGTTTTATCCAGGATATTAGAAATTTGTCTTGTGGGATTGCATACCAATGGAGAATAGCTCTCCTTATCTGCTAGCTGACTGTTCAATTCACTGCAATAATTGTATTTATTTAAAATAACAATAGCCCCTCCCTTATCTGCCAGCTTTATGATGATATCATCCTTTGCCAGGTTTCTGAGTGCTTGTGATTCTTCCAAAGTTAAATTACTCCAATTTCTACATTGACTGATTTCAATCATTTTAATATCTCTAGTTATAATTTTTGCAAAGGCTCATACATGGACCATATACATTAGGATAGGAAGAAAAATGCAGTCAAAAACTAACACCCTCACATTCAGGGCTATTATCAAAGAGTTTACATAGCTTAACCTGATGATCAGTTTGAAGAAGTCCACTCTGGTTTTAAAAGGATCATTTTTGGGGATCAGAACAAAGCCCAACCTAAGATTAAAGACTCATAATTCAACTGGTGTCAGTACCCTATCAGACAAATAAATTTATAACTAGCTGTTTAGTCTCCCCTTCTTCTTCTGCCTCCTCTTTAAAAAATCCTGCTCTGTATTATTTCTAGTATTGTAAAATTTAGTCCTACTCCTTGTTGATCGAGTCCTAACACCTCTATCAGAGTCCCATCTCCCAATGTTGAAGCTGATTCATCTGAAGTTTCTAACTCTGAAAAGGACTGGACAGGATTGGACCAAGTTCCTCTCTTCTTATTTATTTATTTATTTATTTATTTATTTGTTTGTTTATTTATTTATTTATTCCGTAACTTATATCCCGCCCTTCCCACAAGTGGCTCAGGGCGGCTTACAACAAACAATAAAACAATAAAATCGGAACAAAGTTATTACATTTAAAATCAAGCATTTAAAAACCTAAGAACCTTAAAATGTTTTACATTATAGAACTTATAGAAGGGGACATTATAGAACTCAGATTTGGATCACCAACCATAGACATGATTCTGGGAGTAATCCCTCAGATACCTATTCAGTTTATTAATTTTGATCACAAAATTTATTCTCAAATTCCCTGACACTAGACTCCACCTCCTTCGGCTTTCTCTCAAATACACTCTGGGAACCACTACCTTTATGTGATGAACTCACAGCTTCTACTTCAGTTTTGATCTTTTTAACCTCTTGTTTAGATCTATCAATAATTAAAAGCATTAATTCAACTGAGTACTTGTTCAGAATAGGTGCCCACCTGGAATGAAATTTGTCATCGTTTGTCATATAAGATAGTCAGCTATGGTTGAGGCCAGAACATTCTCAGTAGGAGCCCTTGTGGGAATGGGCCCACCACAGATAGTAAAAAAGGCTTTCACTTTATTATGGTTCTACGTGATGCAGAGTGGTAAAGCTGCAGTCCTGCAGTCCTAAGCTCTGCTCACAACCTGAATTCGATCCCCAGTGGAAGCTGGGTTTTCAGGTAGCCAGCTCAAGGTTGACTCAGCTTTCCATCCTTCCAAGGTCGGTAAAATGAGTATCCAGCTTGCTGGGGGGGAAATATAGATGACTGGGGAAGACAATGGCAAACCATCCACAATGCTGTGAAAACATTGTGAAATCAATGTCACCCCAGAGTTGAAAACAACTGGTGCTTACACAGGGGACAGATTATATAAGACAAAAATTATTTATTTATTTAGATAGTTATGCCTCATTCTTCTCCACAGTGGACAGAAAGCAGCTTACAAAATCATTATCCCCACTTCCATTTTATCTTTGTAAGCACTCCATTAGTGAGAGTAGTTGGTCCAAGATTCCATGGTAGAGTGAGGATTTAAATTGGGTTCTCCCAATTCCTGGTTTGACACTCTTTCCACTATACCATGCCAGTTGTATGGTGTCAGCATGGGTTGGAAATCAGTAAAAGTTCTCTATGAATCTAAAAAAATCTGGTTCAACAGATTATGGCAAGCTAGAATCATCCTGTCTTCTTAACTGATGCGATTGTTGGTTGAGCTAAAAATAATCCCTTTGTGGTTGGTTTTTATAAATTATCATTGTGAGCTTTTCTTGTTCCACCCATTGTCCTCACTGTTTTAATGATTGATTTGTTACTTTTATACCATTTAGGCATTACATATCTCTTATGCAATTTAATGTTATTTTTGCATCAGTTGCATGTAAGTGGCATCTAATTAGAAAAAAAATGGCAGGCAGCAACAGAAAATGGTGTAAAAACAGTTGGCAACCCAATATGCAATCTAATTTTATGACTAAGATTGCCTGATTGTTATATTACAGTATTAACAGTGCAAAAAAAATAAAAAACACAAAATAAAATTATAAAAAAATATAAAGGCCTTCAAAAAACCATGACTCTAAATTCATATACTATAGGGTTGTCAGCCCACATATGGGTGTGGGGGATGTAAGAAAAAGCCCCCTACTTTTCATACACATGGACATTGTGATCACCAGTATGGTTGCCAGGGTGCCTGGAGTTTTGACTCGCACACATCTGCTCTAAGAAGTGGACTTTGCCCATGGTTTCTAAGGCTTATGTGAATATTATAAGCCTCAGCTTTGCAGCAGCATTCTACATCTCTGGATGGGTGTTAGCCAGAACTACAGACAAGCCTCCAGCCGCTCCTTGCGTGCACAATCTTGGCCGTTGTAGTGGAAGAAGCCACGCCACCATGAACTGTACAGCCAAACAGTTTCCCTGTTTCCATGAACCAAAGGCTAACACCACCAGAATCCATCTTGTTTTCCTGACTCCATTACAGCAAAGCAAGAGACTCACATATCCAACAGCTGCTTCAACTTATGCATAAGGCAATCAAGCTTATCTTAGGCGTGGATCCTGCCAGACTGCCTAAGCTTTTGTCCAACGGAACCCAAGACAAAGGATGGTGCCAGCAGAGGAGTAAAGAAGAGGAAAAACAGCTTCACACAGAGCCATAGTTATTGTATAAATCGGGTGTCACGTTAGGTATCAATTTGACCCTGTATTGTCACTTATAGATAAGTTTGGATAGCTTGTTTAATCACCTCCACCCAATACCTCCACCCATTCCCTGCCCTGCCCTGCCCTAACTGTCACACTGGAGCCTCCCCCTTGCCCATTGTTACCTGGAAGCCCCATCAAGTAACCAAGGCCAGGTCCGCTCATTGGCCAGGTATGGGTATCCAATCAGGTGCCCCCAATAAACTGGCCATTGGCTACCGCACAAGTCCAGCCCTTATGGTCATTGCGGAGCCTCCCCTTTTTTGAGGTCATGTACCAGCTGACCACCTGTCATCCGCCCCTGAACCTCCTACCCCCTTAGGTGTCAAGAAAGACTTTATAACCTCTGACCCAACATTCTGCACGTGTGCATCTAGCAGTACCCCATTCCTGCTGTTTAGATACATCCCCGATTCCTGATCAGTTGAGGGTCCCTTCCCCCATCGCCCTAGTTTGTCGCCATTGTAGCCTTTCTCTAAGACTACGATTGGTAATTATCACCCTGTTTGTCTATCCCTGTGTACCTCTGTCCATTTCTCTCTATTTTATTAGGTCTGTATGTGTGTTATATGTATATGTATTCATTACCTTGTATGTGTGTTCTATAAGTTTCTGTAATAAAGGACTTCCGGTATGATGGCGCAGTGAAGTGGAGCGTTCTTGCTGGGCTCCGGTGAACGTTCCGATTTAGCAGGCTCTGGAGAGGGTCCTCTTAGAAGGATACCTCTTAAAGAAGTGTCTGGGGACACTTTAAAGTCTGGGGAGCTGGCAGGGGACTCGTAGGGGAAGCGGAGGCTTACCTTTTGATCCCAGCCTTTCCTCTGACCGGAGCTTGCTAATGCTTTCACGTCAAGCTGGGCCGCCGGGAAGGAGCTGACAGGGCAATAGACTTCTAAGAACTAGCCTGTCAATACCTTGTAAGTGAGCTGAACAGAGGAGACAACTGAAGAGGAGACAGAAGAAATATCTATAAGAAAGAAGAGGAGCAGTCTGGAAGAGAGGTGGAAGGAGCGAGCTGAGAGGCTGGGAACCTGGAAAGTAAAGCGCAAGCAGAAAAGCAGAGCTGCGGAGTAGCGGAGAAGCGAAATGGAGAAAAGAAGGATAAAAAGGTGTGAATTTGAGCTTGTTTGAGGAGGATTTGTATAAGGAAGAAAGACTGGGTGAGAGGCGGTGGTGGAAGAGTGAGCGGAGGGAGCTGGGAAGTTGAAAAGCGGAGTGAAAAGCAGAGAAGCCGAAAAACAGGAAGTAGAGTGGAGAAGAGAAGGACAAAAAAGTGGGAGCTTGGAGTGTATGAGAAAGAAGGAAAATGTTTGTAGAGGAATAGAAGAAAAGAAGAAGGAAAAGACTGGACTGAAGAGTCAAAGTGAAGGACTGGGTAAGGGGAAAGGAGTGGTGAAAATGGTGGAGAGGGCAGTATGAATGGCGAGGTTTGAGAACGGAACCAGAAAGAAGATGGCGATGGCACTGGAAAGGAATTGTGAGTAGAAGTAAGCATTGATTGGTAATTGCAAGTAGTAGAGGGTCTGTGGAAGGAGTTGGATGGGACTAAGTGTGTAGAAGAAACCCTAGAGGCATGAGATTTTGAACTGCTTGGAAGACACAGAAAGTTTAAAGTAGGGAGAGGTGGTTCTTAGCTATTTTGTATAGTGGCTACCTCTTTCTTGAAGAGTAGCAGAGGACGGTGTTAGAAAGAAACAGAAAGTACTGGGACTTTGAGGAAGAAAGAATTGGGAATAAGAGATAAGGACATATAGTAAGAAGAAAGGGAAAGGAAGATCAAAGAGGAAGAACAGAAGAAAAAAGAAAGAAGAAGGAAGAAAAAGGGGACTAAATTTAAACAATAGTATAATAATAGTATAAATAGTATAAGATTACATAGTTGATTTATTTCTGATAACAGTGATATCATAGCATCGCAGTGATCCATAGCATAATAGGATATTGATAAGAAACTTAAAAGATTTGTGATGTAAAACTTGGGGAATGTTATTTGATTAATGTCTAGTATATAATTAATTCTGAGTGGGTTATTTGAGAAGGAATTGATTGATTGAGTAAATCCTGCAGATAATGAATTGTATTTATTATGTAAATTAATGTTTCAGAGGGAATTGAAATGACTATTGTTTAAGATAGTTAGTTAGTTGGGAAAATTGATTGGTATTATAATAAATTGAATTAACTAAATTAATTGGCAGAAGAGCTGATCAAATTAGCAAGAAAGCTAAGCTTATTAATAGTAAGGGTAACGGAGAGAATTCATAGAAATGGATCCTAAAATTAAAAAACTTGGTCAAGGTACCCCACCAGGGGGAAGTAAATTAGGATCCCCAGCGACTAATCAGGATGCGTTGGAAAAATTACAAAACATAATGATAGCTGGGTTTAAGCAGAACCAGGAAGCCCTTGAAGAAATCAAGACTGAACTAATGGGGGAAATCAAGAAAACCAATGAACAAGTAACAGAATTCCAAAAACAGTTGTTAGTTAATACACAGCAAGTACATGAATTGTCTGTTAAAGTAGGAGAATTGAAGGATCAAGAAGAAGTAACATCAGCAGATACACGAGAAAATAAAGCTAACTTGCTAGAATTAGAAGACAGAGTAGCAAGGTTGGAGACGGAGAAATCGGCGTATATATTGAGGTTCCAAAATTTTCCTGAGGAAAAAGAAGAAAATATAGAAAACAAGATCATTGAATTGTTGACCATAGATGGAGAGGAACTGTTGAAAAATGGGAAGATGGAGATTGAATGGACAAGAAGAGTGGCGTCTGCGCATACTAAAAGACTTAATATCCCAAGAGAGATTCAAGTTAGATTTACGCGAATGGCGACTTGTGAGAAGATCTTGAGGGCAGTAAAGGAAAAAGACCTGAAATGGGAAGACAAGGACATTAAAGTTTTGAAAGATATACCCTGGTCTATAAGGAAAAGATGATTCGAATATAAAAAACTAACGAGCTGGCTTATGAAACATTCTATACAATTTAGATGGTTGGTACCAGAAGGAATCTTTTTTTATTTTTCAAACTGGGAGATACAATTTAACATCAATAGAAAAGCTGGAAAAATTTTGGGAGAAATATGTAGAATTTCACAGTCAGGAATCGGAATCTGGAGAAGACCAAGAAGAAGAACCCGATCATAACAGTGCGGGAAAAAATGATCCTCAGAAAAAGAAAAGAGAAAGAATCAAGACAAGATCACAATCACAAAAAGAACAAAGAAAGATACTGGATAGTAATTCAACAACAAGATGATGACCAAAGCTGGATTACAGATTTTTTCTGTTAACACAAATGGATTGAATGAACCAAGGAAAAGGAAAAAGACCTTTCTGCAACGGCAGAAGACGGGGGCTCAAATAATATGTTTACAAGAAACCCACATAAATGAAGGGGATACAAAATATTTGCAAAATAAAAAACTAGGACAGCTCTACTATTCATGTGACTTGAAGAAATAAAGAGGCGTTGCTATTTATGTAAAGGAACACATAAATTCTAAATTGTTATATAAGGATGAGATAGGTAGAATTGTAGTAATAGAAATTGAGATTAATGGAAATAAAATAATTTTGGGTAACATATATGCGCCAAATAACAACCAAGAGCAATTTTATGCCAGGCTACATGAAAACTTATTGAAATATGGTCTGGAGAATTTTTGTATCGTGGGTGACTATAATGCCGTATTTGATATAGGGAAGGACAAAAAATATGAGAAAGCCAAGGCCAAAAATCTTCATAGCTAGTTACCAAAAACCTTTTTTAAAATGGCAGATGAGTTCAATTTAGTAGATGTCTGGAGGATGAAAAACCCACAAACAAGGGATTTCACATATTTCTCACATGTACATAACTGTTGGTCCCGGTTAGACATGTGCTGGATGTCGGCCTCCCTGGGCTGGTCAGTTATCCAAGCAGATATCAACCCCAAAACATATGCTGATCACAATCCAATTCAGATTATCTTGAAAGATGTCTCATGTAAAACATGTTGAACGTTGAATTTGCAAATTTTAAAAAAAGAAGCGTTTACTGAGAAGGCGAAAAAAGACATAAATATGTTCTTTGAATGTAATCTGAAAAAGGATACCCCGATGCAAGTAATTTGGGATGCCTTCAAAGCGTTCTTCAGAGGGATTGCAATTAGCTACACTACAAAAAGGAAAAAAGAACGAATGAAAGCTTATAATGATTTGATAACGGAATTAAAGGAGTTGGAAAAACAACAAAAAGATAAAAACACAAAAGAAATAACAGTAAAGATTTATGCACTACAGCATGAAATAAATCTATTATTGGTTGAAGAATTAGAGAAGAAGTTGAAGTGGACAAGACAAAAAATTATTTTGAAAGTGCTAATAAGACCAGTAGGTGGCTAGCATATAAATTAAGAAAGGAAAGGGAGAGAAAAGTTATAAGATCACTCAAGAATGAAGATAAAGAAGAAATCTCAGAAAAATCCCAAATGGACAAAACAAAATTATTTTGAAAGTGCTAATAAGACCAGTAGGTGGCTAGCATATAAATTAAGAAAGGAAAGGGAGAGAAAAGTTATAAGATCACTCAAGAATGAAGATAAAGAAGAAATCTCAGAAAAATCCCAAATGAATATAATTGTGCAAGACTATTATCAGAACCTTTATAAGAAGCAAGAGATCGCACAACAACCTCAGGAGGAGTATATCAGAAATGTTGGGATTAAGCAAATAACAAAAGAGCAACAGGATGGATTAGAGAGTGCTATCACCATGCATGAAATAACAGAGGCATTGAAAAGACAGAAAAGTAACAAGTCACCTGGTCCTGATGGACTACCGATTGAGTTTTTTAAAACATTTGAAGAGATCCTGTTGATTCCCTATAAATGCGTAATAGAGGAAATACAAGAACCAGCTAATTTCCCCTCATCCTGGAGTGAGGCATTGATATCGTTGATTCATAAGAAAGAGACAGATTCTACAGAAATTCTTAACTATAGGCCAATCTTGCTCTTAAATGCTGACTACAAAATATTTGCGGCAATTTTATCTAACAGGCTTAAAAAGGTCATATCTACGGTCATTGATGAAGACCAAACGGGGTTCATTTCCGGGAGAACGATAAGACAGAATATAAGATTCTTTATGAATATTCTAGAATACTATCGGATACATCCTGAGAAGCAGTTTGCAGGCATTGCCCTCGATGCAGAAAAGGCGTTTGACAACGTCAATTGGAACCTTATTTTAAAAGCATTAGTGGCTATTGGATGTGGTGAAGTGTTTATTAAATTAGTGAGAGCCATCTATACCAAACAAAGTGCAAAATAAATATCAATGGGCATTTTACTGAAGCGATAAGAATTGAACGGGGTACTAGACAAGGATGTCCATTATCTCCCTTGCTCTTCATTCTAATATTGGAATTCTTAATAACAAAAATAAGGGAGGATGATGGAATTAAAGGTACTAAGATCAAGGGGGAAAAATACAAAGTACGAACCTTTGTGATGACTTGTTATTGATATTAGAAGACCCCATCTTTTCAATAGAACATCTAATGAAGAGATTGGAAAAATATGGAGGAATATCAGGCTTCAAAGTTAATCTCCAGAAAACTAAATTCTTGACCCAAAATATGACTAAGGAGGAAATTGCCCAATTAGAAATGAAATCTGGCTTTAGCCATGAAAAGAAGATCAAGTATTTAGGTATTTATTTTTAAAATGATTTAAAAACATTACAAAGAGATAGTTATGACAAGATCTTAAAAGAAATTCAATTAGATTTATACAAATGGAGAGACTTACAAATTTCTTTATTGGGGAGAATCGCATCAATCAAGATGAATATACTACCAAGAATCTTGTATTTATTTCAGACGATACCAATCATTTTGTCCCAAACATTCTTTCATCAACTAAATAAATTGATTACCATATTTATCTGGCAAAAAAAAACCCCAGGATCCAATTAAAGGATTTACAAGACAGTAAAACAAGAGGAGAGCTAGCTTTGCCTCATTGGAACACATATTATAAGGCATGCTGTTTAGTATGGTTAACAGACTGGTTTGCACTGGAAAATAAAAGGTTACTGGTACTGGAAGGTATAGGTTTGGTTAGAAGCTGGCATTCTTATTTGTGGTATCAGCCTCCAAGAAGGAATAATATTTTTCTCAGACATGAAGTAAGAAAATCGCTATATAAAATATGGAATGAAGTTAAAAATATGATCTATTCAAATATACCTTCTTGGCTATCACCAGTAGAAGCGTCTAGCCAACCCAGTTTATATTGTTGGGAAAATAATTACAATTATGGATTTCTACTAGACAAAGAAAATAACCTAAAAATGGATGACAATGTGAAATTGGATTGGTGGCTGAAGAACCAAGTTAAATCTAAGTATCAATTAGACAAGGAAATAGGATTTGTTAAAAAACCAAATGAATTTGATATGATAATTCGTGACAATCAGAAACTTATTTCTAAAATTTCTAATTGGCTCTTACAAATCAAAATGCAAAATGAAGTCGTTAAAGAAAGCTGGATAAGATGGTTGAAGGATCTTGGATATAGTATTGAGATGGAGGAATGGGAAAAAAATTGGAATCAAAACTTAAAATTAACCAAATCAGCAGTGTTCAAAGAAAATATATATAAGATGATGTATCAATGGTACTTAACACCTGAAAGATTGAGTAAAATATACCCTAAGTACTCAAACAAATGTTGGAAATGCAGGAAAGTAAAGGGGTCCCTCTACCACATTTGGTGGCAGTGTGAATATGCAAAAAGATATTGGGCCCAGATTAATTTCTGGGCACAAAAAATATTAAGAATAAGGCTTCAACATACTCCGGAATTATATTTGTTGAATGTGTGTAAAGGGAGTTTATCCAGACAAGAAAAAAAAACTGTTGTGCATAATAACTGTCGCGAGAATTTTGTACGTGAAATACTGGAAAGTCTCTAAATTACCAGACCGAGATGAATTTTTACAAAAACTATTTGAAGCAGCTGAGATGGACACATTAACTGTAAGATTAAGAGGAGGTAATCTACAAGATTGTAGGAAGACTTGGGACTATTTATATGTATGGATAAAAAGTATGGGATTTACTATGAGAAAGTTGGAATTGTGTTACGGTGAAGCCCCTTAAGCTCCTTGGTTTGGAGGGATGGGTGGTGGGCTGAGTATGTTTATGTATAGTTTATGTATAGTATTCTATTGTATATGGAACTGTTAAATAAAGGATTTGTTTAAATTTTAAAAAAAGTTTCTGTAATAAAAGCATAATTATCAAAGATTTCAGGTTTTCACGGCTGGTAACATCATTAGGGTTTGTAGAATCTTTCGGGCTCAAGTGCTGTGTTCTACTGGAGAAAGTTTTCCTTCCAGACATTTCGTTCTCCGCAGCTGAGAACGAAATGTCTGGAAGGAAAACTTTCTCCAGTAGAACACGGCACTTGAGCCCGAAAGATTCTACAAACCCTAATAAAAGCATAATTGTTTTATTTAATTAGTGTCCTTGGTAAATTTAGCAATAGTTTCTGGAAGTGGAATCCTTTATACATAGATTCTAGGTACTTTTGAGCCAAAGTTGCCCACCTGTCAATTCCCCAACCTCTTTTGAGGGCATTTTGGCTTACAGGGATCCTTTGATTTTGCAGGCTCTGATTTGAAGACCCTCCCAACAGCTATGACCCAGTGCAATGTCCCCAATGTGATGACATCACATGGAAGTGATGTTATTATTCCAGAGACATCACCCAGTGACACTCTGGTATTTTGGGCAAAACTCTGTTGGAACCATAGAGTTTTGCCCAAAATATCAGAGTGTCATTGTCCCCTGGTGTCATGATGTCAATTCCATGTGATGTCATCACATCAGGGATGTCACATTTGGTAATGTTGCCCTGCCCTCCCACTCCTGGAAAGCTCCCACTCGCCCCCCCCCCACCAGTGAAAGTCTAGGACCTGGCAACCCTAAAATACCTAGAAGGATGTTTGGTTTCATTTTTTCCTTCATCATTAATCCCTTTACTTTGTGATGAGAGAGAGCTCTGGCTCAATTCACACATCTGTCACAAATACAAGCCAATTTCTACCAACCTTGTCCTGCATTTGCACTATGGTGATAATAGTGGCCTACCATACATGGCTATTGTAAGTATTACAACAAGGTAATCTGTGGGGAAAGCTTTGAACACTGCAACTGTTATCTAAATGCTTGGAATTAAAAGAATCAAAAAGTTCTTTTGAATACACACAAATCTCTTGGCACCAATACAGGAATTTATAGATTAGGCCCACAATTTATAATCCTACCATGATGTTATGAAAGTTAAAGTACTTCAGTTACAGAGTTTCTCTACATATTTATTCTTATGCAGTATCATATTGCGATTAAAAATATGAAAGCTATTCAAAGAGAAAGAACAATTTGCACAAATGCTATACTGATGGCATGCAAATATATGCAAATAACATTTTGGGATGCTGAATCTGACAGCCCAATTTGGAAAATATAGCTTGTCACAGCTTCTGATCATATTATAAACCATATCATTATGAGAACCGATCATATTATAAACCATATAATTATGAGAACATTTCCTTGAATGATTTGATTATACCATATTACCAATTATCATAGTTATTACCATAGTGAGGGTTGCTTCTCACATTACTTTGGAAAGATATGGTGTGTTAAAACATGAAGCTCGATCTTGAAGAAAAGATATGCTATCACCAAAGCAATATTTTGAATTTTAACCTATTCTGTAAAAAAAATAATATAAGCCACAGTCCAGGACAACATGTGGCAGCTCAGAACATAAGACGTGAGCAAATCTGTTATTTTCAGCAGCTCCTCAGAACCAAATGAAGCTTCTTTATGCTAAGACAGACAAATGGCCATCTACCACAAGGTTCTCTATTATGACAGATGTAAGCTGTCCAGCAAACACCTTTCAGAAAAACATAAGAGGTACTCTGATCAGATCAGTTAGTGGACCCTCTAGTCTGATATCCTGTTTCACACAGTGGTCAAAGAGTTGCCTTAGCAAATTAGCAGCTATGGGGTCAGAGGTGAGGTTCTGTGAGGGCCTGTCCCCCATCCTGCTCTGTCCTATAGATTCTTTAAACCCCAGCTGCCCACAATCAAATAAAAAGAGAGATCTAAGCTTTGAATGAAGGATTGGTAGTGTGTAAACTATGTGCTCTTTAATGATTTCTTATTTGGAAACCTGCTTAACCAAGGCTGTGAGACAAAAATGTAACCATACAGACTATAAACAAATTGACATAAACAACAGAAGTTTATTTAAGAGAGAAAAATATTTAACAGGCTGTTATATGTGGATGACTTCACTAAACAAATGAAAACTGGCTCTCAAGTAAGGGAAGGAGGAAGAGGAGGATACTGGATTTATATCCTGCCCTTCACTCTGAATCTCAAAGTCTCAGAGTGGTTTACAATCTCCTTTACCTTCCTCCCCTACAACAGACACCCTGTGAGGTGGGTGGGGCTGAGAGATCTCTCCCAAAAAGCTGCCCTTTCAAGGACAACTCTGTGAGAACTATGGCTAACCCAAGGCCATTCTAGCAGCTGCAAATGGAGGAGTGGGGAATTAAACCCGGTTCTCCCAGATAAGAGTTTGCACACTTAACCACTACACTGAACTGGCTCTCAATAAGTAAACTTGAAGGGAGATTTGATTCACTTTTCTCCAGTCAGGCTACCTCAACAGGTTCAAGACTTTTCTTTTCCTTTATATGGAGCAACTTTCACAGAACCTTCCTACATCAGTTAGGAATGACAGGCCCTTAACAGGATGCTTATTTGTCCCATTAAACAAGCTTTCTTCCCTAAACTGACCCCCAAACCCTAACTAAAAGCTTTGCTAAGCTGATACTCCTTTCCAGATTCATACAGTCCCTGTCCAAAGAAATGGTTTCTTCTTGACCCTTATTAAGCTAAGGCTGGCTCATCCCCCGCCTATCCAGTGGAGTTCCATGGGCTCTGATTGGCTGACAATCATTTGGATTTGCATGAGGCGTAAATCACAAGGATAGACTCAGAGTCTTAGAAAGGGGGGGGGGCTTTTAAGGATGATTGCCATATAGATTTGTCAGCCATTTTCTTTTAATTGCAGACTGCTGGCCATTTTACAGGCAGGAGGAAGGAGAGCGATGAAGCAAACAGACAAGTGAGTCAATCAATCCATTTCATTTTGGGTCCTCTCCTTTTCCTAGGATTATTCTTTTCCAGTGGCTGTTGTCTTTTCATAATGTGACCAAAATATGATAGCTTCAGTTTAGTCATTTTAGCTTCTAGGGAGAGTTCAGGCTTGATTTGATCTAGAACCCATTTATTTGTCTTTTTGGCAGTCCATGGTAGCCATAAAATTCTTTTCCAACATCACATTTAAAATGAATCAACTTTTTTCCTATCAGCTTTATCATTGCCCCACTTCCATACCCATACATAGTAATGGGAGGTACTATGATATGAATTATCTTGACCTTGTCATCAGCAACATATCCTTAAGGATCTTTTCTTTTCTAGCTCCTTCATGGCCGCCCTTTGTAGCCTCAATCTCCTTCTGATTTCTTGGTTGTAGTCTCCCTTTTGGTTGATGATTGAGCCAAAGGATAGAAAATCCTTAACAAATTCAACTTATTCATCATCAGTCTTAAAGTTCTGTCAATTCCTCAGTAGCCATTACTTTTGGATTCTTGACTTTTCAGCTGTAATCCTGTTCTAGCACTTTCTGATATAACCATTAGTCATTTCAGGTCTTTACTATTTTCTGCCAGTAATGAGATGTCACCTGCATATCTCAAATTAATGTTTTTCCCACCAATTCTCACTCCACCTTCATCTAAATCTAATCCAGTTTTCCTTTTATATGTTCTGCATACAGACTGAAGAGACAGGGAGATAAAATACATCTTTGTTTGACACTTTTGTCAACTACAAGCCAATCTATTTCTTTATATTCTGTCCTAACAGTAGCCTCTTGTCCAGAGTACAGGTTGTGCATCAGAACAATCAGTTGCTGTGGTACCCCCATTTCCCTTCAATCCAACCACAGTTTTTCATGCTCCACACAGTCAAAAGCTTTGCTGTAATCTCTGAAACACTAGCTGATTTTCTTCTGATTAATAACTCTAACTTCCTTTTTATAAATTAGAGTTATAATATATACTTTCCTGTCATCTGGCAGGGAGACTAGTTTTACAGATAATTTACATATAGTGTTTTATGTTTTCAAAGATCTTTTAATTGAAGTTACAAGGCACTGAACCTAGGACCTTCCACATATGGTCTACCACTGCAGTTCAGTCAATGATGAGAAAGCTGCTTCTGCAATTCCAATATAATTGGAGATCTTGCTGTGGAAATGAGAGAATGAACAACCAGTGGTGCAGACACTCAGGAGAGTACAGCAGTCAGGAAAGCTGAAAGTTCACAGCAAGCAGATAGAGCTCCTGATATACGGTTGCCCAGTTATTCTGCTTCCAAACAGGCCAAAGGATTATTCAGAAAATTTAAGGAAGGATGTTGGGTTGCTTCTTGTTAAAAGGAAGCACTGATATACACACAGCTGGCCATAATTATCTAGGAAATCCTTAATTGGGGAATTTGGACTATTTTGCTTCCTGTGTTAGGCTTCGTTAACATTTCCACTGCTCTTTGTTCTCACATCACATGGTTCCAACTACAGCCAAGAGCAATATACTGCTATCATTATTAGAAACAACCTCACAATGATCCTTATGGTTTCAATAGATATGTACTAAAATATCTGTATCACAGACTAGAGATTGAGGTACAGAGAAAGAGCCAACTCAGCCAACTACCCTTGGAATTAAACAAGGGCAAGCTCAATTCACACAAGGGTATCCAGGCCTGGCATTAAGCATTAAAGTATATGAGATGGTACAAGTTTTTTGGCTGGTTCTTTTCTTTGACAAATAGCAGCAATGGAAGTCATCAGGTCAAAATGGTTCCATGGAACGCCCCTGAGTGCCCCACTGCCCCTGCTCAGCCTTCCCAGGCCTGTGCACTCACTGCCATGCAACCCCACTGCACCACTCTACCCCTTCCCCACCTCTTTCCTGGGCAGTGGCAAGAGTGAGTGCAGCAGCAGCGGGGTGTGAGGCAAGGCAGAAGCACAGACCTGGGAAGGCTGAGCAGGGGCAGGGTGGTGCATGTGCTCAGAAGTGCTCGAAGCCAGCCCTCCCTTGCCACAGTGCACCTGCCATTTCTGTGCTTGTCCCTGCAACCCCTGCTCAGCCCCTTCACCACTGCTGCCACTGCCCGCCCACAAGGCCACCCGTAGGCTGCCAGCCTGGACAGTGAGGTGGAGGAGGGCAGTGGCAAGGGCAAGTGCAGTGGAAATGTAGAAGGGGTACCACGGGCTGTGGGGCATCCACTACCTACCCCTGTGGCCAGGTGGCACCATAGGCTGACCTACTGGGTTGTTCCAGCCCTGGGTAGCAGTTGCTCCTTCCCCAGGCTTCTCCTTTCCTTGAATCAAGCAATCGATTCCCTACCAGTTCCTAATCTTGCTTTCTAGAGATTGGGAAGATGCAGGCAGAACTGGAGGGAGCTGTGGGGCAGCTGTGCAGCAACTGGTGGGGAATCAATCATTTGATCTGGGGAAAGGAGAAGCCCAGGAGTGGAACAACTGCTACTGTGGAATGACTTCACGTTGCTCCCAACAGGATGAGCAGCAGTTATACTGAGAGGGGTTTGACGGAAAGCAGTAGAGGACATGCCATGATCTCTGATTATGAGCCTTCAGTAGCTATTTTTCATATTTACCAAGAATAAAATGCTAGAGATCATCTTGACTGATTTGATCCTAAGGTCTAGTGACAAGACAACTCTTGGAGGGTAAGTGGGCATTACAAATTTGGCTCCTAGTTGCTACCTGTGTAGTATTAGCATACCAGTGGCTGCTCTCCAGGGTCAGAGAACCCTGCCACATTCATGCTCAATTAGTGGGAAATGCAAGGAACACAAAATGAGTAAGCATTTAAAACCTGCCTGGTTTTGCTGTAAATTGGATCTTTACCTGTGATACTTGTGGTGGTATTCTGCATATCCTTAATCTATAAATGTCAGAGGAAGAGTTGGGGCTTTGTCTAGATGAATATTCTTTGCAAAATGTTATATTTCAGTTTCATATGGCTGTTGAATCTACCTAGTCAGCAACTGATAATCCAGCAGCTTTGTGCAGCTGTAGCAGAAGCTGGGAATCTTCTAAATATACTCGGGATCGTATCTGCCAAAGGCCATTGCATTTTTGAAGTGTGTTAAAAAGAGAGCATGTTCTCATTTTATCCTTTTCTTTATGTTGTTTCTTTCCCCTTTTGACCTCTATCTTTACCAAAGATCATAACTCATGTTACCTGTTTCATAGCATGTGAAGCTTTTTCTCCCCCAAAATGAGCCCCAGAGAGGAAACACAATTTGACCCCAGAGTTGATTCAGAGGCTGTGGTTCAGGCTTCACAGCTGATTTGGTTCTATAGCTTCAGACACAGGTCTGGAATACTTTACCGTTTGATAGTCCCTTTTGCTTTTGACTTTTCAGAACAAAGGGAGCAGGACTGAAAGCTTCTCCTCACTCATAAGCCCATTATTACTTTACTATGGATAGTGAGAAACAAATCACATTAATTTTTTTGTTAAAACAAGGGAAAAGGACATATTTTATATGGGGGGGAGTATTTCAAGTAATTATATTATTTCAGTGTTGAATTAAAGAAATGAGTATCCTCTGAAAGAATAACATCCTTTTAAAATGGACAGTCACCTGACTGTTTATTGGGTTAATAAGGTCAAGGGATCTTATCATCCAAAACTACATTAAATATTATCTTGGCCATTAAAAAAACAAATCCTAGCTCAATTGTAGGGGGAGCCAGGAAGATGACTCAAGCATAAGCAAGCAGGCACAGCAACCTACTTTGTGTGTTGACTTTCTGTTTGCGAGATATATAGTCAGCATTTCTAATGAATCTGCTGGAAGCGGCTGGAATATTATGATTTATAGCACCTTCCCACTCTCTATCATAGCATTTTATTAGATGGATGGGAAGCCAGTAGTAATGAGGTTAGGAATGAGAAAACATCCATCAAGCTCAGCTATGTCTTCTCTGGAAAGGCAACACACTATCTCGTATGTCACAGGCAGTGATCTGGGTCACGATGATATAAAATGCGTGATTAAAACCAAGCATTTGACACCAGATAATAGGCATCTAGTTAAAAAATAGCTTCAGTGTTCCCGACTTTTAATTAAGCCCATCTCGTAAATATGCACTGTGGTAAATATACAGCAGAATGGGGCTTGTTTATATTCTCCCACATAACAATTACCTCCAGAACGGATCCTTTATTTCACTACATGATGTTATTAGGCAGCAGAGGGTTGAAAATACAAGCGTTAAGTCAGTGATGTCAAACAGACACAAACAGATAGCTCTTTCTCCCTCTCATTCCTGAGCCTCATCTTTGCAGTTATCAATCAAAAATAAAACACCCTTAATCATCCTCAACAATCCTTCACTATGCTTCTTGATTGCATTTGTAATAATGGGAACAACACAAGCCTCTTAAAGGCATAGCAGAGTCAGGGATATCTATATATGTATATACACTTTTACATAGGACATGTTTAGGCATTTCTTTCTTCCTTTGTAGAAGGGTTCATTTGCAGAAATTTCTGGCTTCTAACTGCAATGGAATAATTTATAAACAAGTCTTGTTGGTTTCATTAAGATGTACTCAGAAAAAAGCATTTTAAAGAGATTATGCCTATATACTCTCATTGCCTTGAAATGGCTGGGGTAATGATGTGACTCCCAAAATCTGGGTACCAGGAAGTGCTATATTCAAGTCTCACTTTCTGGCAAACCAGTCTCTTAGCAAAAGATCCTCCCATTCCAATTCAGTAATATGGGGTCATATTACAGACCTATTTTCCAAAGTTCCTGTATGGTTATTAAGATAATATATGAAATTTCAGATGACTTATAGGGTGACCATAATGTCTGAAGGCCAGCCAGGGACACCTTGGGAGGGAAGGGGGGAGGCAGGGGTGCGCGCGCGAAGCGCACGCGCCGCCGGAAACAAGAAGTGACGTCACTTTCGGTGACGTCACTTCCGGTGATGTCATGCCACCGCCGGAAACAGGAAGTGACACCACTTCCTGTGACATCATTTCCCCGCGTCACCTGCCTGAAACGGGAAGTGACATCACTTCCTGTGACATCACTTCCCCCAAATGACATCATTTCCCCCAAATGCCACTGCCGGAAACAGGAAGTGACTTCACAGCACTTCCTGTGACGTCCCCAAAAATCCCCCAAATATCACCGCCGGAAACAATTTTGTTCTCAAATCCTGTATATACTTCATCAGTATATGGGATAAGGCACTTTCTCAACTGTGCTGCATAATGCAGCCTATTTATTTTGTCCTGTTTGCTCTGTTGGCTCTATCTGCGCCACCTTCATCACTTTCGGGGTGTGGATCCCCCAGTGGGGTGGTCTCCCGACTCCCTCCGCCGGCTGTTTCTGATAGCCCTGCGCCCCCTCTTTCATTAGATATGTGTCCTGTGCGGGTGCCACCCTCCCGCCGGGAGATGCCGCAAAATGAGCCCCCTTGAGGCTTATGGCGGCAGGGCTCGGGGGAAGCGAGCTAGACTGCTGTTCTTTTGAGGGGTTGTAGAGTGTTTCGAGCCCGTCCCTGTGGCATCAGTCCCATCATTGTGGGACCCAGGGGGCCGGCGCAGCGGCCCGCCGAAGCAGCCTGTCACTAATAACACAGGTCGAAATGCAGGACAGGAACCCGGAAGTGACCGACAGGCTGCTTCAGCGGGCCGCTGTGCCGGCCCCCTGGGCCCTACAACGATGGGACCAATGCCACAGTCTCTGGAGGGCCTCCAGCGACCAGCGGAGGCCGCGGAGAGGCCTTCGCTGGTCGGTGCTGGTCCCGGAAGGCCCTCCAGAGTCTCTGGAAGGCCTTCCGGGACCAGCGCCGGCTGCTCCGCGGCCTCTCTGCGGCCTCTGCTGGTTGCTGGAGGCCCTCCAGAGTCTCTGGAGGGCCTCCAGCGACCAGCGGAGGCCGCGGAGAGGCCTTCGCTGGTCGGTGCAGGTCCCGGAAGGCCCTCCAGAGTCTCTGGAGGGCCTTCCGGGACCAGCGCCGGCTGCTCCGCGGCCTCTCCGCGGCCTCCGCTGGTCGCTGGAGGCCCTCCAGAGTCTCTGGAGGGCCTCCAGCGACCAGCGGAGGCCGCGGAGAGGCCTTCTCTGGTCGGCACTGGTCCCGGAAGGCCCTCCAGAGTCTCTGGAGGGCCTTCCGGGACCAGCGCCGGCTGCTCCGCGGCCTCTCCGCGGCCTCCGCTGGTCGCTGGAGGCCCTCCAGAGTCTTTGGAGGGCCTCCAGCGACCAGCGGAGGCCGCGGAGAGGCCTTCGCTGGTCGGCACTGGTCCCGGAAGGCCCTCCAGAGTCTCTGGAGGGCTTCCAGCGACCAGCGGAGGCCGCGGAGAGGCCTCCGCCACCGCCGCTGGGCCCCGCGCGCGGGCGGGGAAGGCGGCGAGTGAGGGAGGGAGCGTCCCTGCGCGTGTTCAGGGGCCCTGCGCATGCGCAGGGACGCTTCCTCCCTCACTCGCCGCCTTCCCCGCCGGCGCCCGCAGCCCACCGCCTCCGGGGCTGGCTAAACCGGGACCTCTAAATGGTCCCGGTATAGCCAGCCCGGGAGGTGGGAATAGGGGGCCAGAACCGGGACATTCCCGGGCGCCCGGGACGGTCTGGCCACCCTAGATGACTAGTAAATTGTGATGGTTTTAAGTACTGCAGTATGCGAACATGACATTTTTCTAGAAACTGTCCATAGCCATACCTGTGCCTCTGAGATCAACATGGAACTCCAATGCCTCTCTAACATAAAAAAACAAAGCAGTTAACCTGTGCAGATTCCATGTAGGGTCACCAAGTTCAGGTTGGCAAATTAATGGAGATTTGGACGTGGAGCTTGGGGATGGTGGGGTTTGGGCAGGGAAGGGACCTCAGTGGGATATAATGCCATGGAATCCACCCTCCAAAGCTACCATTTTGTTCAGGAAAATTGATTATCTCTGTCATCTGGAGATCAGTTATAATTCCGGGAAATCCCCAGACACCATCTGGAGGTTGGCAACATTCGTTCCATGAAAGTTCCCATTCAAAGTGCCTGCCACTAAGAAAATTCAAAGGGTGGGTCTGCTTGAAATGTAGAGATGTTTAATACTCCTTGAAGCTGAGAGGTTCTATTGAGCTGGTACAGTTCAGGACATGAAAGGCCTAAGCCCAGGACACCTCACATCCCTTGACTCCTATCCAGAGATACCCAGTGTACCAGAGGCTCCTGATCTCTCCACCTGTGCCCGCTTTGGGAGAGAAACTGTTCCAGGTCTTCCCGATCAGCCCCCACAATTTTCCTTACTTAGGGAAACTTTTGGGCTGGAAAGAAAGCAGGTGGGAGAGAAGAATGGAGCTGCTGGTCAGTGGGGCTTGGCAGAAGCAGGCACAGCAGTGGGAACCTGAAAGGAGGTTAACCTTGCCTGCTCTACCTCTTGTTTGGAAGCTTGGTCCCAGATAGCCAGGAAAGAGCCAGATGGTCAGGGCAAGCAGGCAGAGACCATAGAATCATAGAATCATAACATCATCTAGTCCAACCCCCTGCAAAATGCAGGAAATTCACAAATACCACAACCACCACCCCAAAAAATTCACAGGATCCGCATTGCTGTCAGATGGCCATCCAGCCTCTGTTTAAAAACTTCCAAAGAACAAGAGCCCACCACCTCCCAAGGAAGCCTGTTCCACTGAGGAACCAATCTAACTGTCAGGTAGTTCTTCCTAACGTTGAGCCAGAACCTCTTTTGATTTAATTTCTGGTCTTACCTTCTGAGGCCACAGAAAAAAATCTGCACCATCCTCTATATGAAGCTCTTCAAGTACTTGAAGATTGTGATCATATCACCTCTCAGCAGCCTCCTCTCCAGGCTAAACATGCCCAGCTCCTTCAATCTTTCTTCATAGGACTTGGTCTCCAGACCCCTCACCATCTTTGTTACCCTTCTCTGGACCCGTTCCAGCTTGTCTATATCCTTCTTAAAAAGTTTTGCCCAAAACTGGACACAATACTCCAGGTGAGGTCTTACCAGAGCAGAGTAAAGCAATAGCATCACTTCACGTGGTCTGGACACCATACTTCTGTTAATACAGCCCAATACTGAATTTGCCTTTTTAGCCACCGCATCACACTGTTGACTCATGTTCAGTGTATGGTCCACTAAGACCCCTAGATCCTTTTCGCACACACTACTGCCCAGACAAGTCTCCCCCATCCTATAACTATGCTATTGCCATCCTATAACCATGGATTCAAAACAGAACTAACGTATTCCCCAGAAAGCCTCTCATCTTGAAAGGCAGCTCCAAAACCATAATATGGAATCTGGACTTTAGTCACTGGAAGTAACTGACATTGTGTCCTTCTGGACCTACTTCTTCTACCCACACCAGACAGACAGATGGATGGATGGACAGGCAGGCAGGCAGGTAGGCAGGCAGACTATAACATAAACATAGACATAACAGCTGCCTTTACCTGCTTGTGGCACACCTATTTATGCTTTGTCCAGTTTAAAAAGTGATTTTCTCTAACAGAGAGAAAGAAGAGGGGACAAAGATATAATCAATTCTATACTAAATATAAAAATAATATTGTACTTTAATGACAAATACCAACATGAACTCATTTGTGTATTAAGCCACACACCCCTGATGTCAAGCCAGCCAGAACTGTGTTCCTGCTCAAAAAAAGCCCTGCCAACAGAATTAAATCTAGCAGCAAGCATATACTTGTGGTATTTTCAGGTACCATTTGCAAGTCCTCAAGTGCAATTATTTTAAATGGTTATTTTAAATCATAATAATAACTGTAACTGACAACTGAGCAATTGAACAAGTTACAGCAATGCCTGCTTATTATGCTTTCCATTGCTTAGACAACAGGTGAAAGGAATTGCTGGCCTGATGGATATCTTACAGTGGGTGAATACTCTGACCTAGTCTCATCAGTCATTTCCAGAGTAAACCAGGGTGTGTTTATCATGTCAGGGTCACAAGAGTTATCAGTGTCACCACCAACAGCCATGCAAAAGAAGTACTGCTGTCTATCAGACAGGAGAAAACACAACCAGAAAGACGATGTTACGTAAGCCTTCTGTACTGATGTTTGAAAATGATGGGTTTGCATTACAAATTTCCCCTGCTTATATCATTTGTTTTTGTTTTTTATTGCAAGCTAATCTCTGTAGCGATTATCAGACTAAGCATCAGAGGCCAGTAGATGCTGTTGGCAGATGCTTACAAGATTATTAACTTGCTTATTCTTAATAACATTGTCCTAATATCATCAAACTTATGTGTGGGTGGTAATCAAAATGGTGGCAAACCACTTATCAAAAATCTATCATTCCATTGAGACATTGTAATTTTACCAATTCACTCAAAAAAGGGTATTTCCCCCTCAATATTTTGAAATCTATTTGACATTTGATTCAACTTTGTTGTACTTCCTGATCACGGTTGTAAAATAAATTGTACATTTTACTCAGACATTACATGCCACCAGGAGTTACTTTGTAGAAAAATAGGTAGTGGATCTCATGCAGGGATTGTTATGCAGCTGCACCTACTATTCACTGGATTAGGTGGAGAGGAGGAGGGGGACCCTCAGAAAGGTTCAGTAACTGCATTTCTGTGAGCTCCTGCTGAATCTGAGGCCTGCATGCCACATCTTCGAACAATGTTTGATGGTCTTTCAGATTATCTTACTAGTGTATTTTACTACCTGCATACAAGACTTAGGTTTATGAACGATTTGGTTTAGGGCCTTCTTCCAGCCAATTTACAATATATCACCCACAATATTAGTCTGGTCAAAAATATAGACATTACCAATTTGCCATACATGATATGACCAACTAACTTTGATTTTATCTAGCATACTTCTCGTCAATAAATTATATTATTCTGCTTGATGCTTTTCTAATGTATTTGTTTGAAGCTCCTGATGTATTTGATTGAGGTTTACCTGCAAGCATAGCAATGTTCAATCTAGTTTAGCCTGGATTCTATGATATCTTGGAGCTTGAACCAACAAGTGAGTTCTTCCACACTTAAGGTCAGGCTCAGATTCAGCAGGAGCTCACAGGAAAGCAGCTCCTGAACCTTTCTGAGGGTACCCCCTCTTCCTCCCCACCTGCCTTTTCCATTGAATAGTAGGTGCAGCTGCATACCAATCCCTAAATTAGGAGAGTTGGCAGCCAACTAGCCACCAGGGGCTTTGCCACGCCTCCAGCAGCCCTCATTAACCCCTGGAGAAGCCCGCACCACCATTTCTGCACTTCTGATCAGATTTGGGGTGGAGGGTGACTTGCTGGCCTTTTGACTGGGTGGGGAGCAGCCTAGGAGAGTCCCAGGCAAGCAAGGCCTGCTTGGGCTGGCTGGATCTGTAGCCAGCCCAAGTAGGCCTTTCCTTTCTTGCATCGGGTTGCTTTTGGCTGGGGGGGGGGGAGCAGCATATGCTAATGAGTTATGCTAATAAGTTCTGCCACCTATTTTTCTACAAAACAACCCCTGCTTAGGGTTATGCACATATTGGAGCCAGAACCAATATGCTATGCTCTATTTCATTTAGATGTTATTCTAGAAAAATCTGTCTTGCCTCTTCCTGCTGGAGTCAAGTAGTGTCCCCCCAATATTAAACTTTTTCCAGCTGATATAGTGCTTTGCAAACAAATCTCACATGATTCAAATGGATGATATTCTTACATAAAATGTTACATGCCTCTTTATTATCACCTCAGTATCTGCAACTGCAACTCCCTAAGACATTTTTTCATCTCACAATTATATTCCACAAGTACATTTGCTTATGAAAATGGACAACCACATAGTGCAAGAAATTTTCCACCAAAGAAGCAAAATAAGAATTTATCTATAACTCACTGGTACATATAATTTAGTATTACCTATATAGTCAAATCAGATATAACTGCATTTTTTCATACTAACAGTTTAATTTTATCCAGCATATTTTTCTGTGCAAAAACTTATCCCCTGAATACTGAATTAGGAGTATTTTTTCACCATGTAAAGAGTACTGAAAGACATATAAATATATTTTCTTAATGAAAGAATGTTTTCATTTTAGATTACCTAAAGGCTCAATTTATCAAAATTAGGGATATTACAAGATTTTGAACACTTAATTTTTTATATAATTTTGTTCCCAGCCCAGTTTTGCTCTGTTCATTTGGTATCCCTGAGCCAACATGTGAATTCATCTCCTTGCAGAATCTAGCCAACAGGATATGCTTTCACTTGTATGAAGACAATATACCATTATAATAAATTTGTCAAACTATGATGTCTACTTATAGAAATTTAGTTATTTAAACCATTTCTGTACCACTTTTCCACCTAAATATGATCTCAAAGACAGAAAATATCAAAATAATAAAACATTTCAATACTAAAATAACATTTAAAGTAAACTATATATAAAATATTTAAGTAGTTCAGTACAACATGTAAACACAGTATAACAATTCCCCCCCAACTTCTCTTTTTTCTTCATGTGGGCAATCTCTTTTCTTCTTTCTTGTTTCACTGTCTGTCCCACCCAGTTGTTTAAATGTATATAGATATTACTGAAGCAGCCTAGGGAATCAAAGAACCAACAAAGATCCTTCATTTGTATAAGTCTAACAATGGCGCATGAGAAGCTGATAGTAATCTGAAACAACTGCTTTATTTCACTTCTATGGGAAAATTGGTCAGGTAAGAATCAGGTTTGGATCTTGGCAGGTAAACAGGCAACAGGAATGAGCTAAGAACATAAGAGAAGCCATGTTGGATCAGGCCAACGGCCCATCAAGTCCAACACTCTGTGTCACACAGTGGCAAAAAAATTTATATACACATACACTGTGGCTAATAGCCACTGATGGACCTGTGCTCCATATTTTTATCTAAACCCCTCTTGAAGGTGGCTATACTTGTGGCCGCCGCCACCTCCTGTGGCAGTGAATTCCACATGTTAATCACCCTTTGGGTGAAGTACTTCCTTTTATCCGTTTTAACTTTTCTGCTCAGCAATTTCATCGAATGCCCACAAGTTCTTGTATTGTGAGAAAGGGAGAAAAGTACTTCTTTCTCTACTTTCTCCATCCCATGCATTATCTTGCAAACCTCTATCATGTCACCCCGCAGTCGACGTTTCTCCAAGCTAAAGAGTCCCAAGCGTTTCAACCTTTCTTCATAGGGAAAGTGCTCCAGCCCTTTAATCATTCTAGTTGCCCTTCTCTGGACTTTCTCCAATGCTATAATATCCTTTTTGAGGTGCGGCGACCAGAACTGCACACAGTACTCCAAATGAGACCGCACCATCGATTTATACAGGGGCATTATGATACTGGCTGATTTATTTTCAATTCCCTTCCTAATAATTCCCAGCATGGTGTTGGCCTTTTTTATTGCAAACGCACACTGTCTTGACATTTTCAGTGAGTTATCTACCACGACCCCAAGATCTCTCTCTTGGTCAGTCTGTGCCAGTTCACACCCCATCAACTTGTATTTGTAGCTGGGATTCTTGGCCCCAATGTGCATTACTTTGCACTTGGCCACATTGAACCGCATCTGCCACGTTGACGCCCACTCACCCAGCCTCAACAGATCCCTTTGGAGTTCCTCACAATCCTCTCTGGTTCTCACCACCCTGAACAATTTAGTGTCATCCGCAAACTTGGCCACTTCACTGCTCACTCCCAACTCTAAATCATTTATGAACAAGTTAAAGAGCATGGGACCCAGTACTGAGCCCTGTGGCACTCCACTGCTTACCGTCCTCTACTGCGAAGACTGCCCATTTATACTCACTCTCTGCTTCCTATTACTAAGCCAGTTTTTGATCCACAAGAGGACCTGTCCTTTTACTCCATGGGCGTTTTCGCACTGACCTTTTACTGGCGCGACCACCCTCCTCACGCCGGCGGATCTGCAGGGATTTCGCACCAGAAGCGCCGGCGCAGCCAAAAGAGCCGGCTACTTCCGTCGCGAAACCCGCTCAAACGTTTTCCTGCTTCTTGGCGGTTTCCGTTTGAGCTGGTTTCGCGACGGAAGTTGCCGGCTCTTTTGGCTGCGCCGGCGCTTCTGGTGCGAAATCCCTGCAGATCCGCCGGCGTGAGGAGGGTGGTCGCGCCAGTAAAAGGTCAGTGCGAAATCAGCCCATGACTCTCAAGTTTTCTAAGGAGCCTTTGATGAGGAACTTTATCAAAAGCTTTCTGGAAGTCAAGGTAAACAACATCTATCGGGTCGCCTTTGTCCACATGTTTGTTCACCCCCTCAAAGAAACGTAACAGGTTAGTGAGGCAAGATCTTCCCTTGCAGAATCCATGCTGAGTCTTCCTCAATAACCCGTGTTCATCAATGTGCCTACTCATTCTGTCCTTATAAGTTTGTATAATTATAAACAATAGATAGTTTATCACAATAAAGTAGCAGGTGTTTAGAACTTTGGAGAGAGATTTGGAACTGCTTTAATAAACAGAAATAAGCTTCTTTGTCCCAAAATTACTTAAGTCTCTGAAGGCAGGAACACACACACACATTCCACTTTTCCTTTTTAAACATTTGCTGGGGATCACCCCCTTTTACTAGGAGGTATTTCCCTTGGGGAAGGACTACTGGTCCCATTTTACTAATTAATGATCCTCTGTCAATATTTGACTCTGCTTAACTGCCTTCTTAACTGAACTAACTGCCACTCTCAACTGTAGAATTCCATTTGAACCATCTGTCAATCAAGGTTCTCAGACCAAGTTAAAGTATTGCACACACAAACACACACACACACACTTAACACAATCATGAAGAAAGAGCAATAGTTAGTGGGAAAATGCAAAACAAAATGAAAAAGTCACCAGCCAGGACTAGAAGACAACAATAGAGGGATACAGGGGAAAAAAAAACTCCTGGGGGACGGAGTTCTAAAGTTTCAGCATCACAAACCAAGAAGGCTCTTCCTTTTATTGCCACCCATTTAGTTTCAGATGGGAGGAACATCCAAAGCAGGAAATCTAAAGATTGGGCAGGTAGATTAATATAGGAACAGATGGTCCTTTAGGTAGAAGAAGAGATTGCATTTATACCCTGCTCTTCACTATCTGAAGAAGTCTCAGAGCAGCTTACAATCTCCTTTCCCTTCCCCTCTCCACAACAGACACCCTGTGAGGTAGGTGGATCTAAGAGAGCTCTTTCATAATTGCTCTCGAGAGGAACAGCTCAGTGAGAACTTGTGACTGACTCAAGATCACATCAGCAGGTGCATATGGAGGAGTGAGGAATCAAAGCTGGTTGTCCCAGATAAGAGTCCACACACTTAACCACTACACCACTACACCAAGCTGACTCAGGAAAGCTGGTCCCAAGTGATCTAGGGCATCAAAGGTCAATACCAGCACTTTGAATGGACCCAGAAGCACCAGTATATATGAAACAAGTCCAAACTGATATAGTCTCTTACTTCTGTCATTATTCTGGCCACAACAGTCTCTGCACTGTAACCCCCAGATAGCTTTCAAAGCAGCCCCATGTAGAGCACATTACAAATATATGTAAGTACTTTCAAGTCACAACTGACATGAGGGGAAAGAGTTCTTTTTTTATGATCAAAATAAAAAAAAGAGCTGGGACATGGTAGTCCCGCTGAAGGGACAGGAAAGCAAAATTGTAACAGGTAATGAAGAAAGGGCTGAACTGCTCAATTTCTACTTTCCCTAAGTCTTCTCTTGTGAAGGAAAAGATGCTCAACATGGCAAAAACAAAACACATGATGAGGGAAGGGAGTTGCAGCCTAGGATAGCCATAGGGCATAAACACCTAGTTTCTTTAAATGAAATGAAGTCCTCAGGGCCAGATGAATTGCATCCAAGGGTGCTAAAAGAACATGTAGATGTAATTTTCTGAGCCTCTGGCCATTATTTTTGAGAATTCTTGGAGAACAGGTGAGGTACCAGAAGTTTGGAGGTGAGCAAAAGTTGTCCCCATGCTGTAGACATAGTTTAGCTTGATTTCAAAAAGGTTTTGATAAGGTTCCACATAATATTCTTGTTGATAAATTGGTTAAATTTGGCTTGGATTCTATTACTGTTATGTGGATCTATAACTGGTTGACAGATCACATCCAAAGAGAGCTTGTTAACAGTTCCTTATCCTCTTGGAGAGGAGTGACAAGTGGAGTGCCTCAAGGATCTGTCCTGGGAACTTTGTACATTATTTGGATGAAGGAATAGAAGGGATGCTTATTAAATTTGCAGATGATACTAAATTGGGAGGGGTAGCAAATAGAGTAGAAAACAGAGTCAGGATACAGGATGATCTTGACAGGCTGGAAAACTGGGCTAAAACAAATAAAATGTATTTGAACAGGGATAAATGTAAAATTCTGCATTTAGGTAGGGAAAAATCAAATGCATAACTACAGAATGAGGAGACTTGTCTTGGCAGTAGTATGTGTGAAAAGGATCTAGGGGTCTTAGTTGACCATACACTGAGCAAGAGTCAGCAGTGTGATGAGGTAGCTAAAAAGGCAAATGCAATTTTGGGCTGTATCAACAGAAGTATAGTGTCCAGATCACGTGATGTGATGCTATCGCTTTACTCTGCTCTGGTTAGACCTCATCTAGAGTATTGTGTTCAGTTATGGGCACCGCAATCTAAGAAGGATATAGACAAGCTGAAACGTGTCCAGAGGAAGGCAACAAAGATGGTGAGGGGTCTGGAGACTAAGTTCTACAAGGAAAGGTTGAAGGAGCTGGCAGGGCTGGCACATGGGAGTCAGCAAACTAGGCAATTGCCTGGGATTCCAGCTCCCAGCAGGGGTAGGCGCCCTCTCTCCGCTCACAACATCCTTGAGCCTCTGGCTCATTTTTTCTCAGCTCTGAGGGATTGGAGAGCCAAGAAAAAGCTATGCCTCTCTTCCGCAGCATCCTCCAAGGGTGCTGTGGAAGGGAAGCACCAAGTGTTCTTTCTTGGCTCTGAGTGATCAGAGGAGCTCCCCTGATCCCTCAGAGCTGAGAAAGAGCGGCACTTCCCTTCCCCAGCGTCCTCCAAGGGCACTGGGAAAGGAAAGCACTGAGTGTCTGGTGTGATGATATCACCTCTGAGTGATGTCATCACACATGCACAAACTTTTTTCTGGGGGTGGGTGCGCATTGGGGTTCTGTCTCAGGCACTAGATCTCCATGCCCCGGGGCTGGGAGCTGGGTATGTTTAGTTTCGAGAGGAAACAACTGAGAAGTGATATAATCATCATCTTCAAGTACTTGAAGGGCTGTCGTGATGGTGCAGAGTTATTTTCTATGCCCCAGAAGGTCGGACCAGAGCCAACGGGGTGAAATTAAATCAAAAGAGTTTCTGCCTAAACATTAGGAAGAACTTCCTGACAGGGCAGTTCTTCAAGTGGAACAGGCTTCCTTGGGAGGTAGTGGGCTCTCCTTCTTTGGAGGTTTATAAGCAGAGGCTGTCTATCTGACAGCAATGCTGATTCTATGAACTTAGGCAGATCATGAGAAGGAGGGCAGGGTGGGTTGCATCATTCTTAGTTCTCATGGCCCTTTCTCACATGCCCAGAGAATGCTGTTAACCACTTTGGGGTCAGGCAGAAATTTTTCTCCTGACCAGTTTTTCCAGGGATCCTGGAGAGTTTTTTCTTCTTGTTTCTTTTGAGCATGGATCAAGTGTCACTGTGGGGGTAGGGAGGTATTTGTGAGTTTCTTGAATTTTGCAGGGGGTTGGAATAAATGACCCTGGGAGGTCACTTTCAACTCTATGATTCTATGAACTTATGTCAACCCTACCAAGAGACTTTCAAGGCAAAGTAAGAAGCAAAGGTGGTTTGCCATTGCCTTCCTCAGCAGAGTCTTTCTACACAAATAATGACCTTGCTTGGCTTCCAAGATCTGATGATATTGGGCTATACCATGCCATCCTCTTTCCTGTAGAGCACATTACAATAATCTAATCTACTTAATTATCAAGGCATGCAGAACAGTAGAAAGATCTTTCACACTCAGAAAAGATGCAATTGTCTCAGCATCCAAAGCTGGTGAAAGGCACCGGGGCTACCATTACCACCTGCTTGGTGTAGTAGTTAAGTGTGCGGACTCTTATCTGGGAGAACCAAGTTTGATTCCCCACTCCTGCACTTACAGCTGCTGGAATGGCCTTGGGTCAGCCATAGTTCTCGCAGAGGTTGTCCTTGAAAGGGCAGCTGCTGTGAGAGCTCTCTCAGTCCCACCTACCTCACAGGGTGTCTGTTGTTGGGGGAGAAGATATGGGAGATTGTAAGCTGCTCTGAGTCTCTGATTCAGAGAGAAGGGCAGGGTATAAATCTGCAATTCTTCTTCTTCTTCTCCAGCACCCTATATATCTTTAATTGAAGTGTGGGTATATTAACATGATCTATTTTGTTTCCAGCACCAGGGGTGGGATGCCCTAAAGCAGGGGTGGCCAACAGTAGCTCTCCAGATGTTTTTTGTCTACAACTCCCATCAGCCCCAGCCAGCATGGCCTAAAGGTTAGTATACAAATTAGAGAGTCAAGCCAAACCTAAAACCAGGTTGCTGAAGCTAATCCTATTTTTTTCCCTGAACCTGAACAGAACCAAAACTATTATCTGTAGAACCTTAACTAAATCATGTCTATAAAAAGCCAGTTTAGATCTCTGGAGCAAATAAAGGATTGACCAAGAACACCTGATATAATACATTCACTAGCTCCACAAAACAAGGCCTAATCAGAATGAGCACATGTGTACCAAACTAATTAATTATTTTATTGGATTAAAAAAAGGGCAATATCAGTCACTAAGAAATAAAAAGTAAGGCCAAGGTCAATGGTGCAAATAAAGTAAAAATGTATTTTATTATTCAGATAAAAATATCCTTTACAGTTTGCCAATATGATTTCTTCAGGAGAATCTGTTAATCTTCAGTGTTCCTTCAAGAAGTAGAAGATCTGGCTTGAAGCAGAACCAAACTGGAACCACTTCAGTGGCACCTAAACTGTCACTAAGCCAAAAAATGTAATGGTTTGAGTACAGGACCCCAACATTAAGTCCACTTGAGCTCTTGGCTGCCACAAAATGTCAAAATGTTGATTACTGTTTTCTACATGTTCATCCTTAAAACCAACACATTTAAAATAATTTCATTGATTAAATTCTTCATGGCTCTCACAAAAAGTCGAGTACAAAAATAACCAAACCATGGGACAAAGCTGTTAGGTGAATCTACTGATCTACTCTTAATATGATAGCAAAAGTATAAAATAAAAATGGATTGACTATTCATTCTTGAGAATTGTAACAATATGATCCATGTCTTCCTTGGAGATGCTGAGACTGGCAGAACAAAATGGGTATGACCAAATTGAATACTTAGACTTTGTTGTGAAATGGAAAAAGTTTTCTCTTGGATGTAGTATCAGATGGCAAACTATGGTCACCCTAACCCTTGCAAAGAATGATTTATTATGCTAAAGTTTATTACACAACCACTTGAAAGAAATTAATTATAGGCTTCTGTTGCAGTTTTAATATACAGTAACATGACTGTAGTTGTATAGTTTTTCATCAGCATATTTTGTACAATGCTTATCAAGATGTTGGAAATATTGGCAAGGGTACAGAAATGCCTTTACTAAAGGTCAATACCACCTACCAACAGTACAGTTTTTACGAGTAATAGATTGTTTACTTAGTAATAACATTGAGTTCCACTCCTGTTGAGAGAAATGGATAAGTAGGGTTTTGAATGAGAACAGGTGCTAGCAAAAAGATCCATATCAGTATTTAGATGTAATCTAAAATAAGTATAAAGCATGTGTGTGACCTCATCTTACTGAGCTAGTTTGCTTGCAAAAGTTTTCAGGGTGTGAATCTAATCTCCTATTATGATAACAAAAACTGAAGATACAGAATGGCTGACTTCTGGGTGGTATTAATATTTTGGTTTTTAAACTAGGGTAATTTATAGCCCACAGCCCTGTCATTAACACTATAGACAGTTTATATTCAGCAACCTATTTGCAACCTTTTCCTTTCTATATTTTATCTGTCAAGAATTTGTAAGATGGGATGTTAATCAAATTGTATGGAAAGGATTCAGATTTCACAAGTTACAATGAACACATGTAAAATCCATGCCCGGTGTACACTTTATTGTTCTTTGTATGTACAGTGTATATTAATCATGTTACAGTCAATGCAGTTGAATGTGGAATTGAAACCAAACATTGATCTGGGAACTGGTCTCCAGTTTTATTTGTAAAATGAATGTGCATTGACGCTTTCTTACAAAGAAGTATATACATATGCATACATGCAGGATGTATGTGCATTCACTATAAGATGTAAATAGGGCTTTATTAACAAGGGAATCCTAAATAGAGTTACATCGTTCTAACACCAGCCAATAGGGTTACACAGGTGTAACTCTGCTGCCGATTACAATATAAGTAGACTTTATGGAGTAGCCATGTCAGTTGTGACTTGATGATACTTTCTACCACCAGTGTCCTCATCACCCAGAAGCCATCACCCAGCCGTTCTTTATCTGCAGTTTTTTGCTATCAAAATAGGAGGAGAAATCTGTTAGTATGGTGATGACCCCTGTACCAAGCACAGACGCAAAAGCCAATGCTAATGAGACAGAGGACTCTAAATACTTTGGCGATTCACCAGGTATGCAGAAAATCTGAATTTTTAAATTAACTTAAAGAAAAAAATTATTTATTTATTTATTTATTACTTTCCATTTATATCCCGCCCTTTCCGCAAGCGGACTCAGGGCGGCTTACAACAAAAATGTGTTGATGGAGACTGAAAATGCTCAATGAAGCATGGAATGTTAAGAACATATGAGAATTAAAGATTGATAGGGACACTGCTGGTGGAAAGTATACAACCAACTTATCTCTACCCCATAAAATTTTCAAGGCGAGAAACGTTCAGAGGTAGTTTCCCATTGCCTGCCTCTCTGTAGTGACCCTAGGTTGCCTTCAAGGTCTCCCATCCAAATACTAATAAGAGCAAACCCTGCTTAGCTTCAAAGATTTGAGGAGATCAGGCTAGTCTGAGGCATTCAGGTCAGGGGTTTGTCAACCTGATACAATGTCAATATTACAATATTGCCGGCCTGATACAATGTCTGCTATTATCTGTATCATATGTTTGATACCGTGAAAGGCTTTCCTTATATTTTCCAATTCCATTACTTTATTTTGATAAATATCCAGAATTGGGTCAGAAAGCCTTTCATTGTTCACAGCAGGTCTGCAGCCTTTTAAACTTATTAGGGACCATTATTTTCAATGGAAGACCTGGCCTCTGAACGCCATTGAAAATAAAGGGCAGGTGTGGGGGCTGGGAGGCTTCTTTCTTCCTCACCTCCTGTCTTATTGTACTTGGATGGAGGACACTTGCAAAAAATACCACTTTATATGAGAAAGTCCAGAAGAGCAATATTGGGAATATTGTTCTGATATTTCAGGGACAATAGTGGCACTCCCAGTATTTAAGAAAACAATGCTAACGCCCTTCCTGACTTTTTGCAAGTGCACACTCCAAAGGAAAACCAACCTGCTCATGCCCTTAAGATATTTTAGAATCCTGGAGGCAAAGATTTGGTACAGGGGTACCAAATTGTTCCCCTCCTCAGGGACGGCTTTGTAGAAAAATAGGTAGTGGAGCTCATTAGCATAACTCATTAACATAAATCATAGAATCATAGAGTTGGAAGGGACCACTAGGGTCATCTAGTCCAACCCCCTGCACAATGCAGAAAACTCACAAACACCTCCCCCTAAATTCACAGGATCTTCATCGCTGTCAGATGGCCATCTAGCCTCTGTTTAAAAACCTCTAAGGAAGGAGAGCCCACCACCTCCCGAGGAAGCCTGTTCCACTGAGGAATCGCTCTAACGGTCAGGAAGTTCTTCCTAATGTTGAGCCGGAAACTTTTTTGATTTAATTTCAAACCATTGGTTAACATAAGAGAAGCCATGTTAGATCAGGCCAATGGCCCATCCAGTCCAACACTCTGTGTCACACAGTGGCAAAATTTATATATATATATATATATATATATATATATATATATATATATATATATATATATATATATATATATATATATATATATATATATATATATATATATATATATATACGCGCGCACACACACACACTCTGCTCCATATTTTTATCTAAACCCCTCTTGAAGGTGGCTATGCTTGTGGCCGCCACCACCTCCTGTGGCAGTGAATTCCACATGTTAATCACACTTTGGGTGAAGAAGTACTTCCTTTTATCCGTTTTAACCTGTCTGCTCAGCAATTTCATCGAATGCCCACGAGTTCTTGTATTGTGAGAAAGGGAGAAAAGTACCTCTTTCTCTACTTTCTCCATCCCATGCATTATCTTGTAAACCTCTATCATGTCACCCCGCAGTCGACGTTTTCCAAGCTAAAGAGTCCCAAGCGTTTCAACCTTTCTTCATAGGGAAAGTGTTCCAGCCCTTTAATCATTCTAGTTGCCCTTTTCTGGGCTTTCTCCAATGCTATAATATCCTTTTTGAGGTGCGGCGACCAGAACTGCACACAGTACTCCAAATGAGACCTCACCATTGATTTATACAGGGGCATTATGATACTGGTTGATTTGTTTTCAATCCCCTTCCTAATAATTCCTAGCGTGGCGTAGGCCATTTTTTCCCAGCGTGGCGTGTCGTTCTGGTCATACCTTCTGGGGCCACAGAAAACAATCCACACCATCCTCTATATGACCGCCCTTCAAATACTTGAAGATGGTGATCATATCACCTCTCAGCTGTTTCCTCTCAAGGCTAAACATGCCCAGCTCCTTCAACCTTTCCTCTTAGGACTTGGTCTCCAGACCCCTCACCATTTTGATCACCCTCCTCTAGACCCGTTCCAGCTTGTCTATATCCTTCTTAAAATGTGGTGCCCAAAACTGGACACAATACTCCAGGTGAGGTCTTACCAGAGTAGAATAAAGCGATACCATCACATCACGTGATCTGAACACTTTACTTCTGTTGATACAGCCCAAAATTGCATTTGCCTTTTTAGCCACCACATCACACTGTTGACATGTTCAGCGTATTATCCACTAAGACCCCTAGATCTTTTTCGCACATACTACTGCCCAGACAAGTCTCCCACATCCTATAACCATGCATTGGATTTTTCCTACCTAAATGCAGAACTTTACATTTATCCCTGTTAAAATTCATTTTATTGATTTTAGCCCAGTTTTCCAGTCTGTCAAGGTCATCCTGTATCCTGTTTCTGTCGTCTTCTGTGTTTGCAACCCCTCCCAATTTAGTATCATTGCAAATTTAATAAGCATTCCTCTATTCCTTCATCCAAATCATTGATAAAGATGTTGAACAAAACAGGTCCCAGGACAGATCCTTGAGGCACTCCACTTGTCGCTCCTCTCCAAGAGGATGAGGAACCATTCACAAGCACTCTTTGGGTGCGATCTGTCAACCTGTTACAGATCCACCTAATGGTAGTAGGATTCAAACCACAGTTTACCAACTTGTCAACAAGGATGGTATGTGGAACCTTATCAAAAGCCTTATTGAAATCAAGATAAACGACATGTAGAGCATTCCCCTGATCCAGCAAGGTAGTCACTTGCTCAAAAAAAGAGATCAGGCTAGTCTGACATGACTTGTTTTTGAGAAAACCATGCTGGCTCTTAGTAATCACACCCATTCATTCTAAATGTTACAGGACCGACTGTTTGATGATTTGTTCTAAAACTTTTCCAGGTTTCGACGTCAAGCTGACAGGTCGGTGGTTACCCGGATCTTCTTTTGTCCCCTTCTTGAAGAAGGGGACAACATTCACCCTCCTCCAATCTTCCAGCACCTCTCCTGTTCTCCAAGAATTCTCAAAAAAAAAAAAAATAGCCAGAGGCTCAGAAATTACATCTGCAAGCTCTTTTAGAACCCTTGGATGCAATTAATCTGGTCCTGAGGACTTTTCATTTAAAGAAACTAGGTGTTTATGTACTACCACTATGCTGATCCTAGGTTGGAACTTTATACCCTCCTTATATGTTCTGTTTTTGCCATGTTGAGCACCGTTTCCCTCAGAAGAGAAGACTGAGGAAAAGTAGGAATTGAGCAGTTCCGCCCTCTCTTCATTACCTGTTACAATTTCACTTTCTTGCCCTCGCAATGGGCCTGCCATGTCCTTGCTCTTTTTCTTACTCTGAACATAAGAAAAGGACCCTTTTTGTTGTTTTTAGCATCTTTGGCCAGCCTAAGCTCATATTGAGCTTTAGCTTTCCTAACTTTTTCTGTACAAGCACTGGTGATTTGTTTATATTCATCCCTGGTTATAGGGCCCTCCTTCCAATTCCTAAAGGAGTCATTTTTATTTCTCAAGTCTTTAGAGAGCTATTTATGGAGCCACTTCGGCTTCTTTAGGCTTTCCCCTTTTTTCTCATAGGTATCTTCTGTGATTGCGCTTTCAGTATTTTGCTTTTAAGAAACTCCCACCCCTCCTGAACCCCCATCCTCCTAAGTATTTCTGACCATGGGATTTAACCCAGCATAGTTCTAAGTTTATCAAAGTTTACCTTTCTGAAGTCCAATCTATAAGTCTGGCTGCGTATAGCTTTCCCCTTCCCTAAGACTGTAAATTCCAAAATCACATGGTCACTACTGCCCAGAGTGCCCACTATTTCCACTTCTTCAATCAATTCTTCCTTGTTGGTGAGAATCAAATCCAAGATAGCAGATCCATTTGTTTCCTTCTTCACTTTCTGGAAAAAGGAGGTTGTCAGCAAGACAAGTCAGGAATCTATTTGATTTTTCATTTTTAGCAGAGCTGGACTTCCAACAGATGTCCGGGTAATTGAAATCACCCATGATCACTGTAACCCTTCTCTTGGAGAACTTTGCAATCTGTTGTAGAAGTATCTAATCCAAGTCCTCTGCCTGGCTTGGTGGTCTATAACAGACCCCCACAATATTATCACTGTTATTTCTTTTTTTTTTACCCAGAGACTCTCAACTGAGCTGCCATGCTCAGATTCACATATTTCCTCACAAGTATATACCTCCTTCACATATACTGCTACACCTCCGCCCTTTCTCATTTGCCTGTCCCTTTTAAATAAATTGTACCCCTGAATCCTAATATTCCAGTTGTGAGTGTCATCCCACCAAGTTTCAGTATGGCCTATTATGTCATAGTCTCCTTCCTTTATAAATAATAATAATAATAATAATAATAATAATAATAATAATAATAATAATAATAATAATAATAATAATAATAATAATAATAATAATAATAAATTTTTATTTATACCCCGCCCTCCTCGCCGAGGCAGGCTAAGGGCAGCTTACAGGACATGGTACATACCATGATACAACAACAGTAAAATCAAACAATAACAATATAAAACTGTTCATACATTAATTAAATTACATAGTCTAAAATCCAGTAAAACTTAACGGTGCTACAAACTCAGTATATATAAAGATGGCGATGTTACTGCTAAGTTCAGCTTAAAAGGCTATCTGAAAGAGGGCGGTTCTACAAGCCCTATGGAACTGGTTAAAATCCCGCAGGGCCTGCACCTCCTCTGGCAGCTGGTTTCACCATTGGGGTGTTATTATCGAGAAGGCCTGCTCCCTAGTTGTTTTTAACTTAGCCTCCTTTGGCCCAGGGATTTTCAGAAGATTTTGTGAACTAGATCTCAGTGCTCTCTGGGGAACATATGGAGAGAGACGGTACCTAAGGTAGACAGGTCCTCGGCCATATAGGGCTTTAAAGGTAATAACCAGCACCTTGTAATGGACTCGGTACGCAATCGGCAGCCAGTGCAGTTCCCGAAGCCTAGGCCGTACATGTTCCCACCGAGGTAGTCCCATTAACAGTCTGGCTGCTGTATTCTGCACTAGCTGCAGTTTCTGAGTTCGGTACAGGGGCAGCCCCATGTAGAGGGCATTACAGTAGTCTAACCTCGAGGTGACCGTTGCGTGGATCGCTGTTGCCAGGTCGCCGTGTTCCAGGAAGGGATCCAACTGCCTCGTCCGCCTAAGATGAAAAAAGGCGGATTTAGCAGTGGCTGTTATCTGGGCCTCCATTGTCAGGGAAGACTCCAGTAGCACTCCCAAGCTCCTGACCCTGCACACTGGGACCAGTGGCGCACCATCAAAAGCTGGCAGGGAGATCCCACCCCCCAGCCCGCCGCGGCCTAGGCAAAGGACCTCTGTCTTTGCTGGGTTCAATTTCACCCCACTCAGCCTGAGCCAATCTGCCACGGCTTGCAACGCCCGGTCCAGATTCTCAGGGACATCGTCAGTTCGGCTGTCCATCAATAGATAGAGTTGGGTGTCATCAGCATACTGGTGACAACCCAGCCCATATCTCCGGGCAATCTGGGCAAGGGGGCGCATGTAGATGTTAAACAACATCAGGGAGAGGACAGCCCCCTGGGGCACCCCACAATTATGTAGGTGTCTCTGGGAAAGTTCTCCCCCAATCGCCACCCTCTGTCCCCGACCCTCAAGGAAAGAGGAAAGACACTGCAAGGCTGACCCCTGAATCCCTGCGTCAGCGAGGCAGTGGGTAGGTAGCCGATGATTGACCATATCAAATGCCGCTGATAGGTCTAACAACAGCAACACTGCCATACCGCCTCGATCCAGATGTTGCCAGAGATCATCCATGAGGGCGACCAACACTGTCTCTGCCCCATGGCTGAAACTTCCAGTTCTATTAGGACTTCCAGTTCCTCCTGTATGTTTCCCATACTCTGTGCACTAGTGTAGAGACATCGGAATCCATGTTTTATGCATCCCGAGGGTTTAGTTTCTGTACAAGCCTGCAAGTTAACATAACCTAGGGTATGCAACACTCTTTGCAAATCAAATTTGCAAATGTTCTTATCCCCAGTTTCTGACATCATATGAGGCTTTGAATTATTATCTCGCTCCCCCATACAATTTAGTTTAAAGCCCTCCTTATTCGGTTAGCAAGGCTGTTATCAAACATCCTTTTTTCTACCGCCGTAAGGTGCAAACCATCTCCCGATAGAAGACCACCATCTCGAAAGTGAAAGCCATGGCCCAGAAATCCGAATCTTTCCTGACGACACCATCGACATAGCCAGTTGTTTATTTGAAGTATTCTTCTTTCTCGTCCTAAGTCACAGCCTTCAACAGGAAACACTAATGAGAACATATGCCCAACCAGCCAAAAGCAACCTCACTTTAAAAAGGAGATCCCCAGGTGAGCGAGGCCTACTTGGGCTGGCTAGAGATCCAGGCAGCTCAAGCAGGCTTTGCTTGCCCAGGACTCTGCTGGGCTGTCCTCCCCCCCCCCCCCCCCCCCCCCGCACAGTCAAAAGGCCAGGAAGCCATTCACCACCCAAAATCAGAAATGGAGAAACAGTGGTGTAGGCTTCTCCAGGAGTCAATAAGCAGGGCCGGCGCTGGGTTTTCTGCCGCTGGAGGCAGACCCCAGCTCAGCACCCCCCCCCCATCTTTTTACAAAAAACCAAAGTGACGTCATCAAGCAACCCCCCCCCCCCCAAATCCCCTCAGGCTTCCAGATCAGGGTGGGAGGTGGGGGGAGCTGACAGCTGTGTCCTTACAAGGTATGCGGGATGCAAGCCCCTTTCCCTACTCAGGCTTCCTGCAATGCAGGAAGGCTGATTGGGGTGCAGAGGAACCAGCAGTTGCCCCCCCCCCCCCGTGCCTTTCAAGGCGTGTGGGATGCATTCAGTGTTTCTGCTATTGATTTCAGGATGTCCACACAACTCCACCTCCTGTATGCTGTAGTTTCTATAGCATATTATTCAACAAGTGCACCCTAGGATTCCTTGTGACATCACAGGGTCAAGCAAGATGAAATGCTGGGAAACATTATAGGGTTGCCAGCCTCTAGGAGGGGCCTGGAGATTTCCCACTTTTACAATTGACTTCCAGCTGACAGAGATCAGTTCCCCTGGAGAAAATGGCTACTTTTAACAGTGGATTCTATGGTATTGTACCATGATGAGGCCCCTCCACTCCCCAAACCCCATTTCTCCTGGATCCACCCCCAAAGTCTCCAGGTATTTTTCAGTACAGACATGGTAACTCTAGAAACATACAATTGGATCCTCTCAGTGTTTTAAAATGTTAGTAGAAGCTCTATGAAGGGTCCAGTTCAGATCAGGTTCATTTAAGGAGGTAAAAGGTGGTTTAATTATTTCCTCTGATGTCCTGTAATCAGTACAAATGGAGACTCCCATGCTATTATTACGCCTCAAAGACAAAAAGATAGTGAGGCCATTTTGAAAGAGAGAGAGAACTAATAGCAATGTGAGAGGGATCAGGTTTGACTACCAAACATATATAAAATGGGGAGAAAAATCTCCCTGGCTATGAATATTTGTATTTAAAAACCACTGAAAGGCTCTGATCACAGCTCTTGTTTGACCTGTGGCTCATGCTTGGTTTGTGGACTGCTGCAGCTTCTGAGAACATCAAAATGCTGGTGTCTTTTCCCTGTTGGCACCAGAATTACAGGAAACACACTGATCAAAGAATTTGCTTTGACAAGTGTATCTATGCTGTCAGCACATTGCTGATCAATCCTCTGAATAGGTTGCATTCATTTCCCATAGATGGGCTGAAAGAGAAGGAAATACCACTACTCTTAATGAAAAGTCTTTTGGTGGCACATTAATGCCACAGGACTAAGACTTCTTCCACTACAAAACACTAGCAGATGTAAAATGCCTGCCGGAATTCACAAGAATTTACTTCTTTGCTCATTTGCCTCTTCACAATGCAGGCAACAGAATGATCTGTTCCTTTGCTAGACAGCAAGACTTCTGTTAGGTGTCATTGTCCTGACAAAACTTCTCTCGGTGCCATTGTGTTTATTTCCTTAGCACAGCAAAGTTAAACAATGGAGTACATTGGTGCATAAGCTCTTCAACCATTGAGATATTGAATTCTGATCTTTAATAAACCAACACTGATTTGCTGCACTGCTTCTGTTTGCTTAGTTAAGCTCCACTGGCATAAGAAAAGGCTCATATAATTTAATCAGATTGCCTTTTTCATTTTATTTTTTATTAATGCAGCAAGCAGTCCCTGAGCACAGTGATTTCTTTAAGTTCTAACAATAAAAGTATTTTTTTTATCAGAGAACTCTGAAACTATAACAAGATGGTTGGCAGTGACTGAAGGTTATGTAGCAATGATGGGAGTCACTGTTCTTTAACAGAAGTTTCCTTTGCAGGCAACATCCTTACTAGCAACATGGAAGTTGCCTCCTTGTGGCAAAATAAAACTCTGCTGTGGGTAAGTGTTTAAATACAGGAGCCACATGGGCACAGACTACTGCACTGGTCTTTTGAATGGTAGTATAGTGAGCCTCCTGGCTAACTCCTAACTAACTACACTAGGAAATATTGGAATTCAGTCTGGAATTCAGCTTCTTCCCAAAGAGCAGTTTCCCTTTTCACTTCCAGAGCCAGCATGGTATAGAGGTTAAGTCGGGTTGCTAGGTTCCCTCATTGCACCAGCAGAGAAAGTTGGTGGGTGTTCCAGAAGTGGGCAGGGACATCACATGATGTGCTGTCACCCAGAAGTGCCATCATCATAAGAGAAGCCATGTTGGATCAGGCCAACGGCCCATCAAGTCCAACACTCTGTGTCACACAGTGGCAAAAAATTTTATATACACACATACACTGTGGCTAATAGCCACTGATGGACCTGTGCTCCATATTTTTATCTAAACCCTTCTTGAAGGTGGCTATACTTGTGTCCGCCACCACCTCCTGTGGCAGTGAATTCCACATGTTAATCACCCTTTGGGTGAAGAAGTACTTCCTTTTATCCGTTTTAACCTGTCTGCTCAGCAATTTCATCGAATGCCCACGAGTTCTTGTATTGTGAGAAAGGGAGAAAAGTACTTCTTTCTCTACTTTCTCCATCCCATGCATTATCTTGTAAACCTCTATCATGTCACCCCGCAGTCGACGTTTCTCCAAGCTAAAGAGTCCCAAGCGTTTCAACCTTTCTTCATAGGGAAAGTGCTCCAGCCCTTTAATCATTCTAGTTGCCCTTCTCTGGACTTTCTCCAATGCTATAATATCCTTTTTGAGGTGCGGCAACCAGAACTGCACACAGTACTCCAAATGAGACCGCACCATCGATTTATACAGGGGCATTATGATACTGGCTGATTTGTTTTCAGTTCCCTTCCTAATAATTCCCAGCATGGCGTTGGCCTTTTTTATTGCAAACGCACACTGTCTTGACATTTTCAGTGAGTTATCTACCACGACCCCAAGATCTCTCTCTTGGTCAGTCTGTGCCAGTTCACACCCCATCAACTTGTATTTGTAGCTGGGATTCTTGGCCCCAATGTGCATTACTTTGCACTTGGCCACATTGAACCGCATCTGCCATGTTGACGCCCACTCACCCAGCCTCAACAGATCCCTTTGGAGTTCCTCACAATCCTCTCTGGTTCTCACCACCCTGAACAATTTAGTGTCATCCGCAAACGTGGCCACTACACTGCTCACTCCCAACTCTAAATCATTTATGAACAAGTTAAAGAGCATGGGACCCAGTACCGAGCCCTGCGGCACCCCACTGCATACCGTCCTCCACTGCGAAGACTGCCCATTTATACTCACTCTCTGCTTCCTATTACTCAGCCAGTTTTTGATCCACAAGAGGACCTGTCCTTTTACTCCATGACTCTCAAGCTTTCTAAGGAGCCTTTGATGAGGAACTTTATCAAAAGCTTTCTGGAAGTCAAGGTAAACAACATCTATTGGGTCTCCTTTGTCCACATGTTTGTTCACCCCCTCAAAGAAATGTAACAGGTTAGTGAGGCAAGATCCCATGCTGAGTCTTCCTCAATAACCCGTGTTCATCAATGTGCCTACTCATTCTGTCCTTGATAATGGTTTCTACCAACTTTCCCGGTATTGAAGTCAGACTGACTGGCCTGTAATTTCCCGGGTCTCCTCTGGAACCTTTTTTAAAGATGGGGGTGACATTTGCTACCTTCCAGTCCTCAGGAACGGAGGCAGATTTCAATGAAAGATTACAGATTTTTGTTAGAAGATCCACAAGTTCAACTTTGAGTTCTTTCAGAACTCTCGGATGTATGCCATCCGGACCCGGTGACTTATTAGTTTTTAATTTGTCTATCAGTTGTAGGACCTCCTCTTTTGTCACCTCAATCTGACTCAGGTCTTTCAATACCCCTTCCAAAATTAGTGGTTCTGGGGCGGGCAAAAAGTTCTCTTCTTCCACAGTGAAGACGGAGGCAAAAAATTAATTTAGCTTCTCAGCCATTTCCCTATCCTCCTTCAGTAATCATTTTGGCAATACTGGGAGCAAAGCACTACTTTTGGTAAAACTCTGGTAAAGTTGGCCTCAAACCATAGAGTTTTGCCAAAAAAACAGAGTGTTGCCCTCCTGACATTGCTGATGAACTGATGTAATTTCTGGGTGATGTCAATGCATCACATGCTGTGTCACTTGGGGGGGGCAGATTTCCTCTTGCTGGCCAGTTGGCTGGCAGTGGGCAGGAGCCTGTGAAAGCAGGAAATCCCCCTACACCCACCTGATAAATAGTATTCCTATGGTTAAGAGCAGCAGACTCCAATCTGGGGGACCAGGTTTGAATCCATACTCTTCCACATGAAACCTGCTGGATGACCTTGGGCCAGTCAACAGTTCTTTCAGTACTCTCTCAGCCCAACTGGGGAGATTAAGGGAAAGTAATTGTAAGCTGCTTTGACATTCCCTAAGATAAAGAAAAGTGGGGTATAAAACCAACTCTTCTTCCAGTTTGATTCTTGCTTACAGTCAGTTCAATTGAAAGTTTCCTCCTGATGTACATCTGTCATTACAATAAAGATACCTGTTGGTTATGTACCTTCTGTGTATATCTTTATGATATTTAACACTAATCACAACCCAACCAGGAATGGAGACAAGGATCATGTAGACAGGATCCTACCAACTAGAGCTGTCAACTCCAGTTTCAGAAATTGCTGAATTTGGGAGGAGACACTGAGGATTGTGGAGTTTGGGGAGGGGGTGGAGCTCAGCAGGGAAGTGAGGTCATGGAATCCACCCTCTGAAGTTGCCATTTGCTCTGGGGGAATGGACTCTGTAGTCTAGAGATCAAGAGACCAAGGTATGCATAAACCAGGGCCAATTCCTTACTAGATCATGGATGCTTAAACCAGGGCCAATTCTACACTAAAGTATTAATCCTGGTTCAACCCGATCCCTGAACTGATTTTCTACACTAGAACCATAGGATCATAGACTCATAGGGCGTTTTCGCACTTACCTTTTACTGGCGCGACCACCCTCCTCACGCCGGCGGATCTGCAGGGATTTCGCACCAGAAGCGCCGGCGCAGCCAAAAGAGCCGGCAACTTCCGTCGCGGAGCCAGCTCAAACGGAAACCGCCAAGAAGCAGGAAAACGTTTGAGCTGGCTCCGCGACGGAAGTTGCCGGCTCTTTTGGCTGCGCCGGCGCTTCTGGTGCGAAATCCCTGCAGATCCGCCGGCGTGAGGAGGGTGGTCGCGCCAGTAAAAGGTAAGTGCGAAAACGCCCATAGAGTTGGTCTCTGTGATTTTAGTGTAGAATGTCTGTTTGGGGACAGGGCTGAACCAGTGTTAAAAGTCTAGTGAAGAATTATCTCTTCTCACCCAAGGCACCACAAAGTCCCGACCACACCATAGTTTGTTCAACTTTCCCCAAGTACTGTTTCCTCTCATTTCACTTCAATCTCTTGCCAGCTTGACTTTCAAAGAGTCTTCACAAGTCATACTGGTCTCTCACTGAAGTTGCTAATGACACTTTACAGAGTTGCTGTAAATAATTCAGCTTCAATGTTAATAATGCACATCAGAGGAAGAAAGGAATTAAGGAGGATAGCCAAAAGGGATAAGATAAGTGTTCAGCAAGGATATGAAACAAAGCCGAGAGATAAAGGAAGGCTCTCCCTTACTGCATGATCACAAAAGAAATGGTGTCAATATAATGAAACCGCCTAGCAGACGGGCACCACTAGTATCTCTACAGAAAAGGGGTAAAAAATTCAAAGTGGGAATATCTAGCCTGAAGAACACTCTGGGGGAGAGGGGGTGTATGTCTGTCTGTGCAAAAGTTGTCAAAAATAAGTAATTTAGAACGTGTACCCTTATTGGAAATAATTGCCTCTTGCTGAAAAGGAATACTGTTGCATGGGGAACTGTATTTTCATGTTCTAATGGCATATCATGAAATATTTCTGTTATTGAGGAAATATTATACAGAATCTATTCATAGTCGTTGGGTGCTTCCAGACAATTGTGATGCTATGCAAGGAGTGTCTTGCCTGAATAAGGAAAAAAAGTAAGTTAGAAGTGAAATCAGGTTCTTCTTGTCAGAGGCTGAATGTTCTGATCTCCTGCCCAACATCTTTAAACTCCACTATTGAGAGATAAGTAGCAGCAAATTAGGATTCTCTCATGGCAAAAGGGCACCACAATGACACTTAACTCAGCATCCCAGAGTCTCCTCAGAGTCTCCCTCTGCTGACCAAGGAACTGGTTCATACTCCCACCACACCCAGACAAAACTGTTTCAAACTGGTTACTATTCTCATCACACCCAGACAAAACTATTTCAGACCTGCAGGCACAACCATCTGAAATCATCACCCATCATTTAACCAGGGACCATTCAATGTTTATTCTACCTTGTTGGTCCTGAATCTAGTGAGAGAAATTCCTTCAGGTGATATTAGGCTGACTCTGTGTACACTTGTTCCACAAGTTCCATGTGTCCGAGGTGCATACTTTGGATCATAGCCTTAAGCATTTCTTAACAATTCCTTCACTGAAATGCTCAACAATTTAGTTGAATGTAGCCAGTGCATTTGTATGGTGATGCAGAATTAATGTTCACAAACAGAGCATACACAGAACTAGGGATAAGATTCTTTAGGTGGGGGCAAGGGATATCCCCCATCCCCAAACAGCAATGCCACGCATGACATGCTGATATCACCTGGAAATGGCATCAGCACATCCATGATGTCAAGGAGCTGATGCTCTGCTTTTTGGGCAGAACTGTATGGTAAAAATGGCCTCAAACCATAGAGTTGTGCCCCAAAAGCAGAGCATTGCCCCTGATACCACCAATGCACGGACATCCCTTCTAGGTGATGTCAGTGTGTTGTGTGACATCCCCACCCACCCCCATAGTGTCCCCCAAATCCCTCTGCTGGTACCTGTTAACCCTGTACAGAACTCTGGGAATCTCTAGGAATCGCCTGAAACTATGGTTTGACCAGAGTTTCTGACAATATTTGAAGAGCCGTTATGACCCCCACTGAGCTGGTTCTGGACTCTAATTCAGTAAGTTTGGGGAAGGAACCTCAGGAGTAATGTTCCCTCTAAGATAAGTTAGCATGAGCTAGCTCACAGATTTTTGTCTTAGCTCAGGAAGGATGATCCCCAGAGCACAATAATTTATGCAGTAACTCACAACTTTAATGCCAGTAGCTCACAAAGTAGAATTTTGCTCACAAGACTGCAGCTAGAGGGAACATTGCTCAGGAGCCAGAAACATGATCTCTGGGTGATCTGGAAACTTTGGGAGACACCCACATGATAGAAGACTCTACACCATTTGTTCCAGAGACTGACGAGGAGCCTAGAACTGAGGTTCCTGCACCAACTCCACACAGTAGCAGCATTGAAGGCAACAGGTTTGTTCTGAGCTTGATAGCCCTGTACCCCCTCTCCAACAACTCTGAATTTTTATGGACTATAATCATCCAGCTGTTACGTTTATGGACTGAACAGCAGTGTACCAGGCCAGGTTCCAGCTTGTTTCCTGTCTGTGCTATTGTGTGAATTGCCTATGCCTGCAAAATTGAGAGAACATCAGACTGAGCTTCATCGACAAGCTGCCCAGCTTTGCAGAATAGTAACTGCATCCCCATCTCCAAGAAGATGATACCAGGAGCAGCCCTGCGAGAAGCCCCGTTCCTAGGAGGTTCCAAGAAGATGATACTCTCCCTGCAAACCACCATGCAGAGAAGGTTTCTTCTGCATGCACCGCATTCCAGAGTTCTGCCAGCGCTTTGGAAATGCAGTTGTGAAGGCATAGCTGTCAACAATGGACTGCTGCAATATCCTCATCTCCAAACAAAAGAATCTTCCTGCCACCCGTTAAGACTAACCTCCAGCTCAATAGAACATCATTGAAGAAGATTGCCTGTCATCAGCTACCATTTTCGACATCTCCTGTTTTTTGTTTCCCATTGTTCCCATCCGAGCTGTTACAATAGTGAATATTTGGCCCTAAACTTACCACTCCAGTTTATTTGTGTAAAAGATGGTCCATCAAATTATCTTGTTCTATCTCCTGGGAGCCATCACCAGGTATGCGTAACTCATCTTGAGACCCTGCCTCAGGATATGAAATTGGCTATAAAAGGTCAGCTTTTTTGGCCACTTAGGTGTGTCTCTGATGGTACCCCTACCTTGCTGCCAGAGCCAGCCCCAAATCCTGATCAGTTTTGAGTCCCTTATTACAGGTGACACTGGTCATCTCTTGCTATCCCCTTCCCTCCTTCGCTGAGGAATTGCCTTCTTCTGTCATCGCTTCATCAAATTCCTGCTCATGCAAATCTGTTTTCCAACCTATTTTTCTTAGATCTCTGTGCTTGAAGAGTTGTTGTGTTTTCTTGTATGCTTCAGTGTTTTCTAATAAAAATCTATTTTAGTCTACCAGTCTCCTCATTATTCAAAGGGGTTCCTATGGAGGACTGACTCCTGTATACATAGATTATCACTCCTGTACAAGTTTGTCATCTTTGTCCACCTAATTAAATTCCCCCTATACCTCCCTTGAGGGCAATTTAGCTAACAAGGTAGCTAAGAGGAGCCACAGTGCCAGGTTAGCAGCCAGCTGCAGAACCAGATTAGACCAAGTTGCTGCAGGATTCTGGCCCAATTAAAACATCACCAGAAGAGTCCCAGAAGTGCCTCCAGAACATCTGGGGCTGATTTTCCTCAATCTTTGAAAGCTAAGGATGAGGAAGGGAATGCCACTAGATCAGCCAGTTCACACATTCTCCCTTGTGCTCCAGACCCTGTCAAGTGGTAGTCTGCAGGGTATGTCCTGCTCACAGGGACACCAAAAAAGTCTGAAACCAGAACACTGTCATTTGGGTTTTTTTGTAGAAGTGATATTAAGCTGTTGCTGATGCCACCCCATGTCCCTGTCCTCCTGTCCATCCCAGACTTCCACTGGTGGTTAGCAACTCTGAATTAATTATTTATCATTTATTTACAAAATTTAAATCCCACCTTTCTTTTCTCACAAGGGCCACCAAAGCAGTTAACAATTTAAAACTAACATGATAAAATCACATTTTAAACCATTAAAATCACCTTCCCCTAACACACATCATTAAAACAAATCAGAAACAGAATTAAAATATGTACAAAGACATGAAAACAGCAATTAAAACATTAAATTAGCCACTAACAATGCAGTCTTAACCAGAGTGATATTGTCAATTGAAGTAAATAATGTGTAACTCAGTTTAGGACCGCACTGTAAAGCTGAAAGAGACAGTGAACTTCATTGTAAATATACTGTCAAACTCAAGCACACATGACCCCAGCAATGTTCCCTCTAAGCTACAGAGTCTTGCTCTACCTAGCTGCCTACTTTGTGAGCTACTGGCATTAAGTCGTGAGCTACTGGCATTACAGTTGTGAGCTGTTGCATAAATTAGTGTGCTCTGGAGTCATCTTTCCTGAGCTCACATAAAAATGTGTGAGCTAGCTCACACTAACTTAGCTTAGAGGGAACACTGGATCCCATACCCATACAGAGATAGCAAAAATAGGCATAGAAAAAATTGAAATAGGCATAGAAAAAATACTCCAGTACTAAAGATGCCCTCCTCAAGCTGGAAATAATTAGATTTTTATTATTAATCTCTTGAATTTTAGGCTTGCAAAAAAGTTTGGGCCATCTCAACCTACTTTCAGTCTATGTCCTTCAATTTTCTTCAAAAGTAATTTCCACCTGCAGCACCAGATTAGCAAATCAGTGATATGAAGCAGAGGTTTGTTTTTCACACCCTGTAGCTCCAAAGGACAATAAATTAAAATCTGCAGTGATCTTTGTACTAGGAACGTCTTGTTTTGTGGCTTTATGGGGTATCTGAGGATGAGTCATCTTTCTCATTACATAAATACATACTCTATCACTACTATGGCTGTCAAATCCCTCATGGGGGTGGGGGATCCCCTACCCCCGGTCCTATTTGAATAGTGGCAAACAGATCATGTAGTCCTCAGATTTTATTTGGAAAACTGACCTTGTGAACTAATGCATGCTATATTTAATATTATTCAAGCTTTATGCTACAGTTTGGGCAGAAGTGGAAATGGGGATGAGAAGATATGCTTGTCAGATGAGAAGTTATGTAAGGCTGAGTATCATTTGGTGTTGCCCAAATGGTTTTTGGAATACTGTGGAAAAGCTTGAAAATATGATTCAGGATGCGTGGGCTTTCACATCTTTATCCAATACTTAGGACATTTATACTTATAACTAGGAATAAGGCCTGTTGTGAAGAAAAATACAACTGGCTCTAGAAAGAGGCTCTGGGCAAGTGCATACCCACCCACCCAAGTGAAGGCATTCACTTGGTACTCCCCCCCCCCAACTATCACCCTATCTCTTTCTGTCAACTTCCCCCACACCTTTAGCACTCCACTTCTTCCCCCACCCATAACATTCATTCACCCCACCCCTTGATGTCTTCTCACCCACTCAGCAACCCTTGGCCTTCACTCATCCCTCCACTCTTGCTGTCTTCCTGCCCATCCCAACCCTTGCCATTCACTCACACCCCCCCCATCGCTGTCATCCCACCCATCCTGCAGCTGAAACAGATGCCAGCTTTCCACACACCCACCCACGGCATTTAGCATCAGTGTGAGCTTGTGGTGGGATCTGGGGTTTTTAGCCTGCTATGGTTGTGTTATGGTATACCATAGAGTATGCACCTCAAGAAGGCTGTTTTCTGAAGGGAAAACTGATTTGACTTCAGCTTTCCATCTCATCTCCCCTTCCTTTAGGAAAAGTACAGTCTTTCTTCGCAGTGGGGACCAAAGCAGGAGAGAAGCAATCTCAGCAGGATATACTGACAGAGTCCACCCTGCAAAGCAGCCATTTTCTCCAGAGAAACTGATCTCTGTCATCTGGAGAGCAGCTGTAATTCTGAGTGAAAGCAACAATGGCTTCTAAGAGACCCCAATCCATAATCTGCTAAAATAAAGTTGCAACCTGATTTTACAGATGCAATGAGGGACTTCTAAGTATAATTACTATGGTATGGCTCAGCCTCCAGGGCATTTTTACAAGGGACCCCTTGTTTTATCAGTTTCCTTAGAAATACTTGCCTGGAAGCTAATGTGATCAAGCCATAGCTATCAATGTGGACTCATTAATTAACACACTATGTTTGGCAATGAATATTTTAATACTATTCAAAACTATACATATGCAAATCAAGTCCATGCTGCATGTCACCTAGGGAAGAGTTCTTTAATTAATTTGTGACATTACTTTTATTTTGTCACATCTCTCCTCCCTTCCTGCCAGAAAAATATTCAAGGATGGGGGGGAGAGGGGAGAGAGTGGGCGGAGAGAGTTTCCAGTAATTGCATTTCAATCCCAAGTTATTATAGAACAAGATTCTGGCATAGGCAGGAAAGGTTAAATATTTTTAAAATGCAAACAAGATGAATCTTTAAAAAGCTTCCAAAGACTCTTGGAGCCTTAAAGCCCTTTTACCATCTATTGGCAGTTCCCTTAACAAAAGATGCTCTTAAGTTATGCAGGCTTCTCATTTGTCAGTTCAGAGATTTCTCTGTCTCCTCTGCTGCACATGCTGTATAATTTAAGGTGACTCATTGTACAGGAAAGTTCACCTTCCATTAAAATGTTTTCTTTAGTAAGCACTCTCCTGCAAGTGCTGTAGTGTAAACATGAGTAGCTACGAATACGAACATTTATTAAATACTGATGAATATTTCAATACCTAAGGGAGAGCAATTCACAGCTCAATCATCCAGGCCATTTTAAGTGCAGCACAGGACAATTCCACTACATCTTCCATTAATATTTTATTGCCCATTTTATTCTGTTTACCTTTTTGGTTAATATATAATTTAAACCTCTTCTACCAAAAAGGAGGAGGGGAGGGAGCGAGAGAAGGGAACAACTGTTAGCCTGCTTTTAACAAATCTCTGGTGAGAGCTTCTTCTTCATTTAAAATTCATTGTGAAGAACTGTATTTAATACTGGTAACACAAACCTCAGGTTTTAAAGTTAAAACTTAGAAGCATGTGTTTTATGACAACCAACACTCTTCCTTAGATCTGAAATACATCAGTCAGTGACTATAAGGGGGAATCAGGAGAATACCTTTTAAAGAGGAGTTGCTTAATGACCTAGCAGAAGATGGCACTCCAACCTACAGTGGGACATTGTGTCTTGCCCTAGTCAGGAAGAGCTTTCTAACCTGACCTAACAACCGCACGCCCCCAAGCAAACAGCAGGAATTGCTCACACAGAAGAACATGATTGTCCCAGAGAGTGTTCTCTGTAGCATACAGCTCACACAATAGTGAAAAGAATGAAAATAACTGGAAGTTGAGTGTGTTCCTTCTCCTCCACAGTAGAAGCAGGACAGAACTGATACTTGTATATTCTTCAGAGTATACAGCATGTAATTCATACTATTACAAATGTCACAGAGGCTGCTGTCCTTTGGACTACAGTTTAGCCCCATATGCCAACTAAAATTAACGGGCAAAATTCATGCCATTATCTTAAGTACCCAGGGTTCCAGTAAATGATTGGTTGTTACCACAACACAAGCAAAAGACATTTTTCCTGATTCCTACAGAACTATTTGTGGATTTGTGAGAATTCCAAATCAGTTTCCAATCTAGTAGATTTATAAAGCCAATTTAAGGAAGGAGGAGGAGACTGGCTGAACAATGACCAGCTGGGCTGACTTTTTTTCAAGGAAAGTCTATTTTGCTTGGAGTAAGCCCCATTGAGTAGCCCTGATTCTGAGTTGATCTGCCTAGGATTGCTCACTTCAATCCCACATTCATGATGTCATTCAATCATGTACATGTATGTGAGGAAGCAAGTGAGGAGCACTCTCTGGCCCAACTCTGTAACCTCCAAGCATTCAGCAATTTGCCTGTTCAGTGACCACATTACAACATATGGAGGTTGGAGAGTATATCTAAGCAGTCCTATAGTCTACTATAGTTTTGCTTGCAAGCTTAATCATATTGGTACCTTTAAAGCGAGCATTAAATGAGACAAGACACTGGAGTTCCATGTATTATTCCATACCCAAACTTTTTTTTAAGTAGCAGGAACTGGGGTTGGGGGGAGTTTTTAGGAATCTGATAGAGCTGCAATTTCCTTGCTCCTAGGCATGCTCTGGAAATGGTGCTGTAGCAAATGATGCCTACAGTGCAGGATGCAGGGCCAGGGGGAAATTAGATTCAAGGTCTCATGTGTAGCAGGTTCTTGGAGTTCCCAGCTTTTTTTCTTTCCTTCTTTTAAAAAAAGTAATGAAAGCTGGAATTTCAGAGAATATGGAATACATATATAACATTATATCAATCTGGCTGCCTTGGGGACAAATTTCTGAATCTGAATTTTTCCACCCACACAGCAACCATCCTGGATCTCCTGTGAAATCCTGAAAACTTTGGAGCAAAGCAGGCCTGAGAAAGATTGGAGAAAAGCTGGCAAAATTCCTGGTAGTGCATAGATGTACGTATTTTTCGGACCATAAGACGCACTTCCCCCCCAAAAAAAAGTGGGGGGGGGAGTGTGTGCGTCTTATGGAGCAAAGGTACCTTCCTCGGGGGGGGGGATCCGTTGCCTCCACCTCCAATCCCGGTGCTTCCCCCGCGCCTGCCTGCCTGGCTCCAGCTTCTTCCAGCAAGTGCTGGGATCGCTCCACGCTGCCCCCACCGCAAACCCAGCGCTTCGCGAGTGCCGCCTGCAGAGAGGGCAGCGTGCTTCCTCCGTGTCTGTCTACCTGGCTCCAGCTCTGACGCTTACAGCAAGCGCCAGGATTGCTCCCTCTGCCCTCCAATCCCAGTGCTTGCTTTAAGCATCAGAGCTGGAGCCAGGCAGACAGGCACGGAGGAAGCACCCGCCCCCTCCGCAAACCCAGCACTTCGCAAGCGCTGGCTGTGGAGGGGACAGCATGCTTTCTCCTTGCCTGTCTGCCTGGCTCCAGCTCTGATGCTTACAGCAAGTGCCAGGATCGCTCCCTCCGCCCTCCGATCCTAGCGTTTGCTTTAAGCATCAGAGCTGGGGCCAGGCAGACAGGCACAGAGGAAGCACGCTGCCCCCTCCACAGCCGGCGCTCGCGAAGTGCTGGGTTTGCAGAGGGGGCGGGTGCTTCCTCCGTGCCTGTCTGCCTGGCTCCAGCTCTGATGCTTAAAGCAAGCGCTGGGATCGGAGGGCAGAGGGAGCGATCCTGGTGCTTGCTGTAAGCATCAGAGCTGGAGCCAGGCAGACAGACACGGAGGAAGCACGCTGCCCTCTCCACAGCCAGTGCTCGCAGAGCGCTGGGTTTGTGGTGGGGGCAGCGTGGAGCAATCCCAGCGGTTGCTGGAAGAAGCTGGAGCCAGGCAGGCAGGCGCGGGGGAAGTGCCGGGATCGGAGCAGGAGGCAGCAGATCGCCCCCCAGGAGGAAGGTGCGTCCTATGGTCCAGAGCGCCTTATGGTCAGAAAAATACGGTACCTTGATGATATGGGGAATCAGGAAAAGAGCCACAGCACTGAAGTCAAGCACATTATCCACGTGGAAGTCATCAGAGGCCAGATGCTTTGCCTCAATGAGGCTGAGGCCAACACTTGCCTATCCTGAGATGTTGCTAAACCCATGAATCAAGACAACATAACATCAAGGCAAGATCCACCCTTATTTTTAAGTTTTGTTCTTATTCTTTCTCATCATTACCCTGGGAATTTCAAACAGACAACAGCAGAACAGCAAATCTCTGCTGATATTATGAATAGAAAAAAACCAGAAACATGTGAATAGAGAAAAGCAAACACCTATTAATATTATTAATTATATAATAAAGTTTATATTTCTCAATGATCTATCAAAGTACTAAAAAGGTAATATTTCTCTCCCTTCACCATTTACATGTAAGGTGATTAAAATTTTCTTGACGCAGCAGACAATCTTTTTGAAGGATTTAAGAATAAGAAAGAGATCGTAGCTGCTGTTCAAGATGTACAATTGTCAAGAAACACCATTTTGCAGCGAATAGAAAAGATGTTGGAGACACCACTGAACAATTGTTGGAGGATGTTACAGTTTGTGTTGCTTTCTCACTCCAACTGGATGAATCTACAGACATAAGAGACATAGCCCAGTTACTAGTCTTTATCTGGATGGTTTTTGAAGACTTCAGTGTTAAAGAAGAACTACTTGGAATGATTTCTTTAAAAGGGAAAACTACCGGTCAGGAAATATTCAGCTCTTTCCATTCTTTTGTGACAAGTGTAATCTTCCATTGCATAAACTTGTTTCCATCACTACTGATGGAGCACGAGCAATGACACGTGAGGTTAACCATTTCATAGGCCTCTGTAGACAGCATGATGACTTACCAGATTTCCTTTCTTACCACTGCATCATTCACCAGCAAGTTTTGGCAAGCAAAAGACTCAATACAAAGACTGTCATGGACATCACTTTCAAAACTGTAAATTCAGTTCATGGAAGATCACTTCAAAGACGGCTTTTCAATCTTACTCTTGATGAAGGAGCAGCGGAAATCATTTTGCACACAGATGTAAGGTGGCTAAATAGGCACAAATTTCTGCAAAGATTTTGTGATTTGCTGAATGAAATAAGAAGGTTTTTGAAGGAGAGAGGAGATGACAAAACAGAGTTGGAAGATGAGGAGTGGTTATGTGATCTGACATTTCTCGCTGACTTTACAGGCAAAGTAAGTGATATAAACATTGAACTACAAGGTAAAAACAAATGCATTGTGAGATGATGAGTACAGTTTCGTCCGACAAGAGCAAATTTGAGCTAATGATGACTGACCTTGCAAACAACACTTTTGATCATTTTCCTAACATGCAGGACCATCTGGGACAATATCCAAATTTTGTTTTTCAGAACAAGAAATATGTGACAGAAATCTGCTCTGTTACCAGGAATTCGAAAAAAGGTTCTGTGACTTCCAAAGAATTGAAAAAGTTGTGTCATACTCATTCAAAGCAGATATGGACATTAAAGAAACTGCAGCTGCTATCAGTAAAAATTACTCATTGAACAAGGCATCTCTTGAAAACGAAATAGTAACCCTTAAAAATGACATTTTTCTCAAGACCCGTGCTGAGCAAGAATCATTTTGGAAGCTAGTGCCTAGAGACAAATTTCCCAACTTGAGAAGATGCAGTGAAGCTGTACACTCCTGTTTTGGTTCAACTTATTTGTGTGGATCTGCATTTTCCCATCTGAAAATGACAGAGTACACAGCGTTCCAGCATGGCAGATGAACATCTCCAGAATTCCCTGAGACTAGTCCTCACACAATATTCACCCAACTTCAAAAAACTGGTGGATGAAATGCAGGCTCAGACGTCTCACTAATTAGCGAGAGCGAAGTTTTAAAGATTGCGCAAGATCAGCCTGGATCAATACTTGACCTACGTTTAACACAAATCACTCAATAAAAGTTAAAGAAAGTTATTAAGACAGTTAAAGAAAGTTATAACAATAAAATGTAAGAAAAACTGTTCGCAGTTCTTTCTGGATTTCGTGTGTTTTGTTTTTGCTTATTTTGCTTACCAATAAATGACAGAAGGTGCATTGTAAATGTGGGGGCGGGGCGGTGAAACCCAGCTTCAATGGGTTAAAATCTAATTCGAAACTAATTTGAAACTTAATTTTCATGGTGGTAGATCACCAGCACTTTTGTCCAGAAAAAATAGATCACAACCTGTTCGAAGTTGGACATGCCTGCTATAGTATCTTTCTTGAGATGCAGTGACCAGAACTGTACACAGGATTTCAAATAAGGCCATACCAGAGATTTATACAGGGCCATAATGATACTGGGTGATTTGTTTTCAATCTGCTTCCTAATAATCCCTAGCATAGTATTTGCCTTTTTTATAAAACATAACAAGAAGAGTCCTGATAGGTCAGACCAATAGTCCATCTAGTCCAGTATCCTATCTCACACAGCAGTCAACCAGTTTCTCTGAATGACCAACAACAAGGCACAGAGGACAAGGCCTTCCCTGACATTGCCTCTCAGCTCTGAGATTCCCAGGCTTTCCTTTTGTCTGTCCTGAACTTACTGCCTTTTACTTTCATTGGATGCCCTCAAATTGTAGTATTTTGGGAGAGGGAGAAAAAATTATTTTTGTCAACTCTCTCTACCCCATACATAATTTTATAAACCTCTGTCATGTCCTCCCTTAGTAATCTCTTTCCTAAACTGAAAAGTCCCAAACTCTTCATCAGCCTTTCCTCATAGGGAAGGTGCTTCAACCCCTAATCATCTTGGTTGCCCTCTATTCTTTTTCCAGCTTTGCAATGTCCTTTTAGAGATATGGTGACCAGAACTATACACAGTATTCCAAATTAGGCTGCACCATAGATCTATGCAGGGGCATTACATTATTGGCCATTTTATTCTTAATACCTTTTCTAATAATCCCTGCCTTTTTCACCACCGGGTTGACACTTTCATTGAATTATCCATTTCTACCCCAAAATCTTTCCTCCTCTCAGTCTCAGCAAGTTCAGACCCCATTAGCCTACACAGTGGGTTTTTTTGTCCTAGTGTGCATTTGTCACATTATCACTTACCCACACAGAGAGAGTCAACATCTTGTGAGCTATCTACCATGACTTCCAGACCTCTCTCGTGATCAGTACCATCAGTTCAGATCCCATTGATGTATATTTATAGCAGGGCCAAATCTGGGGGGGGGGGGGCAGAGGGGGTTACTTGCCCCAGGCGCTAACAGAAGGGAGGGGCGCCAAATTGGGTATGGAGTCCATTGTATTCTATGGGACCATAACATAGAATGGCCCACAAGGGGGTGCCATTTTTTGATTTTGCCCCCCCTCAAAAGACATGTAGATCCAGTCCTGATTTATAGTAAGGATTTTTGGCTACATTGTACATTACTTTGCATTTGCCAACATTAACCTCATTTGCCACATTAATGCCCACTCACCCAGATTATACAGATCATGCTGAAACTCCTCAGCTGTCCCTAGTTTTCACTGCCCTGAACAACTTAGTGTCATCAGCAAATTTAGCCACTTCACTGCTTACTCCCAACTTCAAATCATTAATGAGCAAGTGAGAAAGCACTGAATCTTATACCAAGCCCTGCAATACCCCATTTCTTTCCACCTTTTGCCCTTTTATACACACTTTCTGTTTCCTATTAATCAAACAGTTTTTAATCTATAAGAGGACTTGTCCTTTTATCCCATGACTGCTGAGTTTACTTAGAAGCCTTTGATGAGGAACTTTATCAGAATCTTTCAGGAAGACTAGGTAAACAACATTTACTAGGTCACCCTTGTCCACATGACTTCTAGTGGGCCACTGTTTCTCCATTTCATCAGATGTAAAAAGTGTATGCTATATTGGCAGACATACATGTGTATGTAAATATGAAATTACAGAATTAGACATATAAAGAGTAATAATGAGTGGCAGAGGCTATGCAAACTAAGTAGATGATATAGTGAGAATCATCAAGGGCTAAAACAAAGAAAACAGAATGCATTTGGGACAGGAAAAGGAGGGCATTTTTGGCAGGCTCAGCTTGACTAGGAAGACTAGTAAAAAGCTGCCCTGCTTCTTTTACACAATTACAGGTGTGTATGTGTGTCAAGGGTCATCTATTCCACCCCTGTGCACAACACAGGAAATTCACAACTACCTTCCCCGCACACACACACTCTTCCAGTGATCCCTGCTCTATGCTCAGAGGAAGGGGGGGGGGAAATCCTTCAGGATCCTTAGATCAATCTGGTCCAGAGAAAAATTCTTTCCTGATTCCTAAGTTGTGATCGGCATTATCTTGGGCATGTAAGAAAAAACCATGAGAGCCAAGCACCAACTCACCCCTTCCTGCCCTCCCTCTCATGATCTGTCTGACTTTGCAAAATACACATTGCTGTTAACCATCTAGCCTCTGCTTAAAAACCTCAAAAGGAGAGCTCACCACCTCCTAAGGGAGGCTGTTCTACTGAGAAACTACTCTGTCGAGAGGTTCTTCCTAATGTTCAGCCAAAACTTCTTTCGATTTCATTTCTTATAGATGGATTTGTATCCTGCCATTCACTCTGAATCTCAGAGTGGCTCACATCTCCCTTACCCTCCTCCCCCACAACAAACACCTTGTGAGGTAGGTGGGGCTGAGAGAGCTCTCACAGTAGCTGCTCTTTCAAGGACAACTCTGCAAGAGCTATGATTGATCCAAGGCCATTCCAGCAGCTGCAAGTGGAGGAGTGGAGAATCAAACCCAGTTCTCCCAGATAAGAGTCCATGCACTTAACGACTACACCAAACTGGATCTCCATTGGTCAGTCATCTCCTTTCCAGGATAAACATACCAAGTTCCTTCAACCTTTCCTCATAGGATGGTCTCCAAGCTCTTCACCATCTTCATTGCCCCCCTCTGGATACATTCCTCCTTGTCAACATCCTTCTTAAACTGCAGTGCCCCAAAATAAACACAATATTCCAATCTAACCAGAGCAGAACAAAGCAATACCATCACTTTATGTGATCTGGATATTAAACTTCTGTTGATGCAGCTCAAAATCACATTTTCCTTTTTTAGCTACTGCATCAAATTGATAATTTATTTTCACTGTATGGCTTTTTAAGACCCCGAGATCCTTTTCACACACATAGAACATACGAAGCTGCCTTATATTGAATTAGGCCCTCAGTCCATCTAAGTCAGTATTATCTACTCGGACTGGTAGTGGCTCTCCAGGATTTCAAGCTGAGGTTTTTCACGCCTATTTGCCTAGACCCTTTTTAGTTGGAGATGCCAGGGATTGAACCTGGGACATAATGCTTACCAAGCAGATGCTCTACCACTGAGCCACTGTTCCTCCCCTAGAGTGATAACAGATGGGCTATTTAAGCTGCCCTGGGGACGGGAGGCAGGCAGATCAAAAAAGCGTATCCACACATGCACATCTGTCTCCCATCCCCAGCCCACCCGCAGCCCATCTGGGGCCGGGTCAAAGCCCCCCCTTTTTTGTTCTAGATATCTCAAGTGTATGAGCCTCCATAATTTAAAAAAAAATGTTGTGGACCAGCCAAGCTGAGCAAAGAGATGCTGAAGACTCTGAGAAGGAGGAAGCAGTCAGCAGACCTGATCCCAAACTGCAGCCAGTGGCAGAGGTGCTGCAGGAGAAGGCAGTCTCTGTGGGTCCAGACATAGGTCCTCAGTAGGTACCAGAATGCTGGCCCCTCAGCCCTCACAGTCCTGAGTTGGCATCAATTGCCGGTCAGTTCACCCCCCACCTCACCCCCCCCATCACCAGAGCCTCAAGAATGTCATAAGAGGAAGATGAGGACAGATCTTCAAGGCAGAAGGCTCAGTGCCCACCTAACAGCACAGCACCAGGCCAGCACCAACAGTAAGAATGAGTGCTTGCAGGAGCAGGCCTGAGGCAGTCAGCAGGTGCATGACTCAGTACAGGCTGCTGAGCAGTGTGGTGCTTAAAAGCAGCAGAGAAGGCAGTGGCTGTGTGGAAGTAACTTGTCTGTTAAGGAGTGACCTTGTTGCTTGTGCTTTGGATTGACTTATTTGTCTCTGACTTTGGTCTGTATCTATGTCCTAGTTCTTGGATTTTCCTTTGGACTTGAAGCTGTGAGTGTTGTCTGCATTGTATTTTGATGCCTAGCCCTGGAATTGCTTCACAAATGCTGACACCTAGATACTGTCTCTATGTGCTTGTGGCATACCAGCAATCAGGACAAAAGCCTTGGTCAATGGCATTTAAAGTTTCTAAAACTCCCAGTTGTATTCCTCCAAGCTAAGTCAGGGTACTGAGACTGAATCTGGCCCAGATTTTCAGTGGCTAGCTTTGGTCAGTTTCAACACATAATATCAGCAGGGATTCTGTGTAGCTGTGATGCCATCATTGCTGACTTATGTCAGAGAAGGTAATAAGGAGCATCCAAGGATACAAATGGTGGCAAGCCCTTTGTTTTAAACTCATTACTGCCATAAATATTCCTTATATTCCATCATCAGTATCTTTAATGTGTTTTGTAAGCGGTTTCAGTGGTGGTAAGCATTCTGCTTTCCCTACCTTACCCCCACACAGAGGCTGTTGTTGGTGTATAAAGGCTGTTGGAAAGCTGGTATTGGACAAATGCAGGTAATTTGACTAGGACTTGATACAGACCTTTGTTTATACATTCAGCCCAAATCTTTTAAAAGCAAACCAGAATTACAGGTATGAGGATTTGTTGGAAAAAGAAAATCAACTGAAAACCAAAGAAGAACTAGAATACATGGATATTAAAATGAATTGGTGGATGAGAATGCAAGTTGAATCCAGATGTGCTAAAGACAAGATGATAGGCTTCACTAGTGAACAATACTTATTTGATAAAATTCTATTGGGACCACAGGAAAAGTTAATTTCCAAACTATATGCATATCTACTTCAAATGAAGACACAAGATGACGTTGTAAAGGATTGCATGGTCCAATGGGCAAAAAATTTTGGTTACAACATTACTCTAGAACAGTGGGAAAGATTGTGGAAACTTAATGTTAAACAAACTAGGTCAGTGACTTTCAAAGAAAACCTCTATAAAACGTTTTATAGATGGTACTTGACCCCACAGAAACTGTGCAAGATCTATACTAACATGTCTAATAAATGTTGGAAGTACACCAAACAAATTGGTACTTTTTACCATATGTGGTGGACGTGTGAGATGGTGAAAGGCTACTGGAAAAATGGTACATGAAATGTTACAGAAGATTATGAAAACCCAGATACATTTTAAACCAGAACTTTTTTTTATTGAACACATTTCCAGAGGATTATTCTAAAGAAATGAGACACATGCTGGAACATTTTAACACTGCAGCTAGAATCCTTTTGGCACAGAGATGGAAATGTCAGGAAATTCCTTCGAAAATGGACTTGGTGGGGAAAGTTTTGGAGAATGCAGAGCTTCTATCCCAACTGATGGTTGGGAAATCTAAAGAAGAAGCGAGAAAAAACTGGATGAAATTTTATGTTTGGTTGGACACTCAAGACTCTTAAGATTCTCTGGTGTGAACTGATTTCTTTTTCTTTTTCCCTGTGTTTATATTATAATATTTACCTTTAAGCGAACTTTCAAATTTACTTTGGAAAAAACTGGCAAACTACTAGAATATAACTAAAGATCTATATTATACAACTTTAAAATGTGATAGATAGATAGATAGATAGATAGATAGATAGATAGATAGATAGATAGATAGATAGATAGATAGATAGATAGATAGATAGATAGATAGATAGTTTAGATTAAAATAACAAGAGAGAACATATGTTAAGAAAATATGGTAGAACTATCCTTTTGATTTTGGAAAGTATTTCATAAAAACAAGACCAGAATGTATTGTGCCTTTACCCCTTCCTTTTTTTCTGTTCCCTATTTTCTAAACTTTTCTGAAACTAATAAAAACTTTTGAAAACTGTTTATACATTTGGTTTTATAAACCAGGCAGCTTCCTAATACAGCCAACTTTCCCCCCTCTCAGCCTCTGATTTTCACTTTGTTGATGAGGGATAGGTGACTACACTTTGTGAACAAAGGCTTTGATTTTGCAAGTCTTTCATCTGCACACTTTAAAACATATGAATAGTTCCACCAAATTCTACAGAGCTTTTCAAACAAGGTTCTTAAAAATGAAGCATGTGTGCAAGTGCTTGAAGGGCTGGTATTTAATGTAATAGACACTGAATGCAGATGGCGAGACTATTGCTATTGATATTCTGCCAAAGAAAGAGATACTATGCATAGGCAATGCTACTTTTGCTGAGCTCCAGTGAATTGTTATCCTTTCTTTTCTTGTGTGTGTGTGTAAAAAGTTCTCTTCCATCATGGCTGACTTGTATCAATCCCATAGGGTTTTCAAGGCAAGAGTCTTAGCAGAGGTGGTTTGCCTTTGCCATCCTCTGCAGAGCAATCCTGTAATTTCTTGGCAGCCGCCCCCCCCCCTTCCAATACTAATGAGGGCTGATCCTGCTTAGCTTCTGAGATCTGATGAGATCATTGGACTAGCCTTGGCCATCAAGATCAGGGCTCTTTTCTTGTACCTCTATAAAACAACAGAAACAACAAAACTATACAAGGAGTCAGTTGAAAAAAGAATAACAACCCTGAACCATGTCTAAGCATAAATTAAGCTATTTTTTCTTATTAGGAAAATGAAACGTTTGTTGTAGTCAGGTTGTCTCCTACCAAGGCTACCTACTAAAATTTGGAAAAGCACTATTTCCTGTTTGGGATTTTTGATAGCCCTCTAAGAGTTAGTTTTCACCTGCAGTCCATCCCTGTGTTTTCTCCATGTGATCCTTTCCATGCAAAGAAAATTGTGGAAAACTTTCCCCATGATCAAGGAAATATATACTGTGTGCTGTATGTGTTGTGTGCTGTGTATAACCCAGGTCACCCTAGATTTCCTCCAGTGTATAAAGAAGAATAAGCTACTTCTATGGAAGGGCCCTTTATTGAAATATATTCAGCATAATTCTATGTATGTTAATTCAGAAGTTTTGGGTCTGCATTGAGGAGAAAGGCAAGGTATAAAGCAAGCAAATAAATATGTTCTACAATGTTCAGAGGGGCTTACTATGAGATAGCATGCATTTTTATAGGAATTTTTTAGAATTAATGGACTACTTAAAACATACATACTTAAATGTTGAAATATATGCAAAAGAGAAGGAACACCCTCTCTTTTACACTGTTAATATTGAGAATACAGCTAATGTAGTACAGCAGTTGGAATGTCAGACTGGGGAAACTCAAGTTCAAATCTTAACTGAGCCATGAAGCTCATTGGGTGAGCTATGAACAGTTTACTAGGGCCAGTCACTCTCTCACAGTGTAACTTGACTTACGCCATTGTTGTGTGAGTAAAATGAAGGATAGGAGAAGCATATATACCAACCTGAGATTCTTGGAGGAAGGATGGGAAAAAAATGTAAAAGATAATGGTGGTGGAAAGTGCCATCAAGTCACATCAACTTGAGGTAACCATATAGGGTTTTCAAGGCAAGAGATGGTTTGGCATTGTCTGCTGCTGCATAATGACCTTCAACTTCCTTGGTGGTCTCCTATCCAAATACTTATCAAGGCCAACCCTGTTTAGCTTCTGAGACCTGATTAGATCAGACAAAACTGGGCTATCCAAGTCAGAGCAAACAGATAATAACATCACAACAACCATCAGACTGTATATAACCCACCCAATGGTAAGAGAAAAGATCTATAAATATAGTAAGTCCTGAGAACCAGGGAAGGATTATGCTCTATAGCTGAGGTACAAATTACAGTCAGAACATCAACCTACTTGCAAATAATCTGATCTTTGACTTAACTGCCAATATGTTCTATAGCAAAATGAATCAGTTCTATTATACTGATTTTATTCAATATGATATTTATTAAACTCTATCAGCTGGATTCTTCAATCCTTTGATGTGCAATGTTTAAGAATACTCCGCTACACTATTTATTAACTTTTCTAAACTATAGCTACATGTTTATTCATAAATAATAGTTCAGACTTGATTAGATATGTATGACCCACTCACAAAACAACTGAAGGTGTAGTCCAAATAGTACCAGTGGAATTGTTTATTGACTGTTCCCCTCTACTTGGTATGGAGACTTGATGCTTTGCTTTCACACTTACAGGTACCATGAATATTTTCTTCTCTCTGGTCTTTGATTTTGTATTTGTCGGAGGGTGGTCAATCATAGGTCAAGTGCAATACAAATGGTCTTATGGTAGTGTTGTGTACATAAACTAATATCATAACTTTGGAATGGGGTTCCTGCCTGGCTCATTGTAGCCTTTAGGCCTGAGCCTGGGGACTCAGGAACAATGGATAGTAGGATCCAAATCCTCGCTGCCCTGTTCCAATCATGGGCCCCCTGCTGGTTTGAGTGATCCAATGGCATGTCTGCGCGGGGACTTGAATATGTATTAGGCTTCCCAATCCCCAGGTCCCAGCGGGGGATCCCCCATTTTTACAGGCTTCTCCCCACCCCCAGCCAGCTGGCCGGCGGGGGAAGCCCTACCCCCCCACAATCACCATGTAGTTTTAGAGCTCCTGCAGGTCCATTTTTAAAATATGTGCCTTTAAGGCTGAGCAGGAAGCAGGAAACAGGAAGGGCTTCAGAGAACAGCCCCTCCCTTTTGTTTTGCTTTTGTTTTCAGATCAAGTAAAGTTCTGCAGGAAGAAGACCCAGTAAGTATTTGTGTGTGAGAGAGAGGGAGGGGGCAGGGGATTCCCTGGTTTGGAGGCCCTCCCTCCTGCTTTAGAAAGCGGGGGGGAGGGAAATGTCTACTGGGCACTCTATTATTCTCTATGGAGAATGATTCCCATAGGAAATAATGGAAAATTGATCCATGGGTATTGGTGGCTCTGGGGGGGGGGTATGTTTTGAGGTAGAGGCACCAAATTTTTAGTATAGCATCTAGTGCCTCTCCCCAAAATACCCACCAAGTTTCAAAATGATTGGACCAGGGGGTCCAATTCTATGAGGCCCAAATGGTGCCCCTATCCTCCATTATTTCCTATGGAAGAAAGGCATTTTAAAAGGTGTGCTGTCCCTTTAAATGTGATGGCCAGAACTCCCTTGGAGTTCAATTATGCTTGTCACACCCTTGTTTTTGGCTCCACCCCCAATGTCTCCTGGCACCACCCCCAAAGTCTCCTGGCTCCGCCCCCAAAGTCCCCAGATATTTCTTGAATTGGACTTGGCAACCCTAATATGTATATATAGTTGACCCTGTTGGCCCAATACTCAGTTCGGAGTACAGCCCTATACTATGCTGTGTCTAATAAAGACGCTATGATCACTACTCCCTTGTCTCTTCCCAGTGCTGAACCCACTATATTATAGGTAGACTAATGGAAATGTTTTCCCGCCTTTGGTAAACTTGGAGGACTTATCTTCCATTGTTTTCAGGGGCTCCACTTTCATTCTCTTTAAGAAATATATACCACAAGCTTTGAAACGCAATATTATGAATCATCAGTGTTCAGTGCTGCTATGCTGAGCAGTCAGGGAGCTTTTCTTTAAATTTTATTGTGAAAATTCATTATCTCTCGATAAATAAAAGAGGACTCCAGTGACATCTTAAATTCTGATAAAATTTATTCTAGTATAAGCTTTTATGATGCAAATGATGAAGTAAGATCTTCTGACCCAATTGCTGATTGAGAGAATTGTGCATGATGCAAAAGCATTCATTGTGTGACTGCTATAACTTTCATATAGTGGAGGTACAAAGACCTGGAGTGGCAAATTTTTTCATCTGGTCCTGGGGATTAGCTCCTCATTTTATAATGGCTGCTTCTGGATGTCCTTTTCAAAGGCACAGCCTTTTTTGGTGGCTTTAGTGGTGCAGCTACTTTGGTCTGTCATCACTATTTGCATTGTGCCCAGTCAAAAAGGTTAAGTAGCCACTTCTGTGTCCTTGATCCAGAGTGTCCTAATACATAGTTATTGCAGTGCTTTCCAGTTTACCTTTCTACACTTCTGTGAAAAGCTTTGTGACTTCTGCTGCCTCATCTGTGTTGTTGTCTCCAAATGAGCTAAGTTACTTACTTGTTCACATGGCTGTTCACTTTTTGTGTTGATCTACTGTTTGAATATACCAGATAGACAGACAACCAGAGGAGACCTATTTTAGTAGGAAGCATATGGTAACTGCTTTGCAACAGTTGTGATAGACAGTGGGATCCTTTTTTCAAAAAACAAAAAGAGTACAAAACACACACCCCTACTATATGTAACTCACAGGTAGAACTGAGATACAAATACAAGTTTCCTAGATGAAGCAAAATGAGCACGTTCACATTGAAATCCTAGATCAGGGGTGGCCAACGGTAGCTCTCCAGATGTTTTTTGCATACAACTCCCATCAGCCCCAGCCATTGGCCATGCTGGCTGGGGCTGATGGGGGTTGTAGGCAAAAAACATCTGGAGAGCTACTGTTGGCCACCCCTGTCCTAGATACATATATTTAATTTTATTTTCATCTTTTGGAAATATGGGGCAAACACATTTCTATCCAAGAACCTAAAATGTTAGACATGTTTGCAGTGTCTATGAAGACAAAACTAAACAAAAAATAAATATCTGTCAGGAAAACTGAGTCAGTTGAAGTCACTGGCAGTTTCCAAATGTGAGTAAAGTTACAGTACATGAAGGGGAAGATAAAATGCCTAACACAAACAAAACATGCTCCAGGGAATTCTACTGCACTGGAAAATTATTGTGCAAAACTGGACCAGGTTTAAAATAAACAAACCTGGGATTAAATTATAAATCCAGAAGCATTTAGCACTCTTTCTCATAAACCAACTCTGACCTCCTGTGTCTTAAACTGCTTCACATCTTACACTGGTGAACTCATTCTTTTCGATTACTGGAAATAATTCACACAATCTTCCAGGCATTGGAAAGCATCTTTCGGACTACTGGCTTACCTTAACTTCTTATGCCAAGCGTTCAGCTTTTAGCGCTCACTGTTATAGTTAAAAGTGGCAAAATGAGACTAAAACATCATTTTCCAACAATGACCCTTTTTCTTTAAGAGCTATTTCACAGCAAAAACAAACACACAAACACACACAGTTTCTCCTAAATTGTAACTCCATGCTCTAGAGCAGAACCATTCAGTTACTGGATCTTCACAATATCACTTGTAATTAAATGGATAAGAGTGATCAGTTAAAATTATAATTTAAAAACCACATCATCAAAAACCATGTAAGTAGTAAATAGCCCCCCATGCATTTTAATGAAGGGGGCGCAGCCAGCGACATCACTTCTGGTGATGTCACTGGAAACTGCGTCATCAGGGTCATGACCCCAATGACATCACCCAGGTCATGACCCCACCCCCACATGACCTAGCCCCCACCAATCACCATCTATGCCCCGCTATGACGTAGCTACCCCACATATTTAATTAATTAAGCACCTCCTCCAGGAAATGACCTTACTGACTCACATCACGTGGCCTAGCCAGGCCAATCAGCATCTACGTCCACCCCGCTGTGAACTGTGTCAACCCTTGAATAATTAATGAAGGGGGCATGGCCAGTGATGTCACTTCCGCTGACATCACTGGAAACTGCGTCATCAGGGTCATGACCCCAATGACATCACCCAGGTCATGACCCCACCCCCACATGACCTAGCCCCCACCAATCACCATCTATGCCCCGCTATGACGTAGCTACCCCACATATTTAATTAATTAAGCACCTCCTCCAGGAAATGACCTTACTGACTCACATCACGTGGCCTAGCCAGGCCAATCAGCATCTACGTCCACCCCGCTGTGACCTAGCAACCCTGCATATTAATTGAGCAGCTCGGAAATCACCTGTGTAGCCCCCTCCCTTGCTCCCTTCTCCAGCGCCACCCACTGCAGCATCATTGAACTTCCACCTGTGGCACCCCACCCCAGAAATTGGGGGCCGCCACTGAGAAGGCCTGAGTAGGTCCACGTGACCCCTCTAACAACATGCCCAGTCACCCCTGGCCAATAGCAAATGGGGCTGGGGGGCTGGAGCCCACCCCCACCCAACCTACCCCCACCAGGTTATTTTAGGAAAGAAGCCATTTGTGCTTGAACACACGTGCGCAGACTCTTGCTGAGAACATGGAAACTCCAGCTAGACCCTTGGTACTTTCCAGCCCGCCACCATTGGTGAGACAAAATTTTAAAAGGAGATATGTGAGCAGTTCTGAAGATGAAGAATTTGTTCCTACAAAGCTCCATTTCCCAGGGCCTGTTTTTGACAAAGAGACACACATTAGTATGGACAGCGGGGAGACAACAGCTGACATGTTAGCTAAAAATGGTGTTTCCCAAATTTTGCAAGGCTTCCTGGAAGATTTCCCAGACACTCAGGAACTTATTCCCTACAGCACCCAGGTTTTCCAAGAGATTCCTGATTCCCAAGAGCTGATTCCAAGCGAGAACTCTACGGCACAGGTAATTTGGGAAAGGGGGGAAAGGGTGGGGGTGGGGGGGAGTAGAAAAGGTTATTGGAAACAGGCTTTGCATAGTGCTTTTAACTGAAAAAATCAGCTTTTAATTTTCTAGTATTCTGCCTGCATTGAGCCACAAATTCCAAATTTAAAATTGGCTGAAGCCCCAGAGGAGAATATTCCTTCAGAGGCAAAAATCTCCATGCAGGTATGGGCCCCAGTTGTTTAGTGTTGTGTGGTGGGTGTGGGGGCTTGTCAAGGCTTGTAAAACTAAAATAAATGCTGTCTTTTTAACAGGACAGCAAAAGATTCCATTTGGCATGATGCCCGGGGAACGAGTCATTGCCATGAGAAAGCTTTTATGCATGGAAGTTTTTGAAGATTCTGACTGTATACCACCTCAAAAATGGAAATAAGCAATGTCAGCATGACAGCGGTCTATTCAATAACAATGCATTATATCAATGAATTTTTATATGATTTTTGTGAAGGATGCCAGTTTCAATCGCCTGGGCAAAAATCTCACACATGTCTTTCTTGGTCTGAACAAATGGTAGACCGCAAAGTGAAATTTGTAATTGATGAAATGTCAATACATTCGATAATGCAAGTTGTGACCTCATTCATTGAAATGTCTGCTCTTCATGCAAGAGAATATGGACCAAATATTTAATTTATTGAATAGAGTTGGGGACTCCCCAAATTCACGTAAACGCTTGAAACAATTTTCAAAAACTTTGACAGTGCAATGGTTAAATATGTTGAAGGTTATATCAAAGATTTGCATTTTCGTACATTTTTTCTGCGCCAGAAAAAAAATGGTGTTTCTGTTATGTAAATAAAAGATTGCAGCTGCTTTTTAATGTCTGTTTTTGAAATAAACCTTATAAATAGACTGCAACTCCATTTGTCACTGTCTGTGAATGAAAAATCCTGTAAATAAAAGGGAACCTTTTTGAAGAAATCAGTGCTGTTATTACATGTCCAGACATGTCCCCATATTGTTATCAGATGCCCAGGTCATGTCCCCATGAAATGAAGGCCTGGTGGGAGGGAGGGTGCTGCACACTGATTAAATCTGGCAGCATTTTAAAGTTCCTAGGATGGTTAGCCCCCCCTATTTACTGGTTGCTGTATTTAAAAAAAAAAGTTGGGGGAGTTGCAAGGGAGAAAAAGGATGCTGCATTCTGATTAAATCTGGCACCATTTTAAAATCCCCCCCCCCCTTTACTGGCTGCTGTATTTTTAAAAAATGGGGGGTTGCAAGGGAGGGAGGGTGAAGCACACTGATTAAACCTGGCAGCATTTTAAATTTCCTAGGATAGTTAGCCCCCCCTCCCTTCCTATTTACTGGCTGCTGTTTTTTAAAAAAAAAAAGTTGGGGGGGGGGTGTTTGCAAGGGAGAGAGAGGGGGCTGCACTCATTAAATCTGGCAGTATTTTAAAATCCCCCCTTTACTGGCCACTGTATTTAAAAAAATTGGATAGGGAGAGCCTATATATATTGCAGTGTATTCTGAAAAAAACTACTTACCCTCTTTTCCATGTGCTGCATGAAGCCATGGCTGCTTTTTCTCTGAGATTGTGTGGGAGGGGAAAGGAAGGGGGGAATTTTGCAGCCGCATGAATGGAATCTGGTTACCTTTACAAGTCATGGACAATCTCTATTGGATCAGCAAGTCACACGGCTAGGAGAACCAATCACAGCGCTCCTTCACACACAATAGTGGTCTTGATTAGATTAGGGGTGAGTCACTTCTTTTTTGGCTAGAGGAGGAAAAGGGCAGAAGACATCTTTACCTCAAGTCTGCAGGTAAGCCATGTACTTAAAAAAAACCAGTTTAAAAAAGCTACTGTTTTTTTATTAGGCCTACATGCCCCTGACAAAGGGTTGGTTCAAAAGCACAGTCTGTTTGGGGTGTGTGTTTCCTTACCACTTTACCTGACAAAGATGATGTTGGGCCTTCTAAGGAAAAAAATCTGTCCTCCTTTATCCCTGTTGGAAACCAAGAGATGCCTGAAATCACTGTCTGGTAAATTCTTTGCTTCACTGTTCTGGATCATCATTTTAATAAGCAAGCTTAATGTTTAATTTTTATATGGTTGGGAAATGATTTTTAACGTTGTGCCTATGCAATAACTCTCCACTGTAGATGAGAAAAGGCACAAATCTGATGAAGCACATGTGGTCTCTAAGCAAAACACACCAGACCAGCAAATGCTAGGGGGTACTATGAAACACAAAGGAACCCTGAAAGGTGTGTGTGTTTATTTATTTATATATATATATATATATATATATATATATATATATATATATATATATATATATATATATATATATATATATAAACTGCATGACTATTTTGGCCTGCTGTGTTAATAATATTTTTGCTGAGGCTTGGCATTTTATTTTCATTCAATCTTTTTCTCCTAAAGATATCACAAACCAGAGAATTCCTCAGAGCACAAGGAGCTCCACCCCATTGAGGTCTGGACGCAGCCACAAAGCCTTATCACAGCAAGCCAAGCTGCACGCTTCCATGAAAGGATCATCCACCCTGCCCCCGCCAAAAGGATGTGGTAAAGTGAAAAGGAAACACACACCCCAAACAGACTGTGCTTTTGAACCAACCTCTAAGAAACAGAAAATTGACAATTCTAATGTGGATGCATCTTTTAGGGGCACGTGTGAGCTCATGCAAAAAACTGATGGTTACTACAACAGATGTAATCCAAACAATTGCTGACCATGCAAAAAGTTTGCAATCATTGGGTATAGACAGCTTAATTGCTGCTTTTAAAGGCAACCTTATGGGTTTCTGGGAAAGTTCTGGAAATGTTTTACAAACTGATTTGGTGTGTAAAAGCAGGAAAAGGGGTGCATGCAGGGTTAGAGGCTGTCAGCCCCGCATTAATATCACTACAGATGCCCCTTTTAGCGAGATATGTGAGCGTGTGTTGAAATTGCTTGGCATTACAGCGGTTGCTGCGCAAACACTTAACAGCCAAGCCACAAGCTTTCATTCTTTGGGGATAGTTGGCTGTTGCAAACCCTTAAATACTGCTTTAAAAGATAGCCTTGTTGGTTTCTGGAAAGACTTTGAAAGAATTTTACAAAGTTCTACTGCATGTCCAGATGGGGGAGCCCTGCAGATAGGCACGGGGCAGGTCAGGGGGCCTCGTCACACACACAAAAGGAAAAGCAAACATTTGAAACTGAGAAAGGTCTGGCACCAGACAAAGAAATATCCAATTGGACACCCCCAAATTATTTATAAGGACTTTGCCCTCATATCTGAATATTTTGGTCTGGTCAAATTGAAGGTGTTGCCACCTCGAGGTCTGTTTTTCCCTGTATTACCCTACACGTTGGGAGGCAAACTTCAGTTCCCCCTCTGTCGCACATGTGCAGAGACTAAGCAACAAGAGCATTGTATGCATTCTTCACTGAAAAGAGTGTTAGAAGGCGTGTGGTGCGCAGTGGAACTGATGAAGGCCCATGAGAAGGGGTATCAGATCATGTCTATTAGCAAGGTGTGGCATTTTGAGGAAAGCTCTGAAGATCTGTTTTCGGAATACATTAAAGTGAACCTCTGCCAAACAGGAGTCTTCTGGCTATCCTAGCTGGTGTACAGATAAAGGGAAAGGGGCCAAATACATACAGGATTACCTAGAGAAAGAGGATGATCAGCTGTGCCCTGAACACATAGCTGTCAATCCTGCAAAGAGGCAGATTGCCAAATTATTTTTAAATTCCTTGTGGGGCAAGTTTGGACAGTGTTCAACCTTGCTAAACACTACCATAGTGAGGGATGCTACCAAGCTTCTAGAATTTGCCTTTTCCCCAGCTTATGATGTGTCAGGGTTTGACATAATTGATGATGAAACAGCAAGCGTGTCCTGGAAACACGCAAAAGATACAGTTACCTTAGCTGGCAACATGAATGTTCTGATTGCATGCTTTACAACATCCTATGCAAGGCTAGAATTGTATGAAATTTTAGACAGGCTGCAGGACCGCGTCATTTACCATGACACCAATTCAGTCATCTTTGTAGTAGGGAGGGGGATTTTATTCCGGCTATTGGAGATTTTTTAGGAGATCTGACATCGGCACTCCCACCATCTGAACATATCACAGAGTTCATGTCAGCAGGTCCTAAAAACTATGGTTACAAATTGTCGGGTGGAAAGGTGTGCATGAAAGCCAAAGGCATCACCCTCAATGTTTCTAACTGTGAAAAAATTAACTTTAATACATTGAAGGACCTGGTCTTAGATCACACTGCCGTGCAGACATCTAAAGAGATCAGAGTCCAGCAACCCTCCATCATAAGAAAAAAGAATCAGTGGCTGATTGAGACAGGGCCACTTAAGAAAACCCTCAAAGTAGTTTATGATAAGAGGGTCCTTGTGGACAACTACAGAACATTGCCATATGGCTTTTAAAATGGATGTACAGTGGAAACATCCATTTTCTGCGGTACTGGCAGGGCCTAGCAATTGTGGCAAGAGCGTCTCTGTAAAAAATATTTTGGACAATGCTCAATGTGTGCTTTCTGTATCACCTGATAATGTTGTGTGGTTTTACAGCTGTTGGCAGAATCTGTATGATGCAATCCTCTGTAAATTCACATATGTAATGTTTGTTGAAGGGCTGCCTGAAACCCTAAATGATGATCAACTGTTCCCCGCTAATAAACTAAATCTGATTATAGTGGATGATTTGATGGACTCTGCTTGTCAAAACCCTGAAATTGAGAGAGCCTTTACAAAATATGTGTATCATCGGAATTTGATCATTATATTTATTACTCAGAATATTTTCTTTCATGGAAAAAGCACCAGAACCATACGTTTAAATACAAAATACATGGTTCTGTTTAAAAACCCCAGGGACAAATTACAGATTGCCACTCTGGCCCACCAAATGTACCTGGGGAAGCCCCAATTCTTTCTGGAGGCCTTTGAGGATGCAACACAAAAACCTTACGGGTATCTGCTGGTGGATTTAAATGCGTGCACACCAGATTCATTGAGGTTAAGAACGGGGCTTTTCCCGCCCCAGTGGCCTGATGCGTATGTTTTAAAAACAAAACAAGCCCCCAGTGGGCACAAAAGGAAACAGATAGCACACTAAACAGTCTGTCACCTCTGAATCCTCCAAAAGGGTCAACATGTCCAGCCGTATAAAGAGGTATCTGCCCATCCTAAAACTACTTATCAAGACTACCCCACAACAAAAGAAAGCCATTCTATGCTCAGCTTCAGATGATCTGGTCACAGCTATATCAGAAATTGCGCTCAATACTTTAAAAGGGAACATTCCTCTTTTACCATGTCAGGTGTGCGTGTTGAGGAAAAGGCGACATTTCATTAGGAAACTAACAAGAGAGTACCACTGAAAAAGAAGAAACAGCTGGTGAAACAATCTGGCGGCATTATAGGGCCTCTGTTAAGCTTTGCTATTCCTCTCTTAACTGGCCTTTTAACAAGCAGGTGATGGAATATGCAGAAAAAAATGTACTTGGTTCCTAGCCATCAGCTGGAACAATTAAGGAACCCCCCTCCCTTTAAGGAGGAAAACATTAGAGCTAATGCAATGCATTCCCTAGATACTGAAATGAAGGGTGTTCTTCAAAGGCAAGATTTAACAGAGGGGTTTTTTTTTTTTTAAGCCTATTTGATACTCTGCTGCAAATTTTTTTAGCTCACCTGAAGCAGGGGGAAACTGAAAAATCTAAACTGAACCTGTTTCTGCCTCAGCCAGAGGGGCTTCCGGTCAGGCATCGGAGGGAGGCAGACGCGTAGTTTCCAGCTCCATTGTGATAAGTCTTTTTAACCTGGTTTTAATTTAGTTTTAATTTAGTTTTATTCTTTTAACTATTGTTTTGGCTTGAGGATTTTATCTTCTTTTAATCCTTTTCTTTGTGGGCCGCAGAATTAAAGAATATAACTCCCTCTGGCTCATTTGGATAATTGGCTGGCGTCTTCAGCATTCTTGGGCTTGGTGGTTGGCTAGCCGCCTAGCTCTTATTTTATCTTATTTTGAATACTAAATCTTACAATGTGCAGCTGATGTGAAATGTGCAGCTGGTGTGAAACATGAGGATTCTAGGAAGAGAATTATAGAGATTTATTGACCAGCCTAATTTACAACTTCAAGAGTGTTTTGACCTGAACTTTCACTCTTCGGCAATTATTTACTTTACCTTGTCCTGGTGGACTGGAATTCGTTGGCAAGCAAGAAAGAGTGAAATATTGAAATACTGAAAATATACATGATTGTACTCAGCTGTCGGCATTAAGTCTGCTTAGTGTAACAGTGACTTTATATACTTTACACTGGGAATAGACTCTGAGCGGCAGCATTGTCTTGTGGTTTTTCCATTCTCTTCTTTTGCCTGGATTATTTTTGAAAATGATTACAGCAATTTGTGGGAACTGTGTTAGATTTTATCCAAAGAAGAATTGCTCCTCTCAGTTATGGGAAGGGGCCAGATTAAGAGGACCCATGACTCTGATGACTTAACTCCTCCCCCGGTCTGTAAACAGACAAAATTGGACATTTTTTTTTACTTCAAACCGATTTGCTCCTTTGGCAGTTGATGCACCTGAAAGTCAAGCTGATGAGTGGAGAGACTTAACTGATTGCCCAGGAAAAAATAATGAAGTCAATAAAGATAATCTCAGAACATTTGATACGGTGGGTGATTATTCCATTTTAAATAATTATCCTAGTCTGACTGCTAAAACTGTGGAATTCATCTTTGAGAGACTAAATTGCATCGACATTAAAATTGAGCAACTATTGCAGTTGTCAAATCATCCGTGCTCTCTCCCCTGCTCATTTGGACAAATTGCTCATAAAGAAAATCTGATTTTACATAAGGGTGGGACTGAGAGGCTGAATAAGCAGCAGATAGTAAATGGGTCACTACAGTATCAGCTACAATTACAACCATGTAAAGTATGCATTACAGTCTGCAGATTTAGGGGCCATATGCCGCCTTGGAAATTTAAACATCAGGTTAAGCATCATCTAAAAGCCCTTTTGGGTGTGAGTTTTTCTTCAATTGATCTAACTTCAGTAGAGCCTTTACATAACGCAAACCAGGCCTCAGCCAGAGACAGCCTCTGGAGAAACCAATACAAGTTCTGATGTGGTCTTCCAAGAAATAATAGACAGCATGTCTGACAGGTTTAAGAACCGTGCAAAGATACTGTTAAACAAAATGAAACAGAACAAAATTATTTCTTCTTGGGATGGCAATGGAACCTTTATATATCAAGGTGAAAATATAAAGGGGTCTCATCTTATGGATTTGTTGAAGGCCGTCACTCAAACACATGATCTGCTTAGCCGTTGCAAACCTAAAGGTTGGGATGTTTTCATGAAGGCTATGGCTAAACTAAACGTTTCACCTTCTGTTGTGGGCAACACGGCTAATCGCCATGCTTTGGAATACCTAAAGAACCCCTCCTCCATTCCAGAGATGCCACAGCTGTCTCGCAGAGCATCTAAAAAACACAACGCTGTCACGCCCCCTGACTGGATAACCTTGTAATCATGTAAATAAATGTTTTTAATTAAAAGAAATTTTGTTTGGTTAGTTTTTAAAAAAATGAACAGACAGTTTTTAAGTCCACAAGGGGACACTTTATTAATGTTGTTGTTGTGGAACTCACTGCAAGATATACATGCCTGGGGTTGCACAAAGAAGTTTAGAACATGTCTGGGCATGCCCTTCTTTTTTACAAATTGCTCCACCATTCAGTCATTCTGTGCTAAATCATCAGAGTACAGCTCTTGAAACTGCTCAAAAGAAAGGCCTTTACTGCGCAATTGTAGAAAAAATATGCAGTGATATCCACAGACCACAGAGTCAGATGCTTGTAGTTGCCTTGGTTGGAATGCAGTCTCATTGGCATTTTTTCTCAAAAATCTCACTATGGATTTAGGAAATAAAACACTGCTAGGCACATGTCCATATGAATCAAAGAACTCGCCACACCCATCCTCTATCAAGTATATGGCAAGCCAATGTTCTCCAGGGAGGTTATGTGGGTGGGTATTTACAACTAGCCCTGCTGGGTTTTGATCCACTCTCTGTTTGGGGAGCCAGTTGCTTGGATACACTCCCAAGAAAGTCTTTTTGGTGTAAGGGTTAGTACATAACACAGTTGTTAGCTGCAGGGTGTCCATATTACATATAGTCAAACAAAACATTTCGCCTGTGGTTTATCTCTATAACGTTGTCAAAAACACCATAGACTATCATGTTGACAGTGTGAGGCAATGCTCTAGCAAACCGCACTTCAGCCCGCAGGTTCCCAGTTTTAATCAAGGAATAGTGGTCTGCACATTTTTGATCTGGGGAAAGATCAAATGCAAATAGCGTGTAGCCCTGTGCAAACTCCTTGTGGTTTACTAACAAAGATCTGTCTTTCATATGCTTTCCAGCGGCCTGAACCAGCTGCATGTATTCCCTCATGCAGTTCCCACCTTCAAAGTCCGGCTGCAGTGGTTTTGTGGGTACCTGTTCTCCATCCAAGTAGAGAGCAAAGAAATTGATGTCATAATGCTTAAAGTTAAATGGGTTTTTATTATGGGCCCTGCTGAAGGATTCGTTATCCACCAGTCCAATAACCAGTAGCTTGGGTAATTGCCCCCAAAACAAAATCTCTTGGTTGCTGACACAACTTCCTGCAGGGATGCTAAACACTTTGTTGCTCACGCGGTCCACAGGATATTTGGCATTAGCTATGAAGAGCGCCTCGGCATGGCCTAAACGGACACCAGGAGCTACTCTGACTTTCTTGATGAAAAGGGAGGCAGACAAGATGTTTAATTTGCAACCCCCGTTTAAATAATCCGCCATGAGGCAAAAATCATGTTCACTGCGTGTCAGTTCAATTTTGACATCCACGCCATTTAAGAGCAGTTTTTCTTGGAAATAAAAGGTCACTGTGAAGCTGACCCAGCAAATCTATTTTTCTGCTTCCAGCCGCTAGAGCTGCTCTTTTAACAAACCCTTTGTTGTCCCCATCCAGGGCAGTTGATTCATGTTGAGCAGCTGTGTCTTTGTAAAACAGGCCTGCAGAGAACTGAGTGTTCAGAGTATCATTGCTGTAATTCAGCACAGCTTCTATAAACCCTCTGTATGGATATGAGTTATGTGACTGTGAGATGAGCCTGTCTCCCAGAGTCACATCCAGCTGGCTAAAGATGGACGCGATAGGGTAATTCATCAGACTAACCCTTGCATTTCTGTCAAGGTCTGTCCCATCTTTTTTCACAATTTTGCAGCACAGGTAAAGCAGGGTATTATTTAAATCCATATAATCATCACCATTTCCAGCGATGAAAAAGTCAAGTGGCGCTGATTCTGACAAAGCAGCCAGGGGCGGAACTTCAATATATAGACATCTCTCAATGCTGGTTTGTGTGGGGGCTATTTGGAATAGGTCCAGTTCAGATTTGGCACATTCTTCCGACCCGCTGTAAATAAAAGCCATTGCTGTTTAAAATATATCTCGAGGGCTCAGGAGACATCTTCTTGCCCTTCTCTTGGCCTTCTGCTTCTGAGGGACCTTGTGCTTCACAGCTTTTTTTTTAAAGGGGTGTAGGGGGGCAATTAGTTGTGCCCGCAATGCCTTTCTTTTAACTCCACGCTGTCTTTTAAGGTACATGAGGCCTGAGCCCTCTTGTGGCATAGGGGGACTCACTTTATTTAGAACAGCGCCAGAAACATGACCTACTACATCTTTGGCTATATTTCTGGCGGCGGTTCTCACATGGGGCTTCATGAGTTCAAACCCCCTTCTCAAAAGAGGGACAGCTTTTCTGAAAAGGCTCTGGAAAATTCCACCTATTCCAGCCCCATACATCACTGGGGACCATGGTACCCAGGAAGAGCCTAGCCAGCCTGGTTCTTGTAGTAATTCCTATAGTGGTCAGGATCCCCATAGCTTTTTAAGATGACCATCTTTGCGTGCTTAACAGACCAGGCTTTTCTGTGGACGAAAGTGAAGCTTCACGATCACCTTACCAAACTGGAATGGCACGTTCCTGTTCTGGTCCGTCTTTATTTCAATAGTGATGGTGTCTATGTGGTGCCTATTTACAGGAATATAGTGTGGCTTGTCATAGATATTATTGATACAGTCGCCAATCTCCCCTTGCACAGTGATACAACGCAGTAATGGAACATATGCATCACCCACAATTTGGTGATCCACAATGTCTGTGTAAATGTACAAAGTGTTGAACCCCCCTGTGATGTCTGCTGTAAAGTTTATATTTTGGATTGCCTTATCTGGGGGTGCCCCTAAAAGGTGAGCCAATTCTTTAGAAGCTGAAAAGATATAAGTAGACTGTGCTCTTAGATCGATCTTCCTACACAGCAGGTCATAGTCCATGCGCAGTTCAGAGGGAAAAATGTGACTGTATGGTGTTGTTCAGTTTCACCACCAGGTCAGGAATGCTTTTATAATAGCCGCTACTGAATCTGTATTTTGAGTGTTTCTCTTTGGTAGTGATTACAATTGTGGAATCTTCAGTGAGTGTCTTCCAGCTGTGAGGATACTGTATTTCCACAAGTGCAACCTCCCAGGCCTCTGGAAGGTCCAGTGACTGCGCTAGATGTGTGGTAAAGGCCGCTGTAGTGTTCTGTGGAAAAACACTTGCTCAAGAGTTGCTAGGGAGCACAATAAAAAAGCTGCTGTCAGCCATTTTTTTTCTTTCTATATAGGATCAGAGTTGAGAAGCAGGAACCTAGCTGTTAAATTTATCAGGCCATCCTAGCCACTTCACTAGATGCTGTTTTCTCTTCCCCCTGCCTTTGGAGGCTGATTTTCTCAATTCAATACACTCTGTCTGCTTTATTCTTAACTTTTTGTAGCTCTTCAGGATAGAATGAGCCTAAGATGGGGTCTCCGGCATAATCTTTGAGCAAGTACACAGGCCTCTTGCCTCTACAGATGACCTGTTCTACTATAATAGTTCATCTGTGAAGCTCCGTTCATATCCATTTACAAAAACTCCTTTGCTTTTAGACACACGCACATGGTCTCCTTTTCTAATGAAAGGCCTCTCCTTTACATTTGCCCCAACACAGTCTCCGGCCGTTTTCCCACTGAGCTTACCTCGGAGCGACGTCCCTCTTCACCGCGCAGCATCTGCACGGATTTCCCCCCAACTGCTCCGAGGCTGCTCCGAGTAACCAAGTAGAATTGCGGCTTTTGCGTCGCTAATGTAAACTGGTTTTTAGCGGTTTCCATTTGCGACGCAAAAGGTCGGGAACTTCCTGGTTCCACGGAGCAGCCTTGGAGCAGTTGGTGGGAAATCCGCGCAGACGCTGCACGGTGAAGAGGGATGTCGCTCCGAGGTAAGCTCAGTGAGAAAACGGCCTCCGTAAAGTGTTTTCCACACGGTCTGAGTGTTGGTGTGGTTTACATATGCAGGATGGACTCCGATTGTCCTGTGAAAGCTGTGGTTGTAACTTTTAATAAGCAGCGGCAGCACATCAATATATCTGAAGGTGTTGTTGGCAGTAAAATACCTCCACATTTTTGTTGTTAATGTTCGATTGAAGCACTCCACAATAGCTGCTTTGACTTCATTATGGGTGTAAAAGTGGTGGACTCCGTGTTGCTTTAACATGCTGCTTACAGACTGGTTTAGAAACTCTTTTCCTGCATCAGTCTGAAGCTTGGCAGGTATTCTACCTTGTTTGAAAATTTCCTTAAGGGCTTTTGACACCCTCCCCTGTCTTGTTTTTTAAGGCCAAAGGCCAGGCATATTTAGACAATATGTCAACAACTGTTAAAATGTACTTGTAGCCATCATTATTTTTGGAAAATTTCTGCATATCAACTAAATCTGCCTGCCACTGGGCATCGAGACCAGAAACCATGATCTTGTTTCTCTTAAAGGGGACGCGGGCTTGCTTATGCAATGTGTAAGCATCTTGTTCTCAAAGCCAGTTAGTAACATGGTTTTGAGTGAGCACTTTACACTGCTTTTTGGCTGCCTGGAAGAGAGGACTCACCCCACCAAAGCTCCCTGCTTCTCCGGGTGTATAATACATGTGTCTTAAGGCCTCCTCTTCATCAACTGCCCCCATCATCGCCCCGCTTAACTCAGAAATGATCACACAAGGTTATAAAACAAATGCCTTTATTGTATCAGAACTACCTCTTCCGTATATTATTCATTTTATTATTATTCTTTTTCTTGTTGCACTGGCTAACTTTGGTACAGAAACATGACACACACAATAGATTAACATCAACAGGGTTACAGATGTGAAGATTACTGAAAGCCTGGATAAAATTCTCATCAAGCTGTCAAAATAAAATAAAAAGAACAGCTCAGTGAAAAAGCCCATCACCCACGTTCATTATACACCCATTCACAAACACTGTTGGACAGTTGGAAGATGCTATGATAAAATGGATTTCAGAACAAGAGACAGGAATAATGATCAACGCTGACCATGTAGAAAGAGTTCACAGGATAAGGAGTAGGAGGACTGGTGGGGAGCCCAGACCGGTAATAATTAAATTTGCAAGAGAAAAAATTCAGCAACAAGTGTTCCTGGCCTTGAAGAAAAAGAAAGGATTGGAATTTAAAGGGAAAAAAGTATTTATAAGACAAGACTTTTGTAATGAGACGCTGGAGGAAAAAAGACGAATGAAGCCATTTGCAGACAAGCTTTTTCAGAACAAGATACTGTTTACATGGGCTTATCCAGCCAGTATTGTGATGTATAACAAAGGCAAAAGACTTATAGCAAGGAATCCAGCTGAAGCAGTGAAACTCCTGGGGAAGCTGGGTCTTGACCCAGGGGAAATAGGAACTCAACCAATGGAAGGGTCAAGCACAGAGGAACCAGAGGAAGAGCCTTCTACGCACCAGGAGAAATGACAAAGGACGCGATTATAAGATGTTCAAGGGAGGAGGAAGAAGCTTCTAAGAAAGGGAAGTACCCCATAAATAAGAGGGAGAGCGTCTTACGGTCTTAAATGAAGGAAAGGATAGAGAATATAGGAGGGGGAGAAGGTGTGCCCACCCCAAGTACAGGGAGGGGAGAGAGATCACCCCAAATGCGAGCCATATACCTGAAGAGGGGAGGGGGCAAGGGGAAAGGGGGAAGGAGGGGGATAGAGAGAAGGGAGAGAAGTATATTAGAAGTAACTATTCAGCCAGGGAAGGGAGAGAAGGGTTATGAATATGGTTAGAGTTTTGAAAATGCTCTCACTGAATGTCAATGGGCTAGGTTCAGATTTGAAAAGATACAGATTAGCAAGATTTGCAAGACAACAAAATATAGATATAATATGTGTACAGGAAACATAAGGCAAAGGATGACATTAAACCATTGATGAAACACCCAGGGTGGAAGGTATTAGCTGAAGCAAGGAGTAGGGTTAAAGCGAGAGGAGTAGCAATTTTAGCACATACAAGGATTGATATCAGGATACTAGATTTAGTTAGTGATAGGGAGGGAAGATTTTTGTTCATTAAAGGCAAGTTTCAAAATAGGGTGATAACCTTGATAAATATATATGCCCCAAATACAGGACAGAGGAAATTTTTGAATAAGGTAATGCAAAAAGTCCAGAGATTCTCAGAGGGAGAAGTCATAATAGCAGGAGACTTCAATATAGATATGACTAAAAAGAGGGTAAGGCAGTGGAAAAGGAATTTGATAGAAGCGCACGAAGCTTTGAGTTTAGTCCCCAAGCCGACACACTTTTCCAGTAGACATAAAACAGCTTCTTGTATTGATTATATATTTCTTTAAAAATCAAATAATTGGGAACTGAGAAAAATAACAACCCATCCAATATGGATTTCGGATCATGCCCCACTGATTATAGAATTGGAGACAAGAGATGAGCAAATTAGAAGGATATGGAGATTTAATAGTATGGTGTTAGCAAAAAAAAAAAGATAGACATTATATAAAAAATCAGGTGAAGCGATATTTCAGAGAAAATAGGGGAACAGTGGCCACGGATATTCTGTGGGAGGCGGCAAAGGCAGTACTAAGAGGACAATGTATGATGGAGAAAGAAATTTAAAAAAGAATGGTATGCTAACAAGACACAGAAACTCCAGGAATTAGGTGCACTACAGAGTAGTCAAGGTATAAGATTTTGCCCTGAAAGGAAAAAACAAGATTGAAGAGATAAGGAAGCAATTGGACTCCCTTGACTTTAGGACACTATGGAAGAAGCAAACTATGGTTAGGAATGAGTTTCAAAGGGAATCAATAAATTCTGTTAGGAGATTGGCTAACTATCTTAAGACTAGGAAAGAAAAGCAAAGGGTGAAAAGTACTAGAACGCAAGGAGATATTACGCAGAATCTGAGAGAAATCAGGCAAGCATTTCAAGAGTTTTATAAGATGTTATATACCAGAAGAGACATAACAGATTTTATGGCAAGAAGTGGGGAATGTTTGAAAGACTTAGATAAAGAGAGTTTGGAGAAGGAAATCACACTTCAGGAAATAGAGGAGGTAGTGAACAGTTTAAAATTAGGCAAATCCCCGGGGCCAGATGGATTCACTGTGAATTTTTACAAAGAAATGAAGGAGATATTGATCCCGGAACTACAACAGGTGTTCAATATGGTACTGAAAGGAGGGAAGGCTCCTGACTCTTGGAGGAAGGCCGAGATAACTATAATATTAAAACCTCAGAAAGACCCCCGGGAAGTTGGATCATATAGACCAATAAGTTTACTTAATCAGGATTACAAAATATTTGCTAAAATATTAGCAAATAGACTACGAAATATATTACCGTGTATAATAAAAGGGGATCAATATGGATTCATGAAGAATAGGAGTATAGCACATCCTATAAGGAATATACTAAATGTACTTCATCATAGACATTCTGGGCAATTGGGATTGCTTAAATTGGATGTATATAAGGCATTTGATACGTTGTCCCATGTGTTCCTGTGGTCCACAATGACGAAGTATGGGATAGGTTCATTATTTTTAAAAGCTATACAGGAGGTTTATAGGGAGGGTACAGCAGTAGTAAGGGTAAATAATGAATACACGGAACAATTCCCAATTGGGAGAGGGGTAAGGCAAGGGTGCCCGCTATCCCCAACCTTATTTATAATGGCAATAGAACAACTGGCAGAAAGAATTAGGAATGTAGGTAGAATAGAAGGTTGTACGATAGGTAAGGAGGAAATGAAAATTAACTTATTTGCAGATGACATAATTATGATAATGTCGAACCCGAAAGAGGCTATTAGGGAAACGAAAATTATATTGGATAATTTTGAAGCATCGTTGGGTTTAAGAATTAATATGGAAAAATCAGAAATAATGTATTTCAACGTTAATTGGGAGGAAAGGAAAGGAATTAATAGGTTAACTAATATGGGGATGGGAGTTAAGAAATTTAAATACTTAGGAATAGAAATATATAAAAATATTAATAAAATAGTGGAAGGTAATTATAAAAAAGTATGGGAGAAGATAGCGAAGGATATGCAGCAGTGGGGGGCAAGACATATGAGTCTGACTACTAAAATAAGAAGTGTATCGATGTTTTGGATGCCAAGGTTATTATATTTATTTCAAACGATACCATTGGAGATTGATAAACAAAAATAAGTAACTGGAACACTAAAATAAGGGAATGGATATTTGGAAATAAGAAATTTAGAATTGCGAAAAAGCTAGTATACAATCATCAATCAGATTTGGGATGGGGAGTTCCGGATATAACTAATTACTACGAAGCTTGCCAGCTTAAAGCATTGTTAGAGATAAAGAGGGAAGATGATCAGAAATGGATAAGTTTTGAGAATGGGGCTAATAACGGAGTAGGAAAATATGGTATCTTTACGAATATGGAGAAGAGGGACTTTAATTTAAATGAGGGTTCAAGGAAGAGTGGGTTAATGGTTTGGAAGAAGTGGCAGCCAAAATGGTTAAATCGGGTATGTAGATGGACGCCATTAGAAACGTTAATGGAGGAAGACAGGAACTATAGGTGGAGGGAATCACTCAATCTTAAAGGATACAGAAGGGTAGAAGATTTGTTAATAATGGATAAGTTAAAACCATTACAAGACTTGCAAGAAGCAGTAAGGGTACAACATTGGCTTAAAGCCATAGGATTGTATACTAAAGTTAAAAAGAAAGTGGAAAAAAGGTAATTTAAATGAAGAGGAACCTATGGAAAAGATTTATAAATTAATGGGTAAAACAAAAAAAGGAATAGTAAGTATTTTATACAGGTGTATGACCTCAGACATCGAAGGAGTAATAGGTTACCTTCAACGGATATGGAGTTCAGAAGGCCAGATAACAAAACGAACAGTAGAAAAGTTAATGGAAGGCTTAAAAAAGGTTAAAATGTATAAAGTTAGGGAAATGGAATTGAAATTCTTTACTAAATGGTTTAGAACTCCGGCTACCTTAGCGAACATGTTTCCTGGGTTGAGCCCTACATGCTGGCACTGTAAAAAAGAGAAGGGATGGTACACCCACATGTGGTGGGAATGCCCCGAGGCTAATAGATTATGGGAAATGGTAGTGGGATTGATAAAGAAGTTCTTTCAAGTTGAACTGAGAATAGACTTTGAATTGATGAAGATGAGTATACTAGGGAATGTGATAATAGGGAAGAGTAATCAAGACCTATTAAAAGTAATGATATCAGCGCGTAAAGCAGTAATGGCGGTAGGATGGAAGGATAAAAGTAAATGGAAGGAAAGAATTTGGCATGATTATCTTTTTGATTTTGTTCAGCCGCCATAATGACTCAGGAAGGGTCATGGGAGGAAAGAAGAACAAGGATTAAGGAAAAGTGGCTGATCTACCTGAAGTGGGCAAAAGAAGAAAAGAAGGCAGACATTCAGTGGAAGCTCCGAGTCCTTTGTCCCTGGCTGGAAGACGATGTATAGACTAAGGGGGGTAGGATGGGGGAAAATATGTTAAATGGAATGAGAAGAAGAGTGTAAGAGAAATGGACAATCAATAATAACAATAAAATATATATTTAATAGAGGTTATGTACCGGCTTAATGCCCCTAATAGCAGAAGTATGGTACTTGTCTTTCATTTTCTGTGTGAGTGTTATCACTTTTCCCCCCTTTCCCTGTTTTTTTCTGATATGTTTTTTATGAAATAAAAGTATTGAAAGAGAGAGAAAGAGCTAATTTTTATAGGAAGATTTCCTAATGAGATCATCTTCAGAGGATAGATTCTTAAAAAACTAGACTCTGTATTAAACAATATTCAAAATGTTGAAGATACTAATTCCATGAGTTAAATATACTATCAGTACACCATAGAAATTCTGTAGTGCGGATGTTTAAGAACCTGACTTACGGTGCAATCCTAAGGACACTTTCCTGCAAGTAAGCCCCATTGAATAAACAGTAGCAGGATTCAGAGTAGACCTGCTTAGGATTGTTGTTTTAGCCTCTTAACAGTGAGAGGCTGCAGCTCAGTGGGACAACATTGGTTAGACATGCAGAAAGTTGCATGCTGAATTCCCAGCATCTCCAGTTAAAAGGGTCTGAATTTAGGTGATGTGAAAGACCTCCATCTGAGACCTAGGAAAACTGCTGCCAGTCTGTATAGACAGTACTGACTTTGATAGACCAAAGGTTTGATACAGTATAAGACAGCTTCATGTGTTCAACCTTATAAATATAACAAAAATAAGATTTGTCTTGCTGGATCAATCCAAAAAATTAGTCTGGATTCACAAACAAAGCCTTAAAAGAAATAGTGTTTTGATGATACTCCTGATCTGGGCCACTGGATGTTAGTACAAGGAATGGCTCCACAATTTCCACTGAGTTCCCAATCAAGCTGCAGCTCTCAATACACATGGTTCACAATGGTCTCTTTACACTTAGGAGCAGGTTCTTAAGTGCTGCAGTCAGAAGATAAGGCTGGGTGTGAAGGACCATTTTGCTAGTGAAACTCCCATTCATGGTTCTTTGTATCTGATCAGGGCTGTGTGTGCTCTGGGCAAAAGAGTATAACCACTACAGCCTTTTGGTACTAACTTTTTCTCCTCTAACAACACTAATTTCATTTGGCCCTTCCTATTTGGCTTTTTCAGCCAATCCCTTATCTACTTCAAATTGCTTGCTTGGGTAAAAAGAAACTGTACTATATTGAGCTTTCTTAGTTCCTTTTCTTACTTTATATAAACCCAGCGATAATAAAATACGTCTTTCATGATTTTATTTGCTGTGCTATTCAATAAAATTGGCATCGATTGTGTAAAAGCAATAAAAATACTGTTGTCAAGAAACCTTGGTTGCAAGGTTTGTGGAAAAATTTCTTCATTCTCATCACAGAAAGCAAGGAGGCCAATTCGTAATCATCCAAAATCCACATCCCATCCACCACCATCCAAAAGCAACTGAATAATCCCAACATACTGAAGATGTTGATTTGAAACCATCAGATAGAAAGAAGGGAATTTAATTTTGTCACGCACCATTGGATTAAAGGATCAAAGGACCTATAGCTAATACAAGAAAATGAACTTATTTTTTAATACTGGGGAAATAATTTCTTAATTTTTAAATTAAGAGTTACTTCTTTGATATGACTAATTTAATCTTCAGCAAATATAACAGTCCAAATCTTAAATTGTTGGTTTGATATATACTGTTGTGTTCATTGATTTGCTGATATCAAGGTGTATATATGTCATTAGAGTGAGCAAATTTGTCCCTTGGCACCTTAGCGAGAGTTTAGCATCCATCAACATAAAGTAATAAGCTGCCATTTGCCACTTTACTGTGGTATGAAGTTTGTAGTGTGAGAAAAAAAAAGAACAAAATTATTTCACAGCATAGGAGGGCCTTGACACAGCTGACACCATCATTACATCCAAGCATCTGAATATAGATGATCTGGCATTACCTAATATGACTAGGACTGCCAGGCTGCAGCTGGTAACCCCTGGGGACAAATTGGGGATGGGGCCCAGCATGCCGGTATTGCACTGGTGCACTAACCTCGCTTCCAGTAAAAACATGTTTAGATGCTCTAGCATTTGCAAAACAATCTTTGGTTTAACCATTGAACTTTGTAAAAAACTAGAGCCCTGTGGTGCAGAGTGGTAAGTTGTAGTATTGCAGTTCAAACTCTGCTTACAGCCTGAGTTCAATCCCAGCAGAAGCTGGGTTCAGGTAGCTGGTTCAAGATTGACTCAGCCTTCCATCCCTCCAAGGTTGGAAAAATGAGTACCCAGCTTGGTGGGGGTAAAGTGCAGATGACTGGGGAAGGCAATGGGAAACCACTCCATAAAAAAAAAGTCTGCCATGAAAATGTTGTGACGTGACGTCACCCCAGAGTGGACTACCTTTAGAGCATTCACAATGCCATGAAGCTGGCTCATGCTGTATTCCTCCTTTTCCCACCCACCCCCATTTCCTCTTCATGGTTCCTGAGACACCTGCCAGCAAGCAGTCTAGAGGCCTGGTGCCCCTATGGCTAATAGCTATTGTTAGATCCATGGATTTGGTGAATTATTTTTATTTTAATTATATAAACTAACATTGTAGTCATCTGCTTCTTAAAATCAGAATTTCAAAATGCTTACTGTTAAGTCTGAAGCCTCACCAAGAAATACTAGTTAAGTTTAGCAGCTGCATTTTTCTTAGTGATTTCTTTTTCCTGTTATGATTCCCACTAATAATGTTGACTCTGTAGAGACAAGTAGATCTGAAGGGTAGATACATCGCTGGGAGGTTATTTAGTGGATTATGTGTGATGGGCAGCTAAAGGAAACCATGTTGTGCTCCAGTGCTCCTGTTATCTATTGCATTCCCTGTTTGCCACTCATATAGACAGGGGATTTACAGCCCAATGCTAATTTGGGTAACATCTGAAGCCTTGCCTGACAAGGTAAGTTCACATTATGAAGTGATCTCTTCTCATACAGAGACCTTGTTAGTTTGATTAGTGTTAGATTGGCTCTGCATGACAGCTTGTTTGCTAAATGTGAGCCACCTTTATTTCCAAACCAGACAAATTATATCATCATTTAAGGGGGGGGAGGGGGAAAAACACAGGGTATATATATAATGAAGTCTTTAAAAATATATTGTCATGAAGTTCATGCAATATTCCTTCTTTGGATTTCTTTGCTGTTGACTTCTGAAGAACAGCAGCAAGTGTGTACCTTGGAGTGCGACAGCTAATTTTGTTATGGATGAACACAGTGTTGTGACAAAACAGTGGCACAGCTGTCATAACAGCTGTCACACATTAATCACGACACTGACAAATAGCGTAATTACTTTATCTGGTATTCCTAGCATGCTCCCTCAGTATGCACTGCCTCAATGTAAGCGTATCAACCATGCTTTAATTAAAAAGACATCAATATGGGGTAGACAGACAAGGGCTAAGAGAAGTGGATACAAAATGGAAATTGCATTATTTATAGGCTTTAGTTTTAAAGGGATATCTGAAGAACAATTGCTTAGCCAAGGATATAATCCAAATCAGTTTTTCCTTAATGAGGTCCTTTTTGATGTGTAAGCTGTTCACACACTGAGCAACTTTCACAGGTGCGTTTGTGACCGAGCTCTGCATTATTGAGCAGGTGCTTCTTAAATTATCAGAACCATTCCTGTATCCTCTGTAAGATTTTCTTTTTTAAAAAACCTCAGAACAACATTACATAGAACTCAAGTAGATATCTCTGTAGGAATCTGAAAGACTATTGAAATGAATGCATACGGGGGATTGGTTAAGAAAAAGGATTATTGCAGAGCAGAGATTTATTTAAGTATGAATGGTATGGGTAAAGTGAAAGAGTTGAATTTCATTCTTGTTTCATAAGACCGGTACTCCAGGTCATCCCTTGAAATTGATTGGCAGAATATTCTGGAAAGAAAAAAAAATGTACTTCTTATGATGCATTATTGAATTTGCTGTCAAAAGATGTGGCGATAGCTTTAAAACAAGACTTCAGGGAAGACAGAACTAGCAAGGGCCTTAGTAGTTAAATGTAATCCCTGGGTTCAGGTCTCTGAATACCATTTTCTGGGAAGGGAGACACACTGATGAGTGCTACTTTCTTCAGTCTGTACTACAGGGACTCTTAAAAGCATATGGGTGGCCACTGTTGGAGCAGAAGGTTGGACTATATGGGCCCTCCTTTGGTCTAATCCAGTAAGATTTATGAACATTTTGGTGCATTGATGAGCTGAACATGGTGAGCCCTAGCACATACTGAAGATCAGATGCACACGCAAGATGCAGTCTTCTCACCTACTGCAGGGCTGTCACCTACTTCTTGGCGATCATGAGCCAAGGTGAAAGTTTGGGGAGGACAGTTGAGGTCAGAGCACTGGAGATGGGCAGGTAGGTGAAAAGGAGTCTTGCTTACTCACTGATCAGTTTCCAGTGATGGGGGAATGGCATTAACAGCTCTGTCCTCCCTGCCCACAGCTTAAATAGTGGCTGTGGTGGTAGCAGTGGTGGCTCCCACTCCTCCCCTTGCCTGCCTATCAATCCTTCTTCTTCCATTCTTCTCCCCACCATTTGGCATTTGGGGAAGGCATGATAGCTGCTAGCTTCCCTCCCCTGCCCATTCACTGAGGGCGTTTTCGCACTGACCTTCAAGTGGCGCGACCACCCTCTTCACACCGGAGGATCTGCCCGGATTTCGCACAAGAAGCGCCGGCGCACCCAAAAGAGCCGGCGACTTCCGTCGCGAAACCCGCTCAAACGGAAACCGCCAAGAAGCAGGAAAACGTTTGAGCAGGTTTCGCGACGGAAGTCGCCGGCTCTTTGGGGTGCGCCGGCGCTTCTTGTGCGAAATCCGGGCAGATCCTCCGGTGTGAAGAGGGTGGTCGCGCCACTTGAAGGTCAGTGCGAAAACGCCCTGAGTGACCTGACTGGCTGAAGAGGGATGGCATTGGCTCATTGCTTCTTTGCAGCTGGCTGCAGTGCCACCATTTCATTCATGGGGGTGTCTCATGCTGTTCCTGGAGTTTCCTGGCTCCTCCTCCCCTCATCTGGTAATTTTATGTTGTTATGTTATAGAGAGGCAGGGACAGAAGGATAGTGATGATGCCAATGCTTGGAGCCATGCTGGCCTGTGTGTGTGTGCGTGTGAGAAAGAGAGAGAGAGAGATGATAGTTGAAGGGGCAGGGATCCAGGCAGTTGCAGCTTCTCCTCCACCCCCACCCAGCTTAAGTGTGGCTGTTACCTACCTACAGCAGCTTCACCTCTCCAACAGAGAAGCATCATCTGCACATGCATAGACCATACTCCTCTGTTTCAGAGGGATTTATACCCCTCTCTATTTCCCACAGATTTTTAGATTTTTTTTGCAAATTGGGGGGTTCTCCCAAGGTTGGAGAAAAATTTCCTTTACATCATTGTGGCCCAATCCACATACTTAGATATTTACAGATTTTGCATCATATGACTATTGGAACATTATATCTTTAGAGAAAACCATATTGGGTGGGATGAGATAAAGGAGGCCCACTTCATGTCTAGTATAATTTCTCTAGCGTCCAATAGAGACATGCCAGTAAACTTTGATGGGCATATTATTTTTTTATTTGTTTTTAATGTGAGGGGGGGGAAACATATTAGAGCCAAGATTGACTCTACATAGGCAATTTTATCTGCGTGTTTTAGTTCCTGATATTTTTACTTTCCACATCAAATTGGTTAAGCTCTGTAATGCACCCAATCACTTATTAAATTTTCTTGGGGTATTTCATGAGTTGCACTGAAGCTGACTCAATGTAATATTAATGAACCAATTTCCATAGAGACAGGGTCTCATTATCTCACTGGTTACCTCTGCAAAACATTTGTGCTGTAAGTGTCCTTCTGCCTACTAGCAAGGGGATTTGATTTACTTTCGTATTTTATATTATTATTAAGTGAATGTTTTGAAAATTATTCCCAATTCATACATTTTGCTCCTACCACCCCTTTCACTCCACCATGAAGAGGGGTAGAACAAAGTAGGGGGAGATTTCAGCACCCCTTATCCTTCTTCTCCACTCATGTTTCCAGGGCTGGCATGTGGGAGTAGAGCTGCCTAGAGTGCCACCTCATTGCAGAGGTGGGGGAAGGTGCCCCATCCCTGTCCCCACTTGCACTGACCCTCCCCCATCCCTGCTCGCACCACTTCAGATACTCCTGCACTTCAGAGGGAGCTGGATGGGCAGCGGCTGCCCATGTCCCTTCCTTCGCCCTGGCAAAAGGCAATATGGTTGCGGGAGAAAACATTAGCCTGCTTTTAAGATTTCCATTGACTATATTCATTCCAGGGTTCCTACTGGTCATGGAACTGCCCTCCTGATGGTTTATTCCCTCAGTGTGTTCTTTGGGCACCAGGCAGCTAAAATGAAGGAGGTACGCTGGCACTGACATGTATTGTTCAGCTTTTTTCCCATACAGAGCAGGAATGGGGCATTGTTGACATGCTGCTCTGTGACTAGTAGATTGTGCAAGGATTGTTATGGATGGTGGTGTAAACACTATGTGCTCTGCACCTTGGGGTATTTTTGGTACCTATTGCCCCTCAAGGAGACCAAAGCACATCAGCTATTGGCATCATCTCCCAAGTTTGGGAATGAACAACTCAAAAAGTGCTAGGCCCAGTCATGAGCGAGTGAACAAGGAAATCCTTCCTTCTCTTGTTTGTCACACAGCCCTCAGGAGCACTTGGCTTTCCCTAACAATGAAAATCAGCAGGCTTATGGTGTAAACACCAGCCGCTGCTGATTGTAGTTATCTCCTTCAGTAAGAGGTTTATTATTTATCTTCCCTGATGCAGTGCCCATGTGGCAGAATTGATATTGAGCAGCTGGACAGATTGCACCCTGGAGCCACATCTGCAGCTATATAGATCAACACTACTTTCATTGCCTCAGTGCCAAGGAAGTTTATCTTCTGTCAGTGAGATTTACTACTACTGACTTCATGAATGGTTAAGGATTTCCAGCCCACTCCCTTTTATTTGGTTTTCAGAGTGTATTAATATAATCTCACACTGATTGTTAACAGCTTTTTAGGTAAGCATTTGTTTACAATTTTCCTAATTAGAAGGATTTCCTGTTTGGTTTTGAAAGATGAATAGTGAGGTGTGCAAATAGTGCTAGCTCAAGGAAGCCAGCAAGACAACTAGTAAGAAAGGATTGTTTGGCTTGACAGAGCAGTAAACAATATGCCATTATTACCTTACAGAGTATATACCCATTTTCCATTGATTACTGATGTATGGACAGCTAAGAACGTGTTATGTTTTACTTATTAAATAATTATGCTTATTTCTAAGTTGCTAAAACCCTAATTCTAAACTGGTAGGAGTTAAATTGGTTGTCAGGGAACACTAGTTTACTACAAGAGAACTGACTAGGCATGGGCAGAAACAGACTCATAAACTAAAGTTTGTGATGAACTTTGGCCAGTTTATGGTCTGTGAAGTTATGTCTGTAGAGACTCTACCATCACAAATTTTCACAAAGTTTTAGTGCAGATTGTGGCTGTTCATGAGTTCAATTAAACTGTTAACAAAGCTCCAAGGCAACAGTGGGGGCAAAATTCTCCAGCCTTGGAAACACGAATAAGAGCATTCTAAAGCTTAACAGGCACTGCTGGCTGCCAACAACAGAGCTCTCATTGTGGCCTATGGGCTCAGAAGGCTATATCTTGAGTGTGCTCTCTTCCCTCCCCCTCCTTTGTTGGCTGGTGAAGTGAAAGAGAGGAACAGAGCTAGCAGAGCTGATTTATTGCTTACTTTCTGTTTGTTTGATCTGCAGTCTGTTGCTAAGGTTTGGGATTAGGGTGCAGTGGACTCTGGGCTCTGATTTTTAGCACAGGAGTTTAGCTGTAGCCTCCCCCATCCACACCTCTCCTGCTAGAGATCTGCACTGCTGTCTGCTGTGGGGGTTCGGGAGTTTTTTGGAACTAGGGATCTGATTCTGCTCTTCCTGCACTTATGCTAAGCACAGGAACATAGCTATTGGGTGCCATTCTATACCTTACCCCCCACCACCACCACCTCCTGCTAGTGATCTCATCTGCTGTCAGAGTTTGGGAGCTTTCTTGATTAAGAGGATGGACTGACATCTTGTTTTTGTGCTCACACTGAGTACAGCGGCTTAACTATTGGGCACCTTTATGTATTCTTCACCCCATCATCTCCTGTTCATGATCTCATCTGCTGTCTGCCATCAGGTTTGGAAAGTTTCTGGAATCAGGGATAAGACTAGCATCTAGTTTCTGGAATCAGGGATCAGACTAGCATCTAGTTTCTGGAATCAGGGATCAGACTAGCACAGGGGCTCAGTGAACACCATGAGGGTAAAAGTGGGTAGAAGGGGTGCTCATGGTAAGGGGAAGAAGCCTTCCTCTTATGGAGAACCAGTCACAGTCCCCAGCACAAAACCCAGCCCCCCTTCAAGTCCTGCCCCAGCAGGGCATCACCAGGGTCTCTGAGCCTTCTTCCCCTGCTCTGTCCTTGGGGCTTTCTTCACAAGAGGAAACAGAGGCATTAGCAATGTAGCGTATTGCGATAGCATAAGGCGGCAACCATTTCGTTATAACGCAATGCGGCAACCATTTCGTTATAACGCAATACAGCAACCATTTCGTTATGACGCAATAGCGTTAGTCCGTGTAGCCGGACAGCGGAGGTGACTGGGGACACCCAGGCGACTCCGCGGGAAGCGCTGAGCCCGCCAATCACCAGCAGCGGTGGGAAGTTCAACAGGCCAGGGTTGGGCTGGCCTGTCGGGGAAGAAGTTCTGGGAATGTATATAAGCGGGACCCAGCCTGCGTGCTCGCTCTCTTGTAACGTGTCTCCATTAAAGCATGTTGCCCTACCAAAGTCTCCCGTCTCAGTACGTTATAGTGGCGACGATGATGGGATTCTAGCCACATTGGCTACACCGGAGACAGGGCAACCCACAGGCCATGATCGCCGCCGCCATCAGCATGGCTCACCAGAGCGGCACCACCGGCCACATCGAGACCTTCAACCCTGTGAATCCCAAGGCCTGGAAGTCGTACTCGGAACGGGTTGAGTGCTATCTGAGGGCCAACCGGATCACAGAGGATAGCATGAAGAGGGACGTTCTCCTGAGCGTCTGCGGGGTGGCCACATTCAAGATCGCCAAAGGTATCTCGGCCCCCGCCCAACTCACGGAGAAGTCCTACGAGGAGGTCGTCAGGCTCCTCACCGACCACTTCTTGCCTCAACCGTCGTGAGTGGCCCGCCGGTTCCCCTTCCATAGGAGGGATCAGGCCTCGGGGAATCGGCCGCCGACTACCTGGCGGCCCTACGCCAGATTGCAGGCAACTGCAACTTCCCCCACCTGGAAGAGACCCTGGCTGATCGGTTCACGTGGGGCGTTCGCGACGAGAGGCTCCAGCAGAAGCTCTTTGTGAAGGAAGAGCTCACCCTCCAGAGCGCATTCAGCAAAGCCGTGGTGTTTGAGAGGACCTCGAGGACTTTCCCCAGGGCGAAGACTGACGCAGTCCACCACGAGGAGCTGGACCCCGACCGTCAGGACGAAGGAGAAGCGTTCCAGTTGCGCCGCCCAGTAGGGGCCACCAACCGCACACCACAGCGATCCCGAGCCACCGATCAACCCCCAGCGGCGGAGAGAGCACCAGCCACAAAGTGCGCCAGCTGCGGCGACCCCCACGACAGAAGAGACTGCCAGTACCGGACCTGGGACTGCCGGAGCTGCGGAAAGACCGGCCACATAGCGAGGGCTTGCCGGGCCAAGTCCAATCGCCGGAGGACGACCACTCACCATGAGTCGGCGGCGTTCCACTCCACGGCCTCCACCACACTACAGGTACTGAACTTGCCCCTTACCACCCCCAACAAGATCAAAATGGCGGTCCTCATTGAGGGAGCCCCATGCCAAATGGAGGTGGACTCAGGCTCCTCCATTTCCATTATAGCAGAGGAGACCCTGAGGAAACTGTGCCCCCGCCAGTGGCTTCAACTAAGGTCGGCGGACTTCATATTGTGGGACATTCAGAAGAACCCGGTTCAAATCGTGGGGTGGGCCCGGGTGCAAGTTGAGAGGGGGTCCTTCAGCGGCCCGCTGGACATCCTGGTGGTGAAGCACCAGCTTACCACCCTGCTAGGACTGGCGTGGTTCAAACCCTTGGGGATCCGCGTGGAGGGGGTGGGGCAAACCCTAACACCCAGGGGGTTCGGGGAGGTATGCCAAGAGTTCCCCGACGTGTTTGACGGTTCCCTGGGGAGCTACAAGGGGCCGGCCATTTCCCTACCGCTCGACCCGACGGTCAGGCCGATCCAGCTCAAGGCCAGGCGGGTCCCGTTCGCCTTGAAGCCAAAAATCGAGGCCGAACTGGACTGCCTCATTGCCCAAGGGGTCTTGGAGCCGGTGGACTATGCCACGTGGGAGACCCCCATTGTAACCCCGATCAAGCCAAACGGGGAGGTGCGGATTTATGCCGACTATAAGTGCACAATAAATAAGGCACTGCAGGATAACCCCTACCCCGTGCCAGTGGTGAGCCACGTCCTGGCAGCCCTAGCAGGGTCAAAGATCTTTGGGAAGCTGGATCTGGCACAGGCCTACCAACAGCTTCCGGTAGATGCTAAAACGGCGGAGGCCCAAACCATTGTGACACACAGGGGGGCCTTCCAAGTGCGGAGGCTACAGTTCGGGGTCAGCGTCGCTCCGGGGATTTTCCAGAGTATAATGGACGCTCTCCTTAAAGGGATCCCTGGAGTCCAGCCGTTCTTTGAAGATGTTTTGATCGCCGCCCCGGACCCCGAAGAATTCGGCAACCGCCTAAGAGAAGTGCTCTGCCGGTTCCAAGCAGCGGGGCTCAAGGTCAAGAGGGAGAAGTGCTTGCTGGGGGTACCAAGGGTGGAGTTCCTAGGATTCACCGTAGACGCAGCGGGAATCCACCCAACGGAGGAAAAGACACGAGCCATCATGCAAGCCCCAGCCCCCACCTGCAAAGCAGAGCTACAAAGCTTCTTTGGGGTGCTCAATTTTTACCACTCGTTCCTCCCCCACAAGGCAGCCCTTGCAGAACCCCTACATCGGCTGCTGGACAAACAAGCCCCTTGGGTATGGGGCAAACGGCAAGCCGCCGCGTTTCAGGCGGTAAAAGACATTCTGGTTTCCAATGCGGTGCTCCACCATTTTGACGAGCGCCTCCCGGTCATCTTGGCTTGCGATGCATCGCCATACGGGGTGGGCGCAGTCCTGGGGCACCAACTCCCGGACGGGAGGGAGGTACCGGTGGCATACTACTCCCATACACTCACACCAGCCGAGCGCAATTACGCGCAAATAGATAAGGAGGTCTTGGCAATCGTGGCGGGGGTCCACAAGTTTCATGATTATCTGTATGGGCAGAGGCTCACAATAGCCACTGACCACAAGCCACTCTTAGGTCTGCTGGCCCCTGACCGCCAAACCCCCCAAATACTTTCACAGCGCGTATTGAGGTGGAATCAATTCCTCAACTCTTACATGTACACACTAGTCCACCGAGCCGGCAAGGCTATGGGCCACGCTGACGCGCTCAGCCGTTTGCCACTGCCCGACACAGAACCTGCCCCAGCCCCAGCACACCTGGTCATGTTGGTCGAGTCCCTCCCGGAGCCACCCCTCCACGCCGCGGAGGTTGCAAAGGCCACTGGAATGAACAAAACACTGGCAAGGGTTCTCGAATGGGTGGTGAGGGGGTGGCCAGAAGGGAACATGGGGGAAGAGTTTAGGCCCTACAAAACGAGGAGAGAGGAGCTAGCAGCTCACAAAGGGTGCATCTTGTGGGGAAGCAGGGTGGTGGTTCCCCCCACGCTGCAGAAGCGAGTTCTAGAGTCGCTTCACGAGACCTACCCCGGCATAGTCCAAATGAAGGCTTTAGCCAGGAGCTACGTCTGGTGGCCGGGGATGGATGAAGAGATCGAGAACTGGGTTCGGAGGTGCAGCGTGTGCCAGGAGTCGCGACCAGAGCCACCCAGTGCCCCGGTTACACGATGGGAAACCACTAGGAAACCCTGGTCCAGGCTCCACCTAGACTTCGCGGGGCCCTTCCAGGGACAGATCTTCCTGATTATGGTGGACGCCTACACAAAATGGCTGGAAGTCATTCCAGTCCACTTCATCAGCAGCCGCCATCCGGGCACTGTGCAGGGCACTTAGCACCCACGGGATTCCAGACACTATTGTCTCTGACAATGGGGCGGCTTTCACATCCGGGGAATTTCAGGCGTTCCTGCAGAGGTACCTGATCAGACACATAAGGTCAGCCCCGTTTCACCTGGCCACCAACGGACAGGCAGAGCGCATGGTCCGAACTTACCAAGGAAGCCCTGGGCCGGATAGTACAGGGCGACTGGGACCACAGGCTGGCCGCCTTTTTGTTTGACAACAGGGTAACCCCCAACCCGGTCACGGGAGTGAGCCCGGCGGAGCTCCTCATGGGCGCAAACTCATTACGAGGCTCGACAGGTTACACCCCGACCGAGCCTCCGACATCAGGGGGTCCCTGGAAACCAGGGACGCAGCCAGGGGTTTCTTCGCGGGGGACCCGGTGTTCGCCCGTAACTACGCCGGGGGACCGAGGTGACTAGCAGGACGGGTGCTGCGGGTAATAGGGTCCCGCCACTATGAGGTGTCCACAGAGGGGAGCCAAGTCCTACGGCGGCACATCGACCAAATGCTCCGCCGCACTTTACCGGAGGGGCCCACCGAAGCGGGAGAAGCAATGCCCGGGGGGGAGCCAGCGAGGGATCTACCCGAGGCCGCCGAGCCAGCACCACACCTGCCCACACCAGCGGAGGCTGGGCGATCAACAGAGCCAGACCAGCAGCAAGCCGACGCATAACCCCCCGGAGATGCCCCGACCGCAGAAGCCGCCCCATACCTCAAGCAGCACCAAGGAGGTCAACACGGGAGCGTCGGCCTCCCGCCTACCTCCAGGACTATGTACATTAACTATGGGGGAAGGAGTGTAGCGTATTGCGATAGCATAAGGCGGCAACCATTTCGTTATAACGCAATGTGGCAACCATTTCATTTTAACGCAATACAGCAACCATTTCGTTATGTCACAATAGCGTTAGTCCACGTAGCCGGACAGCGGAGGTGACTGGGGACACCCAGGCAACTCCGCGGGAAGCGCTGAGCCCGCCAATCACCAGCAGCGGCGGGAAGTTCAACAGGCCAGGATTGGGCTGGCCTGTCGGGGAAGAAGTTCCGGGAATGTATATAAGCGGGACCCGGCCCGCGTGCTCGCTCTCTTGTAACGTGTCTCCATTAAAGCATGTTGCTCTACCAACGTCTCCCGTCTCAGTACGTTATAAGCAACATCCAGACACCAGCAGCTAGAACTATTCGGAGAAGAATCCTCTGACAATAGTAGTTCAGAGATGGGTGGAGAAAACATCTTCCCCTCTCAGGTCCCAATTCCCTCCTGCTGCCCCACTCCCTGCTGGTCCTGCTGCCCCTACACCTCCCTCCAGGACCTCCAAGCCTGATGCTAAGCCACACCTGCTCAAAACAGGGGGTTTCATTTCCAATCTAAACTCTGGAAAAATTTCCACCCAACCCGATGACCCTTGTGTGGCAGACCATGTACACAGGGACACAAATATCTGACAACTGTTTTGCCCCATTCTCCACAAGTACCTGCAAAGGATGCAGCCCACTATGTTGCCTCTGAAGGAAGGATTTGCAGACAGTGGGAGGTGGAAGAGATCCACTACCTCTCAGCAGAGACAAGCAGAGGGGAATCAAAAGGCCCCTCCAAGAAAGGTTCCCCACACTTATTTTAAAAATACCCTTATTTTAAGAACATCGTAGTCACCTGTTTGGTTGCCAGGGTACCTGGAGACTCAACTCACACACATCTGCCAGAAAAATGTGGGTTTTGTCTACTAGACTATAAGGGACTTATGTGAGTACTAACAGCTACAACGTTGCAGCAGCACTCCATATCTCCGGAAGAGTGCTAACCAGGAGAACAGATGGGTTTCCAGTCACTCCGTGAGATCGCCATCTCGGCCGTTGCAGCGGAAGACGTTGCGCCGCCAGGAACTGTCCAGGCAAACGGTTTCCAGCCTTGACCATAGACGCCATATGGGAAGGCTAACATCACCAGCAGCTATCTTCCTGCAGTGCCAGGCTCCATTACAGCGAAGCGGGAGGCTCATGTACTCAACAGATGTCACCTATGCATAAGGCAATCAAGCTTATCTTAGGCATGGATCCTGTCAGACTGCCTAAGCCTTTGTCCAACGGAACCAAAGACAAAGGATGGTGCCAGTAGAGGAATGAAGAAGAGGAAGAACATCTTCACCCAGAGCCAAGTTTCTTTGTATAGATCGGGTGTTATCTTAGGTAGCAATTTGGCCATCTATTGTCACTTTTTAGATAAGTTTTGATAGCCTTAATCACCTCCACCCCAATAATTTCTCCCATTCTTTCTCTTAATGGTCATCCTGGAGCCTCCCCCTTTGGCCCATTGTTACCTGAAAGTCCAATAAGGTAAACAAGGCCAAATCTGCTCATTGGCCAGGTATGGGCAGCCAATCAGGTGCCCCCAATAAACTGGCTATTGGCTACTGCATAAGTCCAGCCCTTATGGTCACTGCGGAGCCTCCCCTTTTTCTGAGGTCATGTACCAGCTGACCACCTGTCATCCGCCCCTGTACCTCCCATTCCCTAAGGGCTCAAGGTAGTCCTTATAACCTGTGACCCAGCTCCCCACAGGTGTGCATCTAGCAGTTCCCCATTCCTGCTGCTTAGATATATCCCCGATTCTTGGCCAGTTGAGGGTCCCCTTCCCCATCATCTTCGTTTGTCACCATTGGAGCCTTCCTTGAAGACTATGATCAGTAATTATCACCCTGTTTGTCCATCCTTATGTTACCTCTATGCATTTCTCTCTATTTTTATTAGGACTGTATGTGTGTTGTATGTTTTCATTACCTTGTATGTATGTTCTATATTTTTCTGTAATAAATTTTTAATTGTTTTACTTAATTAGTGTCCTTGGTAAATTTAGGAATAATTTCTGGAAGTGGAATCCTGAATACATAGATTCTAGATCCTTTTTAAGCCATAGGTGCCCACCTGTCAATTTCCCAACCTCTTTTGAAGGCATTTTGGCTTACAGTTGGTCATGTGAAGTCATCACCTGGGCCAACCTCACTTGCATGGCCATGAATGTTCTCTCCTGCCCTTCCACCACCATCCAGAGCAAGCACACATCCTTCCTCCCAAAAGATGAGAGAAAAGCTCTCCAGGAATGGCTCATCCATCTTGCTGCAGAGTTTCTCTCTCACTTTCTCTGGGATTCCTACCACAGCCCCAGTCGACGATCAACAACTTTGAAACTCCTTCTCTTGGCTGCTGCTTCTGCTCTTCCAAGCTGAGTGTTTAGGCCTGCAAGTCCCCAGCTTTGGGGGTTGTGGGGGGGGGGGGGGGGACACTGTTTGCTGCCAGCTGCCTTAAGCTTATTTACTTGTTGTTGAAGTTTTACTGACATGGTGTTGAAGTTTCGCTGACCTGCTAACTTTCCTCCCTCACCACTGGCTGTGGCTACTTCTGATTAGGCATTTTAATTTTTTATTTTGGTGAAGTCATTTTTGTGATGCCATTGTTGGGCCCCATGGCCCCCACCATTTTCCCCAATGCCCAGGGCCAGGACATGGGAGTAGGCCAAGTAGGCAGCCACCTCTGGCACCACTTGGCCTGGGGCGCCATAAGGCGCCCCCTCTTCCCACACCCGCCACTGTCCGCCTGCTGCCGCTGCCTCCCTGCACCCTCCACCACCACCTTCTGCCTCCCTGTGGCCCTCATCTGCTTCAAAGGGAGCCAAATGCTTCAAAGGGAGTCAAAGATGCTCCCTGCCAGCACTCCGTGGCCCTCCTGTCTCCTGCTTCAAAGAGAGCCAACTGACTCCCTTTGAAGCAGGGGACGGAAGGGCTGCATGGACTGCTGGCACAGAGCGCGCACAGACCGCCACCTCCACCACCTCCCCACAGCCAAAGACGCTCCCCGCCAGCCCTCCACAGCCCTCCCATCCCCTGCTTCAAAGGGAGCCAGCTGGCTCCCTTTGAAGCAGGGGGCAGGATGGCCATGTGGAGCACTGGCAGGGAGCGTGCACAGACCAATGATGGCCCTGCTGGTGATTTCATCTGTCCACGTCGGCAAAGTCAGGAGGCAGCGTGGCAGTGAACGTGCTCAGAGCTGGTGAGGTCAGGGAGCGGGGAGCATGTGCACTCAGAGCCAGCAGCTCTGAGCTCGCCCGCTGTCTCCCCGCCCTTGCCAAGGCTTTGCAAGCCTCGTGAGGTGGGGGGAGGAGTTTTCCAGCCCTCTCCCACTTTAAAGTGGGAGAGAGCCAAGAATAGAGGGGTCTGCATGCTCTGCACGCGACCTGATGATGTCCCTTCCAGTGAAAAAAAGAAAAAAGGGGGGCAGGGGCCTGCTTTTGGCCTGGGGCGCTGTAAAGGTCAGCACTGGGCCTGCCAATGCCCCCTACGTTTAAAATTTCCTAGCTACAGGTCTGCTTCTGAGCCTCCACCACTTCTGCCTGGACCCAGCCAGGGTGGACAAGTTGGCCTCAAGGTCAATCTCCCCCTGTTTGACCACCCCACTCTGGACCTGCCAGAGTAAGATAAAGGCTTTCTAGTATTGTCCCACCATGTGTCCCCTCCCCCTATTCCTCTTCCTTTCTGTGTGATCCTGCATGTAGTCCACAGATTGTGCCCTTGGTACTTGAGTGGGAGCATGGCCATCTCTGATGGGTGTAGTTGAGTTTCGTCCAACAGCTTATCAAAACAACATCTACCTCAGAAGCAAATACCTGCAAATGAGCCAACACCCTCCTCCTGAACCAACCAACACCTGCCTCATAGCACACCACCTACCTCATGGGACAACATCCACCTCAGCAAATATCCTGTACAAGAAATTTGTACAATTCACAGTCACAACACATGATCTCTTATCTGTACATGGTAAAGAAGAATTACCATTCTGCTAGTGGTAAAGAAGAGCCATCCAGAAATTTCACCTAGGGATAGGTTGTGACCTTGGAATCTTTGTGTTGGGCCTGAAGGGACCTGGGGGCATTCTGGACATGCTTTTTTCCCCTTGTGGTATCTGGCTTGGTTGCCCACCAAGCTGCCATGGCATCACTGTGGGGAGTCCCCTTCAAAACTCTGGGGATGCTTCATCTATCTTTCTGTCCCTCATAACTGGTCTTTTTAGGCTTCAGAGATGGCCTTGGCAGCTTCACTTGTCTTTCCATTTATCCATGGTCTAGAAGTATTTGCCATGATGGATGGGTATGCTATGGATCCAGGTGCAGAGTCGAATAAAACACCCCTGTTGGTTGGAGTTCTCTGCACCTGTATGTTTCTATCCTAGGTAGTGGGTTCCATGGCCAAGTACCCACATTCATTATATCCTCTCTGCCACCATTGGGTACTTTGGAGTACCTTCATCAAAAGTGTTTTCCATCTCTCTTTCGGGAACTGGCTACATGTTTCAGCCCTGAGTGGGAATGGTCACACTTCGGGGGTTGGATATCAGGACAGCCCCATAGCCAGAAAATTTTGGGTGGAGGGGCCCAGGCCAAAAAAAATGGTTGTGGGAGGGGCCACATGGCTTGGCTTGGCTTCTTCTTCCCTCTTTCTCTCTCTGTCTGTAGCTCTCCCACTCTCCCCCGGCGCTGTCACTCTTCCACTTTCTCTCTCACTGCCACTCTCTCGTTCTCCCACCTCTCTCCCTGTCACTCTCACTGCCATTATCTCCCTCACTGTTGCGCTGTCATCTTGCTCTCTCTCTCCCTGTCACTCTCTCTCTCCTTGCTGTTCTCACTCTCCCCCTCTATCTCCCTGTCACTCTCTCACACACACACTGCTGTTCTCTCTCTAGGGCTGCTGTTCTCTCCCTCACTGTTGTGCTCTCATCTTGTGCTCTCTCTTTCTCTCACTGCCACATGTGCGCTCTCTCTCCATTGCTGCTGCTCTCCTGCACTTTCTCATACACTTGCACTGTCTCTCCCCCCCTCCCTTATCTTGCAATGAGTGCGGGGGTCAGGCTGCTACTCAAGTGGTGAAGAGGGAGGGATGGGGTGGGGAGGTTGTTGGTGCTGCCCCCGGAGCCTGGATAGTATCAAAACACACAATTTGAGCCTATCTTTGGGTGGAAGTTCCTTGGCTTCTATCTCGACAGGAGAGGGAGGAACATGCCAGTAGCCAATGGAGTGGCCCTACAGAGGGAAGGGTTTTTTTAAAATAGAGCAGCCTGCCCCCTTAGCTATGGACCTGTATCAGGAGTTGATTTAGGGCTTCCAGATACCACATCTATATACATCATTGCAAGCGTTGCAGTTTGGGTGTTGGGGTGGACTCGAGGCTTTTAAGCCACCATATCAACTTCCATCTTGGGTCTTTGATCCACCATGTCTTTTTCAATCTCCATCTTTGTCTGTCTCAGGGCTCTGAGTCACGACATCTACTTTCTTATCAGAGTTTTGACCCACCTCATTTACTTCCTTGTCAGAACTTTCGCTCACCATGTCTACTTTTTTCTCAGGACTTTGATCCACCATGTCAATTTCTGTCTCAGGGCATTGACCCACCACATCTACTTCCTTTCTCAAGGCTTTCAAGTCACTTACTACTTCCACTTCCTTCTCAGGGCTTGAAGCCACTATGTCTACATACATCATTGCATGCTTTGGGGTGTCAAGGATGGACTCAGTACTTTTGAGCCACCATGTCAACCTACTTCTCAGGGCTTTTGAGCCAGCACATCTACTTCCATCTAGGGACTTTGACTCACCACGTCTATTTCCTTCTCAAGGCTTTCAAACCACCATGTCTACTTCCTTCTCAGGACTCGGAGTCTGAGCCACCACATCTTCTTTCCTCGTTAGTACTTTAAAGCCACCTACCACATCCTCCACCTACCACTGGAGAGCCAGTTTGGTGTAGTGGTTAAGTGTGCAAACTCTTATCTGAGAGAACCAGGTTTGATTCCCCACTCCTCCACTTGCACCTGCTGAGATGGCCTTGGGTCAGCCATAGCTCTGGCAGAGGTTGTCCTTGAAAGGGCAGCTGCTGTGAGAGCCCTCTCCAGCCCCACCCACCTCACAGGGTGTCTGTTGTGGGGGAGGAAGGTAACGGAGATTGTGAGCCGCTCTGAGACTCTTCGGAGTGGAGGGCGGGATAGAAATCCAATATCTTCTTCTTCTTCTTCACACAAGTTTATGTTTGAGTGTCAAGGGTGGACTCAGAGCTTGGAGCTATCATGTCTACATATGTAATTGCGTGTTTCAGAATTTGGGTGTCAGGGGTGGACTCAGGGCTTTCAAGCCACCATGTCTACTTACTTCTCAGGAATCTGAGCCATCACATCTACTTCCTTGTCAGGGCTTTAAGCCACCATGTCTGCTTCCTACTTGGAGCTTTGAACCACTGAATCTGCTTACCTGTCAGGGCTTGGAGTCACCACATCTACATATGTCACAGGACTTGAAGCTACCATATCTACATATAAAGTAAAAGTTCAGTAGCTCCTTTAAGACCAACAAAGTTTTATTTTGGATTAAGTCTACATCTGTCATTACACACTGGTTTGGGTCTCAAGGCATAGTGCCCCAGTTCTGCTGGGCTGGCTAAAACCTTCAGTTTCTTATGGAGAGATTCGCAGAGATTGAGTCTGTTTATGTTCTGGGCTTCTGCCCTCTTTGGTGGGGGGCTCATTTTACTCCTCTGCTAGAATCAGTGGAATATAGAGGCACTTTCTTCACAGGGCATAACTTGGACCCCATGAACTAAATTCTCACCAACCTTGGAAGGCTGGTAGAGGAGTCAGCCAGAGTTGTGCTACACATTTGGTGGCTCTAGCATGCCGGCAGGCCATTCAGTACATTTAAGGGGGGGAGCATTCTACCACATCACAAACTTCCCAAACTGCTTCAGTTTGTATGAATGGGTTTTTTTCCATGATGATCCAGGGCTCAGTTCATGGATGCACCATGAATCATAAATTGAACTGGATTTTCCCTGTTCATGCCCATCTCTGGAGCTGATAACATCCATGAGGGCTAAATTAAGTTAAAACCTTTGTAAGTCAAATGTTCCTAACCATGAAAGAGGTTTTCTACTGAATAACTACATGTTCTACTGTTCTGTTGCTGCTTCTTTTTTATTGATCTATATGGGATGAAAGTATTTTTTTTTTTGCATGAAGTGTGATTAGATCAAACACATTCAAGGTGAGGTGCTGAAGAATGGTCCTCCAGAAAGTTGCCTGTTGAATCTCTGAATGAGTCACTTCCCTAAAATCAGGAAGCAGGCCACAGTCAATGACATATACAGAAGCACAGAGGATGGTAAAACCTGGATTAAAGGCTCCTTTTTGTTATGATGCTTTGTAATCTCTCACAAAGTTTAACCTCCCTTACAGGGTTGTTGGGACGAAAGAAAAGAGGAAAGGAGAAATGCTGCCCTGGGATTCTTGCACAAAGAAGGATTGAAATTCAACAAATAACCAGTCTAAAAGTACTTTTTCATGCAAGAGTGTAGTGTATCTTCATACATTCAGGGGAAAAAAACTGCACTTTACATACTAGAAGTTCAGGAAACAGGGTGGCTAACAACAATTGTCTAGAGATGAACATTGATCTAATAAGGGATAATTGCATTTATTTTAGAGCGAAGAGGAGAAATCTCTAAGCAAACTTAATAACCAAATTATATGCTTGCATGCATAAAATAACCCAATTATTTGGTAATCAAGAATTCTATTTAATTCCGCTCTCTTCCCCTATTACCAAATATTGTGCCCTTCTTGGAATTATTAGAACAACAGTAGATTAACCACGGTACAATGCTAGGTGTTGATAAGAAACCTGTGTTGTTAATGGGGCTGAGAACTGGTTTACTCAATAGGAGTGTTGGGTCACTGAAACCCTATTCCGGTTTCCAATGTAATCTGAAGGACACTCTCCTGGGAGTAAATCCCAGTAAATAACATGTGGCTTTCTTCCAAGTAGACATGCTTAGGATTGCTCCCTAACACAGGCAGGCTACTCCAGATGCAAATCCTTCTCCTTCAGACAGACCCATGTATCAGGTCTCACTACTGGAATGCAATAGATGGCTATAACATGAAATTAGGGTTGCAAAGTCAAACTCAGAAAATACCTGGGGACTTTGGGGGTGGAGCCAGGAGACTTTCACATTCCCTAAAATAAATAAATAAAATTACAGCAGTGCAGTTCCCATAAATGTCTTTCCCTCATCCCCCAGCAACTGCATGTCCACTCACTCACTCACTCACTCAAACACACACACACACACACACACACAGAGCAGTCAAATAAAACTTTACAACCCCACACTATTGTGATCTTACTGGGGCAATTTACTCATAGAGTTGTATGTATATTCAACCAAGTTCTTCAGATTAACACAGGGAAACAAAAGGTTCTAGTTTGTTCTTTACTCTCTTTTACTGTGCAAACAACTTTTGAAAGGAGTTTTCAGAACAAACAAACCCTCCATTTTTAGTCCCCTTCCTTTTTAGCAGTTCATTGGGAGAAATCATGTTGTTCTGCCAGGTCACCCCGCCCCCATTCAGCCTGACTCTTACAGATTTAAAGGCACACACACCTTCTAAAAAGCAAGCATTCCCAAGCTTCTTCTAGCCTTCTGAAGTGGAAAGGAACATGGTGACTGTTGGGACAGGGCTTCCCTCCACCAGCCAGCTTACTGGGGGCAGGAAGGAGCCTACAAAATTAGGGGACCCCCGCTTGGATCTGGGGATTTGGAAGCCTACATGAAATGGCTTCACAGTTTCCAAGGACGGTAGTGATAAATTATGTTTTCAGTAACTGTACTGGATGGAGATCTCCCTTCTCCCTAATCACCAGTGAAGTCTTGGATGGTAGCAGCATCTTATAATTTTTCCCAGGAGGCTCAAATCACAGTAAAATGCTTTAGCAAATCATGTGCGGAATTGGCGGAAAACTCTGTGTTGGACAATGATACATAGTATGAAAATATAAAATTACCTTTTAAAGCTATTGGAAGGTTTTTACTATCCTTCTTGGCATGTTACAAATCAGGACTGTGCAGCAGAAAACTACATTTATTTGCTAGGATATGTGTGTGTGTGTGTGCACGTGCGCCTGATTAAGATGACTGACATTGAAGCTGTAGAGATCATTTTAGTTGGTTCAGCTTGAATTAAAAGTGAATTTGTTCCAAGTAGCTTAAATTATCTAAAATGTTGCCAACCCCTTTGCAAATTGAATTCATGGCATGATATAATATAGAGCATGCCATCCATCTCCATTTCCATTAGTAGATATAGTTGTCATAGCACTAACAATAGGCACAACAATTCAATATATTACTAAAATACCACTGGTTTGTTGTTTGAAGCAGTCAGTCCTTCTGTGCACTCATCTGTCCAATTCAGTCTGAACAGCACATATAATCTTTCTTGCAAAGAATCATTTTTAGTGCCCCAGGGGCTTTAGATTTTTTCTCTAAAGTACAAAACCAGGACATTATTTGAATGACATTAGTGGGATCCACCACTGATGTGTTGAAGAGAATTAAGCAATCATTTCTGGAAAGATAAGCAGCACTTGTTCTCATACTTTGAGTTCAATTATGGCACATTTTTAATCACAGGTGGCTTGCATTTCTGCCTGGCTTTTTTCAAGAGTGCTCTGTCTTTCAGAGGTTGAAATAGAATGTTGTAAAATACTTTGAATTATGGTAGAACAGTGTTTTGCATGGTGTAGAACCTCATTAAGACTAGAGTTTATGTATAATAGCATGGTGTGGAGAGGCATTCTTATTTTTCTATCTTTTTCATTTGCCTAAGTATAGGACATGGAACACTGCTAATAAAGTGCATGTCGAGTCACCTACCCACCTTAGGAAAAGGTTACCTCTTTATTTTAAGAACCCCATCAATCATTAGGAATTAGCATGGTATTCAGTTGAAAGAACTGATAATTATGAATTCATATGTATACCCAGAGGTCACTACTGATAATTATAAATTCATAGTGACTCTATTTGTAAGAAGGAAAGCCTTACATGCAGGGGCCATTTTGTAGAAAAAGAGGTGCCAGAGCTCATTAGCACAACTCATTTCCATATGCCACACACCCCTGACAACACCAGAAGGTGTACTAAATTATATCAGCTCAGCATCTACCTTAAAATGCTTCTTGAATTATAATTGTCATACTCCCATAATACTTTTAAATTACTTTTTCCTACATGGCCACAGTGGCATGATGAAGATTTCTATCCATCTGCTTTATATGTTTTGGTTATTTTCCCATTTTTTGTGGGGGAAAATATTAGAAAGGTTGTCAGATCTTTAAAAAAAAAGGTTTAAAAGGTAGTCCCCTATACAAGCACGAGTTGTTTCCAACTCTCGGGTGACGTTGCTTTCACAACATTTTCATGGCAGACTTTTTATGTGGTGGTTTGCCATTGCCTTCCCCAGTCATCTATACTTTCCCTCCAGCAAGCTGGATACTCATTTTACTGACCTCGGGAGGATGGAAGGCTGAGTCAACCTGAGCCGGCTACCTGAAACCAGCTTCCACCGGGATCAAACTCGGGTCGTGAGCAGAGTTCAGACTGCAGTACTGCAGCTTTACCACTCTGCACCACAGGACTCTCTTGTCAAATCTTAGAGTTCAGCAAAATTCTCACAGGGGGTTTAAACAATGGAGCCCAGAAGAAAGTATTTGAGGGGGGGGGATAAGAAAGAAGGAGCACAATAAAATTTAGAGGTTTCAGAGTTCCACTCCTGTGAGCTCCTGCCCAAAATGAGGCCTGCTTACACGTGACCTATTCCCAGTCTTCCAGTGTATGCCATTGCCTTTAAGCTTCATAAAACATATGACCAGTGGACTATCATTTCCTCTGTTTGTAGTATAGCACAAAAGACAATGGAGGCCATCAAACAATGACATACTCCAAAGAATATTTCCCAGTACAGATTCTTCTTCTGTATGATAAGATCTCCACCAAATATTTGTCCCATGCCTTTATCTTCATCCAATCCAACTGAAGGCTGAAAAAGTCATCATAGATATGTTACCTGTACATGGAAGAATCAGCATATGCTCAGATTACACTGGGATGCTCTACCCAATCATTTAACACCATCAAAGCAGAGAGATTTCAAGTTCAAAACATTCCATTTATTTGTTTGTTTGTTTTTGGCTGGGCAGTAAACTCAATTGAAGTGCTCCTTGTTTCACTGAAATGCTCACATACTATTCATGACACCAATGTAGTAACATTATGAAACATTTATCCATATGTACATGGCCAGAACAAATTATCTTTATGATAATCTATAGTTTTTGAAGATGAGTTTTATAGGTTGCATGACACAACAAATCAGTGTTTAATGCAGCCAATGGGCTTCCCAAAAAAGCCCCGTCAGCAAATATATCATTATCAGATCCTGTAGAGATAAAGGAATGGGTGCTCAGTAAGCAACTGTTCTTGTTTTGTAATGAAGACTCACAGGGCTTAAAAACAACTTCCTCGGACTCTCAATATGTTCTGTAAAGATGACAACCATTGTCTGTTGCAAACTGTGTCTGTTGCAAACTATTGTCGCAGTATATACTTTATTCATTATTGTTATGTAACAGTAATTTGATGGTACCTTAACAGTTGAAGTCTTGACAAAGCCATGCTCAAAACATGCTGATAGTAATAATATTTCAAAAGGAGGACATTTGCCAAGGAAATGAGCAATGTAGCAACATCTGTCAAAAGATTACCTTGAGAAATTCACAGAAGTAGTCATAATAGACCATATACTGCTGTTGGTAATTAAGTAATTTCTGCTTCCTTATGAGGAAGAACAGTCATGCTCTAAAGTTAAGAGCATTTTAACTACTTTTTAAAATCTAATTTCCTTATTTCCTGCCAGTGGATAACATTTGTTTTTCCCTAAACCTTAAACAACAGATTTTTGGGTGACTCCTACATCATCACCTCAGGATGAAAACATCACTTCCATTTTTTCACCAAAAGTGACTTTATGCATTGGCATGATGCCAAAGAACCCACAACCCCTCCCCCCTGCTGAACTGTTAAGTGGCAGCAGTGAATGGGGTGGGGCTGGAAGGTCTCCAGCTATAAAGAGAGACATACCCATCCTATCCAAGACTGATTTTAAGGCTCTGAGGGAATATACATTCCCTAAGCCAGGCTACAGATACAGTTCCAAGAAGTCCAGGCCTTGTAAGCAAGACAGCTATGTAATTCCTGAACTTGGTGTTTTTACCCTGTCTTATCAATCTTAATTATTAAATAATATTAAATATACGCAGCCTATAGACATAAAAGATTAAAGTTGGGGGGGGGGGGCTGGGAGGCATGTGGCTCCACCCAAAAACCCCTTTTACCTGTATGGCCCCTCCTTTCCCCACTGCTCTTGTCGCTGCCACTTTCGCAGCCACACAATGGCCACCACTGCTCTCTCTGCACTCTTGCTTCCCCCTTTCTCTCTGCCCCCACTCTCACTGCTGCTCTTGCTGCCTCATTTTCACCTCCCCCACTCTCCCTGCTGCTCTTGCCACCCTGTTTTCACCTCCCCCACTCTCCTCGCCACTATCGCTGCCCTGTTTTGCCTCCCCCACTCTTCCTGCTGCTCTGTTTTCACTGCCCCCACTTCCCCCGCTGCTCTAACTACCCTAGCTGCTGCTACCACTTTTCTTTTTAATTTATTTTTTTAAATGTGTGATGTCATTTTGGGCCCCAGGGCCCCTCCATCTAAAATTTTATTCCCTACCCCCCCCCCCCACCTAAAATTTTCTGGCTACTAGCCTGTATAGGCTATACTCCTAGAGGAATTCCTTTTCCTAGAAGAAAAAAAGTTATTTCATTACATTTAACTTAAGACATCTGACCAAGTTCAGAACTGGTCAGCAATAATATCCGTTAGTCATTATGCATAATTTTGCTAAAGCAATGTCTAATACATTAAATGAAAAACTTGAAGAAGACTCAATGAAAACTATGAATTAAAAGACCCTCCCCCTACTATTCCATTCAACCCCATTTGAGCAAAAGCACTTTCCATAAAAAAAATTAATTGAAAAATGAGGAGAAGAAATTAAAAATGAAAATGAAAAGATAAGGAAATTATTGCATGTTACTATAACTGAGACAGATTGTATCACAGAATTATTAGAATTCAGAGGAAAACATTATTTTCTAAACTGAATTGGATTATTTATTACTGTTCTAAAAGTATTGAACACAAAGAAGATTTGAAGCAAATATTAGATTAGACTGGGAAATAATGTATATGAGAGAAGTGGTTCTGAGATAAATCTCTATATAAACATTACAAATATTAAATTCTCCTTCACATAGCTTCCATCTATTAAGACTAGCCTTACATTTTGTATAATGCCAGAACAGTATTTCCCTCACTCCCTGCACAGAAGCAAAAGTGGGTCAATGCCTACTTCATGAAATGCTGATTCAATATTGTGCATGCAGGTTTTTTCTAGGGCAACTGTATATAAACTATCTTCTAGGAGAAAAAGTTGGGTCCATCAGAGTCCTTGCATTCAGCACACCAAGATCTCAACCCAATTGTTTCTCCTGTTATATTTTACCAGTTAGATTACAAACAGTAAAGATCCTTTGAACTTCCTGAAATACCAATCTGTTATGTATGTGAGTAATTGCTGCTAAGCAATGGCATTCCTGCCTGACTCATTGGAGCCAGACAACCTGAGTTTGGGGACTTGGGAACAATGGGCAGCCGGATTCTAATCCCTGCTGCCCTGTTCCAATCATGGGCCCCCTGCAGGTTTGAACAAGCCAATAGAGTGCTTGCGCAGGAATCCTGACTGTATATTTAGTTGGGCCTGTTGGGCCAGTTTTCAGTCTAGTGTGCTTTGACCTTACTATGCTGAAATCAATAAAGAGCTGATGATTCACTCCCCCGCGACTCATCGATCCATTGAACCCACTATACAATAGTGGTGACAAAGATGGGATCTGGAAAGCGGTAAACAGGCAACCGGCACCACACTGCACATCGCATCGCTGCACTCTGCTTCCAGCCTGTGCATCGCACTGCCACTGTTTGAGACATGGCTACAGCACCCGGACACTTCAATGAGTTCTATACCACCAACGAAGAATGGGAGTCATATGCATCCCGCTTCGCCTTCTTCCTGGAATCCTCAGACATCACAGAGGATGCAAAGAAGCGGGCCACCTTTTCCTGGTCTGTGGTTGCTTGACATTCGAGAGCACGCATTCCTTTATGGCTCCCATGGACCTCAAAGACACTCCATATTGGAACATCATGAACAGGCTTCAAGAGCACTTTGCTCCCAAGCCTTCAATCATTGTGCACCGCCACATGTTTTATGGAAGAAACCAGGCAGCTGGAGAATCAATTACAGACTTCATGACAGCTCTCCAGAGGGCAGCCAGCCATTGCAATTTCCACAACCTGGAGGAAGCCCTCCGAGACCGGCTAGTGCAGAAGCAGCAGACCAGTTCACTGCCGAGGTCTGACAAGCACCTAGCCCACCGGTTTCCAGGAGGCAAGACACTGTGACCCACCACGTGGAAGAAGTTGATAAGGCTGAAGACATTCTACAGCTGCTCCGACCGACTCGCCGTTCCACCTGCCCTACCACCACAGCCCCTGCTACCGCCACCTCAATGTCCTGCACCAGTTGCTGAGAGCTACACGAATGAAGATCCTGCAAGTTTCCGGAAACTGCGGAAAGGTCAGTCACATTGCCAGAGTTTGCCGCTCCAAGGAGACCCGGAGGCATCAATCTGTGCACCAAGAGTCTATGCATGAGATGGAGCTCCACACCACGTCACTACGTCAACTACAGGTACTACAGCTGCCCCAGGACACTCCTGATAAATTCAAGGTGACTGTGCTCATTGAAGACAAGCCCTGCCTCATGGAGGTAGATTCTGGGGCAGGCCAGATGGTCATTTCCACCTGCACTTTCCGACAACTAGGCCCCGGGGGGGGGTCCCCGGTGACCCTAGACATAAACCCCACGGTGCAGCCGGTGAGGCTGAAGGCCAGGCGGGTAGCCTTGTCACTGAGACCTAAAATTGAAGAGCAACTGGACCACTTAGTGACCCAAGGAGTTTTAGAACCGATCACAAATGCTAAGTGGGAGACCCCCATCATAATCCTGGTCAAACCCAATGGGAGTGTCTGTATTTGTGCTGACTACAAATGCACAATAAATAAGGTGCTGCGAGACCACACATATCTGGTCCCAGTCGTCAGTCACATGCTGGCTTCCCTTGCAGGAGCAAAAATTTTGGGGAAGTTGGACCTGGCACAGACCTATCAGCAACTTCCCGTAGACACCACCTTGGCAGAAGCCCAGACCATAGTTACGCACAGGTGTGCCTTCATGGTAAAGCAGCTACAGTTTGGGGTCAGTGTGGCCTCAGGAATCTTCCAGAACTTAATGGACTCTCTACTTAAAGGTATCCCTGGGGTCCAGCCGTTCTTTGGCAATGTGCTGATTGCCGCAGCCACTGAAGAGGAGTTTGCCCTCTGTCTCCAGGCAAAGTCAAAGTTTATTAAAAACAGTCATAAGACCAGCATACAAATTAATAAAAGATAATACAGTATAAGAACATGGCAATAGACAGTTACAGCCATAATTCCTAAAATTCCGGACCGAACTAATCCTTCACTAATAACTCAACTTACAGTACGATCTACGCTTTTTAATTACCAGATAACAATACCTAGCAACGTTGCGTGAGATGGATTCATAATTGTCAGCTAATAAAAATTTCATCACTTGTTCCTCAGCATATTTACAATAATTTGCCAGTGGTTTAAAATGTGAGAGAAGGGGTATCAGCAGCTGCTGTCTCTCTTCATCATACATAGGACAATGAAGAAATATATGGGCAGCTGACTCCACCTGTTCCAACACACAAAAACAAATCCTCTGATGCATGGGAGTCCGGGTATATCTACCAAAAAGGACTGCTGATGGAAGCACATTGAAACAGGCTCTAGTAAATGCCCATCTATAATTAGGATTTTTTATAAATCCAAAATAAGATGCGGATCTTAGGCTTGGTCCCAGTTTCAGTTTCTTGTAATAACAAGGTAGGGCTGCATAATCATTTTGTGCTTTGATATCTTAAATCTTTGAGAAATCAAACTCCTTGCATACTTCTGCCCTCCCTCTAATAAATTTTCAGAATCTAACCCAATTGATTTCAGTTTATCAACTACTCTGTGAGACCATTGGGGATAAGGAGTTGATGCCAGAAAATCAGGGATAAGCCCCAACGGATTCAGATGAGTCTTAACCCAATAGTTACACCTCTGAATCCAGACATTCAATGTGACTGTAGATAAACCAGCTTCCTGTCTCAATATCAAACTTGGCGTACCTTTCGGGGTATAAAAAAGTGCTCTAAGAAATTTCGATTGCACTAACTCCAATTCTTTAATTTTACTCACAGACAATATTTGCGTTCCATAAATCATCTGAGGAAGAATTTTGCTCAAATAGAGTTTAAGAGCAGCCGGCACATACTGGCCTTCCTCATTCTTAAAGAAGCGCAATATAGCATCTGTGCACTTTTGTGCTGAACATGCTGTATATTGAATATGACTGGAAGCCCTGCCGTTAAATGTAAAGGTTAATCCCAGATTTTTAAAATTTTTAATCTGATCTACCCGGACCCCATCCATTATCCATTTTATTTATTTGTATTTTTTATGGAAGCGTATAATCTTTGTTTTTGAGTAATTTATTGCAAGTGACTCTTTTTGGCATTGCATGCTAAATTTTTCCATTGCCCTATTTAAACCCCCTCTAGATAATGAGAGGAACATGGCATCGTCTGCGTACATTAGGACAGGAATCTTTCTTCCTTTGCCTAAAGTGGGAGCTAAGGTGTCAATTTCATGCAGGTGGGTTATCAAACAATTGACATATAAGTTAAATAGAAAGGGAGAAAGAAGGCAACCCTGCCTTACACCTTTTTGTGCTTGAATGTGTTTCAATAGCTTACCATCTGCAGTATATCGTATTTGTAGAGCTGTGTTTTTATATAAATTAACGATCAACAGTAGTAATCTCTTGTCTATGGTGGTCTGATTTAATTTAGCCCATAATCTTTCCCTCACAACCGAATCAAAGGCTGCTTTCAGATCGATAAATGCAGCATATAAAACTCCCTTATGGTTATGCGTGTATTTTTTAACTAAATAATCTAGAATAAGACAATGATCTAGGGTGGAACGGACTTTTATAACCCCCCCCCCCCTGTTCAGGTTTAAGGATCTTTTCCTGCTCTAGCCATCTACATAATTTCATACATAAATGTTTGGTGTACAGTTTACATATGATATTTATCAAGCTAATAGGTCTATCATTATTGGGATCGGATTTGTTATTTTTCTTAAATATCGGAATTATTATGGCCAGCCCCCATCCCTCTGGAATTTGTTCTGTTTGATCAATATATGTAAAGAGGTTAGCCAAAATCGAGGTCCACCATTCTAAATTAGCTTTTAGAAGCTCTGCTATAATACAATCACTACCTGGGGCTTTTCCGCTTTTAAGATTTTTAATATAAAATTCCACCTCCTCGGATGAAACTGGATCCCAAGTTGTAGTAGTATTCAGATTCCTCAATAGGAAAGGTTCCCAGTTATCTCCTTTATATAGTTCTTCAAAATGATTTTCCCATATTCTTGCGGGGATTATATACTCCCTGTTGGCATTACCTACTTTCTCAGCACCTGCAACTATTTTCCAGAATCGCCTATGATCCTTGTTCTTAGCTGCCTCTATTAATATCTTCCATTTAAGCTGTGTGGCAGTGTTCTTACTTCTCAAAAGATTTTTATAGGCCCTTTTATTAGCTTGTACTTCTAACTTATTTCCAATCACGGATGCTCTATGAAATTCTTTAAGGCTCCTAATAAGTATCTGTTTTGCTTGCATGCACTCCTTGTCAAACCAGCTTTTATTATGGGAGCACACAGATTGGGAGTTACTAATCTCCTGTGATAGGAATGAGGATAAATGGTCCGTTAGTTTTGCATAGTTATCAAGAATAGAGTCCTCATATTTAGAGCCCTCCTTCACCATCAGTGAAGATAAATTTCTATGAATAACGTTCCCTAAATCAGACTTTGTCCATAGTAGAAATTTATCATTCAGCTTGGAACACCAGTTGATTTTCCACCTACCTGGTATATTTTCTGTTTCTAGAAAGGTACCATGGGCATTATGTAGGAGGACTGCCCCTACATCCCAACTTAAATTGAGAGGCAGATGGTCACTCTCAGCTCTCTCTTCAATATGAAGGCACTTTAACCTTGCAAGCATATCATTGGTGGTTATCAGGTAGTCAATAGTAGAATGTCTGCTACCAGACCAGAAGGTGTATTGCCCAGGATGATCTCCCTGAATTGCTCCATTTAGCACCTTAAGATTCAGTTTGTGAATCAGCTGGACTAAACATAGCCCTGCATAATTCACAACTGAGTCCAGTGAACATCGATCATTTAACCCATTCGTATCTTCCCCTCCCGTTGGATCTATCCCAAACTTGTCAAATAGGATCTCATCATTTGCCCCCAACCTTGCATTCAAATCCCCTCCCATAATTAACTTTGCGTTAGGATATTTTTGTAAACAATGAACAATATTGGCTTGCATCAAGTTCCATGTTTTCCTTATTTGGCCCCTTAACCGTTGTGGAAGTAGATAACAATTTAGACACACCATAGAATGCTTTGGGCAACTCAAGTATACCGCAATGGCCCCATCATTTGGTAAATAATTTTTTTTAGCCTGTACATTTAATGCAGTAGAAATAAAGGTAGCCAGACCACCTGAAGGTCTCCCCTCCTTATTACTCAGCATTGCTGGGATGTGGAAAGCAATATAACCAGATATATCAAAATCTTCCAACATCCAATAATATCAAATTGTCGCAAATAATCCATAAGCCCCTTATCATAAACTTTAGCTATCCAACTGCTATATTCCAACACAGGAGTTTAGCTAGTTGCCCAATTCCCTCCCCCTTGAGGATCGATCTTCTACTCACTCAAAGGATTCAAATGTCCAGCTTCATCATCAAAGATGCAGCCATTCTTCAAAGCATTGGATAACTTGTTTCCAGGTGAAGAACCCTTTTCTCCCATTGTTGACTTTACTGTTGGGTGGGCAGTTTGTACCAGAATTTTATCACTAACAGAAATTGTCTGTAAATGGTTGGGAATTTGTTTAAAGTCTTTTATGTCCTTTGAAGGGCTTTTCAGGGGAACCTCTATTTTCATTGGGGATGCTTCCACTTCCAGTAGTTTTTTTCTCAGGGCATCCAGTCTATTAGTAATAGCCATTTGTTCTTTTGGTGGTAGTACTCTAAATGATGTCAATAACTTTTTTTCTTCTGTATTTTCAAGATATTCTGTTTCCATTAGCACTGAATTTATCAATGGATTTCTATTCTTTGGGATTTCATTATGAATTTCCATATGAGCAACACTCTGCGGCCAAGGCTGATTTGATACAGGGGCATATCCACACAATAGGGGAACAATGTTAAAATTATGAAAAACTCTGTCCAGAAAAATCCCCCATTGATTCAATCTTCTCTTTTGTCTCATCAATATGGCAGGGATCCTAGAGGATTTAAATGTCAGCAGCATTTTTTGTATCTGGGAGGGGCTATTAAGAGCCTCAATAGTGATAATGTCTATATAGTTTAATCTACTCCCCAGTAGGTTGCCAAGATGTTTGATGACGTCATCCTTTGTTTTCCACCAAATTTTCCTGCCTTCAAATGGGCAAATTGTTAAACATACCAAGGATTGTTTTATAGGTCTATCGACCCAGTGAGACTGCATTTGTCCTTTAACTTCATTAGCTCCCTTTACAGGTGAGCTCAGTCTCTTATGATTATATGCAGCAGCTGGGAGATTCCTGTCTTTAATTAACTTCAATTTTTGAGGAGAGTTTGTTGATGTTATTTTGAATTTCAGAAACTCCTTCCAAAATCAAAGTCACTGTTTTTGCTGTAAGGTCTGCATCCTTATTAATTGTTATGTCTGACTCTCTAGCCTTTTCTTCTCTAATGATTTGTGGTTCCAGTAGTTTTTCCCACTGTGTTTCAAAACAAACTGCATCAGGTATTTCAGACTCAGACCCCAAATCCTCATGGCTTTCAGCCAGGGGAGCAAAATAATTTGCGACTGGCACATTATAAATAACTGTGCTTTCTTTTTCAAAAAAGTCACAAATTTTTGTCTATTTGCAGGGAGATGTAAATCATCCCCTCCTCTTTCTGTCACCTCTCTTTCATCCTCTCTTTCTTTCTTCCTTTTAAGTGCTCCTGTCCTTGGTACCATAAATCACTTTAGTTTTTCACTCTTGAGGGAGTGGATAACAGATAGTAGCTGTTTAGACAAGATAGTAACTATCGACACCAAAGCATCAAGGCAACAGCTTAAAAAGCTACTTGGCACTAACACAAACTCCTTGAGGTTTCCTTATCAGACTAAGAGCAAATTGATGAAGTTAAATGAAAGGATGAATAAAATAACAAGATAAAATATACAGTCTCACTGAGCAGTGATAAAGAAGCCGTCCACCTCAACCACTCCCGGAACACTCTGTCTCCAGGCAGTACTTCAGCGGTTTGATGAGGTGGGTCTGGAGGTAAAAAGGGAGAAGTGTGTGTTGGGAGTTTCCGCGATCAATTTCTTGGCCTACACGGTGAATGCTGATGAAATCCACCCAGCAAAGGACAAAATTTGGGCCATTTGCAAGCTGCCTGACCCTACTAACAAGGAGGAACTACAGGCATTCTTGGGCCTCCTGAATTTTTATCACACCTTCCTCTCCCACAACACAGCGGTAGTGAAGCCCTTGCTGAGGCTCCTGGACAAACGGGCTCTGTGGGTTTGGGGTCACTGGCAAGCCGCTGCTTTTCAGACAGTGAAGGACATATTGACTTCCAATAACTTGCTGACTCACTTCGACGAGTGGCTGCCCGTTGTTCTAGCCTGTGACACTTCCCCATACGGGGTGGGCGCTGTCTTGGCCCATGTGTTACCAGATGGCTGAGAGGTTCCAGTAGACTACTATTCACGGACCTTGCAAAAACCTGAGCGCAATTATGCGCAGATTGATAAGGAGGGCCTGGCTATTGTAGCGGGGGTAAAAAAATTTCATGAATATCTGTATGGCCAGCCCCTCCTGGGCTTGTTCGGCCCTGACCGCCAGACGCCACAGAAGCTTTCCCTGAGAGTTCTGCGGTGATCCATCTTCCTCACAGGGTACCAGTATGACCTCTAGTACCGCCTGGGAAAGGCGATGGGTCACGCCTATGCACTGAGTCACCTGCCACTGCCCCTGATGGATCTGGACTCTGATCCTGCACCCCAGATTATGTCACTGGAGGACCTTCCTGACCACCTGGTACTTGCCAGGGACATTGCTTGGGGTTCTGAAAAGGACAAAATCCTCTTCTGAGTCTTGGACTGGGTGTGGAGGGAATGGCCTGAGGGCTGGGTGAGGTCAGAATTTTCTGCTTTTGCATCCCGCTGGGATGAATTGTCTGTACATAAAGGTTGTTTGCTGCAGGGAAACAGAGTGGTGGTGCCCCCAGGGCTGAGGCAACAAGTCCTCACAGCGTTGCATGAAACACATCCGGGAATCATGTGCATGAAGGCGTTGGCCCGCAACAATGTATGGTGGCCAGGAATTGATGATGCTGTTGAGTCCTGGGTTGCACGATGCTAACCCTGCCAGGAGACCCAACCAGTTCCACCTAGAGCCTCAGCCCAACAGTGGGAGGCCACATGCGCCCCCTGGTCCCGCCTGCACCTTGACTTTGCAGGGCCCTTCCAAAGGCAAGTATTCTTCGTAATTGTGGACTCCTACTCAAAGTGGCTTGAGGTAATACTGGTAGCATCCATGTCCACCAGGGCAGCGTTAGGGGCTCTCTGCAGGGTTTTTGCCACAAAGGGCCTGCCCGACACGTTAGTATCAGACAACAGGACGGCCTTCACCTCAGCTGAATTCCAGGATTTCTGCAGCCACAATTTAATCAAACATATAAGGTTAGCCCGCTTCCACCTGGCCACAAACAGCCAAGTGGAATGTATGGTGCAAGGGACTAAGGAAACACTCCGCTGCATCATACATGGGGACTGGGAAGCCCGCCTTGCAGAGTGCCTACTGGTTCAACATTCGATCCCCAGCACAGCCACCTACCGCAACCCGGCTCAGCTCCTCATGGGCTTGTGGCTAACAACTGCATGCACCCAGACCATGCCCCAGATCTACAAGAAGTCCCAGAGGCAGTTTGGGCTCCCAGTATGTTCAACACAGGGGATATGATGTTTGCAAAGAACTTTGGGGAGGGGGCCAGCATGGATGCTGGCCCGGGTTTCCAGAGTACTTGGGGCTGTCATGTATGAGGTTATCTCCAATTATGGGTTTATATGGAGGTGGCACATAGACCAATTGTGGACACGGGAGGGGCCGAGGGGTGGGAGCGACCTACAGCCCCCCCCCCCCGGCTACGAGCAGCAAGGAACCACATGAGGCTGAGGCTATGGTTTTCGCAACACCGTCAGCAACCAAAACTGCAGGGGAACTGGAGCCTCCAAGCGTTGCTGATACCTCCAAGGTCCCGGATCTGCTGGTCGAAGTCCCTGCATCACCAGACCCACAGCCAGCTGTGACAGAAGCCCAACAGATCCTCAACTCTGGAGTTCAATGAGAGAGTTTGAAATGGGCCAGTTTTCAGTCTTGTGTGCTTTGACCTTACTATGCTGAAATCAATAAAGAGCTGCTGATTCATTGATCCATTGAACCCACAATACAATCACTATTGAGTGTTCTCTAAAAGCACAAAGCAATGGGCTAGGCTTTCAGTTGGAAGAAACTCCCAGTATTTGAGACTAGCAGCCTCAGTTCTAGGAGTAGAGAACAGTGCATTGAACAAGGCTACATCAGATCAATCAGATTTGATTGTATATGAGTTCATGACTGCATGTATGTGCTTATTTCCCTAAAAGAATCCACACACATGTACACACACACACACACAAAGCTAATCAATCTAAGCTTTTGACAGAAGTCATTCTTGTTGATTGTGAATCAAATATGGTGACCTTATTGTGATTCAGCTCTGTGATTCCATGTTTTATTTATATTTGGACAAAAGAGAAAATTAAACCTCAGTATCAGACTGGTACAGTGGTGCGTCAAGGTTCTGGTCACCCTCATAGATGTCCTCATGCAACATCTGGATCGGGGCAGCTCAGTAGTGCTGTTACTATTAGATCTGCCAGCCGCATTTGATACGGTTGACCATCAGCTACTGTCTAGGCGCCTTGCCGACATGGGGATTCAGGGGTTTGTCTTGCAATGGATGGCCTTTTTTCTCCAAGGTTGGGGACAAAGGATGGTGATAATGGAAGAATCTTTCCAGAGGCACCCACTTATATGTGGTGTGCCGTAGGATGTGGTTCGGTCCCCGAGGTTATTTAACATCTATATGTGCCCCCTTGCCCAGATTGTCAGGAGATATGGGCTGGGATGCCACCAATATGCAGATGACACCCAGCTCTATCTATTGATGGGTGGCCAGTCCTACTGTACCCTGGACAATCTAGACCTGGCTCTTCAAGCCATAGCATCTTGGCTCAGGTTGAGTCAGCTAAAGTTGAATCCAATGAAGATAGAGGTTCTCTATCTGAGCTGGGGTGGCCCAGGAAGGAAGATCCCTTTGCCAGCTCTTGATGGAGTGCCACTAATACCAGCCTCTAAGGTCAAGAGCTTAAGAGTGCTGGACTTCCAGGCTCCATCATCTTGGCTTCAGAGGGGTCCACAGATCGTTCTCCTGTGGCACCTCTGAGTCTGACTGTTGGAGGGGTGTCACAGAAGTGATGCCCCCATAGGAAAGCCCTGAAGGGGTTTTTTCTTTGGCATGGGACTTTTGCAGTGAGCTAGGGGTACAGCGGCGGCTGCCCCTGTGCTTCCTGTATGTCCTGAGGCTCTGCAGCCATGAAAAGCTGGTGCACCAGCAGAAAAAGAAGAACACCTGACTGCTTTATTGCTTTCGCCTTTGATGTAGTATCTTTCTACTCCTAATGTGACAATTCTACTTGACAAGAAAGTGACTTTTCAACTCCACTGGCTAATGGGTCGCTTTGCATAACAACAAGAGGCTAGCTCAAAGGAGGAGAAATGAGGCCTTGAAAAGTATCGGTAGCTATTTAAATTGGATTGAATACAACTACTAAAATCGACCCATATTATAATTGGACATATACTAAAGAGATTATTATTAGGCTGCAATATGATCTGAACATAAAGCAGATATATTTTAGAGAGATCTGTCTCTATCGCCTAACTGTATCTGAAAGGATAACATTTGAAATCTCAGCTGGAGCTGTCATGGAATGTGGATTTAGCAGGATCTTGAAGCTGCTTTCCAACTTGGATTAAGAGACTTAGTTTGCTGTCAGAGAAAAATGGCACTGCCTAGCGAAATGTCTTATCAAATATCATTTCTCTGAAACAGGATCTTGGCTCATTTATGCAGCTTATTAAAGAGCAAATGGGTTGTTTTATGCTGAAAGCTAGCGAAATTGCAAACCTACAGGAGCTGAGTGCTAAAGAGATTCTGCTGAAGTCTGTGGAATCAGAATGGGAAAGTGATATGCTCTGAAACAAACAAAAATCCAAAATGGTCCCCTATGTCACAGTATTAAAACAAGACTGGAAATTAAGATCCAGTGAAGTCATGCTGAGAGGAAACAATGGCGTTGAATTCTTCCTCCCACTGTTGAGGGGGCAGGCCACATTGAGAAGAGAAAAGGTATACTCCGACCAGCAAATTAAGATGTGGAAAGATTTCCAGAAGAAGGATCTTGATTTTTTTTTCATTTTTGTGGATGGTTGGATATGGAACCCTGATTAAGAAGTGGCATGCGATTTCAAAAGGCAAAGTATGATGTTTGGGTCACATTAAATGGGCTGTCTCTGATGTGATATGGATGTAGAAATTAAAGGAACTCAAAAGCTTTTAAATTTAGGGAAGAAGAATTCCTGAATTTTGATTTTTCTTTTTTTTGTGGGTAAACAAATATGCAATTATTAATAATGAATAGATATGTGATTTTTTAAAAAATAAGGGAGATCCTAAAGAAGGAAGAGAGTTGGTAAAAGTGTAATTAAATATATAATCAATTTGGATTAATACTAAAGAGTGCAGATAACATATTTCTTTATATAGTAGATTTATTTATAGTATGCTTATTTGGTGAAAATGCTCATACTGATGTGAGAACTGGATTCACTGTCGAATAGGCAGATAGCACAATTGTTTTGTAATCTGGTAGATTTGTTTCTAACATGCTCCTTTGGAGAAACTGTTTAGATCAAGATAGACAAATTATTAAGTTGTATCTTTTGTAATTTGTTAAAGATAAAGATATGATTTTATGTGCTTGTTTTAATAAGGGTTTTGTTAAACCAACAATTTAATTTGTGCCTATAACACGGTTAAGTTAAATCAGATAAAATTGGCGTTGAGATGGTTTTGATTTTTTTTTAACTTTATATACTTATTTGTGTTCAAGAAGAATTGTTTAGATTCATATTGCTAGTACTAGTTTATTAAAAAAAAATTGTAATGAAAGAAAGGATGGTAAAATATATGGAGATCTTTATACCTGCAGGTAGAATGATCTGAGTATTTTATTTGGAGGTAGAATTATAATTGATATATTTGTACTTTTTTCTGTTTCTGTTTTTCCCATTCTGTTAATGCCCTTTCCCCCCATTTTATGTATTCTTTGTACTGCTTTTTCCTTTTGCAGTTTAAATTAATAAAAATTATAAAATTTAAGAGCTTTGGAGTGCTCCTGGAGTCCTCTCTTGTAATGGAGGCCCAGGTAGCAGCCACTACGAAATCCGCCTTTTTAATCTTCTGTGGGTACGGAAGCTGGCCCCTTTTCTGGAGCATGATGACTTCGCAATGGTGATCCATGCTACAGTCACCTTGAGAATAAATCACTGTAATACTCGCTACATGGGGCTACCCTTGACCCTGACTCGAAAACTACAGCTAGTGCAGAACACTGCAGCGCAGCTGTTAATGGGGCTCCCTTGATGGGAGCACATTCAACCAGTGCTTAAAGAGCATCACTGGCTACCTATTGTGTTCTGAGTCCATTTCAAGGTGTTGGTATTGACCTTTAAAGCCCTATATGGTTGAGGGCCTGCCTATCTACGGGATTGCCTTTCTCCATATGTTCCCCAGAGAGCACTGCGTTCAGGGACACAAAACCTTTCTATCCCTGGACCAAGGGAGGCCAGACTGTGTTCCACACAGGCTAGGGCCTTCTCAGTGGCAGCACCAGAAATGTGGAATGCCCTCCTGGAGGCCATAAGGGCCCTGAGGGACCTCTCTCAATTCCACAGGGCCTGTAAAACTGAACTATTTCGACAGGCCTTCAACACCTAAACCAGGAGAGGACTGCTACCCTACACTGCTGAGGAAGTATGATCACTATGAGACCACTGTCAGATGAAAGAAAGATACTGCCCAGGGCTTTTTTTTGAGCAGGAACGCACAGGAACGAAGTTCCAGCTGGCTTGGCATCCGGGGGTATGGCCTAATATGCAAATGAATTCCTGGTGGCTTTTTCTACAAAAAAGCCGTATGTGAAACAGTAGTGGCATCATGGGGTGTGGCCTAAGATGCAAATGAGTTCCTGTTGGGCTTTTTTGGTAGAAAAACTTCACCTATGCTGAAGTTGAATAGCACCAGGAAATACATTTTAATTGTAATTTTATCGTTTTAAATTCTAATCATAAATATTTTGAATTGACTGTTAGCCGCCCTGAGTCCGCTTGCAGAAAGGTGGGACAGAAGAATGAATGAATGAATGAATGAATGAATGAATGAATGATTGAATGAATGAATGAATGAATGAATGAATAAATAAATAAATAAATAAATAAAGGAACAATGCCATTATTCTTTCTTCTGTCCACACCCTGCCACTGTTTCCATCATGCCTGCCCCTGAGGAGATAAGTTTTTTTTGCTGCCCCTGCACTCTTAAAAACAGCATGGCAAGCCATGGATGTCTTACACAGCTTCCTGAACTTTCTCAAGATTACTTTGGCTTGTGAGAGTTTGGCTTCTTGGGGTTCTTCTGAGCAAGCTAGTGAGCTCAGAAACTTTTTATCAGTGTTATCTTTTACCAATAGGATTCAGATCAATAAAGGATTGCCTCCCATTTAAAGAATTCCTCATTCTGTGTGGTGGATCTGAGCACTGAAGAATATTTTTAAAAAAACAAAATGAGAATATTTTAAAGACTAATGGTGACTATGACAGCACCCGCCTCACGGTCTTACAGGATCGCTTCTATGTGCTGTTTATGGCTACCCCAGCCCCTCTGTCACCTCAGTCTTTCCTTTTAAAACTTTTACCTCAGGAATATATAACTCAGGGGTGGGTAAAATTTGGATTTCTCTGTATAAGTCTCTTCGGGGGGTTTGCTTTCAGATGGAAATATAATGCACTTCGTAGGGGACCACAGCAGCTTGGATAGTTTTCCCAAAATATAGGCTCCAGAGAACTTTAACATAAATCACAGATATTCATTTTAAACACAAAGTCTTAAACTGGGGATATGGGCGATATATACATGGTCTACAAAGAATCTCATACAGTTAACAAGTTGCTCAGTTGTTTCAGGCTTTCTAATATCTTCTTTTTCTTAGGTCTCTCGGGTTCACAGTTCCTATATAATACCATCTCCACCACTAGTTTAGGCTGGCCTCTTGGGTATGATGTGCCAGGTCTCTCCAGTCGACTGGAGCCTGTACTCCCAGTCCTTCAGACTCTTAGACCCACATCTGTTCCCTCAACCACCTCTCTAGATCTTAAGAGACGTATATATATATGTGTCTGTGACCGTTCAGGTCTTCACAGTGACTCTTCCTTTTAGTCACACACAGCCCCTTGCTGTTTTTATAGAGCTAGCAGTCAGCTTTTCTTCTCACGAAGACTCTCTTTAGCTACTGCCCCAGCTCCTTCAAAGATCAACTCTCTCAGACTCTGTCAGGCAACTAACTAACTGCCTCAGCCTCTGTCAGACAACTAACTGACTCTCCTCAGCCATTAGCTGACAATCTCCCACTCACTGAGAGTTCTGAGCACTCTGGCCCCCACCCTCAGGTCACCTGACGCAGGCTCTGTGCGTCTTCAGTTTTTTTGGTTTTCTGTTAACCCATACCTTACTGTCACATGTCCCTTCCCTTCTGAAACATTGTGCAAGGTGAAAGGTCTCAGCCTTTTGCTGAGCAATGGGTACATGGGCACACTTATTGGGTTATACTCTGTTATAACTTCACACCTTAGGTTATAACATCAAATTCATAACTATATACATTCTTCTTCATGTATATGTACTAATATCTTCAATAACATTACAATTCAAACCAACTTTGCAGAATTTACATTCGTCTTGACAGTGCATCCGCAATTACATTCTGCTTTCCAGGGATATGCTGTATGTCAAAGTTATAATCCTGGAGCTGTAAACTCCACTGTATTAGTTTGCTGTTTGTATCCTTCACCTGGTTTAACCATTTCAGGGGAGAATGATCTGTACACAGTGTAAACTTTCTTCCCCATAGATATAGTTTTAATTTACCTATTGCCCATGCAATTGCTAAACATTCTTTTTCGATTACTGAAAGGTGCTGCTCTCGGTCTAACAACTTTCTACTCAAATACAGAATTGGATGGTATTGTCCTTCCTCTCCCTGCTGACTTAATTTTGCACCTATCCCAACATTAGATGCGTCAGTAAAGAGGGTAAACTCCTTGGAAAACTCTGGAGTTCTTAACACTGGTTCAGTGGTCAGAACCACTTTCAGTTGTTCATAAGCTTTTTGACACTCTGCATTCCAGTTTACTGGATCAGGGTTCTTCTTCTTTGTGCACTCACATAGCGGTGCTGCTATCACGCTAAACTCAGGTATAAATTGTCTGTAGTATCCTACTATGCCCCAAAATGTTCTAATTTGTTTCTTTGTTTGGGGCCTGGGCCACTCGTGTATGGCTTGCACCTTTCCCCAATCTGCTTTGATCTTACCTCCTCCTAGCACATGCCCTAAATACTTAACCTCGGCCATGGCTAGCTGACACTTAAATGCTTTGATGGTGAGACCCGCATCTTTTACTCGTTGTAACACAATGGCCACATGCTGCAAATGTTCTTTCCATGTAGCACTGTAAACAGCAATATCGTCAATATATGCAAGAGCAAATTCCTTCAGTCCCACTAACATCTTATCAATCAATCTTTGGAACATGGAGGGAGCGTTCCTTAACCCAAATGGTAATACTGTAAACTCAAAGAGTCCCTCTTTGGTTACAAAAGCTGTTTTCTGCTGATCTTTAGGATCCACAGTTACCTGCCAATAACCTTTTGTTAAGTCTAAGGTGGTAATAAAATTGGCAGCTCCAATTGTCTCAACCAACTCATCTATGCAAGGCATTGGATATACATCCAGTACTGTAATCTTATTTAACCATCTGTAGTCCACACAAAACCTTATGGTTTTGTCCGGCTTGGGCACTAGGACTACAGGTGAGGCCCACGGACTTTCTGATGGTACAATGAAACCCAATTTCAACATTTCTTCTACCTCCTACTGTACATACTTGGCATTTGGGCCGGTCACTCTATACGGTTGGAGTGCCACTGGCCTCAAATCCCCTGTGTCAATCTTGTGACATGCTAAGTTTGTTTTACCTGGTACATCTGAAAAAATTGTTTTGTACTTTCCCAATATGGCTTGTAATTGGCCTCTTTGTTCTCCAGTAAGAGAAGGGGCAAATGGTAACTCATTAATGGTAACTTCTTGGGATATTTTCCCCCAACCCGACAATTCAGTTCCCACACACATTTCCTTCTTAGCTATTAAAACCAAATTACCTCTATCAAAATAAGGCTTTAACATGTTTACATGGAACACTTTACATTGTTCACCATTCTCACTTATGTTTACTACATAGTTCACATTGGAGACCTTATGGGCAATGGTATAAGGTCCCTCCCAGGCCACATCTAATTTGTTCTTCTTCCTGAGTTTCAAAACCAGTACTCTGTCTCCTGGCTTGAACGCTCTGTCTCTGGACTTGGAGTCGTACCACTGTTTCTGTCATCGTTGCGATCTTCTCATGTTGTCTGCAACAGCCGTCCTCACCTCCTGCAGATGCTGTTGTAGTTCATGTAGGTAAGAGATGACATCTGTCTCCTGGATGTCCTCGTTCCCGGACCACGCCTCTTTCAGAACATCAAGGGGTCCTCTGGCTTGTCTTCCATATAAGAGTTCAAATGGGCTGAACCCGGAACTTTCTTGGGGTACCTCCCTGTACCCGAAGAGCAGGTGTTGCAACCGCTGGTCCCAATCGTTGGGATGCTTGTATGCATAAGTCTTCAGCATATGGTTCAGGGTGCCATTAAACCTCTCATTTAGTCCATTTGCTTGTGGATGGTATGCCGTTGTGGTCACATGCCGGATTCCACAAGCTCTCAACAATTCTTGCATTACATTTGACATAAATGTGGTGCCTAAATCCATCACCATCTCTTTTGGAAAACCCAACCTTGCAAACACATTCAGCAGGGCTTCCGCCACTGTCTTAGCCTCAATGTCCTTAAGTGGAACCACTTCTGGAAACTTGGTGGCATAGTCTACGATGGTAAGGATATACTTGTTTCCCCATCTGGTCACTCTGAAGATAGGACCAATGATATCTACTCCTATTTTCCCAAAGACTTCTGTGACTATAGGGATTGGCTGTAATAGACCTTTGGTTTTATCTAGGGCTTTCCCCACCAACTGGCAGGCCTGACATGATTTACAAAAAGCCCTTATGTCCTTGCCCATATTTGGCCAAAAGAACCGTTCTTGCACTCAGTCCCTTGTCTTATTGATGCCAAGGTGAGAGGCCATGGGTGATGCATGAGCCAAATCCAACACTTGCATCCTATACTTTCCAGTGTTTTGCACTGAGTGTCACATGTATGACTATCTGCCCACAGGACAGAAGTCTTGGGTGTGTGCTCGATGCAAGGAGCTCCTGGTCCTCAGGGAACGGGTTCATGCCCTTGAGGCCGAGGTGACTGCCCTGGAGAAGCAGAGACAGTCAGTTAGGCAATTGGGGAAGACTCTCGGGGGCGTATTAGATGAGCCCCACTCTGAACGTGGCAGCCCCGTTGCTGCCAGAGAGTGTGAGGGTCGAGAGGGAACAGGGCACCTTGCTGAGGACAAGGGGAATGCGCCCTCAGAAGGGACCTCTTCTTCAGTTGGTGAGCAGGTATCCTTTCGCACCAAGGAACCATCCCTGGGCAGGGGGAGAAGGGGGGTCTTGGTAGTTGGTGATTCGATCCTTAGGCAAGTAGACAGCTGGGTGGCAAAACCGCGTATTGACAGTATGGTGACTTGCCTGCCTGGTGCGAAGGTAGCGGACATTACACGTGTAGTAGATAGGCTGATAGACAGTGCTGGGGAGGAGCCTGTGGTCGTGGTGCATGTTGGCACCAATGATGTGGGGAATGCAGTCGTGAGGTCCTGGAGGAGAAATTTAGGCTGCTAGGTGGGAGACTTAAGGCCAGGACCTCCAAGGTGGCCTTCTCGGAAGTGCTACCTGTTCCACGTGCAGGGCAGGAGAGACAGGCGCAAATTAGAAGTCTCAATGTGTGGATGAGACGATGGTGTAAGGAGGAAGGGTTTAAGTTTGTTAGGCACTGGGATGCTTTCTGGAACAAGCGGGAGCTGTACAAAAGAGACGGTCTCCACTTGTCTCCGGATGGAACCAGGCTGCTGGCGCTTAAAATCAAAAAGGTGGCAGAGCAGTTTTTAAACTAAATCTTGGGGGAAAGCCGAAAGGAGATGGAATGTCTCTGGTTCGGGAGGACTCGTCTCAAAGAGATGAAGGGTTGGCTTCTATTTTTCTACCGAGTAACGGATCAGAGTTGTCCACTGTGATGGTGACAAACAGTATGGACTGTCTGCCAGAGTCTCGAGGCGGCAGGACAGAGGTGGCGGGCCTAGCTTGCCTGGGAAATTATAAATGTTTGTATGCAAATGCTAGAAGTGTCCGAAGTAAAATTGGTGAATTGGAATGTTTAGTGTTGGGAGAAAACATAGACATTGTGGGAATTTCAGAAACTTGGTGCAATGAGGAGAATCAGTGGGACACGGTGATTCCTGGATATAAGTTATATCGGAAGGATAGGGAGGGAAGGGTTGGAGGTGGGGTGGCTCTGTATGTCAGAGAGGATATACGGTCCAGTAAGACTGAGGTCAGAGAATTAGATTCCCTTTTAGAAATGCTTTGGGTTGAAATAGAGGGCCCAAAAGGAAATTTAACTATGGGAGTTTGTTATCGCCCACCAAATCAAAAGAGAGAGGACGATTATAATATGATGGAAGGATTAAAGATAGCGGCTAAACGTAAAAACTGTGTCGTAATAGGTGATTTTAACTACCCGCAGATTGATTGGGTCAATATGTGTTCTGGTCGAGAGAAAGAGATTGAGTTTCTTGATGCTCTTAATGACTGTGCTATGGAGCAGATGGTCTCAGAACCTACCAGAGGTGGGGCGATCCTGGATCTGGTCCTAAGTAATGCCCAAGACTTAGTGAGAGACGTAAAAGTGATTGCGCCGCTTGGGAACAGTGACCATAATGTTATTGATTTCACCGTTTGTATAAATAGGGAGTTGCCCAAAAAGACCGCCACAATCACATTTAACTTTAAAAGGGGTAAATTCTCTGAGATGAGGAGGCATGTGAGGAGGAAACTGAAAGGAAAGATAAATACGGTCAAAACCCTTGGGGAAGCTTGGAGACTATTTAAAACTATAATCCTAGAAGCTCAGATAAAATACATACCACAAGTTAGGAAAGGCACAAACAGGTATAAGAAGAGGCCAGCATGGTTAACAAACAAAGTAATGGAAGCTGTAAAAGGTAAGAAGGACTCCTTTTAGCGGTGGAAAACCAGTCCAAGTGAGATTAATAAAAGGTAACACAGGCAGTGGCAAATCAAATGCAAGACTATGATCAGGCAGGCAAAAAGGGACTATGAGGAGCATATTGCAAAAAATATAAAGACCAACAATAAAAATTTCTTCAAATATATTAGAAGTAGGAAACCAGCCAGGGAAGCAGTGGGGCCCTTGGATGACCATTGGGTAAAAGGATTACTGAAGGAGGATGGGGAAATGGCTGAGAAGCTGAATGCATTTTTTGCCTCCGTCTTCACCGTGGAAGATGAGAAGTGTTTGCCTGCCCCAGAACCACTAATTTTGGAAGGGGTGTTGAAAGACCTGAGTCAGATTGAGGTGACAAAAGAGGAGGTCCTACAACTGATAGACAAATTAAGAACTAATAAGTCACCGGGTCCGGATGGCATACATCCGAGAGTTCTGAAAGAACTCAAAGTTGAACTTGTGGATCTTCTAACAAAAATCTGTAATCTTTCATTGAAATCTGCCTCTGTTCCTGAGGACTGGAAGGTAGCAAATGTCACCCCCATCTTTAAAAAGGGTTCCAGAGGAGATCCAGGAAATTACAGGCCAGTCAGTCTGACTTCAATACCGGGAAAGTTGGTAGAAAGCATTATCAAGGACAGAATGAGTAGGCACATTGATGAACACAGGTTATTGAGGAAGACTCAGCATGGGTTCTGTAAGGGAAGATCTTGCCTCACTAACCTGTTACATTTCTTTGAGGGGGTAAACAAACTTGTGGACAAAGGAGACCCGATAGATGTTGTTTACCTTGACTTCCAGAAAGCTTTTGATAAAGTTCCTCATCAAAGGCTCTTAGAAAGCTTGAGAGTCATGGAGTAAAAGGACAGGTCCTCTTGTGGATCAAAAACTGGCTGAGTAATAGGAAGCAGAGAGTGAGTATAAATGGGCAGTCTTCACAGTGGAGGACGGTAAGCAGTGGGGTGCCGCAGGGCTCGGTACTGGGTCCCATGCTCTTTAACTTGTTCATAAATGATTTAGAGTTGGGAGTGAGCAGTGAAGTGGCCAAATTTGCGGATGACACTAAATTGTTCAGGGTGGTGAGAACCAGAGAGGATTGTGAGGAACTCCAAAGGGATCTGTTGAGGCTGGGTGAGTGGGCGTCAACGTGGCAGATGTGGTTCAATGTGGCCAAGTGCAAAGTAATGCACATTGGGGCCAAGAATCCCAGCTACAAATACAAGTTGATGGGGTGTGAACTGGCAGAGACTGACCAAGAGAGAGATCTTGGGGTCGTGGTAGATAATTCACTGAAAATGTCAAGGCAGTGTGCGTTTGCAATAAAAAAGGCCAACGCCATGCTGGGAATTATTAGGAAGGGAATTGAAAACAAATCAGCCAGTATCATAATGCCCCTGTATAAATCGATGGTGCGGTCTCATTTGGAGTACTGTGTGCAGTTCTGGTCGCCGCACCTCAAAAAGGATATTATAGCATTGGAGAAAGTTCAGAAAAGGGCAACTAGAATGATTAAAGGGCTGGAACACCTTCCCTATGAAGAAAGGTTGAAACGCTTAGGGCTCTTTAGCTTGGAGAAACGTCGACTGAGGGGTGACATGATAGAGGTTTACAAGATAATGCATGGGATGGAGAAAGTAGAGAAAGAAGTACTTTTCTCCCTTTCTCACAATACGAGAACTCGTGGGCATTCGATGAAATTGCTGAGCAGACAGGTTAAAACGGATAAAAGGAAGTACTTCTTCACCCAAAGGGTGATTAACATGTGGAATTCACTGCCACAGGAGGTGGTGGCGGCCACAAGCATGGCCACCTTCAAGAGGGGGTTAGATAAAAATATGGAGCAGAGGTCCATCAGTGGCTATTAGCCACAGTGTGTATGTGTGTGTGTGTGTGTGTGTGTGTGTGTGTGTGTGTGTGTGTGTATATATATATATATATATATATATATTTGGCCGCTGTGTGACACAGAATGTTGGACTGGATGGGCCATTGGCCTGATCTAACATGGCTTCTCTTATGTTCTTATGTTCTTACTTTCTTGGCAGGACTAATTGCTTCTTTCTTTCCCATACTACGCTATGTTTTCTTTTTGATGCTACCCAGTATAGTTTTTGGTCTATCACTTTAAATTGGCACCGGTGCTCAATTGTGATCTCAGTATCACTCACCCCAGCTTTCTGCCATAGTTCCTTCAGGCTGTCATCCTGTTGTTGTTCTCTGAGGAATTCTGCAGCAGGGATGGTCTGCAACACTGTTTCCTCTTCTTCTGGTTGCTGTACCAACACATCAGCTGCTGGTTCTGGCTTGCTTCTCGTAACAATGTTTACTGGATTAGCTTGCTGTTTCTTTAATTCAGAAGCTAAATCATTGCCCACTAAAAGCGAGGTTCCTATGTCATTTAGGACTCCTACAATCCAATCACCTTGGAACTCTCTGTACTTGATAGGAACTTCTGCTAGGGCCACTTCAAATGCAAGTCCTCTAATGCCTTTTATGGTGTAGGATTTTCCAGGCAAATACTGATGACTTTGTACTAAGCTTGGCTGTATCAGGGAAACCTGTGCCCCTGTGTCTCTATATGCCTTTGACTTCCTTGTCATTTACTGTTACAGTCTCAGTATACTCCTCACTCAAGCCTTCCTGCACCTTCCATACTTTCAGGACACTAGTGGGTCTTTCTGGTGGTATGTTCTCTGGAAGTGAGGGGTTTGTTTCTACTTCTTGCTTTTGACACTGCACCACTTTAACTGTTTTAGCTGGTGGTGTCTTTTTCCTTTTTCCAGCTGTGGATGTGTCTGATGGTGAAAGAACATTCCGATGCTGCAAAAGAACAATACTGCATTGGAACGTGGAATGTAAGATCCATGAATCAAGCTAAGCTGAATGTGGTCAAACAAGAGATGGCAAGACTAAACATCAACATCTTGGGAATCAGTGAACTAAAATGGACAGGAATGGATGGATTTAACTCAGAAGTTCACTACATCTATTACTGTGGGCAAGAGTCCTGTAGAAGAAATGGTGTGGCCTTTAGAATTAACAAGAGAGTGAGGAAGGCAATAATGGGATACAATCTCAAAAATGACAGAATGATTTTGATCCATATCTAAGACAAACCATTCAATATCACAGTAATCCGAGTCTATGCCCCAACTACTGACACAGAAGAGGCTGAAGTGGACCACTTCTATGAAGATCTACAACACCTTCTAAAATTAACACCCAAAAAAGATCTCCTCCTCATTATAGGGGACTGGAATGCCAAAGTAGGAAGTCAAAAGGTAACCAGAATGACAAGTTTGGCCTTGGAGAACAAAATGAAGCTGGACAAAGGCTAATAGAGTTTTGTCAAGAGAACAAGCTGGTCATAGCAAACACCCTCTTCCAACAACCTAAAAGGCAACTCTACACATGGACATTACCTGATGGGCAACACAGAATTCAAATTGATTATATAGTCTGCAGTCAAAAATGGAGAAGCTCCTTATGGTCAGCAAAAACAAGACCTGGAGCTGACTGCGGCTCAGATCATGAGCTACTCATTGCAAAATTTAGGCTTAAACTGAAGAAAACTGGGGAAGCCATCAGGCCATTCAAGTTTGATTTTGATCACATTCCTTATGAATATACAATGGAGGTGAAGAATAGGTTTAAGGAACTAGAGTTGTTAGAGTGCCTGAAGAACTATGGATGGAGGTCTGTGACATTGTACAGAAGGCAGCAATCAGCACCATCCCAAAGAAAAAGAAATGCAAGAAAGCAAAGTGACTGTCTAATGAGGCTTTACAAATAGCTGAGGAAAGAAGGAAAGCGAAAGGCAAAGGTGAAAAGGAAAGATTCACCCAACTGAATGCAGATTTTCCAGAGAACACCAAGGAGAGATAAGGAGGCCTTCCTGAAGGAACAATGCAAAGCAATAGAGGAAAATAATAGAATGGGAAGGACAAGAGATCTCTTCGAGAAAATTGGAGAAATCAAGGGAACGTTTTGTGCAAAGATGGCCATGATAAAGGATAAAAACTGTAGGGATCTAACAGAAGCAGAAGAGATTAGGAAAAGGTGGCAAGAATACACAGAAGAGCTCAATGTCCTTGATAACCATGGCAGTGAAATCGCTGACCTCGAGCCAGACATTCTGAAGTCAAATGGGCCTTAGAAAGCATTACTAACAACAAAGTGAGCGGAGATGACAGTATCCCAGTTGAGCTATTCAAAGTCCTAAAAGATGTTGCTGTTAAAGTAAAGCACACATTATATCAACAAATTTGGAAAATGCAACAGTGGCCACAGGATTGGAAAAGGTCAGTTTATATTACAATCCCAAAGAAGGGTAATGCCAAGGAAAGTTCAAACTATCGCACCATTGAACTCATTTCACATGCTAGCAAGGTCATGTTAAAGATCCTACAAGCTAGGCTTCAGCAGTATGTAGAACTACCAGAAGTTCAAGCTGGGTTTTGGAGAGGTAGAGAAACTAGAGATCAAATTGCCAACATTCGCTGAATTGATCTCCATAGGGAATAATGAAGCGCCCAGCAGACATTTCCCTCCGCCCGCCATTTCTGACAACTCTGAAGTGGGGGATTGGCATCTCTACTCATTGTTGCTAAACTTCCAACTTCTTCAATGTAACACAGAGCAACCAAAGGTTCAAGTTTAACTTTCCTATGCAAACGACCTCTGCAAAAATTGTGCAACCAACTGAGGGTCTGGGAGCAGCCATGTTCTTCTGCCTACTCCTCTCGCCCCCATTCAGCCTTAAAGACACAGACACACCACCTTTCCAAGCGGAGTATGACGCCTCTGGAGGTGGAGAGGCACATGGTGGCTTTGGGGGCGCGGCTTCCCCCAGCCGGCCAGCTGACTGAGAAGGAGCCTGGGAAAGTGGGAGAATCCCCGCTGGGACCTGGGGATTGGCAAGTCTAGACTGGGTATGTGACAGCATTATCATGTAGTGGAACAACAGTTCTTCAGGACTGGGAAACAACATCTTGCAAGAGATTGTATGATGCTGGCAAGGTTTCTGCTGTCCTATCTCTGACATTTCTTCTATTGAACAATCTGATGCTCAGCCAGTGGTTTAATCTCACAGATCTGTTTCATTAATGGTTGTGGCTTCCTCCAGTGTCTTGTATTAGCAGAAAAGATCTGTGGGATCCAATCCATTATTTTCAGTAACATTTTAAAAAATAGGAATAACAAAGAACATTGTAGTCCTGTAGTGGATTTTAAGTAAATTACATTTCCATTTGATTCAAATTTCTGACATCCCACAAGTAGCTCTTTAATGGGATTAAGTTTCTGACATCCCACAAGTACTCTCAAATGGCATAAAGTTCCCCTGTTTGGGAAACATGAATGGCACAAGTGAAGAAGCCAAATGAAGACATCATGAAATGAAGAGCCACAGAGAGCTGCGCTAATAATAAGTTAAGAATAATGAGGGATTGACAAATAAGACTGATGAGATGGACCTGATCATTTGGAACTTGCAGAAGAGATAGTATTTCAGTTGCAATCAAGCTGTTTCATACAAACTCTAAAGCAGGGAAGGCCAAACTTGCTTAATGTAAGAGCCAAATAGAATATATGTCAGATGTTTGAGAGCTGCAAGGAAGGGAGGGAGAAAAATGGAAGGAGGAGGAAGAAAGAAAGCAACTTTAACTTTAAATGCATTCTTCAAGCCACCAGCTGGCTTGGCTTGGATAAGTAATTTAATGAGACAAATGTCTTCTCCAAGCCTCCCAACAGGGCAGTGGAAGCTTTGAGAGCCACACAGTATGTGTGAAAAAGCCACATATGGCTCCAAAGCTACCATTTGGCCACTCCTACTCTAAAGCTACTGTAAGCCAAGGCCTGTAATAGTATAACAACATTAATTCTATAAATCCAGAGGGTAGAATTATTCCCAGGCTTTTCATCAAAAGATAGACAAAGCTGCATAAATGCTGGACCTTAAAAGGAACTGTTAGTAAATCTAAAATCCCCCAGTGTTCAGCATGATACTCTTTCATCACTCACTCACTCTGAATCATGATTTTAAGCTAGAGGCCAAGTTCATGGTGAAAAGGTTAAGAGGACACCATGTACCTAGAATGGCAGTTTCTTTTGAGATAAAAAAGGGAGAAGAACAACCAGGAAAAATTCTGCAAATACCTCTCCCCATGATTACATTTATTCAAACACTTCCTAGGTATTTTATCACTTTTAAGAGATGGGGAAATGTGCTGGCTGCTCTTCATTCACTATTCAGTGTCAGATCATATCTATGAGGAAAGGTACTTTAATGCCAAATTCATATTGTGAGGTAGGATACCCCTGTTCATCCACACATCAAATTGCTCAAAGTCTTCCTCCACGTTTGTCACCAGCATCCAATAATATGAAGACTAGAGAATTAACTGCATAAGAATGTTTGTATACCAATAGCATAGGCTACTGATTTGTTCTCTCTCAGAGTCAGAGGACATCTTAATGGGTTATTCTCATGGTTCTCCTGAGAGGCAGGAAATACTTTTTTCTTCTTCCCTTTGGCACCTTTGGAATAACCCTGTACTTTCAGTTTCGTTCCTGCCTCTCTGGGAGTAGCAGCACATAGGAATAGGTTCTGCCTCTCCTCTACCTTTCCAAGTTCTTCTTCCATCTAACCCTTTCCACTCCTTAATTCCTCCTTGCTTCCTTACCTTCCCTGCCTTCCTTTTCTCTCCCTCCCCCCTTTCCCCCCGCTTGCATCTCAATGCCCACAGGGACGAAGAATCGAGTGCAGTTGCCTCTATGACAACCGACAGGCACTCTGACGGATTTTTCTCGGAGGGAGAGGAAGGAAGCCGCTTTGCCACTGCTGCAGCTATGCAGGACTTAACTATTGCCAACATGTCTTTGGGGCATGATTATGCCACCTCAGAGAGAGACGCCGCCAAAAAGTGCAAGAAGAAACAACACAGGGCCGAGGAAGACGCAGGATCATCCAGGCACACGACAAAAAGCAGCAGCAGCCATCTGGGAAGGCCATTTCAGGCTGGCCCCCTTGCAGCTCATAATGCTGCTGATGAGGGCACAAGGAGGGACCTCATCTTCAGGGTGTCTGCCTCCACCTTAGCTGGACCAGGTAACTTTTTCACACCCAGACTTGGACAGCCAAGACTCCCTCCTGGCCCTTTGACAGCTTATGCAGGAGGAAATGACCAGATTTTACCCTGGCTTTGGGCTGAGTGTAGCAGGGGCTCTTATGCCACCAACCCCCACCACCACCACCACCACCACCTTCCCAATCTGCAGCCTCCTTCCTGGCCAACCAAAGCAGCTTGAAAGGCTTCCCCCCTACCTAAACACAGGGTTAATGTAGAAGCTGAATTAGACCCCTTGGAGTCTGAGGGAGAGGAGAGGGAGGAGGGGGAATTCCTCACAGATGAGGAAGAGGAAGACCAGCCCATGGTATCTGAGCTTCCCAATCACTTTTTTAAATCAGAGGATTACCAATATCTGGTGACTAAGACACACACAGCCCTTGAAATATATGTTTTCCCTGCTGAAGAAGAACCTAAGCCCTCACAGGCTAAGAGGTTTAGATCCAGAACCAGTGGTAGTACCAAATTTTTACCCAAGGAGGAGACTTCTGAAAAGGTCTTCCCCTTTCCTCAATATTTTGAAAAGCACTTAGGTCTGTGTGGGAGAAACCTGCCTCCACCAGGCAATTCCCTAATTTAATGAAAAAGTTGTATGCTTTACCATTATGTACAGGTCCGAGGTGTGGATGTTCCTGTGGCAGGCTTGCAATCTTCAGAAGATGGGCTTGGCAACATCAAAGATGCCTTAGTTAAGAAGGTGGAGGTTGCCTTCAAAAGAGTGCATGAGTCGGTGGCCATTATGGTGCGCACATCCTCCATGGCCTCTTTAGTCTCTAGAGCATCCATCATCTGGCTGTGTAAACTCTTGGACATATTTCCTGAGGATAACAGACTTGGAGGGGGTTAACTGCTTCCTCAAGGCAGCATCCTTCATAGCTGATGCTACTTTAGACGTCATTTCAGGTGCCACCAGAGCCATTGTGGCCAACACAGTGGCCAGAAGACAACTGTGGCTGAGAGCCTGGTCGGCTGACTTATACTCCAAGTCCATTGCAGCAGCCTTTCCTTTTTATGAACAGAAACTATTTGAGGAATCCTTGGAGAACATCTTAGTGGAAACATGCAATAAGAAAAAGGCTATGCCCAGATCAATCCATCATTCTGACAAACGGGGTGCTCTGACTTTTTGTTCCCATGACTCCTTGTCCAGATTTCAGCCAGAGACTAAGAAGCCATCATGGAAACCCTCCAAGCTGTCCTTCAAACATAGTTCCTATGGAGCAGATTTGGCAAATCTGCCTCCAATAAGCCCGACCGTGCTGACCAGGACGCCAAGCCAAAGAAGGCATGACTACCCCGATCCTCTAGCAGGAGCTCACCTGCTCCACTTCCTTCCAGCCTGGCAGGCCTCTTATTCGGACTCTTGGGCACTAGAGGTTGTCTCTCAGGGTTACTCAATCAAGTTTTCCTCCTTCCCATCAGACAGTTTTCTCAGATCCCCCCTGCCAAGAATCTCGACAAATGTCTAGTCATTTCCAAGGCACTGCAACATTATTGGACATTCAAGCTATCAAACTTGTTCCCCTCTGGGAGCAGGGCTAGGGGGTTCTACTCTATCCTATTTACAGTGCCCAAGAAAAATGGCAATTGGAGGGCCATCCTGGACCTCAGGTTCTTAAACCGCCATGTCAAGCTATAACACTTTCAGATGGAAACCTTGAGATCCATAGTGGAGGCTCTTCAGCCCGGGGAATTCCTATTGTCAATGGACCTGACAGAAGCTTACCTCTACGTACTGATTCACCCATCCCATCGATGGTTTCTTTGCTTCTACATAGAAGCTCAGCATTTTCAATACAAACCATTACCATCCACAGCTCCAAGCTCCTCATCAATCCAGTAGTCTACCTCAGACAACAGTGTGTCCATGTTCACCCATACTTGGACAATCTGCTGATCCAATTGAGCACCAAGGACAAGTTCTTGGAGGATACCAAAGTCACCATCAGGTGACTACAATCTCAAGGGTTCCTCATGAATCTTTCCAAGAGTATTCTCCAACCCACTCAGTGCCTGGAACATCTGGGAGCCATCTTAGACACCCATAACAACAAATTGTTCCTTCCAGTGACCAAGGCCCACAAAATAAGAGAGGCTACCTCCCAGGTCTTATGGAATACCATCTCCTCCCTTACCCACCTGGCAAAGCTCATGGGTCTCCTTATTTCGACCATCAATATGATCCAGTGGGCTCATCTATACTCCAGGATTCTTCAGAGTTTCCTGAGACCCTAGAAGTGGGCGATCATGGAGCGACTGGAGATGTTCCTGAGGGTTCCATTGAAGGTCAAGGCCATCCTCTCCTGGGGGATCCAGTTGGACAAACTGCTTCATGTTCAAGGAAATCATTACAGATGCCAGCCTGCAAGGATGGGGAGCTTTCCTAAGGGAGATGCCAGCTCAAGACCTCTTAGACTCCTTCCAAATCCAAACTACCAATCAATGCTCTGGAACTTTGGGCGATCTGGCTGGCCTTCCACCACTTCAAATTTCATATTACCAATCACCACATCTTGATATGGATGAACAACATGTCCGCCAAAGCATACATAAACAAACAGGGAGGGTCCCGATCATCTCAACCACACCAGGAAGTTCTACAAATCCTGCATGCGTCAGAGAAGAACCTGGCTTCCATCAGAGTGGAACACATCAGGGGACAAGACAACACCCAGGCCAACTGGCTAAGCAGACAGACCATTTGCAAAGCGAAGTGGGCTCTTCATCGGAGACTTTTCCTTCTCATTCAGCAAACACTGGGTCAGTCATTCTCAGGTAGACCTCTTCGCTTCACCATTGAACTGACAACTTCCTCACTTCTTCTCCAGGTACCAACATCAGGAAGTGGAACGGATCACTCTAATGTCTACCTGGCCTCGGGAACTTCTTTATGCATTTCTCCCTCTGTCGCTCCTGCCCAAAACAATCAGGAAAATCAGGGAACAGAAAGCAAAAATCATCCTAGTGGCACCTTGGTGGCCACACTGCCCTTGGTTTTCCATGCTCCAAGAAATGTCAGTAAAGCAGCCCCTGATCCTTCCAGTGACACCAGACATGCTACACCAAGGTCCAGACTGGCATCCCAACCTGGAGTGGCTACATTTGACTGCTTGGAGGTTGAGTGGGGCAACTTCCAATGACTAGGATACTCGTTGGAGGTCACAGACATTATCCTTCACCACGCCACCAATCCATGGTTCACACCTACAACACAACCTGGAAGGTTTTTGTCAGATGGTGCAGATGCAAAAATGTTGATGCCCTATCACCAACAGTCTCCTCGGTTCTTTCCTTTCTCCAAGACAGTCTCCAGTCTGGCCTCAAATCTTCCACACTGCGAGACAGGTCACAGCCTTGTCTACCAATTTACCTTCAATTGAAGGATATAGATTATCCCAACATCTGCATGTAAAGCTGTTCCTGTAGGGTGCAGCAACCAAGTGCCCACCTCAGGTTCATCATTTTCCAACCTGGAGGCTCAATACTGTGCTTATAGCTCTTACCAAGCCACCCTTCGAACCACTCAGAGATGTGGGGCTGAAATGGCTTCGTATGAAGACCTTGTTTCTCGTAGCAATCACTTCTGCACAAAGAGTTTCCGAACTAAGTGCAAACTAAGTGCCTTATCCATCAAGTCTGGGATCTGCATCTTTCACAGAAACAAGGTGATTCTCAGAATGGATCCATCCTGTCTACCCAAGGCTGCCTCCAGCTTCCACCAATCTCAAGAGGTATGTTTACAAACATTCTGCCCTCAGCCAAAATACCCCAAGGAGATTGTGTGGTATACCTTGGATGTTAGGAGAGCCTTAAAGGCTTACATCACTAGGGTCAGGACATTCATAAATCAGATAGCCTGTTCAAAAATATAGCTCCTTCTAGGATCAGGGACAAGATGTCCAAAAGCACCATCAGTTCAGCCCTAAAATCCTGCATCATGGAAGCTTACAAAGCATCAGGTCTCCCAGTGCCCAGTGGTATCACAGCTCATTCTCTATGATCTGAAGCCACAAATGTAGCATTCCTCAATCAGGCATCAGCTGAAGAAGTATGTTGAGCGGCAACCTAGTCTTCCATCTCCACTCTTGTTCGCTATTATAAAATTCACACTATAGCCTCAGCCAAAGCAGCTTTGGGAAGAAAGGTGTCGCAGCATGTCCTTACCTTCAGAGATGATGAAGAAGACCCACCCAGCTGAGGGACACTGCTCTTGAGCATTCTATTAAGATGTCCTCGGACTCTAAGGGAGAATGGACCATTGGTACTTACAGTGAGGGGTCCTTTTCCTCAGAGTACAGGAGGACATCTCGCCACACCCTTCTTCATCACTCTCCTTTGCTTGCTGCTCTGTTTGAGCTTATGTATACTTTAACATTTCATAGTCTGTTCTTACTGTTACAGTTCTACTTATGTTCTGTTAACAAGTTCTATTTTAGAGAGAAGTAGTTTTTAAGTTAGATACTCTTCGGAGTCCCAAAACTGAAAGTACAGGGTTTTTCCGAAGGCGTCAAAGGGAAGAAGAAAAAAGTATCTCCTGCCTCCCAAGAGAAACATGGAAATAACCCATTAAGATGTCCTCCTGTACTCTGAGGAGAATGAGTACCAGTGGTCCATTCATATGTTAGTATTGACCTTTAAAGCCCTAAATAGCTTTGCACCACTTAAGAGGGACCACTTTCACCCACATATGTATGTGCCTGTTTGCAATTTAAAAGTAAATTCAATTGTTGCTTTCCAAATACATTTAGTAAAGCAAGAAAATACAGCCAAGATTTTGATTTTCTCCCCTCAAGAAGGCTCAGTTTATCCCGTTGTTTGGTTCTTCTGGTGGCTGAGAGTTTTTTAATCCAGACCCATCTTGATGTATTTGTTTGGTCTCAACTTATCTTGGTAATGTTATTGTTATTGTTGTTGTTTTGTTCTTTAAAACTTATTTGGAATTAACTGGCTGGCCTAAATGTTTTATCTTTCTCTTCATTGCATGTACCATCTGCTATCCTCCCCCACACTGATCCATCATCTGAAATATTATATAAGGTAAGAAGGTATATAAGGCAAAAAAGTAAGAAGGATTCCTTTAAGTGGTGAAAAGCTGGTCCAAGTGAGATTAATAAAAGGGAACACAGGCTGTGGCAAATCAAATGTAAGACTGAGATCAGGCAGGCAAAAAGGCACTATGAGGAGCATATTGCAAAAAACATAAAGACCAACAATAAAAATTTCTTCAAATATATTAGAAGAAGGAAACCAGCTAGGGAGGCAGTGGGGCCCTTGAATGACCAAGGGGTAAAAGGATTACTGAAACACGATAGAAAAATGGCTGAGAAGCTGAATGAAGTTTTTGACTCCATCTTCACTGTGGAAGATGAGAAGTGTATGCCCACTCCAAAACCGCTAATTTTGGAAGGGGTGTTGAAAGACCTGAGTCAGATTGAGGTGACAAGAGAGGAGGTCCTACAACTGATAGATGAATTAAAAACTAATAAGTTACCAGGTCCGGATGGCATACATCCAAGAGTTCTGAAGGAACTCAAAGGTGAATTTGTGGATCTCCTGACAAAAATATGTAATCTTTCATTGAAATCTGCCTCTGTCCCTGAGGACTGGAAAGTAGCAAATGTCACCCCCATCTTTAAAAAGGGTTCCAGAGGAGATCTGGGAAATTACAGGCCAGTTAGTCTGTCTTCAATACCGGGAAAGTTGATAGAAACCATTATCGAGAATGAGTAGGCACATTGATGAACACGAGTTATTGAGGAAGACTCAGCATGGGTTCTGTAAGGAAACATCTTGCTTCACTAACCTATTACAGTTCTTTGAACTAACATGTGGACAAAGGGGACCCAATAAATATTGTTTACCTTGACTTCCAGAAAGTTTTTGATAAAGTTCCTCATCAAAGGCTCCTTAGTAAGCTCGAGAGTCAGGGAGTAAAAGGACAGGTCCTCGTGGATCAAAAACTGGCTAATTAATAGGAAACAGAAAGTGAGTATAAATGGGCAATCTTCACCGTGGAAGACGGTAAGCAGTGGGGTGCCACGGGGCTCAGTACTGGGTCCCATGCTCTTTAACTTGTTCATTAATTATCTGGAGTTGAGAGTAAGCAGTGAAGTGGCTGAGTTTGCAGATGACACTAAATTGTTCAGGGTGGTGAGAACCAGAGAGGATTGTGAGGCACTCCAAAGGGATCTGTTGAGGCTGGGTGAGTGGGTGTCAACATGGCATATGAGGTTCAGTGTGGCCAAGTGCAAAGTAATACACATTGGGGCCAAAAATCCCAGCTACAAATACAAGTTGATGGGGTGTGAACTGGCAGAGACTGACCAAGAGAGAGATCTTGGGGTCATGGTAGATAACTCACTGAAAACATCAAGACAGTGTGTGATTGCAATAAAAAGGCCAACGCCATGCTGGGAATTATTAGGAAGGGAATTGAAAACAAATCAGCCAATATCATAATGCCCCTGTATAAATCGATGGTGCGGTCTCAATTTGGAATACTGTGTACAATTCTAGTCACCGCACCTCAAAAAGGATATTATTGGAAATAATAGCATTGTAAAAAGTCCAGAAAAGGGCAACTAGGTTTGGAACACTTTTCCTATGAAGAAAGATTAAAACGCTTGGGGCTCTTTAGCTTGGAGAAACGTCGACTGCGGGGTGACATGATAGAGGTTTACAAGTTTATGCATGGGATGGAGAAAGTAGAATAAGAAGTACTTTTCTTCCTTTCTCACAATACAAGAACTCATGAGCATTCAATGAAATTGCTGAGCAGTTGGGTTAGAATGGATAAAAGGAAGTACTTCTTCACCCAAAGGGTGATTAACATGTGGAATCTTGGTGCTTAGGTGGGGGGGGCAAAGTGTAAGGGCTTCTAGCCTCACTTGTGAACTTCCTGATGGCACTGGGGGGGTGTTGGCCACTGTGTGACACAGAGTGTTCGACTGGATAGGCCATTGGCCTGATCCAACATGGCTTCTCTTATGTTCTTATATCTGAGCCATTGATTATATTCCAACCTGCACTATGAGCCCACCCACCTTTGTTATATAGTACTGTGTTGTGTTGTTTTATTGGTTTTATTGTATTTGACTGGTTTTACTTGGATGTAATCTGCCCTGAGCCCGTTTGGGAAAGGATGGAATATAAATTTACCTAAATAAATAAATAAAAATCTACTGTATCTTATTTCTTCCTGTTATCATTGGTCAATTTCTCTGTCTTCTTTTTAGCTTTTAAGTTTGTATACCTCCCTAAAAGTAATGCAGAATGGATTTTTCACAATACCAACAGAGTATCATTTTATATATTGATAAGAAGATGATATTAATGCCTTGAATATAAGAACATTGTATAGAACAAAAAAAATTAAGTGGAAGCTGTAAACTTCTACATTGAAAATTACTTCCTGAATTGGTTTCATGAATTTACGCAAAACACAGTCACCTTCAGGGACAGTTACAAAGGAGAAATACACACTATATCAACCAATATTTTGCCTATGTGGCCTACCTCACATCTACTATTTACTTGAAGGAAAGACCACTAAAATTGCTTCTTGATCTGTGATTTTGACAGCCATCTTAAACTTTCAAGTCACCCAAATGAAGCAGGAAAACCAGCCTCTATTCTCCAGAGGTTGCTGCTCTCCTTTATTTACATGTTAATTTGCAGTTACAGTCAATGTCACTTCTTAAGAAATTGCTAGTGACTTAGAGTAAAATAAAATGCATTATCAAGGGAAAATGTAGAACTTCTTCACCCCCATCTAGAGTCTTAATTGACATTCATAAAGATGGATTGAGAGTACTCAAAGAGGAGGGCAGATGAGAAGCACTAACAGTTCAGATTCACCACTGAAAATGATCAGTCTCCCAAGATATTTCCCATATCTTGAATAGCTCTGGATACGTCTGTCTTTAAAAGGTAGCACTAAGTATCACTGCTCTCCTCTTCTCCACCTCCAAGAGAAATTTGGGAGTTTCCTGAGAAGGGATTGTAATTCTATTCTGCCCATACACAAGCAGAAAATCTTTGCTCCCACACCTTCTCCATCTGCCACACAAGGCAGCTATTAAGAATAAAAGGAACTGGACAATTAAATCGCTAAAACAGCTGCTGAATTTCAAGCTGCTGTCCCTATTAAACAAAATGCCTTAGGTCTATTCCAATTGTAGAACTATTGCACAGGCCTGATAGTATAAGGATATATTTTACTGTGGTTAGAGAAAAAAATAACCTTTGATGTAAAAACAACTATGCAAAGGAGAATGATGGATTAGTACCAGGAGAGAAAGACTTCAGAATACAAAACTAGCTTGCTAGTTAATTTCCTTTGCCTTGATTCATACATCACTCACACAGGCACAGCTGCCTCTCTTTCACTCAGATGTTGACGGTTTTTGAAAAGGTAAACCTCAGATGCTTCCACAGGGCCAAGGGACAGCTGTGGTCACCACTGTGCCATGAGTAATGCAAAGTTACTTGGAAATGGCACCCCATTAATAATAGCACAATTCTAGGTAGCTCTCAAACTGCTCCTGAGATTATGCTAAAACCCACTAATGAATATTTAAGGCTATATTCTGAAATGGTATGATCAATACCACTGTGTGATAAATAATGAGGCTATGTGAGTTGATGGCCTTGGCTGTCAACCAATTAAATAAGTTTAGTTGAGTAATCATTTGCCTTTGGACTAGTTAATTGAATGCTACTGAACAATGCCAACAATGCCATCATCAACTGAAAGTATATATAGATACAGGGGAGGGGTTTAAGCTGGAATGCACAGGATTGCAGGAGTGTGGCCTAATATGCAAATGAGTTACTGCTGGGCTTTTTCTACAAAAAGATTTCTGAGATACTAAACTCATCTCCAAATTACAAACTAATCTGTTAATTTATACTCTCATCAATTAAAATTTGCCACCAATTCAGAAATCAGCAATGTGATCCTAAATACAGGCACACCTATCTAAGCCCATGGACTGCACTGAAACAAAATAAAGTTATTGTCTCTGATAATAAATTAATAAAGCACATTTTAAGGAACTGAGGAATAGTGGCAGTCAACAGCTTCCAATGGTAAGCTCAGTTATATTATGTGTCCCAATGGGTAAACAAAAATAGCATATAACTTCCTAGCACATTCTGAACCACACTGTGAAATGCATTCACACCCCTCCCCCTTTTATGCAGAGGGACTAAAAATAATCATAATCTGCATCTATGGTTGCAGAAGTTGGTCATTTATTTTAACTTCCAGTTAGGGTGGCCAGACCGTCCCGGTCTCCCGGGAAAGTTCCGGTTCTGGCCCCCAATTCCCGGCTGCCGGGCTGGCTATACTGGGACCATTAGAGGTCCCGGTTTAGCCAGCCAGAGAGCCGGGGGCCACGCGTGCGGGTGGGGAAGGCAGCGAGTGAGGGAGCGTCCCTGCGCGTGCGCAGGGTGATCATGGCGGGCTCTGCGCATGCGTGGGGACGCTCCCTCCCTCACTCGCCGCCTTCCCGGCCTGCGCGCGGGGCCCGGCGGCAGTGGCGGAGGCCGGGGAAGCGGCGGAGAGGCCGTCGCTGGTCGCTGGAGGGCCTCCAGCGACCAGCGCCGGCCTCTCCGCCACTTCCCTGGCCTCCGCGACCGCCGCAGGGCCCCGCGCGCGGGCCTCCAGTGCAGGCGGAGGCCGGGAAGGGCGTCGGAGAGGCCGGCGCTGGTCGCTGGAGGGCCTCCAGCGACCAGCGCCGGCCTCTCCGCCGCTTCCCTGGCCTCCGTGACCGCCGCAGGGCCCCGCGCGCGGGTCTCCAGTGCAAGCGGAGGCCGGGAAGGACGTCGGAGAGGCCGGCGCTGGTCGCTGGAGGGCCTCCAGCGACCAGAGCCGGCCTCTCCGACGCTTCCCCGGCCTCCACGACCGCCGCAGGGCCCCGCGCGCAGGCCTCCAGTGCAGGCGGAGGCCGGGAAGGGCGTCGGAGAGGCTGGAGCTGGTCGCTGGAGGGCCTCCAGTGACCAGCGCTGGCCTCTCCGATGCTTCCCCGGCCTCCGCGACCGCCGCAGGGCCCCGCGCGCGGACCTCCAGTGCAGGCGGAGGCCGGGAAGGGCGTCGGAGAGGCCGGCGCTGGTCGCTGGAGGCCCTCCAGCGACCAGCGCCGGCCTCTCCGACGCCTCCCCGGCCTCTCCGACGCCTCCCCGGCCTCTCCGACGCCTCCCCGGCCTCTCCGACGCCTCCCCGGCCTCTCCGACGCCTCCCCGGCCTCTCCGACGCCTCCCCGGCCTCTCCGACGCCTCCCCGGCCTCTCCGACGCCGCCACCAGCCTCTTCGTCACCGCCGCCGGCCTCTCTGCCCCCTGGAAGCAGGTAAGCAGGGCAGGCAGGGAGGAAGGGGGCCGAAAGCGGGGGGGCCGCTGGCGGGAGGGAGCGGCCTTCCTTCCTTCTTTCCTTCCTTCCTTCCTTCCCTCCCTCCTTCCTTCCTTTCTTCCTTCCCTCCTTCCTCCCTCCCTCCCTCCTTCCTTTCTTCCTTCCTTCCCTACTTCCCTCCCTCCCTCCTCCCTTCCTTCCCTCCCTCCCTCCCTCCTTCCTTTCTTCCTTCCTTCCCTCCTTCCCTCCCTCCCTTCCTTCCCTCCCTCCTTCCTTCCTTCCTTCCCTCCTTCCCTCCCTCCCTCCTCCCTTCCTTCCCTCCCTCCCTCCTTCCTTTCTTCCTTCCTTCCCTCCTTCCCTCCCTCCCTCCTCCCTCCCTTCCTTTCTTCCTTCCCTCCTTCCCTCCCTCCTTCCCTCCCTCCCTCCTCCCTCCCTTCCTTCCCTCCCTCCTTCCTCCCTCCCTCCTTCCTTCCTTCCTTCCTTCCTTCCTTCCTTCCTTCCTTCCTTCCTTCCTTCCTTTCTTCCTTCCCTCCTTCCCTCCCTTCCTTCCCTCCCTCCTTCCTTCCTTTCTTCCTTCCCTCCTTCCCTCCCTCCCTCCTCCCTTCCTTCCCTCCCTCCTTCCTTCCTCCCTCCCTCCTTCCTTCCTTCCTTCCTTCCTTCCTTCCTTCCTTTCTTTCTTTTTCTTTCTTCCTTCCCTCCCTTCCTTCCCTCCCTCCTTCCTCCCTCCCTCCTTCCTTCCTTCCTTCCCTCCTTCCCTCCTTCCCTCCTTCCCTCCCTCCCTCCTCCCTTCCTTCCTTTCTTCCTTCCCTCCTTCCCTCCCTCCCTCCTCCCTTTCTTCCTTCCTTCCTTCCTTCCTTCCTTCCTTCCTTCCTTCCTTCCTTCCTTTCTTCCTTCCCTTCTTCACTCCCTCCCTCCTCCCTTCCTTCCCTCCCTCCTTCCTCCCTCCCTCCTTCCTTCCTTTCTTCCTTCCTTCCTTCCTTCCTTCCCTCCTTCCCTCCCTCCCTCCCTCCCTCCCTCCCTCCTCCCTTCCTTCCCTCCCTCCTTCCTCCCTCCCTCCCTCCTTCCTTCCTTCCTTCCCTCCCTCCCTCTGGCCACCCCTGGAGTAGACAATACTGACTTTGGTGGACCCAAGCACTGATTCAGTGTAAGGGAGCTTTGTGTTTGTGACTGGACTAGACAATACTGACTTTGGTGGACCCAAGCACTGATTCAGTGTAAGGGAGCTTTGTGTTTGTGACTGGACTAGACAATACTGACTTTGGTGGACCCAAGCACTGATTCAGTGTAAGGGAGCTTTGTGTTTGTGTCTTCTGGTGCAATTTTGTTCTCAGATCCTGTATTTACTTCATTAGTATATGGGATAAGGCACTTCCTCAACTGTGCTGCATAATGCAGCCTATTTATTTTGTCCTGTTTGCTCTGTTGGCTCTATCTGCGCCACCTTCATCACTTTCGGGGTGTGGATCCCCCAGTGGGGTGGTCTCCCGACTCCCTCCGCCGGCTGTTTCTGATAGCCCTGCACCCCCTCTTTCATTTGATATGTGTCCCGTGCGGGTGCCACCCTCCTGCCGGGAGATGCCGCAAAATGAGCCCCCTTGAGGCTTATGGCGGCAGGGCTCGGGGGAAGCGAGCTAGACTGCTGTTCTTTTGAGGGGTTATAGAGTGTTTCGAGCCCGTCCCTGTGGCATTGGTCCCATCATTGTGGGGCCCAGGGGGCCAGCGCAGCGGCACACTGAAGCAGCCTGTCGGTCACTTCCGGGTTCTTGTCCTGCATCTCGACCTGTGTTATTAGTGACAGGCTGCTTTGGCGTAAGTAGGAGACTGGCATCTGAGTATGCCGGGTATGTGTGTGTGTGGAGTGGAGTGAGGCACCACAGAAAAAATGGGAGGGGGTCGGCCTGGAGGCGCATGGGCAGTAAGTCTGCCTGGGGCGCTGCACACTTTTGGGCTGGCCCTCTTTGGGGGTTGTGGTTGAACCAAACTGCGAGGTTTATTCACAGACCTGGCAACCCTTTTGAAATAGACCACATTCCCTTTAAATGGGGTTTGCAGAAATCCCAAAAAACAGCTGAGAGGTTGGGAGCAGCCTGCTTCCTGCTGTTCAGCTGTTTTTGTGGCTTTCACAGGTAACAGAAAGCAGGGATTTAAAGGGATTCAGAGGATCTTTAAGCCCCTACTTTCTGCTCTAACCACAACCCTCCATGGACTACCACAAACTGCTTTAAAGTTTGTGGAAGTTCATAACAGTAGACCAGTCATGAATTTCAGTTCACGAACAATGAACAGGGCACAATTTATGATGAATTTTGCATTGTGGTTCTGTTTTGTGCCCATCTATGTTTATGCTCACCTCAATGCATATTTTAAACCCCATATTCATCCAGTTACTGGTATCTGGTTTTATTTTTAAAGTGACCATATATTGGCATTTCCTTAAACACAAGCAAGCAAGATGTACATGAAATTGCTGTAAACTGTGATCAGGATTACTAATTTAGTGCTTGCAATGGAACACATCATAAGAACATAAGAGAAGCCATGGTGGATCAGGCCAATGGCCCATCCAGTCCAACACTCTGTGTCACACAGTGGCCAAAAAAAATTATATATATACACACACACTGTGGCTAATAGCCACTGATGGACCTCTGCTCCATATTTTTATCTAAACCCCTCTTGAAGGTGGCCATGCTTGTGGCCGCCGCCACCTCCTGTGGCAGTGAATTCCACATGTTAATCACCCTTTGGGTGAAGAAGTACTTCCTTTTATCTGTTTTAACCTGTCTGCTCAGCAATTTCATCGAATGCCCACGAGTTCTTGTATTGTGAGAAAGGGAGAAAAGTACCTCTTTCTCTACTTTCTCCATCCCATGCATTATCTTGTAAACCTCTATCATGTCATCCCGCAGTCGACGTTTCTGCAAGCTAAAGAGTCCCAAGCGTTTCAACCTTTCTTCATAGGGAAAGTGTTCCAGCCCTTTAATCATTTTAGTTGCCCTTTTCTGGACTTTCTCCAATGCTATAATATCCTTTTTGAGGTGCGGCGACCAGAACTGCACACAGTACTCCAAATGAAACCACACCATCGATTTATACAGGGGCATTATGATACTGGCTGATTTGTTTTCAACTCCCTTCCTAATAATTCCCAGCATGGCGTTGGCCTTTTTTATTGCAAACGCACACTGTCTTGACATTTTCAGTGAGTTATCTACCACGACCCCAAGATCTTTCTCTTGGTCAGTCTCTGCCAGTTCACACCCCATCAATGGTCATGTGAAGCATTTCTCTATATATTTAAAACAGTTTGGGAAATGCCAGAACATTTACACCTTTGGATAACACCCTACATCCATGATGTGACAATACAGAAAGGGGTTGTTAGTGGCTGCTGTAAAATTCCCTCTACTAGGAGATTTATCAAATATCTTTTGGAACTGTTGTGAAACCACATTTTAGGGGCTTGAGTTACACTGGAATTTGAAGTGAAGACAAAATATGCTACAATGTGTAACAACTTGCTCATAAAACAGAATTGGAAAGCTCCAATAATTGTTAAGCTTGGCATGCACTCTAATGCAGCTGCATCACAGTCTAAAGCTCAGTCTTTTGCGCTCTCAGTTGGGAAAAAGTCCTACTGTGTACTTCCAGTGGGATTTAAATAAACATGCATAGAAATGGGGCTGAACTCTCCTATAGTACATTTTCCCCTTTAAAATACATAGTTGGCATAAATTTGTGTAGCTGACCTACAACTTCTAGTTGATTACTATTGCATGAGTCATTTAGAATATATAATGTAATGCTTAGGATGCAACTGCTGCAGTAATTATTGAGGTGTCTGAATAAACTATGTCATTTAACATCTGCTATTAAGCTATTCCCCACATTTATTGCACCATAACGATGTCATTGCAGTGGAAAGTTGCGTGGATGAGCAGCATGGCAATAAATGCACAATATGTATCTAAATGTTTACTTATCCGTAACTCTCCATCTTCTTAATTGTCACAATCAATACTCACCCTACTTGTTAAATACACAATTTCTAATCATTTAACATGTACACATTACTCAGTGCTCACAAAAATTAATACTTACAATATTCATTCCAGATTTTTCAGACCTATCAGAAGAAGGCCATCAATAATAGCAATGTCATTGAGTCTATGCATCTACAATAAGAAACTCTGGTTTGCCATCATGGGAACAAGAGAGAAAAGTTCTCAGCCTTGTGTGGCCCCTGTTTTTCCTCTCCTGCATAGCTCAAAAATAGTTTCCATTTCATAGCAACAATAGTCAGCCAAACTATCGTTTGTTCTTGTCCCTAAAAATCAGAATTGACCATACTTCCCTAAACCAAAATGGAAAAGGTTGAATCATGTTGTCTTTGTTATGCTTGTACATTTTAGTCATTTTTCTTCATTCAAGATGAAAATAGTCTATAGAAAGAAGGGATAGTGTTGCCAGTGAATGAATTTGCTCAGTAGGTAGAGCCAGAAGTACTAAGAATGCTTGCAGTTCTGGTCTTTTTGCCCTCTTCCAACTAGCCTTTTAAGATGAAACAGAACATAAGAAATTAACATCAGCCATTTTGTATAAACTGCGATTGTTGCACCATTGTAGTTTTTTAGATTAATAATTTTAATGTTAACTTATATATTGTATTTAATTACCCTGTTTATTGATTGCATTATTTTGTTTTATTGTTATACCATGATATTCTATATCATGCCTTGTAAGCCGCCCTGAGCCTGCCTCAGCGGGGAGGGCGGGGTATAAATAAAAACTTTATTATTATTATTATTATTATTATTATTATTATTATTATTATTATTATTATTATTATTATTATTATTATTTGACCAACACATGATTCCCAATAATCAAGTTATGACATAATGGAACTGCCTATAAGGGTGTTGTTTTTTTCCTAAATCCAATGAGTGGGCCTAGAAAGCAATCAGATGTGAGACTATTTAGGGCTAGAATAGTTACAATAGACACAGCAAAATCAAGTAAAAGAATGTGGTATTTTATGTTTCTCAAACTGCATATAGACAATAGATTTATTTATTTATTTATTTTGCAGCTTGTAGATGATGTAGGGTAATAGAGCCATCACTTTCCACATATCAACATGGTGCATTTTTGTGTCACCTGCTCTGGTCAAAAGGAATTGGCAGAGTTTTGTAGCCTGTGGTCTGTTTTTTTTTTTTTTTTCAGTAGTATCACTCTAGATTTGACATTTATCATGATATGTTACCTTATTATTATAGTGTTAGTTTAATCTGTAGTCAAAAATTTATAAAGTCAAACACATTTTTTCCCAGTACATAGCCACAATATTCTGTTCAGTTGACGATGAAGATCTCTATGGAAAGTCCTTTCTAAACAGCCTGAAAGCTCAATACTACTATTCTATTATTCTCCTGCTGTGGAGCAAGACACAGACTGCTAAAGAATATTACCAAACTGTGCTAGTCAGATCTAATCCCTCTCTTGCTGAAATAGGGTTTGGAAAAGGATTGTTATATCAGAAACTTGTTTTTACAATATTTTATTGGTGTCTGCATAGGATAGGTAATAGGAAAGCAGTCTGCTCTTATTCATATTAATTCTATAATGAAGACACATTGCACAGCTATATCCAGTTGTGAAGTCTTGTCTTGCTCTTTCTAAACATATTGTGGGGATAGGATAATAATACATCTATCTAATAATCTATCTACACAAGATTCAGGATACTTAGAAGGCATAAAGACAGCAAGCATGTTGTAACCCCCATTTTGGGCCAATTTTTTTTTAGATTCAGAATTAGAAGAACGTACAAAACACAACTAACACTGTTTTTAACAAAGTAGTTCAAGAAACCTGGTTGCTTGGGCAGGGGACAAGGGAGTTAAATTCTAAGGATCCTACTAAATTGGAGTGGGGGAAAACATATGCCATAGATACAAGTTTCTGAAACAAGTCCCATTTTAAACAGTACAGTCATTAGGAATTCTTCACCATATAACTATAGAATGTGCATTATTTCAGGCCATCACAAAAATGTCAGGATGCTTTAACAATTTCTGAATGTTTTACATTCTTGGAAACCAAAGCAGGGATCCAGAATCCATGCATCAGGTCAGGAAAAGAAGAAACTGTACACTAGAACAGGGGTGACCAATGGTAGCTCTCCAAATGTTTTTTACCTACAACTCCCATCAGTGTCAAGCATGGTTGAATATATTGGTAATTGATTATTTTAGGGTCCTGCTTAGAACTGGTCTGTGAATTGTCATGGAGGATCCAAGTTTATTTTTTTGTTATTCTTTCCTTTTCCTCTTCTCACTTTATGGCTGTTAATTTAGAGTAGTGTGAAGGGAACAAAGTAATCAGCACCTTCCCATATATCCTCCGGAGGGAGGATGAGACATCTGGCGAAAGCAAGGACGAATTTCTGATAACCATCCAGGGAAAGTAGACAGTTTGATAGTTTAGGCGAAAACACTTCCCCGCAGCTCCCTTCTTTGGAATCCCTTTGAAGTATGCTTTAAAAGTTTTGTATCAATGTATCAGTTTCATTACTCTCAAGAAATGGCTTTGGCTAAAGTATCAGTCTATCAATAAACGTAGTCTTTGTATCAACTTCGAATTGTCATTGAACCCGCATGCTTGACAATCAGCCCCAGCCATTGGCCATGCTGGTTGGGGCTGATGGGAGTTGTAGGCAAAAAACATCTGGAGAGCTACCGTTGGCCACCCCTGCACTAGAATACAGTTCTTATTGTGCTTCATGGCAAAATTTCAACATGCAGGTCAAAGCCTGGCAACCTTCCTGCAGAATCACTAGGAATGCTGGCCTCCAGATTAACTGGGAATCCCCTGGAATTACAGTTCATATCCAGACTACAGATACTATTCCCATTTTTAAATACTGGAAAGATCTGATCCAGGCATCTTCTAAGTCTCTAGTTGTCACTAAATCTTATAATAGCGAAGTCAGCTAATCTTTGGATACCTAAATCCATGGCTGGAGCTGTGAACAGGCAAGACAGATCTTTCTACAAACCTGAAAAGGGTCCTAGGTTTGCAAAAAAATATGAAATCTTAAAATATACTGGGCAGCTTAAAAAATCTGAACAGGATAAAAAAAGCACCTTTAGTTTTAAGCAATGGATTCCTTCAGTGGCTGTTGCTAGGCATCCACAATATTCAAACCTTGGTTGTGTTAGTAAAAGACAAGGGGAAGGAACAGTCTTTTCTTAGGTAGAGGCTGCAAGGGCAGGAGAGAGAAAGCTGAAGACAGAGGAACATAAAGGTAGGTTGGCTGCTGAGTGGGAAGGCAATTCCTAGGTATTTGGGGGAGGGTGGGATTTGAGGAGGAGAGAGACCTCAGAGAGGTATAGGCCATAGACTCCAAAGCAGCCATTTCCTCCAGAGGAACTAGTTATCTCCAGGTGGATGCTGGTAATTGCAACTGCTCTCTTGAAGACAGAGATCAGTTCCTCTGGAGTAAATGGCTGCTTTGGAGAGTGAATCATTTGCCATTATACCCTTCAGAGGTTGCTTCCTTTCCCAAACTTGCCCTCCCCAGGCTCCAACCCCAAATCTCAAAGGATTTCCCACCTGGATCTGGTAACCCTAAGGGAAACTGCTCTCTATAGTTGTGATAGAGATATATCTGTTGTGATTCCAGTAGATCTCCATTCCCCATCTGTAGGCTGACAACTCTAGAAGGAGAGGAGGGAACAGGTAAAGGAAAGAGACTATAGGGGCTTTCAGGGAAGGGGAAGAGGAGATAGTGGGGGAGAGGAAGTGATATGCCTCCCACAAGTCCTGGTGAGTTCCCACTCATCTATATACTAATAGCCAAGTCAGCCAAATCTTTGGATACTTAAATCCTGTGACTGGAGCAGTGAAAAAGCAAAACAGATCTTTCTACAAACTTGAAAAGGGCCATAGGCTTCTAGAAAAATGTGAAATGTTTTAAAAAAAATACACTAAGAAGTCTGAAAAGCCTAAAAATGATTAAAGGAGCTCCTGTGGCTTTAAGCAGTGGATTCCCTCAATGGTTCTTGCTAGACAACCAGAACATTCCAGTCTGCCTTCTGTCAGGGGGAGGGGAACGAGCCTTTTACAGGCCTATTTTGGCCTTTGAAGGAGGATTTCGTGGAGCCAGGCCTGACTAGGATTGCCAGCCCCAGGCTGGGAAATTCCTAAAGATTGCATGGTGGAGTTTGAAGAGGGCAGGGTTTATGAAAGTCAGAGGCCTCAGCCAAATATAATGCCATAGAGACCATTCTCCAAATAGGCATTTTCTCCAGGGGGAAAGATTTCTGTCATCTGGAGTTCAGTTGTACATCTGGAATACCTCCAGTTCTCACCTGGAGGATGGCAACCTAGACTTGGAAGCAAGCTCTGGGTGACTTGATACCACCCGACTTCAATCACTCAATGAGGCTTGACTGATTGCTAATGTTCAACAGCAGCCACCTTATGAAAGCCAGTGTGGTGTAGCAGTTAGAGCTTTGGAATAGGATCTGGGAGATTTATTATTTATTTATTTATTTATTACTTTACATTTATATCCCGCCCTCTCCGCAAGCGGACTCAGGGCGGCTTACAGTATCATAAAAACAGTCAATTCAATAAAACATATAAAACCATAAAACATTTATCAAGTTAAAAACTAGTACGCTATCTCAGTCTAGTCTGGCGGTATTGGGGTCTGACTATGACCGCCAGCTTCTGTAGGATGTCCGGTGGCAGCCCATTTTCAGTCAACCAGAAAAGCCTGCCTAAACAGTTCGGTCTTACAGGCCCTGCGGAACGCCGACAAATCCCGCAGGGCCCTTATAGCTTCTGGGAGGGTGTTCCAGAGTTCTGGTGCTGCCACCGAGAAGGCCCTAGATCTTGTTGCGGATAGCCTGGCTTCTTTTGGGCCAGGGGCAGACAGCAGATTTTTTGTCCCTGATCGCAGTGCTCTCTGGGGGATATATGGGGAAAGGCGGTCCCGTAGATAGGCAGGTCCCTGACCATAAAGGGCTTTAAAGGTTAATACCAACACCTTGAAGCGAACTCGGAACACAACAGGCAACCAGTGTAGCTCTCTCAGCACTGGCCGAATGTGCTCCCGTCGTGGTAGCCCCATTAACAGCCGTGCCGCAGCGTTCTGCACTAGTTGTAGTCTCCGGGTTAGCGTCAGGGGTAGCCCCATGTAGAGAGCATTACAGTGATCTATTCTTGAGGTGACCGTAGCATGGATTACTGTCGCTAGGTCGCCGCGGTCCAGGTAAGGGGCCAGCTGCCGTGCTTGCCGAAGATGGAAAAAGGCAGATCTAACAGTGGCTGCCACCTGAGTCTCCATTGTAAGGGAGGACTCGAGGAGCACGCCTAAGCTCTTGACCTTGGGGACCGGTATTAGTGGCACCCCGTCAAGGGCCGGCAGCTGGATCTCTCTCCCCGGACCGCCCCGACCTAGGTAGAGAACCTCCGTCTTCGTCGGATTCAATTTCAGCCGACTCAGTCTGAGCCAGGAGGCCACGGCTTGTAATGCCAGGTCTAGATTTTCCGGGGTACAGTCAGACTGGCCACCCATCATTAGGTAGAGCTGGGTGTCATCCACATATTGATGGCAACCCAGTCCATACCTCCTGACTATCTGGGCAAGGCGGCGCATATAGATATTAAATAACATCGGGGATAGGACCGCTCCCTGCGGCACTCCGCAACTAAGGGGGTGCCTCTGGGATGCTTCCTCCCCTATCACCACCCTTTGTCCCCGATCTTGGAGAAAGGAAGTCAGCCACTGCAAGGCAGATCCCTGTATCCCCACATCGGTGAGGCGGTCAGTCAGTAGCTGGTGGTCAACCGTGTCAAAAGCGGCTGACAGATCTAGTAACAGCAGCACTGCAGAACCGCCCTGATCCAGATGTCGCATAAGATCATCCATGAGGGCGACCAGAACTGTCTCCGTCCCGTGACCTGGCCGAAAGCCGGACTGGAATGGATCCAGTGCGGAAGTGTCCTCCAGGAATCCCTGCAGCTGAGTCGCCACCGCCCGCTCTATGACCTTACCCAGGAAGGGAAGGTTTGACACCGGCCGATAGTTCGCCAATGTGGCCGGGTCTGCTGATGGTTTTTTTAAGAGGGGACGGACCACTGCCTCTTTAAGAGGTGTGGGAAAGATCCCTTCAATCAGGGACCTATTGATGATGTCCTGTAGTGGTTCACGTAGCCACGTTTGGCTAGCCTTTATAAGCCAAGACGGGCACGGATCTAACCTACAGGTCGTAGGGCGTACAGCTGCAAGGGTCCTGTCGACTTCCTCCAGACTGAGTGGACTGAAAGAATCCAGAATTGAACTAGAAGACGTGCTCGGTGCCCCAAGTTCATCTACTGTATTAATTATGGCGGGTAGGTCGTGTCGGAGTGACGAGACCTTATCTGCGAAATAGCTCGCAAAAGCCTCACAGCCTATTTCCAATTCTCTACTATTTTGTTTGCCCTGCGGCAGTTCTGTTAATGACCGAATTATACTAAACAATTGTGCTGGGCGCGAGGTCGCAGATGCGATTCTGGATGCAAAGTGTTCCTTCTTTGCAGTCCGAATAGCCATCTCATAGGCCCTCATAAATGACCTATATGATGTTCTCGTAGCTTCGTCACGAGCGCGGCGCCATTGTCTCTCTAGCCGTCTTAATCGTCGTTTCATCGATCGCATCTCCGGGGTATACCACGGGGCGGATCGTGATCGAGGATGAAGAGGACGTCTGGGGGCGATTTCGTCGATGGCCTCGGAGAACCGGTTGTTCCAGGTCTCCACCAGTCCATCCAACAAGTCGCCGGTAGGCCAAGGGTCCCGCATAGCCATCTGAAGCCGCAATGGGTCCATCTGACTACGCGGGCGAGCCAAAATCTGCTCACCGCCTAAACGGGACAGAGGTGGTATGTCCACACGGGCCTTCAGGACCTGGTGGTCAGACCATGGCACTGCCTCAGCAGATATCTGACCCATTGTTACTCCCGCCGCGAAGATCAGGTCTAGTGTGTGCCCAGCCTGGTGTGTGGGCGCTGTTACATATTGGGAAAGTCCCAGTGCTGCCATGGAAAGCACTAGGTCCGTCGCACGAGTGGAAGCTGCGTCCTCGGCATGGACATTGAAGTCACCCAGGACTATAAGTCGAGGGTGCTCCAATGCCCAGCCTGTTACAGCCTCCATCAAGGACGGCAGGGCACTGGCCGGTGCGTTAGGCGGACGGTACACCAGCCAGATTGCCAAACTCTCCCCAACATCCCACTCCAGGCCTACACACTCCACGCCCTTGATCTCCGGCGGCGGAAGCGTCCTGAAGGAGCAATCCTCCCGCATGAAAAAGGCCACCCCTCCCCCCCGCCCGCTAGTCCGGGCCTGGTGAAGGACGGAGAACCCAGGCGGGGCTACTTGGGAGAGAGCAACTGTCTCCCCCTCCCGTACCCAGGTCTCCGTCACGCAAGCCAGGTCCATGTCCTGCCTGATGAAAAATTCTTGCAGGACTGAGGTTTTATTATTTATGGACCTGGCGTTGCACATCACCAGGGACGGAGGCGAGTGTCTCCACTTGGCCGTCCCACTTGCCATCCTTGGGATGGGATACAGGCTGGAAGGGGGGCGAGCCCTCTTGTGTCTCGTACTCCTTCCGTTCACATTCTGCCTGTTCCCACCGCTGTACTTTCCCCTCCCCAGGAGCACTGGAATCCCCTGGCCTGACATCACTTATCACGATTTTCCGAAAGCTGGGTCTCTGTCTTAAGTCAGCAACCACACAACGTGTTCTGTTCACTTGCCCACTCTACCTCAAAATTTCTAACCACTACTAGTCATCTCTGCCAATTAAATAATAATAATTTTAATAATAGTTAATTTTTTATTTTTTTTTATTTTTTTTATTTTTTCACCCCCTTCCCCTACTCTCTACTAATTAATTGATCACCCCCTCCCCCTACCCTCTTCTAATTAATTGGCCACTGTCCTACCTCAATTTAGTGGATAATAATCCCTTAAGGTCAGATAAAACTATTCAATCAAATTTTATATCAATTTAAGACCCAAAAATAACCCTAATTAATAGGTGGGGTGGGCTGCTGGTTGCAGCTAGTAGTTTGTTTGTTGGGAGGTTAAAGTGCTGGTATGCTGCAATTCATCCAATGCTGAATAATTTTGACACTGAGTGTTCTTGGTCTCTTTGCAAGGAGAGTTCTCAGTCTCTTTAAGGCGTAGGGTGGCAGGTTTTAAAGTGCTGGAGTATTACAGTTCTTACAGTGCTAGCTAGTTTTGACCTTAGGTGTCTTCGGTCTCTTCAAGGTGCAGGAAGGCAGATTTAAAGTGCTAATATGCTGCAATTCTTAAAGTGCTGGATAGTATACTGCAGTTCTTAAGGCGGTTCAAATCTCCATCTTGCTGCAGAAGCTCACTGGGCAATTCTGTACCACTCACATACTGTCAGCCTACCCAACCTCACAAGGTTGTTGTGCAGATAAAAAGGTCCCCACTGTGGAGAAAGGTGGGGTTTAAATGAAGTAAATATATAATAAATGTTGATGAACGTGGGAAGCAAATAAAAGATAGGTTGGTTGAGAAGGGGAGAATGAGGCATGGAAAGGGGAGAGCATATGTAGGTTGCTGGGAGGGGAGGAAATAGTGTGGGGAAGGGGGATACAGGGGAAAGTGAGGCAAACTCACCCACAAATCTTTGAAGGTTCCCTATCATGCAAGTCAGCCTGGCCCAGTAGTGGGCACCAGACAACTGGGCCATAATTTTCCTAAGTAGAAGCTGTTGGGGGAGGGGGGAAGCTGAAGAAAGAGGTGCAGATAATGGATGGATGGCAATGAGATAAAGCTGCCAACTCCAGGTTAGGAAATTCCTAGAGATTTGAGGGGACAGGTTGGCTTGGAGGGTTGAGGAAGGAAGTATAGAACAGTATAATGCCATAGATTCCATCCTTCAATGCAGCCATTTCTTCCATGGAACTACTTCCATGGAACTACCCCAGGTGGGGACTGGAGATCACCCAGAATTACAGCTGCTCTCCAGATGACATCCTGCTTTGGAAGGTGAACTCCTTGGCATTAGACACTGCTGAGGTCACTTCCCTCCCCAAACCTCACGCTTCCTAATGTCAAGAGTCACTCCATCTTGTTCCTCTTGTCATGTGTATTCAATTGTACAATGCTATGCTGTGCTTCAATGCTATGCTGCGCTTGCTATACCTTTGATATAACCGTAACTTGTTGCTTATCTGGAGGGAGGATGGCATGTCTGGGAATTGGCTAGTTGCTTGGTAACCAAGGTCAAGGAGCTGGAGGAGATGAGAACCATGAACTGATAGTGGGCACCTGTGGTGATGAGAGCTTAGCAAAAACCCCACACAACCCCCCCCCCCTTTTGCTTGGCACGCTTTGGCTTGAATTATAACGGTCAGGGCAAAGGTTTGTAAGTTGGGGGAACTGCCAGAGAGGTCAGTTCCGACAACGTGTGTGTATGCCCATGAAGCTGGAATAAAGATATTGAACTTCAACTGTCTTTTTTCCTTGACTCTGGGTCTGACACCTTGAAATATCCAGGAATTTCCTAACTTGGAGCTGGCAACCCTACAGGGAACTGATCTCTGTGGCTGGAAGATCCATTGTGATTCCAAGAGTTCTCCAAATTGGCAATCCTAGAAGGACAGATGGAAGCAGTAAAAGGTGAGAGGCTGTGGTGTTTTCAGGAAAAGAAAAGAGGAAATAGTGGGGGAGGGGGAAGTGAGATATCTCCTGTAAGACCTTGCAGGTTCCCACTTGTATATGCAAATTTACATCATGATTCCACTGACTTTGGGACCAAGTCACAAACTTAGTACCATTTCTTCATTAGTATTAACTGGGAAAATTTTATGAAACTTATTTCAAGTTAACATGCAGACAGGGTTGCCAATCCCCAGGTGGGGTCAGGGGATTCCCCAGTTTGGAGGTCCTCCCCCCACTTTCAGGGTCATCAGAAAGCAGGGGGAAGGGAGGGAAATGTTTGCTCGGCATTCCATAATTCCCTATGGAGACCAATTCCCATTGGGTATAATGGAGAATTGAGCTGTGGGTTTCTCAGGCTCTGGGGAGGCTGTTTTTTTAAGGTAGAGTCACCAAATTTGCAGTATAGCATCCAGTGCCTCTCCACAAGGTACCCTCCAAGTTTCAAAAGGATTGGACCAGGGGGTCGAATTCTATGAGCTCCCAAAGCAGGTGCCCCTATCCTTCATTATTTTCTATGGAAGGAAGGCATTTAAAAGGTGTGCAGTCCCTTTAAATGTGATGGCCAGAACTCCCTTTGGAGTTATGCTTGTCACACCCTTGCTCCTGGCTCCACCCCAATGTCTCCTGGCTCTGCCCTCAAAGTCTCCTGGCTCCACCCCCAAAGTCCCCAGTTATTTCTTGAAGTGGACTTGGCAACCCTACATGCAGAGGGGGCAATCTCAAGGTCAACTCATAAAAAAGTTTTTTTACTCATTGGGACTTACTCTTAAAAGAGTATTTGTTGTAGGATTGTTTTGCTTCTCCAACTTATGTTTCAAATGCCCCAGTGCGTTTCTCACCATTTGTTATGTGGAGAGGCTCTCTTGACCTTTAGCTCTTGTAAAGACCCATGTGCTGAACCCCCAGCATCTCACTGTGCTCAACTGCCTCATTAGCTACAGCCTCTTCTCAGCATGCTCATAGGTTCCTTGTGGCCTTTCTATATACAAAAGCTTCTGTGGACCTTTGTTCCCCAATGTGAGCAGGATGCTTGATGCCCTCTGATTCTTTTCTATGTCTTCCTCTTTTGTTCCTCCAGACCATAAAGAGGAAACTACAGCAGGATTTGGTTATATATTCCAGGAAATGGGAAGCCTTGCCAAGTTATTTCTTATGAGTAAATGAAAGGAGACCATAATTCTCCAACATCTGTCACCTCTGCTCTGATTCTCTCCACTTCTGGAGCCAATTTATGGTTGCCTTCTTGTTTAAGTTATCCTTCTTTTTGCACATAATGATTCTGCTCAGCGTGCTGCTTTCTTGTCTCTGCCATAGATGCTTTTTCTGGCCATGTATTAAAATATGCACTAGAAAAGGTTTTTTCCTTTGAGGCTTTACAGGCTGCCAGGAATCCCTTCCTGGTTTTAGTGGGGCTGCTAAAGTGTTTTAAGATTCTTATATTCCAAACAAGCTTCTGTTTTTTTCCCCTTGAACTATTCCAAGTCCAGAATGGCTGATTTATTACTGCCTGCTCTTGGCCATCATTCAAGCAGATACCATCCTTACAAGGTGTCTTCCTGTTCTCCAGTACATTTGGTGATGGAACATAATTATGGGTATTTTCAAAAATTCCAAAATGTTTGAATTTATGAAAAGGCATAGGAGAACAGAATAAACTTTAGAGGAAAAATAAATTTGGAAGACAGTAATGGAAACTTCAGAGAGAAAAAATAAATATGTACACCATGTTTTAAATTTTAAAAAACTCAAATTGCACTTTAGCAGTTTCAAGCTATTGCGCTCTAGGGATGGTAAGATTACTTGATGCCCTTTCCCATTACTGCACTTTAGTCAGCAAAACCAGATAGGCTGATGTGTTTACAGAGATCAGACCTAGAGCATTCAAATGATAAAAATTATAATAACAGTATGGTCTGTTCAAGCATCAGGATGAGCAAGACTACAAAGAAAAGGTGACAGATGCAATCCTCTCACCCTATATGGTACTACAACTATACTATAACAAAATGGTTCAGAAAAAAATGCTTTAATAAAGGGAAAGGGTTTATTAACTATACTACTATGTTCACTATATGCTATTTATATATTATCCTACTATGTAATTTCTGCATCATTTAACATGTCAATACTTTTGCTTTATTTCAGATTTCTGCAATCCTAATCCTATTACATTGCTTATTGGAAGTGACATCCTGTTGATGGTATTGATTTATATTGTGTGAGTCTCTATAAGAAATGTGGACTACAAAGAACATAAATGAATCTAAACTTACTTATAATACTCTCATTACACCATGTTAGAGGCTCTGAGAAATCATTGAGAGTAGAATGTCTCCATGAAAGAGCAGCAATACCATTTCCTTTTGCCTCTGCTGCTAGTACAGTTAGTTTACACTTTCATTGTGCAGTCATATAAGGAGGATTGTGGGATCAACTATAGCTTGTTTTGCTTGCAATTGCTACTGGCTGAGTTGCATGTGTATGACTGATGGCTACCATAGTGTGTATTTATGAAAAAGGTCAGATTAGACTGATGGTGAGGTTTTCTTTTCTCCTTCCCACACCCCGTTCTTTATTACTGCTATTTGTCAAGTGTAATTTGTGCTCTGTTGCATATTTGTAGAGCAGACAGTTCTGATGATATGTTACTGTATGCCTCTGACTGTGAGTAGGAGGTAACAGTGGATATAATGAATATAGAGTTACAAATGAACAAAGCAACCTGAATCTGACCCTGACTTTTTTGGGAACTTGGTTCACTTCTACTCATTCTGTCTAATGATGCTGTATTTTCATGGTAGTTGAAAGTGATTCATCAATGAATCACCAGCTTCTAAAGACTATTTAAGTTTTTGCAAAATTACATGTTCAAAAACTGAATTTCCATTATGTGCTATGTCCATCTCCACTTCAGTTAAACATTCTGTACTATCACATTGCTTTATTCACAGTTTTTAACAAGGAGTATTTTGAATGGTTTTGTGGCAGCATTCAGCTTGGTGACTGGCCACAGAGGCACTGAGATGCATCCTCACAATTTACTGACTTGCTTGAGTTCCGTATGCACTGAAATAATTATGGGCATGTCATGTATCACGTGTATGTGCTGCTTTTGCATCTATATTGTCATCAGCATTCATCATAGGTACCATTCAGCATGTTGGCACATGATCATCAAACAGCACATGATCATCAAATATTCACAGGCAGCCATGCAAGTATGTATAAAATATTTGGGATCCAATTTAGAACCAGTAGGCTGCTTACAGATGGACAGTTTAAGGTGACCCAGAGACACCTTAGAACCCCATCTAAACCCCTAAAAAACCCCATCCAAATGAGCCCATCTGCCATTCGCCCCCATCCCATAATCACGCCATACTCTGGCATCTTCAGAATGGCTCAAAAAGCTACCACTTTTGAAGTGGCAGCAAATTTCTGAACCGCATGCCAGTCATCTTCTTGGCATCTGGACGTGGAAACGTGCAAGTGAGGCAGATTGGTGGTGTGAACCCACCGAGCCAGTCTAGGCACTCACCAGTATTCTATTTTTTAAAAACTGCCCAGAGCATGTAAGCGCATGAGCGCATATGTACATGACCACTAAAAATGTATGGGAAAAAAGAAACCCAAACCACATCAAGGGAATGGTGTGCTACAGCCATCTGACCGTGCCAAGGCACCTGTGGGTGGGATAGGGGCACCTTGCACTGGAGCATGTGGATGGTTTGAGATGCTTCTTTTTGAGCCTGCCTGATTTGGGACACCTCCCATGCACCCCAAACTGCCTGTCTGTAAGCAGTCATAATGAACTTGAACCTGCTCAGTTTCAAGAGTCAAGCAGGCAAAATGAGGAGGCTGAAATTTTAGTTGCAAATCATGCAGCCTTCCTCCTGCCTTTCCCCCTCACTCCAGTAGGCTTGTGGCAACCAAGGAAACCTTTTGTATGTTATTTTTTCCTGACCAGTAACTACAGCTAATGAGGAGGACAGACAACTGCAGAAAAGTGGAGTAAGAATGCATGTAAAAATTGGACCTGTTTCAAGTATTTGATAAGAAGTAAACTTTGTTGAGTAGTTGAAGGTGTGACTTAAATGGTGTTTCAAACAGAGGTGTGCTTGCTCATCACCTGTCTTCTCTTGTCTAAGAACATACCCTAATATCTACTTCTCAGAAGCCACAGCCACTGACTTACTAGTGGTTGCCTTTGCATTTGCAGAGCCCCTGGGTTCCCTATGAGGAAGAAGCCACATGTACTGCTATAGCAGGCTGCAGCCAATCTGTGGCAGTTTCAGAGACTCTGTGTGGTATGGATAGCTTCCTTGGCTGTGGACCAACTGCCAGCATTCCTGCTGGCTCCTCCCCTTGGGCTAGTTAAGGCTGGGCTCAGGCAAGCATTGCTGCTGCCTAGCCCTGTCCCTTGGGTTATTTAGTCTCCAGTAGCCAGTGATCATTCTTTTCTCACCTCTTAGACACTCCCTCTTTCCCTCGTTTTTTGCTGTATGTTTTTCAGTTATTTGTTTTATAGTTCATGTATACTTGTCACAGCTGTGAGGTAGTTTAAGGAACTGGGCCAGATCTATTTTGTAAGGAGGTTCTGACTTCCTGCATGCCTCCCCAAATAGGAGAGCCCCTTATGGGACCTTGGGGGATGAATCATTTTGCAGCATGCCCAGCTTGGAGGCAGTTGCCTGACTCCACCCCCAGGTGGCAAGAGTTCCATACACAGGCTTGTGACTTTGTGGGACCGCCTTCTTGTCACTCCTGGTTTTCCCCAGCATGCAGGGTGGGATGGAGCTTGTTGGCCAACAGTTGGGTCACTGGATGCTTGGATCCTGCCCCATGTTGTATCAAAATGCTCTGAATGATGAAATCAATAATGCTGTGGTCTGTTTTGTTCCAATTAATTTCTTGTGGTTGTTGTGGATCACCCTGACAAGGCTTGCAGTGCTGCCAATGACACAAAAACAGCAGAGGAGGCCCCAGTGCAGTTGGATGCTGATAGCCAGGGCCTTTTCTGTAGAAAAAGCCCAGCAGGAACTCATTTTCATATTAGGCCACACCCCCTGATATCATCATTGTTTAGCATAGGGCTTTTTTGTAAAAGAAAGCCCAACAGAAGCTCATTTGCATATTAGGTTACACACCCCTAATGCCAAGCCAGCCGGAACTGCGTTCCTGTTTGTTCCTGCTCCAAAAAAAGCCCTGCTGATAGCACACCCTCAGACCCCAATAGGTCCATTAAGTGCACAATTCCAAACGTGAAGCCTCTCTTCCAGTCTTTTCAGAGAATACAGTGCTCATGCAGTCATTGTCTCTTCAGAGAATAAAGCACTTGTACAGTCCCGAGTTCCAATCCAAATACAGTCTTGTCTCCTTTACTGCACTGTTCACACTAGCATGGACTTATTCTAAAAAGCTTCTAACAGTATTGTTGACTAAGTCAAGTCCAAGGAAGTCCTTATCAAAAAGACACATTCTATAGTCCATATCATTCAACACCAGGCAGCTAGATCGCAAGCACCTTTGTGGAGAAACTTAAGAGTACCATCTGGGACTAACAAACCAGGCTGACAGCTCATTCACAAACCCAACAAGACTCAGCTTTGAGCCTAGGGTAACATGGGAAGCGATGGACAAGTCAAGCTACCACTGATGGTGCAACCGCTGCACCAGACCATGTTCTCTTCTGAGATCCCTGGACTGCCTGACACAAGAACACATCCCTTGGATGCACTCAATAACCACGACTCTTGGGCCTGAACTTGAATGACCTTTGGATCCCACAATTTAGTTTTTTGGACAGACTCCTCAGATTCTGGTTGAACCGCTGTGTACATGACCTCTGGACTAGGACTTTCAGCTGTGTTGCTCAGGTTGGTGTGTCTACTTGGCTGTGCCAGCACGGTCCCCTGCCCAGTTTCATCCTGAATCAGGATAGTGGTGTTTTGTTGTTATATTCTGTCTTCTTCCTTGTTTAGTGCCTTCACTGCCCTTAGGAATACAAATGCTAATTTCTACAACATCTTTGACCAATTCCTCACTAGCAGTCATTCTGGCCTTGGGCTTCTGCTTTCCTTGGATCAAGCAATCAATTCCCCAGCAGGTGCTGCAAGGGTGCATTTTGATCTGCAGCTCCCTCCAATTTTCCCCAAGGCATTCTGCTCTGGGTTTTTGGAAATTCAGAAGTTGCAAGGTCTTTGTTTCTATTGTTTCCATTCTTTCTGTTGTTTTCAGTGGAGAACACTAGAGTTGTACAGTCATGCAATTTTCTCCACCAATGCAGAAGAATCAGAAGTGGTATGTATGCGAATTGTTTCTTTACTGTTTTCTCCAATGCACTTAAGGAGCTAATGATACTAATATCTGGCCTTCTCTGGCACAACAGCATGCAAATGCAGGATTTCTACTTGCAATCTGAAGTCCAGGAAATATCTATGCCATGTTTTAGCTGCAGAATGAAATGCAAAATCAATACATTTTAACACTTTTCTGTGTGTTTTTGTATTCAATTTTGACTGACGTTTTTGTCAGATTATAACCATATTACCAACTACAATTATCTACAATAAAATATCTCTCAGAATATTCACTGTCACATAGTGCCCTCTGTAATTCTTTTTACCAGAGCTGTACAATGGGTTTCAGAAGGCTAAAAGAGTAATCTTCCTCTTTGACAGTAGACTAGTTTTTGTTACGCATGACAGGAACAATTGAATTCCAGATGAGTTCTTGCCTCAGCTACAATGGAAGGGATTTAGTTACAGCATCTTATTTTATCTATACCCTTTTCAAAGGAACTTGACACTTGAGGTAATAATGTTCAGTTGTCCAGGGGCTTCCTAGCACACAGAAATCATATACAATATCTATCTCTTATTACATTCACTCACAAGCTATGAATATGTTCAGTACTGCCCAGAAATTTTATAACTGGCCCTTAGACTAATTTAAAGGGTGAGATCTAATTTAAAAAGCTGACTGGTTCGATTAGCACCTCCCTGTGTCAATTTTGTTTCTCACTTTTGAGAAACAAACATATAGGTCTTTATTTTTGTACCAGTACCTTTGTCCTTATGCCGAATTTAGTTTTGTGTCAGTTACATATAATTATTGCCTAACATACACACTATGGTGTAAAATATATATAAAAGGCCTATAAAAAACAAATCAATAATCAATAAACACAATGAAAATTAGGCAACTATGACCAGGATAAACATACAAAAACAAAAACAAATGAAAAGGTTTTGGATCATCCCTGCTTATTTCAGTGGCAGAATTCTTTTTGAATGGAAGATGAATAAAAAACAATGCCAGGGAGATGCATTCTGTGGCAAATAAATCAAAATTCCTCACAAAGACTACCCCATATTCCTTGACAGAAAAAGCCAAACTATTCATCAGATGTACAACAGAAAAATTAAACCAGCTTGGTTAATGTATTTACTCAGATGGCAGCCCTTGTAGCCGCTTTAGAACAGAAGGCTTCTTTTGACTCCATCAGAAGGAGAAAGAGACAGTTGGGCAGTTCCAGCCTATACAGGATCTGATGGGGTGGAGCTTTAGAGTTTGTCACTCTGGCTACCTATCCCATTGGCAGTCCTTTCTTCTTACTGAGAGCATGCAGAGATGTTGCCTTGCCCTCATGTGTCTACTTGAGGCCTACTGGACTGTGTTCTTCTCCAGTTGACTAGAGAGCAGTTCAGAGGCAGCAGCATGATCTGATTGGAGCAGCAAGACCTTCGTTCTTCTGAGGAAGCCAATAGAATGTGGTTAAATGATTGGGCCTTTGGGCTTCTTTTACTTTTTTTCCCTCTCAATGGATCTGTATTTGAGAAGGCAGCTGTTTTGTTTCATATTCCCTCTTTGGGGTTTGGCCCCGGAGGGGATTGGGGAATTTTTTTTTCCACAAGGAGGTCTCCTTGTGGGAATACATGCCCTTTTTAAAGATGGGGGTGACATTTGCTACCTTCCAGTCCTCAGGAACGGAGGCAGATTTCAATGAAAGATTACAGATTCCAAGTTGCAAGTTTATTTAAACTATTGTTAGAAGATCCACAAATTCAACTTTGGATGTATGCCATCCGGACCCGGTGACTTATTAGTTTTTAATTTGTCTATCAGTTGTAGGACTTCCTCTTTTGTCACCTCAATCTGACTCACGTCTTTCAACACCCCTTCCAAAATTAGTGGTTCTGGGACGGGCAAAAAGTTCTCATCTTCCACAGTGAAGACGGAGGCAAAAAATTCATTCAGCTTCTCAGCCATTTCCCTATCCTCCTTCAGTAATCCTTTTACCCCATGGTCATCCAAGGGCCCCACTGCCTCCCTGACTGGTTTCCTGCTTCTAATATATTTGAAGAAATTTTTATTGTTGGTCTTTATGTTTTTTGCAATATGCTCCTCATAGTCTCTTTTTGCCTGCCTGATCACAGTCTTGCATTTGATTTGCCACAGCCTGTGTTCCCTTTTACTAATCTCACTTGGACTGGTTTTCCACCGCTTAAAGGAATCCTTCTTACCTTTTCCAGCTTCCATTACTTTGTTTGTTAACCATGCAGGCCTTTTCTTATGCCTGTTTGTGCCTTTCCTAACTTGTGGTATGTATTTTATCTGAGCTTCTAGGATTATAGTTTTAAATAGTCTCCAAGCTTCCCCAAGGGTTTTGACCGTATTTACCTTTCCTTTCAGTGGATCCTTGCCCTTCCTGGCTAATTAAAGCTTGCCAAGGGGAGAGATATCCTATACAGGCTCTCTATCCTATAAATCCTATAAACTGGATCCTATAAATAGATCCCTCTCTGAAGGGCTTTTCCAACACCTCTTAAAAAGACTGTAATCCACCCTATCCTGAAAAAACTTACATTGGATCCAGCCAAATTGGCATATTACCGGCCAGTCTCAAATTTACCCTTTTGGGGTAAAATCATTGAGAGGGCAGTAGCGCTACAGTTACAGAGTTTTATGGAGGATGCTTCCATCCCAGACTCCCACCCGGCTTCTGCCCAGGTCATGGGACAGAGACAGTACTGCTCACCCTGGTGGATGACCTTTAGTGGCATCTGGATCAAGGCAGCTCAACATAACTGATGTTGTTAGACCTATCAGCTGTGTTCGATATGGTCGACCATCAGTTGCTGACCCGCCACCTTGCCGATGCAGGGATTCAGGCGTCAGCCTTGCGATAGCTTTCCTCTTTCCTAGATAGTCAGGGACAAAGGGTGGCAATTGGGTGATAGTCATCCTGGAGACGCGCTTAATTATGATGTGCCTTGGGGGGTGCTCTCCCCAATGTTGTTCAACGTCTACATGTGCCCCCTTGCCCGGAGGTATGGGCTGGGTTGTCATCAGCGTACTGATGGCAGCTCTATCTGCCAATGGACAACTGGTCTGACTGTGTTCCAGAAAATCTGGACCTGGCTCTGCAAGCCATGGCAGGATGAGTCGATTGAAGCTGAATCCAATGAAGACAGAGGTCCTTTGCCAGAGTCGGCGGCCTGGGCAGAGAAATTCCCTTACCGGCTTTTGATAGTGCGCCACTGATAATGGCACACAAGGTCAGAAGCTTGGGGATGCTGCTGGAGCCTGCCTTGACAATGGAGGCCCAGATAGCAGCCACTGCTAAATCCACATTTTTTCATCTCAGGCAGGTGAGGCAGTTGGTACCCTTCCTGGACCGCACCAACCTGGCAACTGTGATCCATGCAACAGTCACCTCAAGACTGGACTACTGTAATGCCCTCTACTTGGGGCTGCCCCTGTTTCAAATCTGGAAACTTCAGTAGTGCAGAACATGGCAGCCAGGCTGCTACTGGGGCTTCCCAAGTGGGAGCACATACAGCCGGGTCTGCAGGAACTGCACTGGCTGCCAATAGTATACCAGATTCACTACAAGGTGCTGGTTATTACCTTTAAAGCTCTATATGGCCAAGGACCTGCCTACCTTAGGGACCGTCTCTCCCCACACATTCCCCAGAAAGTACTTAGATCTGGATTTCAAAATCTATTAGCAATCCCCGGGATGAGAGAGGCCAAATTAAAGTCCACTGGTAGAACCAACTGCCGGAGGGAGTGAGGCCTTGTGGGACCTCACCCAATTCCACAAGTCCTGTAGGACCACACTCTTCCAGTTGGCATTTAACTGACGCTGGGCCCTTGCTACTGTAGGGAAAACTTAAGAAATACTGAAGCCATTGGAACTATCTTGAAGGATACTAGCTCTAGACTGCTTTTGGATTGTTTTAAGTATGGAATTTTAAATTTTTGTAATTGTTGTGGAATTTTAATTGTTCGTTGTGATTTTATGTTGTGAGTCGCCCAGAGCCTGCTTTGGCGGAGAGGGCAGGATATAAATCAAATAAAGTAAAGTAGGCAAACTAGGCAGTTGCCTATGGCACCAGGAAGACAGGGCGCCAAATTGGGCTCCCCTCCCCAGTGCCCAAGACAACCACCTAGTTTGCCTGCCTGCATTTCTGCCACTGCCAGCCCCCGCCCTTCCCTTTCCTTTTGCCGCTCTTCCCCACCCCAGCTCACCACAACGATGCTGGGCCCTACCAGCAAGGCAGCCGCACATTTTTTGAACACACAGAGAGTAACACGGCAAAAGGACAAAAAAAAAATCAAAGGTACATAACCCACCGTGAAAACCAGCTTCTATTATTGAATTATACAAAGTCAACAAAGATAAACATACTCATATAAATTCCACCATCATAAATTACAAAACAACAATAACTTTTAGTCCTTAATTAAAAAGGAAGCATTAGCACCAAGAGTCCTTTTCATTCTGTGGTAAAACTTCCCATCTCATTCCATGAAATCCTGGTGTAGTACTCCAGATGTTTAATGTCTATCCAAAGATGCAGCCAATAATCCAAGTTTCCAAGGACAAGGTCGTACTGAACCCTTGTTTCGCGTGAGCCTCTTCAAGCTGCAATGATCCTCTTAGCAATTTCTCTTAAGTATTAGGCCAAACAGCCAGCATGTTTAAACGAACACCTACAAGGGGTGCAGGGGTATGCATCTCAGTCTTTTACTATTAGACAACCTGATAATTCCATTCCTTATGAAATCTAAAAGTTTATCCCCATAATACGATATGTGGCACAAGGAAAGTTCCTGGCCAAATTTCAGAAAATTTGCTGAAGTACAGCTGAGTTACAGAACTTTAAAATAGTTGCTTTTATGCCAATAGTTTCATGTTTGTAACCAGTCCTCCCCCCCCCCCAATATACACTTACACAATCAGAGTATAAGTTATGTTTATCATCTGAGGTTCAATCAAATATTCATGAACCTCCTAAGGATCATGTCTTCATGAGCTTGGTGAAAATTTTTGTGGTATTCTCAAATGTGTGAAGTTCCATAATAGCAAGTTATTCAGCATATGTAATCTATATCATGAGTGTGAATTCATTTGTTACGACGGTCGGATCTAACATAAATGGGACTTTGTGGTGTTGGGCCATGTGTGTCATAAAATGTAATGCCAGGTAGTAGATATATAAACCTTATGAAGGACACAGGGGCTGCTTACAGACCGGCACTTTCGGCTGACTCAGAGATGCCTTAGAAATCAACCAGAAAAATCCTTCCATACACAAACATCTATCACCGTCCTCTTCCCGTATCCACCCCACCCTCCAAACTCCACAGTGTGGCTCAGAAAGCTGCCACTTCTGAAGTGGTAGAAATTTTTTGAACCAAACACCAGTTGCCTCCTTGAAATCTGGAAGTGGAAGGGTGCAAGCGAGGCACCTTGGTGGTGTGAAACCACTAAAAATGTATGGGGGAAAAACCCAAATCAAGCAACTGGAATGGTGCACGACTGCCATATGATTGCACCTGTGTCACCCTGTGGATGGAATGAGGACAGCTTGCATGTGAGCATGTGGAGGTTTCAGGATGGCTCTTTTTTAGCCAGCCCAATTTGGAACACCTCCAATCTGCCCCACATTGCCTGTCTGTTATCAGCCAGGAAAGCACCATTAAAGATATTATTTTTAAAACTTAAAACACAAACATGCTTAAAACAGTAACACTCTTGTGATATTTTGTTGCTTTAACAGTTTTTGGTATCTTTCACCTCCCAAACCATCCCCCTCCTCTTAAAAGATGCCTGCCTAAAATGGAAAGTTGAGAGATTAGTGGGATTTTGCACTGTAATTTTTTAAAAAAAATAAAACATCAAGAAAAAGCACAAGGATCACAGCAGAAACTAAAAAGACAAACAAAAATATATAAAATGCTCTGATCCTAAGGAAACATGAAATGGCTGTGCATTGCAAGCTTTTCTGCATTGTATTTCAACAGAGCCCAGAGGAGCTTTCCACCGGAGAAGAAGCTTGCAAAGATGAGCTGGAAAGTTTGGCAGCCCTGCTCTCTGCACTCAGCAGTAGCTCCAGCTTGAACTCCAAAGAGTGAGAACAGGCAGGGAAGGGGGCAGGGGGGAAAGAGAGGCATGGACCTGATTAAAACCAGGGAAGGGGCAGTCGTGGGCTGTAGGTTTGGCACCCCAATCTATATATTTTAAAAATCCATTATCCCTTATTCCTATTAGCAGGGCTTTTTTTGAGCAGGAACACACAAGAACGCAGTTCCAGCTGCCTTGGTGTCAGGTGGTGTGGCCTAATATTCAAATGAGTTTCTGCTGGGCTTTTTCTACAAAAAAGCCCTGCCTATTAGGATAATTATTTCATGCCTTTATTGTGGACTTTCCAGTGGTATCTGTTGGCTCTTAATTTCATCCGGTCAAATATTTTTTGTGCCTCTCTGTCTTTTTTTTTTACTCTTAGAAAAGATACTTTTTAAAGGAATCTGAATGGCACGGGACATAAGAGTCTTTCCAGTTCCTTAGCAGCTACAGTAAGAATAAGATCTAAGTGGATAAACTGAATGAGAAAACATTATACCATTGATTTTTTTAAAATGACGAATACATCTAATACAACCATCAAAAATATTTTGAACAGGTGAAACATGTGCCTGGAATTGTTCAGATCACCTCACTTTGATGAGAAATCATTGCAACACAGACCATAAGGACCATAAGGGCAGAATTATTTTCAGCTGTTGGTTGGGTTTTTTCCCCCCAAAAATGGGAACTATAGTTTCATAGAAGATAAAAGCAAAATTCTTTGTTATTTAGAGTTAGATAACTGGCTTGGATGTTATATGAGGTCTGTGATCAAAGTCATGCTGTAAATATGCACACACATGCATACTTAGATTCAGTTACTTTCCCCCTAAACTATATTTTTGTGTATTTAAATTATTTTAAAATGTTAATTCAAATATTTGAAATATGTCATAAAATAGCAGTATATATAAATGAGGATTTTCCTGTTTTTAAATGTTAACTATCAAAATAAGCTAGCAAGTTGATCTCTATGCCCTCAAGGATGCCTGGCAGGCCACTGTATGAACCAGGTGCTGGGTTAGAAGGACCACTAGTGTGATCCACCAGGGCACCTGTTATGTTCTAAGGAACATCCAAGTTATTACCAAACAGACTTAGGTAAGTGAGATCACCCCCAACATCCTCTGAGCCCTCACTCTAAATTAGTTTCTTGATGTACCTTGGAGCTAAGCAGGGCTTTTTTTGAGCAGGAACGCAGTTCTGGCTGGCTTGGCATCATAGGGTGTGGCTTAATATGCAACTGAGTTCCTGCTGGGCTTTTTCTACAAAAAAAGCACTGTGTGAAACAATGGTGATGTCAGGGAGTGAGGCCTAATAGACAAATGGGTTCCTGCTGGGATTTTTCTACAAAAAAAGACCTGGAGCTAAGTGAGATGAAATGGGAGCTCAGGCAACTAGAGCAAAGTTGGCGTTGCACTCACAACAAGACTACAAGAACATCTTATAGGATATTTATGAGATCTTGTGATGGCCACAAAGAAAGCTTACTATGCGGCCTCCATTGCATCTGCAAGCTCTCACTCAGCTAAATTGTTTAGGCTGATTGTCTTTAATGACAGATTCTCAAAATTCTAATGAATTTACTATCAGCTGTGAGGCATTTGCAAGCTTTTTAGCAGAGAAAGTCTTGTCCAGTCCAATCCAATCCAAAACCCTTTATTGGCATAACTGAAAGTCTTGTCACTCTGCCATGACCTCCACGCCAATACTGATACAGTGAGTGAACCAGAGGTGCCTTGGGTTCAACTTTAGATCAGATGGCTCACCCAGACTGATGTGAACAGGATCCTGCTAGCTGTTAAACCCACCACTTGTCCCCTTGATCTTTGTCCTTCCTGGATGGTTAAGGCCAGCATGGGAAGGCTATGATCTTCCTTAGAAGCTAAAACTAAAATAAAGATCAATGGTCTCCTATTAGATTATTTTTCCCAACAAGAGAGACACAACAAGGTTGCCCCCTTTCCCCATTATTATTTATCATAGCTTTAGAGCCCCTAGCCACAGCAATATGGACTAACCCCTATATCACAAGTGTAAAAATCCACACCAATTTAAACTCTCCTTATTCACTGAGAATGCAGTTTTGCATCTTACCAACCCAACATAGTCCTTGTCAGCTCTCAGCAATGAAATTAACCTCTTTAACAAAGTTTCAGGGTTACATTGTAATCAAAAGAAAATCGAAATATATTCAATCTTTTTAAACTCTAATCTGAAACAAAAAATACTCAACACATAAGGTTGCAAATGGGTTCAAGACAAGTAGAGACACCTAGGTATACAGGTACCTGTACACCTTTATTACCTCTGTCCTCATAATCATGGAAGCTATCTCAAATTCAGGAAGCTATCTCAAATAAACTTTAAAAATGGCAAAAAAAGACAATGGACATGAATGGAATATGTAGATTTTATTAGATCATTTGTGCTGCCCAATCCCTGCCTATTGAAATCCCTCCCCCCCCAAAAAAAAAAAACCTATTAGGCAATAGCAATGTACTCTGCTATGTATCTTAAAGAACTCCAGAAAACTGAGAATAAACTTCAACAGGGCTTTTTTTGTAGAAAAAGTCAGCAGGAACTCATTTGCATATTGGGCCATACCTCCTGATGTCATCATTATTTTGCACAGGGTTTTATTTATTTATTTATTTATTTATTTTTATTTATTTGGGATTTATATCCCGCCCTTCCCACGGATGGCTCAGGGCAGCTTCCAACAATTAATCAAACTTAAAAATAAACAATTTCAAGTGTAAAACAATTAAATAATTTAAGCAGTTAAAACTTTAAAACAAAGTAATTCAGTTTCCTATGAACAGATGGCTGGCCAGTTTCCTCAGGTTGTTTTCCTAGCTAAATGTAGGCTAGGTATAGGCTAGCCGGAAGAGGGTCGTCTTACAGGCCCTGCGGAACTGCGCTAAGTCCCGCAGGGCCCTCACCTCTTCCGGCAGCTGATTCCACCATACGGGGGCCATAACGGAGAAAGCCCTTTCCCTGGTGGCTTTCAGGCGGGCTTCTTTTTGTAGGAAAAAGCCCAGCAGAAGCTCATTTGCATATTAGATCACACCCCCTGACATCAAGCCAGCCAGAACTGCATTCCTGTGCATTCCTGCTAAAAAAAAAAAGCCCTGAACTTCAGAACTTTAAAAGTACTATGGATGGAGGTGTTGCATTCCCCAACTTTCCACTTTATTTTGAAGTCTTGTAACTTTCAAAATTAATAAAAATGACATATAGAGATACTTTGCAGATTGGGTGCTTATAGAACAATTCCACTTGGATGATAGAACCTTACAAGAAATTATATGGTGCAAACTATCAGACAGACCACAAACAATAACTCTCAACACTTTCTTAAGCTGCACATTGAAAAATTGGGATAGACACAGGAAGGTAATCATGCCAGATATTTCACCAGTCGCTACCTTCTCAGGACAATGATGGTTTCCACTGGCCTTATACAACCTTTTCTCTTATGCTTGGAAGCTTCACACTATACATAGGCGGATCAATATCACCAAAAATAGCAATTTATTGAACAAACAAACATTTGAGGTATGAAATATTATCAACGTCCATGGTAACAATATTTACAACTTGGACATTAATACAAAGTCCCGCTATAAAAACCAGGTTACCGGGCAAATTAATGCCCTTTAAAACTCTACTTAAAAATTCAAATATGTCAGACAGGAAGTATATTTCCAATATTTATAAGGTCCTTTTACAAACTTACAATAAAGACCCACCCACTTACATTAAATATCGGAATAAGGATCTTACTACTCCAGTAGGTTTAGACTCTTGGGAAAAGAGGTGGAACTCTCCTATATTTAAAGCTCATAATATAACAGAACACAATATTTTACAACTGTTTCAAGATGGTATTGCACTCCACAAACTCTTCATTACTCACACACAATCTGCCATCTTCTTGTTGGAAAGGCTGTAGCACTATAGGCAATTATAAACATTGCTGGTGGGATTGTTTGCATGTTCTGGAGTTTTCAACGACAAATCTCTGACATAACTAAAAATGTGATCCCTATTCAAATTGAACCTCAAGTATTGAATTAATGGAGAAATTATATCCCGAAATAACATAACAGGGAGTTAATAGATTTTTATGTGCTGCAGCTAATAGTCAGACATTGGAAAATACCTCGTAAATTTACAATCTTTGACTGACTATCTAAAGTTCAAGAAATATGCATTCTAGAAAAAAATAACTAAATCTCTCACCCATCAAGATGATGATTTATTTGAATCCAAATCCATGACGGTCTGACTACCTTTTTTGGAATTTATGGCAAACAACGAGGATTATCATAAGGTATTAGATGCTATCAATGCCATCTACTAAACTAATTTTGATCAATTCACATATTGTTACCATAGTATTTTTAATGTCTTTTCTTTTTCTTTGGTTTGTTGTTGCTATTAGTGTATTGAGATGTAGTAGTCATCTAGAATAAGTGTGTCAAGCCACACTTATTGTACTTTTGTATAACTCCTTTATATTCATTGGGGTTGGAAGGTGGGACTTTCTTGGAAGCTATTATTAATCTTTCCCTGAGTTCAGGAATCTTCCTGGGAATGTTGAAGGAGGCAATGGTGTAGCTGCTACTGCAAAAACCATTGCTAGATCCTTTTGACCTATCCAATTGCTGTCCAGTTTTGAACTATCTAGGTAAGGTAGTTGAACAAGCAATGGCAGAAAAGCTACAGACAGCTGGATTGAGGCAGGTCTGAACTGTTGTTGTTATTAGATCTTTCAGCAGCACTTGATACAGTGGATTATGATCTGTTGACCCACTGCCTCACTGCCACAGGAATACATAGGGCAGTCTTACAATGGCTGTGCTCCTTTCTTCAAGGGCAGAGACACAGAATGGCACTTGGGGACAGGGTATCTACATTACACACCATGGTGTGCAGAGTCCCCCAGGGGTGATCCTCTCTCTAACATTGTTCAGCATCTACATATGCCCTCTTGCCCAGCTAGTCAGGGGTTTGGGGCTAGGGTGTCATCAGTATGCAGATGATACCCAGCTATATCTGTTAATGGACAGCCAGCTGGATACCATCACAGAAGAGATGGCCAGTTGTCTGGAGGCTGTAGTGGGATGGTTAAAACACAGTTGTCTGAAACTAAACCCATCAAAGACATAGGTCCTGTGGCTAGGCCAATGGGGTCCAGATTGGGAAATTCAGCTTCCCATCCTTGATGGCGTGTGATCCTAAATGCTTCTCTTCCATTGGAGGCACAGGTCACAAACTCTGCCAGGACAGCATTCTTTCATCTTCAACAAGCCTGGCAACTGATTCCCGATTTGTCCCATGCAGACCTGGCTACAGTGATCTATGCAATGGTCACCCCAGATTGGACAACTGTAACTCAGTCTACTCAGGGCTGCCCTTGAACTTACTCTGGAAACTTCAACTGGTCCAAAATGCAGCTGGCAAGTCCTTACTGGGACCCCTTTAAGAGCAGTTGTGGTCTATCAGCTGCATTGGCTCCAGACTGAGTACCAAATCAGGTTCATGGTTTTGGTACTTACCTTCAAGGCCCTAAATAGTCTGGGACCATTGAACCTATAGGACCCTATATACCCCATAGACAGCATTGTGCTCGTCTGGCACCAACTTGTTGGTAATCCCTGGCCCCAGAGTGAGAAGGGCGGGATATAAGTCCACTAAATAAATAAATAAATAAATAAATAAATAAATAAATAAATAAATAAATAAATAAATAAATAAATAAATAAATTCTCAACCAGGGCCAGGGCATTTTCAGCCCCGGCCCTAAGCTGATGGAACTCTCTCTCCAGTGAGACTTGGGCCCTGCAGGATATGGCTCAGCTCTGCAGAGTCAGTATGACAGAGATGTTTCACTAGGCCGACAGTTGAAGACCATGACAGTTAGAATGATCACTTGGCCTCCCTCTCCTCTCCTCTCTTCCCCCCCTTTTTACTCCATCCCTATCTTCATGCTGTCCTACTTTCTCATTTCTGTTAAACAGAATTCTGATAGACTGAAGTGCCATCTATTATAATAGATTAATTGTTACATTAGATAATATCAGGTTTTATAGTATTTATTAATGCTGTGCATGATTTTAAATTGTATTATCTTTATACAATGTAGGAATTGTTGGAACCCGCCCAGAGCCCTGCTTGCAGGGATGGGAGCAGAATACAAATTGAATAAAACAACAATAACCTATCAACTCCCCCCTCCTCAACTTCCTAGATAATTGGGGCTAGGTGAGAAAAAAATTACTAACCAACTCAACACCAACTCAACATCAACCAGCTAATCCAATGCTGCAAAATGTGAGGGAAGATGGGTACAGAAATGGTATAGTGAAATGTCAGGGACACAGGTATGTGCTGTTTACAAATCTACCCAATCCTACTAGTTAGCTAGCTAGATTGACTCTCCCAAGGCCAGTCACTGCCATGTGACTGCCTTACTCTGGGATCATATGCAGTGTTGCTTCCCATCCAATCCAGGGGATGGGAAGAACTAACCACCCAATGGAAACATGATATGTAAGTGGCCAAAAAGAACTGCAAATGTGTTTAATGACACTAATAAATAATGGCTCCTCTTGTTCTCATTGCTACCAACACATGCATCTCAACACTCCACAAAAAACAGTCTCAGCAGAAAAAAACAAAACTTGTAATATCATCATATGATCATTAAAAGAAACCCACACTATACAATAGACCCACTTTATCAAACCAGAACAAACAAAAGTATATCAGCACACTTTCATGAATCTTTTTAAAATATACAGTTAATACCTCAAAAAACCAAGCTGAAGCAGGCTATTGGGGGTAGGGGTGAGGAACACACCAAAACTGTTCACAAACATATATATACTAGGGCAAAAGTTAAAACTGTTGGTGCTTGTATACTTTTCATGGTATGCTATATTGCTTAAATTTTGGAGTGTCTGAGTTTGGAGTGTCTGAGTTTAGCATATGGATAGTTTGGGCTAGCCCAGTCCCATTGTATCTCAGAAGCTAAGCAGGGTCAGCCCTGGTTACTATTTGGATGGGAAACCACCAAAGAATATTAGGGTTGCTACACCGAGGCAGGCAATGGGAAAACCTCCTCTCAGTATCTCTTGCCTTAAAAATGCTACAGGTTTGCCAGAAGGGTCAACCAAACTTCAACAATTATTATCAGTTACTGATCTGGACTATGCAGTTGGCTTAGTTCTCAACAGCTCTGAGTTCTGTTGAACCAAATAACTTATTAGCAATCTGGGCAACAAATTGGGTTCCCAATCACCAGGTGAGGCCTGGAGAACTCCCAGAATTTTTTCAGACTACAGAGGTTAGTTCCCTTGGAGAAAAATGGCTGCTTTTGAAATGGCTCCTGCTGATGTCTTTCCTTCCCTCCATTTCCAAACCTGCCCTCCTTCAGGCTTCACTCTCAAAGTCTCCAGGAATTTCCTAACCCAGAGTTGACAAATTTAGCCACAGATGAGGTGGTAGTTCAGAACCTTCCCTGCAGAGACAGTGATTTAAGATTTAGCCCAATTTCAATATGCCCCCTAGTTCAGGGGTGTCAAACTCATTTGTTGTGAGGGCCAGATTACCAACAAGTTGGTGCCAGACAAGGGCCATGTGTGTCATAGAACGTAATGCCAGGTAAAGGACATATAAACTTTATAAAGAACACAGACCAAAACACATACTCAGCCAAATTCACCTCACTGGCTTGTTGAGCCTCAGCCAACAGAAGGAAGAGAGGCTTGGGTCAGTAGCTCTGCTGTGCAATTGAGAGAGCCTGGCAAAGCAAGCTCTCCTTCTCCCACTTCCTCCCCAAGGGAGGAGCTTTGCTCTGTAGCTCCTGTGCGATTGAGCAAGCCGGCAAAGCAAGTGGTGATGCAGAAGGAAGCAGGAGAGAGGGAGAAGGAAGCAGTGAATTGCTCGCGGGTCTGATAGCAGCCCTCGGGGGGCCTGATTTGGCCCCCGGGCTGCATGTTTGACACCCCTGCCCTGGTGCTTTATAGTGCAATTCTATGCAGAACAAGAGTGGATTTACACTGAATATGAATATACTACCAATTTATCTCTGTTAAAGATGGCTGGAATTCTCTCATGTCTGCCTGGGGAAAATACAGTATTGTATTTCAAGACAAAGTTACAGTAAGTAAGGACAAAACCCTCCCACTATCCAAATCAAGAACAGAATCCACATAATTCCTTTTATTAGGATCAACCAAAATGACACAAAACAGTATACAAGAGTATGAATTCATCTTAATCAGAAATTTGGTGCACTCAAAAACCTGCACACTGTTCTGAATTATATTGGTCTATCCTAATTAAAAGGTATTACATGGATTGTGTTCTTGTTTTTTTGGTTTTGTATCAGACCAATATGGTTGGCAAGAACTTCTTTCCACCATCCAACAGTGGTAGTTTGGACTCCACCGATAGAGCTCACAAGGGTATGTGCAAAGTGCATCGCCCAGGGTTCTCTCCCTCCACACCAGTGCCCACCAGTTATAATGACAGGCTGTATAGCTGTAAAAAGTTGAACTTCCTCTTTTTTATATCTCTATTTTTATATATTTTTTAATTTCAACATTTATTTAACATTCCCAGGTTTTTGGCAGCTGTGCCAAATATTGAAGAGATGGCTCCTGTTCTAAATTCAGTGAGTCATGTTCAGGTAATTAATTTTGATTTCAAACATTTTGATGTGGATTTGTATGCTTAATTGCATGATTGTGCAACTCAGCCACCACTGTGGCTGGTAATGAACCAAAGGAATGTATTTCAGTTTTGATCAGTATCATATTTATCACCGTGTATGGTCTGGCACACCTTTTCAGAAATTTCTTTTATGTTCTTAATTTATATGTAAAAATCCAGATTAAGTATATAAAATACATAAATAAAATATGTGAAGGTAAACATCTAAGTACATAAACCTAGAACATGCAATATAATAACTTGTTTTTATAAATATTTGATCTAATTTTTTCACTCTGTCTTAGAGGCTCAAGGTGTGTTTTGAAAGAGAATAAAATAAACACAACCAATATTAACTAATCCCATACCTTGCTTAACCTCAGCCATAAATGTCTGCCCAAAATATGTTATAGCAGACTTCCAAGGGTGAGATCTACATAAAAGAAAAATGAGAGAAGGCAATGCTTTTCAATGTAGTATCCCATTTGATCAAATTTTGATAGAAGTAAGACACTGCTCTTGATGGTAGGTCTATATGATGATCATAAAGAGACATAAGAAGCAATCCTCATAAGTCCCAATTTATTCAATACAGCTTAATTTCAGGAAAGTTTTTTTTTAATTGCAGCCTTGATCATGAAGTATATATGGACCAGGTCATTTAGACCTTTGTAGGTTATAATGATTACAACCTCAAATTGTGTTCTGTAGGTGTCTGGTGCTTACATTGGAATACTAGTATTAATGGGCCCTAATGCAAATTACATTAATTATTACCATATGGAAGCCTCATGGATGAAGATGGATGAAGCGGGTGGGTACCATCACGTCAGCCCCCTTCATGCATCTTTGTGAACAACAGTTAATAGATTTAATGGCTGCAAGCAGAAAATTATATGTTATAATGGACAAAATAATTTTATATATTAAGTCTTTCATATGCATTGCTGAGTTGAAAATAATAAGAATATGTTCATTGGCGTCAGAAGTATTGGAATCTATGCACTGAGCAAAGTGAGTTATACCGATGTATCACTTATGAATATTCTGATTTTTTTAAAGATGCATCTCCCTGTCCCAGTACATTCTTGCCTGGCTAAGCTATAAGAGTACATCAGGCAGCAACTAGGGAGTATTATTTTCTACAGAGTTCAGTGCAAAAAGCTCTGATAAATAGCAACAATAAAGCTTTCAATCAATACCTAATGGAATAATGTAAATCCCACCCGTCTATGACTGGGGAATTCTGCTATCTAGCAAAAAGTGAGAGATTGATGCCCATTTACAAAGGTGCATCTTGTTCCTCCCTGATGTGGAAGCCAAAAGGAAGACACAATATGCCTGAGTTGCTTTGCTTGTGTTGGGCACATATTGCTCTCATTTCATCCTGATTTTTTTTTAAAGCGGGAAATACCCAAGAGATCCCAGAACTCAGGCTTTTTAAAAGTTATGCTGTTCTGTCTTTAGACATATTTACACACCTTCCATCATCTTAAAAGAGTGAACAAAAATTTCAATACTGAAAAAATGAGCAGATCTGCCTTGAGGCAGCAGAAAAGGCATGTGATAAGGGAATAGCCATGAAGTGCATAGAAGTGTTTAGGTCTTAGAGCTTATTGACTGGAGACTCTAAAGGAGATGTGAAGGATGTGTGAAAAATCCTAAATAAAAGTGCAAGAATAACAAAGGATAATATAAGAAAGTTAGCTTGCAATCAGTAGCAACAGCCACAAAGGAATATAATGAAAAGAGGATTGGTACAAACAAAAACTAAGGGCCTGCCCATACTAGGTGGGAAATACTGAGAAATCACATGTATGCATTAGCATAGCACTGTCTTCTCTTTATGTCATTGAGTAATCTTCTGGACCGGGAGAGGTTCATCTTGCCTGAAAGGTTAATAGCCGCACTGTGGTGGAATTACTTTTTAAAGAATTGACAAAGTTGTTTAAAGCATGAATGTTAGAATTTAAGGGCCAAACTATGCTGCTGACATCACGGCCCTTCATGTCTCCACCTCCAACCCTCCTACCAGTAGCCAGACTCAACTTGCCAGCCTTACGCATGACAAGCTGTATTTGAAGCTGACTAGTAAAAGGTCAAGAATGATCAGCTCTGGATGACATCAGTGGCATAAAGAGAAAGGCCATGGTCCCTGACAGTACTCTCTCCATTGCAGTTCTGATGGCTAGAGAGAAGAAGGGTGTACTTTTCCTCTGCACAAGCATGCCCTTCACAAATCAGTTCAGCTCTGCAAAGGAAAGTGTAGTCTACATTTATACTAAATGCCCTGCCACGATCCTTAATGCATGCAAAACCAGATTATGAACTCCAAGCCTGTTTTTTATCCTTCTTTTTCACTATCCAGAAACATCAGATTCTTGGATACACAAAGGAGGGGCAGGCTGTTCCCACCCTATCCTTAGGAAGCAGCAAAATAACATTGCTTGCAATATTATTGTATGCAATAGTATATTGTATTAACTCTGGTCATTCAGTACATTTCCAGATCTTGGCCTCCTGTTTGTATAAAACCCCTGACACATTTTAGGTCACATGACTTCAGGCTAATTAAAAAGCTTCATCTCTATTTAACTTCATCTGAATGCCAAGATGTGTTCTAGAACAGGGGTGGCCAATGGTAGCTCTCCAGATGTTTTTTGCCTACAACTCCCATGAGTCCCAGCCAGCATGGCTGATGGGAGTTGTAGGCAAAAAACATCTGGAGAGCTACCGTTGGCCACCCCTGTTCTAGAATATAATTTTGATTGTTACAGCACCACTGATCCTTTGTATGACTAACTACTCTAACTACCTTGCTGGCCTTCTGTCCTAGGTTTTAGAAGCTCCCCGCACCCAGCATAAGACAGCAAATGCATCTCAGTGTTCTCATTCCAAAATTGTGAGGTTCAGCTCAAAATGAAAAACCTGCACCTTTTGCCACAAATGGATTAATCTAATTACTCTGTAGTTCTAGGCAAATCCTGTTTTTTATTATTATTAAATTTTATTAGTATCCCGCCCTCCCCGCCTAGGCAGGCTCAGGGCGGCTAACAACATTCAAATAAAACATTATACAGTATACAATAATTAAAAACGACATTAAAATTATACATAGTTAAATACATATCTTAAAACTAATCCAGTTTATATAATTTATAACTTAACAGCAGCAGAGATGTTCCGGGCGCTATTTATCCATTTACATATTTATATAATGGCAAGGATCACTATAGAGTTACTTTGTTGGATCATCCGTTCAGCCATCCTTTGTCAGCAGTCTAGGAAAGCCTGCCTAAAGAAGATGGTCTTGCAGGCCCTGTGGAATTGGTCTAGGCTCTGCAGGGCCCGCACCTCTTCCAGGAGCTGATTCCACAGGCACGGGGCTGCCACGGAGAAGGCCCGTGCCCAAGTGCTCTGTAATTTCGCCTCCCTTGGCCCAGGGACAGTCAGCTTGTTCTTCCCTGCTGACCTCAGTGCTCTTTGGGGCTCGTATGGGGAGAGACGGTCCTTCAGGTAGGCAGGTCTTCGACCATATAGGGCTTTAAAGGTAATAACCAGCACTTTGTAGCGAATCCAGTATATAACTGGCAGCCAGTGCAGTTCGCGCAGCCTTGGCTGTATATGCTCCCATTTCGGGAGTCCTAATAGCAGCCTTGCCGCTGCGTTCTGCACTAGCTGCAGCTTCCGGGTTTGACACAAAGGCAGCCCCATGTAGAGGGCATTTCAGTAGTCCAATCTTGAGGTGACCGTTGCATGGATCACTGTTGCTAGGTCCCAGTGCTCCAGGAAAGGGGCCAACTGCCTTGCCCGCTTCAGATGAAAAAACGCCGACTTGGCAGTGGCAGCTACCTGGGCCTCCATCAATAGTGAAGGCTCCAGTAGAACTCCCAGGCTCCTGACCTGGCGCGCCACTTTCAGCGGCGCACTATCAAAAACCGGGAGAGGTATTTCCCTTCCCAGAGCACTGCGGCCCACGCAAAGGACCTCTGTCTTCGTCGGGTTCAGCTTCAGCCCACTCAGCCTAAGCCAGGTTGCCACGGCCTGCAATGCCCGGTCCAAATTTATTTATTTATTTATTTATTTATTCCGTAATTTATATCCCGCCCTTCCCACAGAATGGCTCAGGGCGGCTCACAACAACGACAAAACGATAAAACAATAAAACAGAAGCAAAGTTATTACATTTAAAAGTTAAGCATTCAAAAACCTAAAAACTATAACATTATAACATTAAAACTACACAGTATAAAACACAGCAGTTTAGCAGGCTACATTTAACCAGTCAGGCGTAGGCTAACCAGAAGAGGGTTGTCTTACAGGCCCTGCGGAACTGAGTAAGATCCCGCAGGGCCCTCACCTCTTCCGGTAGCTGGTTCCACCATGTTGGAGCCATTGTAGAGAAAGCCCTGTCTCTAGTCGCCTTGAGACGGACTTCCTTAGGCCCAGGGATGGTGAGGAGATTTTGAGTCCCAGACCTCAGTACTCTCTGGGGAACGTGTGGGGAGAGACGGTCCCTCAGGTAGGCAGGTCCCAGGCCATATAGGGCTTTAAAGGTGATAACCAGCACCTTGTACCGGACTCGGTATGTTATTGGGAGCCAGTGCAGAGCCCGAAGACCCGGCCGGATGTGCCCCCACCTTGGGAGGCCCAATAGCAACCGGGCCGCGGCATTCTGCACCAGCTGCAATTTCCGGGTCCGGCACAAGGGCAGCCCCATGTAGAGGGCATTGCAGTAATCCAACCTCGAGGTGACTGTAGCATGGATCACTGTTGCTAGGTCGTCGCGGTCCAGGAAGGGAGCCAACTGCCTTGCTCGTCTGAGATGAAAAAACGCGGACTTGGCAGTGGTTGCTATCTGAGCCTCCATCTTTAGGGACGGCTCTAATAGCACCCCCAGGCTCTTGACCCTGCCTGCCGGTATCAGCGGAGCACCGTCAAAAGCTGGCAGGGGGGTTTCCCCCCCCCCCGGTCCCCGGCAACCAAAACAAAGGACCTCTGTCTTCGCCGGATTCAGTGTCAGTCCACTCAGTCTGAGCCACTCAGCCACAGCCTGTAGTGCCCGATCTAGATTTTCTGGGGCGCAGACCGGTCGGCCGTCCATAAGCAGATAGAGCTGGGTGTCATCAGCGTACTGGTGACACCCCAGCCCATACCTTCGGGCAATCTGGGCAAGAGGTCGCATATAGATGTTAAATAACATCGGGGAGAGAACCGCTCCCTGGGGCACCCCACAATTGAGTGTGCGCCTCTGAGATAGTTCCCCCCCAATCGCGACCCTTTGTCCCCGACCTTCAAGGAAAGAGGAAAGCCACTGTAAGGCCAGCCCCTGAATCCCCGCGTCGGCGAGGCGGCAAGTCAGCAACCGATGGTCGACCGTATTGAACGCCACCGATAGGTCCAACAAATTCCCTGGGACGCAGTCAGGCCGGCCATCCATTAGCAGTTGCCACGGCCTGCAATGCCCGGTCCAAATTCCCTGGGACGCAGTCAGGCCGGCCATCCATTAGTTTTCCTCCTTGACTAACAGCAACCAAGAGAGGAATCTCTTTCCTCATCTGTCATCCTAATGGGAAATTTGTTTGGCTTGCATGTTGGAAACATCTCTTATTAAAATGTCAACAGCACAGCACTGACTGCCAAATTTTGAAGTTAAGGAGCAAGATGTGTTAAACATGATGGGTGTGCCTTCACAGCTGAAGTCAAGGAGGTTGCAAGCAAATGTTCTATAGCTATCTACCCCTCCGTTCAGTTCTGCATTTCAGTCATACCTTTTGCACTTCTGATATGCCGTCCTCCTGAATCTGACTTCAACACAGGTTTCCAGTGTTTGCAAATTGTGCTTTGGTTTATACATTAATGCAGGCAAAAAAAAAAGCCACTGAAGGTGTAATTATTTCTACCTATGGATTTGAATGTGTTTTAGATATTCACATACAGAGTATGGCTGGACAAATAAATAAAATATCTAAATAGGTCATCTCATGAGGATTTTAAAAATCATACTATTTTGCTACAAATTATTAGGATAAAGGTTTCTGAAAACCCAGGAGGAACTTAAGGTTTGCATAAAAATATGTTATGTTAAAAATGTTGGGAAATAAAAAGCCACCAAATGATAGCAGTGATTTTTATACATATGGACACTGAGGGGGACACAGACTGGTTGGGTTGCTGTAACCCACTGTATAAAAACACAGAAACAGGTGCAAATCAGGAAGAGCTGGGAGGAACCAAGACTTAGTGGTAGAGCATTTGCTTTGCAATGCAGAATGTCCCAGGTTCAATCCCTGACATCTCCACTTACCAGGAACCGGTAATAGGTGATGTGAAAGACCTTGACAGACGAATGGTCTGAGCCAGTATAAGGCAGCTAGTGAGGAATGGGAAGACAAGAATATGATGGTGAGAGAAGAAGTGGAGCCACAGCAGGAGAGAGGGAGATAAAAGAGAGCTTCAGCAAGAGGAGGAAAAGCCCAGACAGTCGTGGGTGTGGGATCCCCCAATATGTTATTGTATATCCTCTTTTTATATAGTTTATATTAGTCATGATAAGAACCTTACAGGAAACAGGCATACATACCATTTTTGACAGTGACAGTATCTCTTTAAAAGAGCTTTGGCTTGGAGCACCTTTATGATTCAGCCCCTAACAGAAGCTCTGAGCAGCGTTATGGCTACCTGTTAGCTATGGTAATGAAGTTTCATTTCCTTCTACCTTGAGGCCACTTTTACACCTACGCAATAAATAAAATCAATTTTTCCTGAGATCATCAATGGTCGTGGCAGATAATTAATTGATACAACAGTTTGTATGTGTGTGTATAAAACTATGACTCCCATGGGGTTGTGCAAAAAATATACATGTGCATACTGTTGCAGATTCAGACAGATTGGCAGCCATTAACATTGATCAGATGGACACTAATAAACATTGGGGGTAAGATTAATTACACAATGTTTACATATAATTGATTGTTATTTTTCATTTAAACAAATGAAACAAAGCAAAGAACAGTGAACTGGTGATGATGGGTGGGGGAAGTTAATCTTCACTGTAGGGACAAGCATGAGCTGAAAAATAAGCCTCAGTTTGAGCATGAACCAGGCCAGTTTGTGGTTCATTTTGAACTGATTCGTTTGGTCACGTCATTCCCGAACCCAAAAATGAACTACCATTTTTCAGTGGAGATTCACATAGTTTGTTTTTGTGGTTTGCTCTGCAGACAGCCTGGTGCCAATTAAATCAATTCCTAGGCAAAGTTGGGAATGGACTTGTGGAGGGCCCTAGAAACACCCAAAACAGTTGTCCATAGTTTGAGTGGCAGCTCCTGGAGCCAACCACACAGCTTCCATTCTGCTCTATGGTAGCAGATTATATATCCATATAACACCACACCCTGACTCAGCTGCTTTCACTTTGTAGCATGAACAGTTAGTTATCATGAGAGCAGAAGAACTGTTTTCCACATGGCTGATTTAGGGAAGGCTTTGAGGGAATCTTTTCCACCACACACAGTGGGACAATTTTTTAAACACCTCTCTTGGCTGGGAAGGTGTTCCTTGCTATGATTTCAGCAACTGAACCTAAAGCTAGAGCTGAGCTTTCCTGGAGGCACTTGCTTTGGGAGGCTATAACTCAGAAATCCCAAATCCAATCTTCACCAAACTTGGAGGGCAAGTGGAAGAGAGCCCTGCTGAGGACTCCCTGTAAGTTTGGTGTCTCTAACATGTAAGCGGACTGTTCTACTCTATCACCCAAACCAAACAAACCACAAACCAGTTTGGGGAAATGGTGGTTCATGTAAGTTTATGGTTCATAGTTTGTGCAAGCAAATGAACCATGATCCAACACAAACCACCATCCCTAGTTCACTGTATATGTATTGAAATTGACCTGCTTAACAGGCTTAGCTTCTCTTGATGAACCTAATTGCCTGCTGAACCATTGGATCCATGCTAGCCAGTATTGAGCTTGAAATCATCCAAACCACTGAGTGCTCTAATGTCCCTAGTTCATATTTTTAAAAATAAAAGCACTCTTATGGAGTAGGTCATGGGTTTTTGTATATGGTGTTTGCAGCAAATAACTTCCGGCTGGTGTTGCCTCTAATATCCTCTGGGAGTGACAAATGTCAATCATGAATTTTATTTATTAAATTTTATTTAGTATTCCACATGTTTTGTTACAATGCATGGATAATTTAAACAGGGCTCTTTTTTTGTGGAAAAAGCCCAGCAGGAACTCATTTGCATTTTAGGCCACACAGCTTCAAGAGGGGATTGGATAAACATATGGCACAGAGGTCCATCAGTGGCTATTGGCCACAGTGTATTGTTGGAACTCTCTGTCTGGGGCAGTGTTGCTCTGTATTCTTGGTGCTTGGGAGGGCACAGTGGGAGGGCTTCTAGTGTCCTGGCCCCACTGATGGACCCTCTGATAGTGTTTGGGCTTTTTTGGCCACTGACACAGAGTGTTGGACTGAACTGGCCATTGGCCTGATCAAACATGGCATCTCTTATGTTCTTATGTACCTCCTGACACTAAGCTAGCCTGAACTGCATTCCTGTGTGTTCCTGCTCAAAAAATAAAGTCCTGAATTTAAATAATGGGACCAGGACCTATTCCAGGGCCATATGCTCCTTTTCACATGTGCAGGAAAATCCTGCCCATGATGGTTGTATCCACTGGCAGATCAGAGTTCTATTCAGAGAAGGCTGTGTGTGCCTAGTAGTGCACAAAACAGGTCTGACTCAGTTGTGCCTTAGGTTGCCAATGCCAATTTCACTGTGAAGTACTCTAAGATGGTTCCACTTGTACTCTGATTTTGACACCAATAGTATTTTAAGGAATCCACAAAGGTCAAAAGAAAATGAGAAACACAAATGCTGGAAATATATTAACATAACTCCAAACTGTAGAAACATAAATTTTACACTAAATGAACTCTTAGTCTCTTCAAAATATCTGGTTTTATTTTTAAGTCATAGTCTGAGTTTTAACCATGCCTTGTTACCCTGCCATAGATATGACACATGGCAGACTAGTCTTTGACCTAATTTAGCAGAGGGTTGTCTCATGAGACAGCTTTTTAGTAGCTCTGAGGAGGTGATAGGAGATAGAAGAATGGGGGCTGAAATTCTGCCATATGCCATAACATATGTACGGTCAGCTTACACTGAACTGAATTTATGTCAACATGTGCCCTTCCAATTTAAGCATATAATGGCAAATCCAAACCTCAGTTACACTCTTCCAGCCACATGGCCTTAAAATGTAAACAGCTGAAATATTTGTACTGTAATTGCCCATAGAAATTGTCAAAAGATTAAAGCATATAAGAAATAAATACAAATAATCCCCCTTCCCTCTTACAGGCACATTCATAAATGACATGTCAAATGGTGGAAGCCTAAATACATTTTCAGCAGGGATAGTGTGTGCATGGCTTTATATGTGACTCAGATATAGTCACTATAAGACTTGGAACTAAAACCACAGAACTGCTTGTGAAATAGGTTTGGGACACTGAAAAAAACCTGTTTGGAAAGCACATCTGTGTTATACATCAGACTAAGGGGGAGGTGAAGACAGGGAGATTAAGCAAGTGGGAGAAAAAGGTAACAATGAAAGATGTTCAATATTTCCGATGTTACTTGGTCCTACAGGCAGTAGGGAACAGGGGAAAAAGTGAGAGAAAACTTGACCATACTACTGGAGGGCATAGACATCCATCATGATTAGTAGCCATTGATAGCCCAGTCCTCCATGAATTTGTCCACTCCAGGGGTGGAATTCTAGCAGGAGCTCCTTTGCATATTAGGCTACACACCACTGATGTAGCCAATCCTCCAAGAGCTTACAAGGCTCTTTTTTGTAAGCTCTTGTAGGATTGGCTACATCAGGGGTGTATGGCCTAATATGCAAAGGAACTCCTGCTAGAACTCCACTCCTGGTTCACTCCCTTTTAAAGTCTTTCAACTTGGCAGCTGTGACCACATTCTGTGGCAGCAAGTTCCACAGATTAACTTTACAATGTGTGAAAAAATATTTTCTTTTATCAGTCATGAATATACTGCCTGTTAGCTTCAGTGGATTTTTCTATTGTTAGCTTCAGTGGATTCATTTCTTTCAATTTTTATTGCACCCACACCTCCTGGATGACCCCAGGTTCTTGTATTATGGGCAAGGGAGAGACTCTCACTGTCCACGTTATCCATGCCATCCATAATTTTATAAACCTCTATCATGTCTCCCCTTACTTGCTTTTTCCTAGGTTAAACAGCCCTGCCTTCCTTCCCAAAAATCATTTTAGCACCTGTGGTTGTTTCCTGAAAACTTGTGGAGCTCTCTTCTCTTTAAAATGAGACAATTTTTTAGTCTTAGATGCTGAGACCCAATTCAAATCATAACAAAACCTCATGTGTCTGTAAGAAATAGGTTGAATTTGAGAATACTGTCCTTTTACTGAATTTGAAGGGTCTGCACCCTGACAAATTCAAGAGGAAAGATGACAAGCTGCCTCTACATATGTTACAGCATATGGCAGAATTTCAGAACCACTGTCTGACTTCTTTGTATTCCAAGTCAACAAATGGCTGTTTCACATGGGGACGCTATGTTAAATTAGGTCAGGGTCTGGGTGCATCTTTGTCTGCTCTAACACTAATTAACTGGAGCTAAAAATGATAAGCCATGAAAAACTAACATATATTTCAGCATCAGAAATGATTTAAAGTATATTTACATGGCGCCAGATTTTAATATAAAAAACTCAATTTGTTCTTTACAGCACTTAGATGTTACATTCCATTATTGAAAATTCTTAATAAGAATCTAATTGAATAGCATTCTGAAATGGGATCCTACAATATTTAAAGACCAGCACGCCCCCTCCCACACACCCCAACCTGCTTGACTGGTGACAAGTTAGGGGGGGATAGGTCCATACAAGATTATAAACCATTGGAGAAGATAGACCACTGGTAGGGAATGTTTTAAAAAAACCACTTTCCTAGAAATAAGCCCCATTGAATATGGATCAGGATTGTAAATAGACCTCCTTAAGATTGCTCTCAAAAAAGCACTCCTTTAGAGTTGCAGATCTGCTATCCTACATCAGATTACCAGAAAAAGAAATCCTTAAGCTGCTTTATCAATGCCTCTCTGTTTATCTCTTCTGAATCTAAAACTGTAGTTTCTTTTCAGACAGACATAACCTGTCCTTTCTCTTCAGTTGGAGGGGGGACGGGGTCACCAATCCCTAATAGGTAATTAGAGGACCATTTTCTAACAATTAGTTCCCAACTAATGTCCATCCCAATTAATGCCTATTCTAAACACAGCTACACCCTTCTAAGTATTTTTTTTAAAAAATAATAAAGCTTGCAATTGAGAGAATTGATATACAAAGTGCTATAATATGACAATTATATAGTAAATTGCTGCGGCGGGGATGGCTGCTGTGAGAAAAGGTGCAGGAAAAATAGCTGCTATGTGGGCAGGACCTGGGCTTTCCCACCTACATAGCAACCATCCAAGCATTGGTGCCATCTTTCCCAAAACTTCTCAGCAAGTTAGGCTTTGGAAATATCAGAAAAAAGCTTAGAAATCTAGAAGTGTACAATGCACAACAATGCTGTAAGGAAGTGGGGAAATACTCTGCTTCCCCAAACCATCAAACTAGGAGCAAATAACCTGAGCAGAAAGGGTCTAAGAAATATCATTATCTAAGCATACCATTTTAGGCTAAGTCCACAGAATACATTGATCCACAATCATCAGAATCCAAGCTGACAACATTGGCTTATTTTGGGCACAAATGTCTATAGTTGATCAGCAGTCATTAGCAACATATCACCAATAATGTAGTTTACCCATAATTTTGACACATAATCGGCATATTTCAATAATACTAATATGTATTATATCATTGTCTGGGGGTTCTGTGGTTGGTTCTGTGGTTGTTGCGTCCTCCAGGAACCCTTTCTTCCAAGCAGGATCTCCCAGAGGCTCTCACGGTTTCTCAAAGCACATCAGAAAAACAAGAGGGAAATGGAGTTACGATTAACCAGTTTTCCTTTCCCCTTGGTTCCTCAAGTCCCATCCATCCACACTGGGGGACAAAGCCTGACTCTTCCTTCTTGGTGCTCCCTCAGTTTGGTGTAGTGGTTAAGTGCGTGGACTCTTATCTGAAGAACTGGGTTTGATTCCCCACTCCTCCACTTGCAGCTGCTGGAATGGCCTTGGGTCAGCCATAGCTCTCTTAGGAGTTGTCCTTGAAAGGGGAGCTGCTGTAAGAGCTCTCTCAGCCCCACCTAACGCACAGGGTGTCTGTTGTGGGGGGGGGGGTAAAAGGCGATTGTGACTGCTCTGAGAATTTGAGATTCAGAGTATAGGAAAGGAAAAGGAAAGGTTTCCCTGTGCAAGCACCAGTCGTTTCCGACTCTGGGGTGACGTTGCTTTCACGTTTTCACAGTAGACTTTTTATGGGGTGGTTTGCCATTGCCTTCCCCAGTCATCTACACTTTCCCCACAGCAAGCTGGGTACTCATATCTCGGAAGGATGGAAGGCTGAGTCAACCTCGAGCTGGATACCTGAAAACCCAGCTTCCGCCGGGGATCGAACTCATGTCATGAGCAGAGCTTAGGACTGCAGTACACTGCACCACAGGACTCATTCAGAGTATAGGGTGGGATATAAATCCAATAGCTTCTTCCTCTTCTTCAACTTGTCCTTAAAAAGCTTCTCTGGGGGAGGGGCAGCCATGGTCTTTTCAATCAGGGAGAGGCACTCCCCTTTTACAGGGCCCCCAGACAAGGGGGAGTCTCTCACCCAGCCTCTTCTCTCCCACACATCTGTGAGGGTCGGTATCTCAGGCCTTATTAGGAGGCAGGTCAGTCCTCCTCAATGTTCTCCTCCTTCCTGCATCTCTCACCTCTCCATCCCAGAGATTACCCAGCCAGTTGCAGACATGTCCTTGCCATGGACTGCCCTCTGCAAGCCTTTGCCTCCTTCCCCACAAGAGTATTTTCAGTGGCACTTCAGGACACACTATTGTCTGCACTGACACAAGCTGCCATGTTGCATTCTGCCACAGCTTTGGGCCCTATTCCATGTATACCACCTCTGCTGCCCTCCAGTCAGGGCTTCATCATCTTCTTGGCATGCCGACAATGGCTACCACTGCTGACAGCTCATGGAGGAGTATTCTGTATGCAGACTCTTGTGTATGTTCCTGTCTGGCTCATTGGAGCCACAAGGACTGCACTTGGGGACTCAGGAACAATGGACAGCAGGATCCAAATACCTGTTGCCCTGATCCAATCATGAGCCCCTGGCTGGTTTGAATGATCCAAAGGCGTGGTAGCGTGGGAACCTGGTTGTGTATATAGTTGGCCCCATTGGCTCAGTTCCTCAGTCTTAGAGTGCAGCCTTATACTATGCGGTACCAAATAAAGAGCTATGATCACTACCGCCTCGCCTCTTCATGGCATTGAAGCCACTATATTATAGAGAGGCTGTCAGCTCATCCTCCTGGGCTGCTAACCCTCCACCAGACAACCATCTGGTTGACACCATAATCTTGCTATGTTGTGGAATTTCTTTCCTCTATATGCCACTCTTTTGCCACTATAAGCCTCAATCTGCCCCATGGGCACCCAATGTTCCTTGCTGACAAGCTATCCCTTATTCTTTTATTAGGTTTACAAAAGGCCTGGTGAAAAAATGCCCTCTCCTTTTAATAGAAACTTAATAGGATGTCAGTTTACCAGGTGATGTTGCTTACCTCCATGCCATGCCATTAAGCCTCTATTACAGGGACAGAACACTTTTTCCAGATTGTTGGCAGCCCAACCTTATTATGACTACAAAAGGGCCCTAGCATACACAATCGGTGTCATTTATTCCCCCATTTCTATAAAAATTTCCTTTCATAAATCATACTTTTGCTTATTTGAATCTATCTTTAAAAATTCTATTTCATTTGAAAATTTTGTTAATATGACTTAAAAATAAAATACATAACAAAGGCAAAAAAATATTTAAAAGGCTAGCTGTGAATACATCCTCTAGAGTCTAGATGAATTTACATGGCAATCTTAATACCATTTTGTGGTGTAAAATAATTTTAGGTTAGCAAAGGTAAATAAATTGTATTCTTATGAAGTGAGAAAAAAAATATAAAGGTTACAATGAAATTTAAACACCCCAAAATTTTGGTTTACAATTTGCAAAGTTTCAAACCTTCAGAATGGCTTTGTCAAAGAGAGTGCAAATATGATATGCTTCCTTTTTTGCCAAATGTCTAGCACATAATTGGTCAAGTACATTTCCTGGGAAATGAAAGCAATCTGGTTAAAGCAGTAATAGGTGTAGAACCAAAAATACTTAAGAGTGGAAAAGGTATTCACAAGGATAAGCTGTCTTTAAAGCTATTCCTGTTCTTCCTTTTCTGCACATGACAGTCCTTTCTGCTACTTTAGATGCACACTGGAGGCTACTCAAAATTTTATGTTAGTTGACCAAAAACTATTTCTAAGTGCTAAGGTTGCAATAGATATTTTTTTTTCAAAACTCAACTCCACAAAAGCAAGATAAGAGTTTGTGTGACATGACATCACAGAGCATTACGGACATCAATATATTGTATGGACAGGATTGTTGGTTAGAAAATCTACAGTACTAACTTGTCGGCCCCCTCCCAGCCGAGCGGCATTGCTGCTTCAGGCTGGGGACCAGATTTTGCCCTCCCGGAAGGAGGGAGGGATGACTCAGCTCCCTGACATACGGGGAGCAGATGGGGCGTGGTGTCGGAGCTATAAAGCCCTGGCCCCTCCCCAACCAAAACAGTTCCTTTTGGCTCTCGGCCCACCCACCTGCCCTATGCAGTACAGGTTTTTATCGGTCGCCTTATTAGGGGGCAGGTAGGAATTTTTTCATTTTCACTGGATTGGCATAAGTGGATCTGTTTTTCACCTACCTTGTACTGCTGGTTAGTGTAGAGCTTGGGGAGGAGTTGTTAGTTCGGTCGCTTGGCAGGATGAGGTATAGGCTATAGTATTTTAGGGGAGTACCTATGGCTCTGCACCAGTGGGTGCTGGTGGTCTGTACGAACTGCAGATGGGCTTTACGGCTCAATGTGGGGAGTGCAGATCATGACAAAGCCTCACCGGGGTGGATCCTTCCAGTGGGTTGGATGCCGGCCTAAGTGGAGGTGGAGTTTGGGCCTGGCTGCTCAGCACCAGCCAGATGATATTCGGCTTGTGCTGGGGGCAGGGAAGCTCACCGTCCCAGTACAAGGCGGCGTCCTGGGTTTGACCCCAGGGCTTGTCCTGTTACGCCTAGACCTCTTGCCATTCCTGCTTGTTCAAGTTATGTTAATAAAGCAGCCCGGTTTTCATCCAACACTGTGTCAGCTTCTTCATTCCGACTGGGGGGGGGGGGGCAAATCTTTATATTTGTAAACATGCACAGTAATTGCTGTCTTAGTTACATAACTTCACTTTTTTTCTAACTTGTCAAAACCATGTTGGGGATCACAATATCTAGTAAGTAACTGTTAGCCTCTGAGCAGATAGACACAGCCACATCAACCACTTAGGGTTCTAATAACTCAGAGTAATCACAGGATCTGCAGGAAAATCTTGGTTTAAAAATGCTTAATTGGAGAGTAACTTCATTTTCCACCCCACTCAAAAAAGGAAGGAAGGAGGGAAGTTCAGTCTCATGTTCAAGGATGCCTTTTTACTTGTTTTATTTTGTGGATGAAAATAACAAAGGTAAGCACTGTTTCCACTGTTCTGCTCAAAGATCAGTATGACTAGTATCCAAAAAGTGCCATCCATATTTTCACTTACAACTTCCCAGATTACTGTCAGTCTTCAATTGTCTCTAATCACCATTTTGTCCACTAGTCAACGTAGACTGCATAAGCAGCATAGCACAGTGCTCTCTGTCTGGCATCATTCAAAGAGAGCTCTTTGAAAATACAGCTATAGGGTTTAATTCTATGTGCGACATGTGCTGAAATTAGCCTTTTGTGTATTTTTAAAAAGGTAAAAAGGTTAAAGAACATGAACATGATTGTACAGCATGCTACAAATATTGTCATAAAAACATTGCCTCAGTGGAGTGAAAAGTGACAGGTGAGTACCATGTCATGGAGCCACCATGGGGAGTCTCTCTTTCTCTACATCTGCCTTTCTGATGGGATGGAAGCAGCAGGAACAATTTTGTCTGATTTAATTTTTTGACAGGCTGTCTTTTCTGTCAGTAGTTCCAATATGCTAAAGCTAAAGGCTTACATAGAATTCATGTAATGATTTAATGTCATATTTTACAATGAACTGGAAAATATTTTTTGCTCAAAATGTAAGGCCTTTAAAAAACAAACACTTACTGGTGCATGACTGCCAAAACTTTGGCATGTGTCCTAAAGTCCTTCAAGAACTCATGTAAGGGTCATGCAGATACAGTAGAATCATAGAGTTGGAAGGGATCTCTAGAGTCATCTAGTCCAACCCCCTGCACAATGAGGCCATCTAGCCTCTGTTTAAAAACCTCCAAGGAAGGAGAGCCCACCACCTCCCGAGGAAGTCTGTTCCACTGAGGAACCACCCTAACGGTCAGGAAGTTCTTCCTAACATTGAGCTGGAAACTCTTTTGATTTAATTTCAACCCATTGGTTCTGGTCCAACCTTCTGGGGCCACAGAAAACAATTCCACACCATCCTCTATATGACAGCCCTTCAAGTATTTGAAGATGGTGATCATATCACCTCTCAGCCATCTCCTCTCCAGGCTAAACATGCCCAGCTCCTTCAACCTTGGCTATTTGTACATGTGTGGGCAGCCATTGCTGTTAGAACATAAGAACATAAGAGAAGACCAATGGATCAGGCCAATGGCCCATCAATAAAAGTTAAAACATCAGATGAACAATAAATAATTAAAAATGATTAAAACAGCATAACTTACTGAGCCATGTGTATGGTTTCCACCTGGTGCCACCATCCACTAAAATAATCTAATCTGGGCCATTATAAAATAGTAACTTCAACTACAGAAGGAAGCCTGATGTTTTACTGGACACCCATCACCTCAACCAAAGGCCTGGTAGAACAGCTCCATTTTACAGGACCTGCAAAGCTTCATTACTGTGCATAAGAGAAAGAAAGAAGAGAAGGGGACAGCAAGCACAAGACACATATTTCTTTGTTGCACCTGAATGCAGTGGTCTTTGAGGAAACCATTGTCTATGCCCAGCATGAGGTCTTAAGTCTCAAGAATCCAAGGCCAATTAAAATGCTTACTTTCGAGATGATAGGTACAATAATTGTAGGGCATGTGTTACAACAAAGAGCATTATTATTCAAAGATCTGCTCCAACTCTTCTTCTCCTATTGACTCAAAGGAAGCACTTTTAAGGGCCAAATGGCATGTTATTATTTTTTTTTTTAGTGAGAGCATTACTAAAAATGCTGGGGATCTCCTCTTCTTTATGGGGGAATTAGCAAGAGATAGACCTAGGTAGAGCTAATTTAGAGCAGGGATCTTTCCACCAATAATATGAAGGTCCAATATCAGAAGGAAGACTCCAGAGTTAAAATAGTTTTTTAAATGTTTACTTAGAAAAATATGTAAAAATACAATCACACATAAAACAATCAGAATGCACACACAATCAAGAGGCTAGGAAAACAGAGGTGAGGGATAGGACTTTTCAGGTTTATTATAAAGGCAATACTACTTGTCCAGATGTAAAGATGTCCATTTAGAAATTTAATATGGAGACATGTACAGCCATCACGCCACATCTAAGAGGCCCATTACTTACAGCAACAGGGGTTCAACTTGTCTATGTGCCCAGACTGAACAGGAAGGTAGGGTTTGCTCTCAGTTTATATAGTGTCTGGAGGGACGGGGACCCCTTCCAGAGCTATGGTGACTCTTAATAGTCGCTGATGGGTCTTTCCTGGGAGCCTGAATGGATTCCCAGTTCAAGACAAAGGATGAGAATAACCCTTAATGTTTGCCAGGAAGGGCCATGATAAGCTTAATGCGTGATATCAATGTTGGTTTTGAGAGGAGAGAGAAAGAGACAAAGGATTTGAGCAATGTGGCCTGCATTAGCATATAAATAAGACAAAGAGATTCTGAATTGGAACAGGAAGGTAAGAAGACTGGTCATTAGTTGCTAGCCAAAGATTAAGACACAAGCAATACTTACCTGAGAACCCTTTTGTTCTTGCAGAATGAGAGGGGGGAAACAATAGCCAACCAGGAGGATGCCTATGTTATAACCCTTCTGCAGTCAGAACAAGCCTAGACATGCTTCTTTGACTTTTCAGAGAGTGGCTTCACTTGGCCTGTTTTCTGACAACCAGCTTCCATTTTGGGTCAGGAACTGGGGACCCCACTACTTGTGAGGTGCTCGCATAAAGATAGGCAGCACCTCCTGGCTACAAGTCCACCCACTTAACCACTACACCAAACTGGCTAGGGGAAGACAACAATAGAGGGAGGGAATTCCAAAGTTTCAGCACCATGACCAAGAAGGCACCCAGCACCAGATGGCATGAACACCTGAAGTAGGACCTCTGAATATTAGCAAAGTGGTCAGGTAGATATCAGGATGTCTGGTCCTTCAAGTATGATGGCTCCAAGGTTTATAAGGGTTTAAAGGTCAATACCAGCACCTTGAGTTGGGCTTAACTGGAAGCCAGTTTAGATGGAATGATGATGATGATGATGATATTGGATTTATATCCCGCCCTCCACTCCAAAGAGTCTCAGAGCGGCTCACAATCTCCTATATCTTCTCCCCACACAACAGACACCCTGTGAGGTGGGTGGGGCTGGAGAGGGCTCTCACAGCAGCTGCCCTTTCAAGGACAGCTCCTGCGATAGCTATGGCTAACCCAAGGCCATTCCAGCAGGTGCAAGTGGAGGAGTGGGGAATCAAACCCGGTTCTCCCAGATAAGAGTCCGCACACTTAACCACTACACCAAACTGGCTCTCCTGGAATAAGACTGGAGCTGTATGGATCCTACAACCAGTGTCATAAGAGCAGGGGTCGTTCAGTAAAAAAATAGGTGGCAGAGCTCATTAGCATATGCCATCCCCCCCCCCCAGCCAAAAGCAACCCAACACAAGAAAGGAGAGCCCTGGGCAAGCGAGGCCTGCTTTGGCTGGCTAGAGATCCAACCAGCCCAAGCAGGCCTCACTTGCCTAGGGCTCTCTTGGGCTGCCCCTCCCCAGTCAAAAGGCCAGAAAATCACCCGCTGCCCAAAATCGCATGAGAAAGGGTGACACAGGCTTCTCCGGGGCTGCTGGGGACGTGGCAAAGCCCCTGGTGGCTGGCTGGCTGGCTTGTTATGTAGCTGCACCAACTATTCAATGGACAAGAAGGGTGAGGAGGAAGAGTGGGGACCCTCAGAAAGGTTCAGGAGCTGTGCTCCTGTGAGCTCCTTGTAGTGTATGGCGTTCGTAGAACGCCATCATTCAAGACAGCACGACCATTTCGTTATAACGTACCATCGATAAAGCGTTAGTCCGCTAAAGCCGCGGAGGCAAAGGTGACAACCAGATGCCTCCGCGAAGAGCGCTGGTCATCCGCCAATCACAGTGAGTGGCGGGAAATACGGCTGGCCAGCATTGGACTGGCCAGCAGGGTGAATAGTTCCGGAGCTGTATATATGCGGGACCCGGCCCGCGTGTTCTCTCTCTTACCTCGTGTTTGTACCATGCAATAAACTATGTTGTCCGACTCGCGTCTCTCAGACTGGTACATAACAGTGGCGACGAAGGTGGGATCTTAGCCCTTCGGCAAGGGCTACGAAGGAGACTCACGGGCAACCCGTCGTCCGTCGCTTCATCGCTGAATCGCTACTTCGCAACGACCGCCGCCATGGCCAGTCCCCGCGGGAACACCGGTCACATCGAAGCTTTCGACCACACGAATCCCGAGGGATGGGAATCCTATTCGGAGAGGGTCGATTGCTACCTGAGGGCGAATCGAGTAACCGAGGACGGCATGAAGCGGGACGTGCTCCTGAGCGTCTGCGGGGCCGCCACCTTCGAGATCGCAAAGGGTCTCTCGGCGCCCGCCCGCCTCACGGAGAAAACGTACACGGAGGTCGTCCGCCTCCTCACGGGCCATTTCCTGCTGCAGCCGTCGCGGGTGGCCCGACGGTTCCTCTTCCACAAGAGGGACCAGGCCCAGGGAGAATCCGCTGCAGACTACCTGGCCGCCCTGCGCCAGATCGCCGGAAGCTGCAACTTCCCGAATTTGGAAGAGACCTTGGCCGACCGGTTCGCTTGGGGCCTCCGCGACGAGAGGCTCCAGCAAAAGCTCTTCGCAAAGGAAGAGCTCACGCTTCAGGGCGCCTTCAGCGAGGCCGTGGCCTTCGAGCGCGCCTCCCGGACGTTCCCCAGGGCCAAGTCGGAAGCCGTCCACCACGAGGAGCTGGACCCCCATCACCAGGACGAAGGAGAAGCGCTCCAGCTGCACCACTCTACAAGACCAGCCTCCCGAGCCCCACAGCGGCCCCGGGCGAACGAAAGATCGAACCAACGCAACAATGAAGGAGCGAACTGCGCCAGTTGCGGCGACCCCCACGACCGGCGGGACTGCAAGTACAGGACCTGGGACTGCAGGAGCTGTGGGAAGACCGGTCACATAGCGCGGGCTTACCGAGCCAAGTCCCACCGCCCGCGGCCAACCACGCACCACGAGGCCGCCGAGTCCCACTCCACGGCCTCCACCACGCTACAGGTACTGAACCTGCCCCTGGCCACCCCCAACAAGATTAAGGTGTCGGTCCGCATAGAGGGGGCCCCCTGCCTCATGGAGGTGGACTCGGGCTCCTCCATCTCCATAATTGCGGAGGAGACCCTGAGGCAGTTACACCCCGGCTACAAAGGACAGCTGCGGCCGGCCGACTTTGTACTGCGGGACTTTCAGAAAAACCCGGTCCAGATCGCGGGGTGGGCGAGGGTGCACGTGGAGTGAGGGTCCTTCAGAGGCCCGCTAGATATCCTGGTAGTCAAGCGACCACTGGTGACCTTGTTGGGCCTCACGTGGTTCGGCCCCTTAGGAATCAGAGTTGAGGTGTCACAAACGGCCATAGCCGGTGGGTTCGGGGAGGTGTGCCGAGAATTCCCAGAGGTTTTTGACGGGTCGTTGGGTAGCTACAAGGGCCCGGCCATCTCCCTGCCGCTCGACCCTACGGTCAGACCAACCCGGCTTAAGGCAAGGAGAGTCCCCTTTGCCCTAAAACCAAAAATCGAGGCTGAGCTGGACCACCTAGTAGCACAAGGGGTCCTAGAGCCGGTCGATTACGCCATGTGGGAAACCCCCATAGTGACTCCGGTCAAACCGAATGGGGACGTGAGGATTTGTGCCGACTACAAGTGCACAATCAACAAGGCGCTCCAGGATAATCCCTACCCAGTGCCGGTTGTCAGCCACGTCCTGGCCGCCCTTGCAGGGTCCAAAATTTTCGGGAAGCTGGACTTGGCACAAGCCTACCAGCAGCTTCCGGTGGACACCAAAACGGCCGAGGCACAGACGATTGTGACCCATAGGGGGGCGTTCAAGGTGAACCGGCTACAGTTTGGGGTCAGCGTAGCTCCGGGGATCTTCCAGAGTATAATGGACGCTCTCCTCAAAGGGATCCCAGGAGTCCAGCCCTTTTTCGACGACGTTTTAATCGCCGCCCCGAACCCTGAGGAGTTCAGCAACCGTCTCAGGGAGGTGCTCCATCGTTTCCAAACCGCTGGACTTAAGGTGAAGAGGGAGAAATGTTTGCTGGGGGTACCGCGGGTGGAGTTCCTAGGATTCGCCGTGGACGCAGAGGGAATCCACCCGACCGAGGAGAAAACCAGGGCCATCGTACAAGCCCCGGCCCCCACGTGTAAAGCGGAGCTACAGAGCTTCCTGGGGGTGCTCAACTTTTATCACACGTTCATACCCCACAAAGCGGCCATCGCGGAACCCCTACACCGGTTACTGGACAAAAAAGCTCCTTGGGTGTGGGGGAAGAAGCAAGCCGCTGCGTTCCAGGCAGTGAAGGACGTCCTGGTCTCTAACGCGGTGCTTCACCACTTCGACGAGCGCCTTCCGGTCATTCTGGCATGCGATGCATCGCCGTACGGGGTGGGCGCTGTTCTGGGGCACCAACTATCGGACGGCCGGGAGGTACCGGTCGCCTACTATTCCCGCACCTTAACGTCAGCGGAGCGTAATTACGCTCAAATAGACAAGGAAGCCCTGGCGATCGTAGCAGGGGTTCACAAATTTAACGATTATTTGTACGGTCGCAAGTTCACGATAGCGACTGACCACAAGCCTCTCTTGGGTCTGCTAGCCCCAGACCGTCAAACCCCCCAAATCTTGTCCCAGAGGGTGTTGAGATGGAACCAATTCTTAAATTCATACACCTACACACTGGTACACAGGGCGGGCAAGGCGATGGGCCACGCCGATGCACTCAGTCGTTTACCGCTGCCAGACACGAGGCCCGACCCAGCACCAGCCCACCAGGTGATGTCCATAGAGGCACTCCCTGACCAGCCCATACACGCTGCCGAAGTGGCAAAGGCCACAGGGAAAGACAAAACCCTAGCGAGGGTGCTCGACTGGGTGGTGAGGGGGTGGCCAGAGAGGGACCTGGGGGGAGAGTTCAAACCATACAAAATGAGGCGGGAGGAACTCGCGGCCCACAAGGGGTGCCTGCTATGGGGGAGCCGGGTGGTGGTTCCCCCTCCCCTTCAGAAAAGGGTCCTTGCATCACTACATGAAACGCACCCGGGCATTGTGAGGATGAAGGCCCTAGCCAGGAGCTATGTGTGGTGGCCGGGGATGGACGGAGAAATAGAGGACTGGGTCCGGAGATGCAGTGCGTGCCAGGAATTGCGGCCGGACCCACCCAGCGCCCCGGCCACAAGGTGGGAAACCACAAGGAAACCCTGGTCCAGGCTCCACATAGACTTCGCGGGGCCATTCCAGGGGCAGATATTCCTTATAATCGTGGACGCCTACACAAAATGGTTAGAGGTCCTCCCTGTAGCATCCACCTCCTCAGCAGCCGCCATCCGAGCCCTGCGCCGGGTCCTGTGCACCCACGGCATCCCAGACACCCTGGTCTCGGACAACGGGGCCGCCTTCACCTCGGGAGAGTTCCAGGCCTTCCTACAGAGGTACCTCATAAGGCACATCAGGTCGGCCCCCTTTCACCCCGCCACCAACGGCCAAGCCGAGCGGATGGTCCGCACCACCAAAGAGGCCCTGGGCAGGATCGTGCAGGGCGACTGGGATCACAGGCTGGCCGCATTCCTATTCGACAACAGGGTCATCCCAAACCCTGTCACAGGGATCAGTCCAGCAGAGCTCCTCATGGGGCGCAAGCTCACCACAAGGCTAGACAGACTACACCCCGACCGGGCCTCTGACACACGAGGGTCCCCAGAGGTCCGCGAGGCAGCCAGGGGGTTCTTTGCCGGGGATCCAGTGTTCGCCCGCAACTACGCCTCGGGACCCGAGTGGGTGGCTGGGCGGGTGCTACGGGTCGTGGGCTCCCGTCACTATGAAGTATCCACTGAGGGGGGCCAGATCCTACGCCGGCACATCGACCAGATGCGCCGCAGGACCCTACCCGAAGCACCCACAGAAGCAAGGGGGGCAGCCCAACCCGAGGAGCCTACCACAACCCTGCCGCCATCCATGACGCTGCCCCCTCCCGCAGGGCCAAACCAAGCCCCCGAACTCGGCCAGCAACCCTCGGATGCTCAGGCTCCCGAGGAGACGCCGGGGCCCGAAGCCACCACGACTCCACAGGCCACCCCCCGACGTTCGACTCGAGAGCGCCGGCCTCCCGCCTACCTCCAGGACTATGTTACTAACTAAGGGGGGAGGAGTGTAGTGTATGGCGTTCGTAGAACGCCATCATTCAAGACAGCGCGACCATTTCGTTATAACGTACCATCGATAAAGCGTTAGTCTGCTAAAGCTGCGGAGGCAAAGGTGACAACCAGATGCCTCCGCGAAGAGCGCTGGTCATCCGCCAATCACAGTGAGTGGCGGGAAATACGGCTGGCCAGCATTGGACTGGCCAGCAGGGTGAATAGTTCCGGAGCTGTATATATGCGGGACCCGGCCCGCGTGTTCTCTCTCTTACCTCGTGTTTGTACCATGCAATAAACTATGTTGCCCGACTCGCGTCTCTCAGACTGGTACATAACACTCCTGCTGAATCTGAGGCCTGCATTAGAGTGATGTAGTTCTAAATTCTTATTACAGAGATGTTGACTAATTCCTCACTCGTAGTTGCTCCGCCACCGGACTTCTGCTTTCCCTGGCTCAAGTGATCAATTCCCCACCAGTTGCTGCTCAGGAGCATTTTGATCTGCGGATCCCTCCAATTTCCCTTGTGGTTTCTTGCTCTCCAGAAAAAAAGAGCAAGAAACTGCAAGGGCAATTGGAGGGAGCCATGGATCTAATGCGCACACACAGCAACTGGTAAGAAATTGATTGCTTGAGCCAGGGAAAGAAAAAGCCCGAGGATGGAGCAACTGCTAGTGAGGAATTAGTGACCGCATTGATTTATGTTACCACTGTATCAGATACATGAGAAACAAGGGGGCTGCAATATGCCTTCCAAACATGTAATATAGCGCTGTATTTCTCCAAGGAAACTGGTTTTCAAACAAGCATAGGATTGGCTTTTTTATTTTATATATTTTGGTTTCAAAGTAGTTGGCAGCTGTCTAGATATTACTTAACAAAACCTTGATCACCTTTTAAAACAAAATCTAAAGATAGGAATAAAACCTGTTTGCCTTGAAAACTTTGAATGTTTCTGCTTTAAAAGAGACAAAAAGCTTCTGCAGCTGCAGGCTACTTTATTCCTTTGACAGTATCTGGTGAGGAACCTTGGAACATAAATACATTCAATAAGCCAATAATTCTGCCTGCATTTGCTGCTGCTCTTGAGAGTATCTTCATGCTGGCAAACAGAAGGATAATGGGAATTAGAAGGAGGGGAGGAAAGAGTAATAAAAATATAAATCACAAAAGGAAGGAAATCCATTTGGTCCTTGGCAGCAAAGACACTGCTCAACTAATCCATGCTGAGTGCAATCCAATACTCCTTTATATAATCCTGTGCTCGTGGAAGAAAATTAAAGTTTAATGCAATAACAGCTGACCCAAATCACTTTTGCTGCCCAGAAGCAGATTAAAGAATAGTTAAAATCATACAGATCTAATTTCTTCCATTAAAAAAAACTTCACTCTGTAGCATCCTTATTCTTTAATCCATACATAAGTATTAGTAGTAGTAGTAGCAGCAGCAGCAGCAGCAACAGTTGTTGTCGTCATCGTAATCATCATCATTATCATGAAACATGTATTACCCATGCGAGATTGATTCTGGAGGAGGAGACAACTGGCAACAGCTAAGGGGTGATATGCATTCTAATAAGATAACTTGAAAGTCTTTGGAAATTCAATTTTTTCATAGGTTCTTTTGGGTTCTGAATGCTAATCAATCAGTTTCAAAAAGGCTTGTTATATTTAATTTATACCCAATGATAAAAATGATCTTAACACAATTTGTTTTGCATGCTAGTCTTCTATACCAGATAGATCTGTTTATCAGCAACTCACTGGGATTTAGGAACTTACATGAAACATAAGAAACTGTATTTAGTATTTAAATGTAATACTAAATGTATTTAAATGTAATCTGCATGGTTCTTCTTCCCCATGCGACATTTGGGGCTGTGAATGGGAAACCCTTTCATAAAAATTAAAACTAACAAACTCCTTGGTAAGAAGAGGAGGAGATCTTCCCCCCTTCCCAACCCTTTAGTCTGATCCCAACCCAAAAGCCACTTGGTAAGATTTTAGCTATTTGATTCAGGGTGATTTATACACTTCAATTCATGGGTTCTTATCCTCTTATTTTAACAAAATGTTCAACATGAGATAATGCTGTAGCAAAAACTGCAAAAGGGAATGTTGTCCTATCATCTGTGGATAGTGGGTTGTTGAGCAAAAGTGTTACATGTCCTTGAAGAGGAGGCCACCAAAGTGTATACTGAGTTCATCTTTCATCCCTGAAGAGGCCTCAGATGGGAAGGGGTTGAATCACTGTGGTTCACCTGCTCTCATCAGGTCTCTCCCTTCACACTCCTGGCCTTCTCTATAAGAACATAAGACAAGCCATGTTGGAACAGGCCAATGGCTCATCCAGTCCAACACTCTGTGTCACACAGTGGCCAAAAAAGCCAGGTGCCATCAGGAGGTCCATCAGTGGGGCCAGGACACTAGAAGCCCTTTAGCTCTGCAAAGAAAGGAGCAGACCCAAACATGTCCCCTTTGGGTCTGGGCTAGAGGAGTTTAAACAGCTTTTCATAGTTGCTGCAAGCCCCCCCCCCCTTCTCTGGTTTGTGGGGAACCAGCCAATCCTGCCTCCCTTCTCTGGAAAGACACTTTGTAGCCAACTTGTCTCTTGCCTCATCCTTTGCCTGACCCCTATCAAGTTACCTGTGGAGGCATAGCTTTAGTTTTTGCTAGCAAGGCCACAGCATTGCCAGTTTAACACCTGCCTCTGCCACCTTGAGGAAGGCCAGTCCCACAGCTGCACTGACCACCAGCCTTGCCTCTGAAGCCATAAATAAGCACTATGTCCCTTCTCATAATTGCCAAGTCATCCTGCCCCACCTTTGCGGTGATGACAGGGTCATTGTTGAAACCCTCATCTGGCTCTGACTCTGAACAAGTTGAAAAATGCAGCATCAGGTTTAGATGGGTCTCCATCAGTACAAACCTGTATCTAAATTTTGACATATCAACATGAAACCAGCTGGAAAAACATCAGATGTACAGCTATAAAACCATAACCAACTGTAAAAAAAAGCCCCCTACTTTTCATACACAAGGGCATCGTGATTACCAGTGTGGTTGCCAGGGTGCCTGGAGTTTTGACTCACACACATCTAACACCACCAGAATCCATCTTGTTTTCCTGACTCCATTACAGCAAAGCAACAGACTTGCTGCTTCAACTTGATATATGTAAATTATATCCAACAGCTGCTTCAACTTGATATATGTAAATTATGGTTTTATATGTTTTATGGATTGATTGTATTTTATGATGTTGTGAGCCGCCCTGAGTCCGCTTCCGGAGAGGGCGGGATATAAATGGAAAGTAATAAATAAATAAACTTCTGCATAAGGCAATCAAACTTATCTTAGGCATGGATCCTGCCAGACTGCCTAAGCTTTTGTCCAACGGAACCCAAGACAAAGGATGATGCCAGCAGAGGAGTAAAGAAGAGGAAAAACAGCTTCACACAGAGCCATAGTTATTGTATAAATCGGGTGTCACCTTAGGTATCAATTTGACCCTCTATTGTCACTTATAGATAAGTTGGATAGCTTGTTTAATCACCTCCACCCAATACCTCCACCCATGCCCTGCCCTAACTGTCACATTGGAGCCTCCCCCTTGCCCATTGTTACCTGGAAGCCCAATCAGGTAATCAGGGCCAGGTCCGCTCATTGGCCAGGTACAGGTATCCAATCAGCTGCCCCCAATAAACTGGCCATTGGCTACCGCACAAGTCCATCCCTTATGGTCATTGTGGAGCCTCCCCTTTTTCTGAGGTCATGTACCAGATGACCACCTGTCATCCGCCCCTGAACCTCCTACCTTTATAGACTTTATAACCTCTGACCCAACATTCTGCACGTGTACATCTAGAGGTACCCCATTCCTGCTTTTTAGATACATCCCTGATTCCTGATCAGTTGAGGGTCCCCCATCTCCCTAGTTTGTCATCATAGGAGCCTTCCTCGAAGACTACGATTGGTAATTATCACCCTGTTTGTCCATCCTTGTGTTACCTCTATACATTTCTCTCTATTTTTATTAGGTCTGTATGTTTGTTATCTTGTATGTGTGTTCTATAGTTTCTGTAATAAAAGCATAATTGTTTTACTTAATTAGTGTCCTTGGTAAATTTAGCAATAATTTCTGGAAGTGGAATCCTGTATACATAGATTCTAGATCCCTTTTTAAGCCAAAGGTGCCCACCTGTCAATTCCCCAACCTCTTTTGAGGGCATTTTGGCTTACAGATATTGGTGGAGAAAGCGTTGGCAGAATCCTGGCTGTCTGAACACATCTGAGTCGACACATGTGTCTTCAGACAACCAGACGTGGAAGAACACCATCCAGAAATCTTGCTGGTTAGGCTATTGTGTGAATGTGTGTGACTGTGACTTGTGTGAATGGCTCTAGAGAGCATTTCTATATTGTGGGGGGGCTGCTCCCACTCTATCATTCAGCGCTGATTCTCCAGTCGCACCCAGAGGGCCAGATACTGCCTGTACAGGGGCTGAGCCTGACTGGAAAGCAAGGGGAGAATCATGTGAAGTACGGCCACTTCCCGAGGCCTACTGATCATGTCTATCTGGGGTGGGAATGTGAAGATAGGTCAGGACTGTTTAAGAATGGATAGAGACCCCTCCCCCTTCTCTTTTTCTTTGAGCACTGCATACCTTATTCATATTCACATGTACACATACACTACACACACATCCACACACTGTTATCTAGAGAAAAAGTCCTGGGGCTGAGCGAATTTAATGGATCAGCTTCTACTAGGCACCTATTGAGAAAAAGTCCTGGGGCTGGGCGAGTTTAATGGATCAGCTTCTACTAGGCACCTATTGAGAAAAAGTCCCAGAGCTGGGCAAGTTTAATGGATCAGCTTTTTCTAGGCATCAACTAAGAAAAAGTCCCGGGGTCCGGTCTGCTAACCGCAGTGACCTTAGTGCAGAGCATTGCTTCAATAAGAAAAAAAACTAGAGAGGGAGAGATCTGCAGAACACAGCATCTCCCAATTGTAATTGGCATTATAAGTGCATCAACTTAGGGCTAAGAACTGGCCATCCCCCAAACCCTAAAGCTTAGTTGCAGGAAAAACATCCCTGCAGTCAGCAAGTAGTTTTAAAAATCTCCCCCTTCAAATTCATAGGAAAATAGCACATAGGAGCCAGAGAGCATCTGGAAATATGCTGCTAGTTTTTTCTTTTGGCACCTGAAACCTCCTGGCAGAGACAGGGTTAGAGAAACCTTTCTTTTCATAGGCTTCACTCCAGGAGCTTTGGTTTCCCCCCTCCCCATGCTCTCTGAGGGCTTTGGTCCCCCCCAAGCAGCCTAAGTTCACCTCACAAATTATAGAGGTCTTGTGTAGGTTCTAACCCTTGTTTTTTAACAAGCCAAGCACCAAGCAGTAATGCTTCTTAGCAAAATCTAGAGTAAAGTAAAGTAATAAATCCTGGCATGCACATGTAGGGACTTCCACATTAGAGGTGATTGTTGCCATGTGCATGCAGCAACCAGAGAGAAAGTTCTGTTGCTGTGCCTTTAAGAGAATTTAGTGAAAGGAGCAAGAAGCTCTCCCTTAAAGTTAATAATTTTTCCCGGGAGATAGGCATCCTTCCCAGCCAAAAAAATTCCTTTTTGCTTAGGGCCAACTGAGGAAAAGCTCAGGCTCTGAGACTTTTAAAACCTTTTGGTGAACCCAGAACTGCCCCACTAAGGAAAGGTGCAGGGGCAGTGACTTTTGATTGGTTTGGAAGCAGAGGCTAGAGAAAAGCCCCTCCTGAGGAGCCCAGCAATGTGTGCAAGGCCATAAGCCCATGCCACACATATTTGTTAGTGTTGCAGAGGACTAAGGAAGGTCCTGCAACTCCCTCCTTCACTTGTGAGACACACAGAGGTGTCCTGCAAGTTCTTTGCTCCCCAATAGGCAGGAAAGTGCCAGGGAAAGCTCCTGCATCAGTTAATCTTGGTGACCTGTGGCTAGGCACCTAACAGTGCAGGAAAACCAGCCCTGCAAGTAAAGTAAGAACTTCGAGAGGAACTAAAGTGTAAGCCATGGCATTTTTAGCACAGGAAAATAAAGAAGTTCTAAAACTAGAGAAATGGCTAGCCAAGAAGGGAAACAATCCGTGGCTGGCAGGATCTTTTAAGAGCCCCAATCCCTACCAGCTCTTCAGAAATACTTTCCAAGATCACTGCATAAAGGCAAAACTTAATACCACTAAGCGGGACCTTTTTGCATCTGGGGATTATTCACAGCCCTAAGAGATAGCTCTGCTGTTGTTCAGCAATTGCAGGAATGGCTAGAGCAAGGGGAACATGAGAAAGAGAACATGCAGAAGACATGTGAAATAGAAGTAGCCGAAGCACAAAGTAGGATACTGGAATTAGAGAGGGCTCGTGAAAGTTACATCCAGGAAATCATGCAAGAAAATAACAGTTTACAGATAGAGAATCAGGAGCTAAAAGAAGAGGTTGCTCAACGTAAGTTGGACAAGCGCATCCTGACCATAGCTCAGCAAGATATGTTGCTAGCCTTAAAAAGGGCACAGCAGCAGCTCACTAAAACTTTGGGCATTTTCGCACTTACCTTAAGCCGGAGCGACGTCCCTCTTCACCACGCAGCGTCTGCACGGTTTTCGCACTAATTGCTGCAGAGCACCTGGAAGAGCCGCAAAGTCCCACGGCTTTTGCGGCGCAAATGTAAACTATTTTTGGCGGTTTACATTTGCGCCGCAAAAGCCGCGGGACTTTGCGGCTCTTCCAGGTGCTCCGCAGCAATTAGTGCGAAAACCGTGCAGACGCTGCGCGGTGAAGAGGGACGTCGCTCCAGCTTAAGGTAAGTGCGAAAACGCCCTGAGAGCAAACTGGAAAAAAGTCAAGCTCAGGTTAGCAAATTGCAACATGCAGCTGAGTACCTTGCAGAGAAAAACCAAAAAGCCATGATGCAGTTAGCCATAAAGTGTGTAGAAAATAAATAGAGAAATTAAAGAAAAAGTTAGAGCTCAAAGGAGCCCTGATCTCTGCTGTTACCCCAACATAAGAACATAAGAGAAGCCATGTTGTATCAGGCCAATGGCCCATCCAGTCCAACACTCTGTGTCACACAGTGGCCAAAAAATTTTTATATATATACACACACACACACACTGTGGCTAATAGCCACTGATGGACCTCTGCTCCATATTTTTATCTAAACCCCTCTTGAAGGTGGCCATGCTTGTGGCCGCCACCACCTCCTGTGGCAGTGAATTCCACATGTTAATCTCCCTTTGGGTGAAGAAGTACTTCCTTTTATCCATTTTAACCTGTCTGCTCAGCAATTTCATCGAATGCCCACGAGTTCTTGTATTGTGAGAAAGGGAAAAAAGTACCTCTTTCTCTACTTTCTCCATCCCATGCATTATCTTCTAAACCTCTATCATGTCACCCCGCAGTCGACGTTTCTCCAAGCTAAAGAGTCCCAAGCGTTTCAACCTTTCTTCATAGGGAGAGTGTTCCAGACCTTTAATCATTCTAGTTGCCCTTTTCTGGACTTTCTCCAATGCTTTAATATCCTTTTTGAGGTGTGGCGACCAGAACTGCACACAGTACTCCAAATGAGACCACACCATCAATTTATACAGGGGCATTATGATACTGGCTGATTTGTTTTCAATTCCCTTCCTAATAATTCCCAGCATGGCGTTGGCCTTTTTTATTGCAAACGCACACTGTCTTGATATTTTCAGTGAGTTAATGAACTTTGCTTATAGACTTCTCAGACAAGGAGTCTGAGGAAGAAGAGGAAACAGTTTCACAAGAGATTAAGGAATCTTGTCCAGTTCAATCTATACTCACTAAAAAGATTACCACAGCGAAGGGAGATGGGTCGGAAACCATTAATATTGTAAGGGAAACTAGATCTTGAGGATCAGAGGATATTAAAATGACTGCCAACTACCTCGGTCCATATAACATAAGACACCTCAGTGTTGTAGATGGCCAGAGCTAGAATTCACTACAAAGAAGCCTCCATAACTGAATTAAACCAGGTGCTGAGATTATGCGCCTCAGGCCCAGAACTAGCCATAGTAGAAAATTTAATGGATCACCAGAACCCTTCTAATACTACCATCTTAGAGTGGATGGCTAAGGTAATATCCTACACGTGGGATGGAGATACCATAAGGCACATCTAGTACCACACTGTGCAGAGAGTTGACGAAGCCCCCGCTGCATATTTAACCAGGACTTAGAAGGTTTGTGTTTAGCATGGACCTGAAGGGGAGCAATTCTAAACAGGTTATTCAGGTCTGACTCAGGTCTATTGAATGGAACTTACTCCCATGTATGTGACCACCCCATAAAAAGTCTGCCAAGAAAACGTCCTGATGTGACGTTATCCCTTGGGTCAGTAACAACCCGGTGCTTGCACAGGGGACTACCATTACCTTTTTACTTCTGTAGTTTACACTTATGCATGCTCTTCTGTAAGATATCCATAGCATGAGCCTAAAACTGATTAGAAATTAAATCTTTATATTAGTTAAGCACAAATTTCAGAAGGGTGTGCAGATCATCACCACTACATCAGTTTTATGATATGTACCAGATTTCAGTTTTAGGACTTTGGCTTACCAAGGTCCACACTATGACTTCCAGAATGGGCCAAAATTGGGTGCTAACATGATGATAGATTAATTATATATTAAATTAAATGCTAGCATCCTTCTGTCACCATATCATTCTTGCATTATTTTTCTTCATCTCTTGTTAAATAAACTTTTTTTTAAAAAAATACATTTTCACTTTCACCACATATGATAGCCCATATTAAATTGCTTGCATGTAACTCATGTCACTATCGAGAGCAACCTGTTCCTCACCACTCACATCTGTCACCTCTTCTCAGCCACAAAACAACCCCCATCTTTTATAAACCTTTAAAAATTGTTATAGTCAGCAGCAGCAACATTTAACTTGGGAGTCTCCTTAGTATCAATGAATCCAAAAGTCCATTCCTAGTCTGTACTGCCACTTGTGCAGTTGGCTTCCTGTACAGGCTGGAAAAAATATTAAATGCTGTTGCAGAGAATCCCCGTTCCCTCTAATCCCTTTGCAGGCTTCCAAGCTTAAACTGCAAATGTCATCACCATGAATGCAGAAGTTGTATTCAACAGGTGGGGTAATAAAACATGACATTTCCAGCCAGTTTAATTGTACAGGGTGTGATGGGATAGCTTTCACTACAAACGGGTTTAGTTTATGTCTGTGACAAGGCCACAGTCCTACTCTTCTACCATGTAGCTGCATGATCTAGGGTGTAAAGTTCCCACCTGCAATATACTTTATGACCTTTCAGGTGATGAAACCTCTGACCTATAGCATTCTCATCTTTGCTGGTTCAGCTGTTGGGTGGTGACAACTCGCTAGACTCTGTGCCGGGGCTAACTGTGATTTACTGCACATTAGAATTAAAGCATTAGCATGAGATTCCTGTCCACCCAACCCTAAAGGGCTTTGGCGGCTGTACAAGCAACTTTCTAGAGGAAATTGCGACAGGCCAAGATTTGCTGTGAGCCTATTGCCGCCTAGTGCCAAAACAGTTCATAAATTTAACTACAGTGCACATTTACAATGTGTCATCCCACCTACCCACCCTTTCAGATATTATGACAGTTTCACAGCTCCTCTGAAGGCTGCCTTTAACAAACAAGCCATTTCAAAAATAAATATATGGTGTCTGTGCAGTGCTTCTTTTTAATACATTAGATCTGAACCAATTATTAATCTGGAATAGAAAAGCACAGAAACAAAAAATTATGAAAATGCTAGAAAACTTCCACTTTTGGTCATTGACCAGCTTTTAGATTTATCCCAGGACAAGATTTAATTTTGATTAAATGTTAAATGCATACATAGTCTGAGGTGGAGCACTAGGAGGCACCTTATAGAATACAAATGGGAACACCCAAGATTTGTGGGGTGATCTTCCCTCTTTTCCATAGAAAGAAAGGTGAAGCAGACAGCTGTGCCTGGCTAAGTCCTGTGTAAGGTGAGGTAGCAGCATCTGACATGATCAACTCCCATGTGCAACAAGCTAAGGCAGAGGCTGGTGTCCAGATGAGTCCTACTTGCAGTGAAGCCCCATTTTCCCCTTTCCTTGAAAGCCCCTATAGCATCTCCCCCTTTCCTTCCTCCTTTCCTGGCATCCATTGGCCACCCTACCTTTATTTTTTCCTCTATATTCAGTTTTCACCCTATCCTAACCCTAGCACCCTCTGCTGAGGAAAACTATGATCCAGTTGCATGGGTGGGTTGTCAGAGTGGGCCCAGTTGCACAGTGGGAAACCTGCAGGAACTTGCAATAGACACCATCTCAGCTTCCTCACGCAATTTCCTCTTTCCCTCCATCTGACAATATTCTCTGCTTCCTTTTTTCCTTCCCACCTACCCTCCAACCTTTTATCTGCACCTGCATCTTCAGGTTTATTTATTGACATCATTTATAGCCCCATTTTCTCCATAATGTGGTCCTCTTCTCCATCTGTCCTCAAAACAACTCTGTGAGCACTGGCAGACTGGGAGTGAAAGAAAGGGCCCCTCTCCTAGCCCACTGTGGCCCTGCCCCCAAAGGAAGGAGGGAAAGAGGAAGAGGCACTCCATCTCACCCAGGGAAGATGGAAGGAATGAGGAAGATTCATCCTGCCTAACCAATTGGCCAAGTGATGCTTTCCTCACCTCAGACAAGCCTCAAGAGGGTCAGATGCCATTTCCCATGACTCACATACAACCAACACTGGCTCTCTCACCTTGCATGAGGCTCAGCTGGGATGACCCAGGCACCACCCTTTGCCCTGCCTTACATGGGGCTTGGCTAGGCACTGCCTCCACTCTGCCTTGCCTCACCTCAAGTAGGACTCATCTGTACGCCAGCCTCTGCCTTACCTTGTCTCAAAAGGGGGTTGACCATGTTAAATGCTGCTATCTACCTCATTTTGCACAGGATGCAGCTGGGCACTGCTGTCTGCTTTACCTTGCTTTCCATAGGAAAGAAAGGAAAGAAGGTGTTGAGGTGGTCCTAATAAGCTTGTCTGTGAGTTAGGAATAGTCAGGAACAGGCTGACAAACTAAAGTTCATTACAAATTTTGGCCTCTTCAGAGTCACAAACCAAAGTTCATTTACTAAAGAATCAGGATGAACTACCACAAATTGTGGTGCAACTCATGGTGGCTCATAACAGTTCATGAAGGATAGAAAGCAGAGATTTACCTCTGCTTTCTGTTTTTCATGAGAAACAGCGGAGCAGCTGGGAGCTCCCCACCACTCAGCTGTTTGTTTTAAATGTCTCAGAGCCATTTAAACGTTACTTTAAGCTTCCCATAGCTTTTTGTGGGAGCAGAAAGCAGGGTTTAAATGGGTCAGGGCTAGTGTTCCCTCTAAGCTGAGTTAATATGAACTAGCTCACAGTTTTTTAGCATCAGGCTCACACATTTTTGTCTTAGCTCAACAAAAATGGCCCCAGAGCAAACTAACTTATGCAGTAGCTCACAACTTTAATGCCAGTAGCTCACAAAGCAGAATTTTTGCTCACAAAATTCCACAGCTTGGAGAGAGTATTGCACAGGGCCACTTTAAAGATTAAAGAGACTGCACAACACACCCTGAAAAAGCTGAGTGGTAGAAGCCATGCTCCTTCCCACAGCTCAAATTGGTTTTTATGCTTTCTGCAAATAATAATAATAATAATGTTTTATTTATATTCCACCCTCCCCGCCAAGGCAGGCTCAGGGTGGCTAACAACATCAATACAATAAATTATACAATAGGTATTAAAAACAGCATTTAACCTTAAAACATTTCAGTTTAAAATTACACATTAAATATTTCTGGTGCTATTCCATCAGCAGATAAGATATGATGGTGGATCTCATTTAAGGTGAATCCATCAAGCGTTTAGTCAGGCAAAGGCCATCCTAAAAAGGATGGTCTTGCAGGCCCTGCGGAACTGTTCGAGGCTCTGCAGGGCCCTCACTTCTTCCGGGAACTGGTTCCATAGGTATGGTGCTGCAATAGAGAAGGCTCATATATGGGTGTTCTGTAGTTTTGCCTCCTTCGGCCCAGGGATAGTCAGTTGGTTCTTCCCCGCTGACGTCAGTGCTCTCTGGGGTTCATATGGGGCGAGACGGTACCTCAGGTAGGCAGGTCCTCGATCATATAGGGCTTTAAAGGTAATAACCAGCACTTTGTAATGAACCTGGTATGCGATTGGCAGCCAGTGCAGTCCGCGCAGCCCCGGCTGTATGTGCTCCCACTTCGGGAGCCCTAATAGTAGCCTAGCCGCCATGTTCTGCACCAGCTGCAGCTTCTGGGTTCGGCACAGGGGCAGCCCCATGTAGAGGGCATTACAGTAATCCAGTCTTGAGGTGACCATTGCATGAATCACTGTTGCTAGGTCCCGATGCTCTAGGAAGGGAGCCAACTGCCTTGCCCGCCTCAGATGAAAGAACGCCGACTTGGCAGTGGCTGCTATCTGGGCCTCCATTGATAGTGAAGGCTCCAGTAGAACTCCCAAGCTCCTGACCCGGTGCACCACTTTCAGCAGCACTCCATCAAAAACCAAGAGAGGAATTTCCCTCCCCAGAGCGCCGTGACTCACGCAAAGGACCTCTGTCTTCATCGGATTCAGCTTCAGCCCACTCAGCCTGAGCCAACTTGCCACAGCCTGCAATGCCAGGTCCAAATTCCCTGGGACGCAGTCAGGCCGGCCATCCATTATCAGATAGAGCTGGGTGTCATCTGCATATTGATGACACCCCAGCCCATACCTCTGGGCAATCTGGGCAAGGGGGCACATGTAGATGTTAAATAACATCGGAGAGAGAACTGCTCCCTGCAGCACCCCACAATCTAGTGTGCACCTCTGGGATAGCTCACTCCCGATTGCCACCCTTTGTCCCCGTCCCTTGAGGAAGGAGGAAAGCCATTGTAAGGCCGACCCCCTAAACCCTACATCGGCGAGGTGGCGGGTCAGTAACTGATGGTCGACCGTATCAAATGCAGCCGACAGGTCTAACAGCATCAGCACTGCCATGCCACCTAGATCCAGATGCCGCTGGAGGTCATCTACCAAGGCGACCAGCACTGTCTCTGTCCCATGACCTGGGCGAAAGCCGGACTGGCAAGGGTCAAGGATGGAAGCGTCATCGAGAAAACTCTGCAACTGCAACACCACTGCCCTCTCAATAATTTTACCTAATTAGAGACCGGTCGGTAATTTGCCAATTCGGCCGGGTCTGCTGTACTTTTTTTCAGGAGGGGACGGACCATGGCCTCTTTCAAGGGTGTTGGAAAATGTCCCTCTGAGAGGGATCTATTTATGATGTCCCGTAAAGGACATCTAAGCTCCCTCTGACAAGATTTAATCAGCCAGGAGGGGCAAGGGTCCAAATCGCAAGTTGTTGGGCGTGCAGTAGAGAGAATTCTGACGACTTCCTCCAGGCTGAGTGTATCAAAGTGATCCAGAACTAGACCAGAAGACAGGCACGGAGCCTCAAGTTCATATACTGTATCCAATGTGATAGGCAAGTCCTGGCGGAGCAACGAGATCTTATCCGCAAAAAATTTCACAAAAGCCTCACAGCCTATCTCCAATTCTCTCACATTTGGTCTGCCTTGAGGCAATGTAGTTAGGTTTCCAATTATTCTAAACAAATGTGCCGGGCACGAATTTGCAGACGCAATCCTAGCCGCAAAGTAATCTTTTTTTGCGGCCTTGACTGCCATCTCATAAGACCTCATAAACGTTCTATAGGATGTTCTTGTTGCTTCGTCATGAGTATGCCGCCACTGCCGCTCTAGTCATCTGAGCCCTTGTTTCAGCTGTCGTAACTTCAAGGTGTACCATGGAGCCAGCCTCATACGAAGGCGCAGAGGATGTCGAGGTGCGATCTCATTGATAGCCCTGGATAGCCGGTTTTGCCAGGCCTCAACCAGGTCATCAAGAAAATCGCTAGGGGGGCAAGGATCCCCCAGAACCATTTGGAACCATTCCAGGTCCATCAGGCTCCGTGGGCGAGCCAAAATAGGCTCGCCGCCCATACAGGTTTGACGCGGCATCTCCACACGGGCCTTAAGGGCTAGATGATCCAACCATGGCACCGCTTCTACCGCGATAGCGTTCACCAAAATCCCGGATGCAAAGATCAGATCTAACATGTGCCCTGCCTGATGCATAGGAGTCGTAACAAATTGAGAGAGTCCCAGTGTTGCCATGGAAGACACTAGACCCATCACCTGGTTGGAGGCCGTGTCATCGGCATTGGACATTGAAATCACCCAGGACCATAAGCCCTGGGTATTCCAATGCCCAGCCTGCCACTGTCTCCATCAGGGATGGTAAGGCACTGGCTGGTGCGTTAGGCGGATGGTACAACCCCATTAAAAGAGTCTGAAGTCCCTTCCAATGGGGTCTGCAGCTCCACAAACTGGTTCAGTTCATAAACAAACCTCCTGGTTTGATTCAGCCACAAACCACACCACATTTTCCTAGTTTGTGCCCATCCCTATTATGAGGCAAATTAGGTTAAGAATGTGACACAGTGAGTCACCCATTGAGCTTCCAGGGCAAAATAGGGCATTGAGGTCCTAGTCGGACACTCTAATACTGTACAACACTGGCTCGGGTATGAATGCTGTTGATTGAACATTAGCAAACAGCCAGACCTAGGTGAGATATCTGAATTATTTGGTATCAAGTTGCCTCTTAAGTCCTCTCTCAAAGCCCAAAACAATCCTGAAAACTTATTTAATTATTTATTATTTTATCAAATTTATATCCTGCCCTCCCCTAACGGGCTCAAGGCAGTTAACAACAGTTAAAAACCACATAGAATATTAAAAACAATATACAAAAAATCATTGGTTGGTCCTGTTTCCTCTCACCATGGTTTACGTACAGAAAACCAGCTTGTGGGGGTTGCCCAGCAAAAGCCACTGAGAACACCTGTTTAATAAAGCTATCGATACTACTTTACCTTCCCCAATTTTTATTTATTTAGATTTCAGATTTTTCTGCAAATCTGGGGTCTTTTCAAGTTTGTTGAAAGATCCATTTTGGCCCTTCATGGATCCAGTCTCCAGGTTTAAGTATGCTCAGACCACTATTAAAATATACAAGTGGGCACCCACAAGAAACTCACGTGAGTAGCTATCCCATCCCTACACCTTTGATTCCTTCTCTCTCCTTCCTCTTCTCTCAGCATCTCTCTGTTTCTTCCCCAACCCCTCTTATTGTCTGTATTAGAGAATTAGCAGAGCATAGTTCTCGGAAGCTGCTGCTGGGGAAGCGTATAGTATGAACAGAAGAACACACAGTTAGCAGACAGAGGCAAACTCTGGTTTCAGTGAATATATTTACCAGAACAGTATCCAATACTCGAAGTCTTAGCCATGCCAGGGTCAATCATACAGTTCAGTCAAAGATAGCAGTAGCTACAGAGAATGGTCCAAATACAAATTCCAAGGTTGATTCACGGTTTCACCAAACAGATGGACAGTATGCTATGCAGAACTCACAATTCTAACCAGACTGCAGAACAACTTGCTGTCCTCACTTTTATACACATGTCAGTCATGTAACCTGGCCAGAGATTGCATCAGCTACTGACTCAGCATATTGTATCAGCATAGGTGATGACATCTACCCACAGCAGTAATCAGTAGCAGCTGGTGTGTGCCTGCTCATTGCACTCCCAGACATCTAAATGACTAGTACTTAACATGTGTTCAGTTTCTTCCATATAGGAACTGATCCCTGACACTCTGTCTCTCTTGCCTGTGTCTACTGTCACTCTTCTCTTTCTGCCTCTTCTATCCCATCACTTTCTCTCACTGCCTCCTGCACACCCTCTGCATTAGTGGCTTACCCAGCCTTTTTACTGCTGTAGCAATGATCAGGGCTGGCTTGCCCACTAGGCAAACTAGGCAGTTGCCTAGGTTGCTGGGAGGTGGGGGCACCAAATTGGGCACACACACACCCCCCCGGTGCCCATGGCAAACGCCTAGTTTGCCTGCCTGCCTTCTCCCCTAGCCACTGCCATTGCAGCCCACAGTGCTGCAAGGCAGCACCACGCTCCATCACTGCGCTTCTGTGCCGTGCCACACTGCGACTGGTCCTTACTGGCCTTGATGTGGCTGGCGTGTCTTCTAATCCTTTGAAGACCCCGTGAGAGGAGATTTCACTCCCCCTCTCTTCTGGATCTGGGAAGGAGGGGGAGAGAATTCCACTCACAGACTCTTCAAAGGATAAGACACCGCACCAGCCGCATCGAAGCCAGGAAGGACCAGCCTTGGTGCAGTGCAGGGGGCACGGAGCACACTGCTGCCTTGCAGTGCCACAAAGGGAGGGAGGGCTGCTACAGTGGTGGTAGAAGGGTAAAGCCAGCCTCAGCAGGGGGGGGGGGGGGGCTGCCTTGCAGCACCACGAAGGGAAGGAGGGTGGCAGCAGCAGGGGGGCGGTGAGCAGGGAGCCTGCCAGGGGCACCACATGCTGGCAATGATGGTTTCCCAGTGAAATTAGCAGCAGCTCCCTCAGCCTTTCCTGGCACCTGACCACCTTGGCAGCTTGCCTGGCCACTCAGCCTCTCTGTTGCTGCAGTGGCTAATTGCCTGCTCCACACCATCATTGTCTTGGTGACTTTACTGGCTGCTTGCTCAGCCTGTTCACCACCTGAGTGACTTCCTTGGCCATTCACTCAGCCACTTCACTGCCATGGTGGCTGAGGATTGCCTGTGACTTCCACCAGCTTTGTCACCTCAGTGGCTCTGCCAGTTGCTCACTCAGCCTCTTTGCTCCTTGGTGCCTAGTCACTCACCCAGCCTCCACTGCTGCAGTGGAAGTAACCCACATGCTTCCATTGCCATCTTCACCATCTTGATGGTTCTATCAGTTGCTCACCTGGCCCCTTGACCTGCTAAACGACTAGTCTTGCCACTTCACTGTTGCCTCTCACCTCTCTAGTGTGGCAGTGGCTTACCTAGACCCTTGGTAGCTTCACTGCCTCAGCAGCTTGCCCAGCCTCTTCACCACCTCAACAGTAGCAGCAGCAGCTGCTCCACCTGGTATGGTAGATGAAGGAGTTGAAGAGTTGTGCATGCACAGACATTTCTAGTTTAGAAGGGATCAAACCCCCAATGCATTTTTTTAAACATTTTTAGATTTCAGCTCTCACTGTAAATCCGGGCCCTAAAGAGCCTGCTGCAATTTTGCAGGGCCTGTAAATCAGAGCTGTTCCACCAGGTCTTTAGTTGAAGTGGTGAACATCACTGTCATGGGTCAGCAGCCTGCAGCAGCTGATGTCTGGCCAGCTGAGCCTGTTAACACCCCTGTCAGTGACTCAGGTGGCAGAAGCGGGCCCTTGGGCACCAGTTGCTGAAGTTGCTAAGGGCAGTATGGACCCTAGCCCCATGGGCACTGAGACCCCAGAGGAGGCAACCCTGACAGGCAGTGAGCCAATGACCCAGGATTCAAAAAAGGCTTTCTCGCCTCCTTTTCCCCAGAGCCGGGGGAATGCAGGAGATGCCTTGAGCTCCTCAAGAGGAGATGGAGTGCGCACCTCACAGTCCAGTGTTTACCAAGTCAGGAGGAGCACCTGGGGCTAATGAGCCAAAGGGACAGCTCTTCTGCATGTTCAATGAGACCCAGCTGTGAACTACCCATAAAGAACAGGACTTCAGACAGCTCAGGTATGGGAGCAACTTCACAACATTCTGGAGATGCCACAACCATAGGACCTGACCCTGATACCTCTTGTGATTTTTGAACTCCTAGCTCTCTCACAGACTTGCTTGACTGTGCCTCTTGGACATGCTTGTACCTTGTTCCCTGGATTCTTGGCTGGCCTCTCTTGTGTATGATTTTTGGACTGACTTTTTGGCTACACTAACTTGGTTAGTGTCCCTGCTTTGTTGCCCTTAGTTTCTACTGCTTGAGTCTGCCCTGCTCCGAGACAATCACTGAGCATCAACATGGCTGATTACTAGTTGTATCTTAGCCAAAAAGCTGAGAAGCAATGTGTGTCAGGGTGATCTGGCTGCAACATTTGTCACCCCATTGATCGCCAGGGTTGATTTGGCTGATCTGGCTGGCTAGGCAGGTGTCCCCTACCTCCTACAATGCTCCATGTGCATCCCTCCCAAAGTTGCATGTTCGGTGGAAGAGGACAACCATCCCAGATAGGAGGAGTGTACCATTCTTTGGTCAAGGGTATATGATAGCTGTGCTCACCTGCTAGAACCTCCCGACAAGTTGTATTAAAAATCAGGTGGCATTTTCCCAAAAATTCCTGTTTAGTTCAAAATTAAATAAAATTAAATGTTGTACTTGTGTGGTTAATATTCAGATGATATACTTAAAGTCAGCTATTTTGTAGCAATGTGCATAGTATTGCTATCCTTTCTGTTTGAATTCAGTTTGTTTGTAGTATGGAAACTGCCTTGGTTGCCTAGTTAGATTATCTACACTGGTAATCCAGCTGGAGTGGGGTGACCTTGTTTGTCTTTCAGGACCTTTCTGTGGCTTTTAATACCATCAACCATGGTATCTTTCTGTACCAGCATGCAAGGATGAGCCAGGGATTATCAGTGTTGCATTTGCTTTGCTCCTTCCTTGAAGGCAGATTTGTTAAAGTAATGCTGGGAGACTCATTGGCCACTCGACTCATTGGCCACTAGTTTATAAGGATCAGTTTTGGTATACAAATTTTGGAGCTGATGATTTGGGGCACAATAGCAACACTATACTGAGGACACACAACAATATCTTTTCTTTACATCTAAATCTAGGGGGGCAGTAGAAGTACTTAACTGGTATCCGAATACAAGGTGTAAATTAATTAACTGAAACGCTATCCAGACACAACAGAAGTACTATGTTGAAGAAAAAACCAATTCCGGAACAGGTTTTCATGTGTTATGGATGGGGTTATGCTTCTGAAAGATTAGGCTTGTAGCATAGAGGTGCTTCTGGACTTCATATTGTCCCAGAAGTTGACTGGAGTACTTTACCACTAGTGCTTGTTTGTCCGCTGTAGCCGTTGCTGAAGAAAGCTGATTTGGCAGTTTTATATGATTTGTAAACATCAAGATTAGATTACTGTAACATACCCTATGAAGACAGGCAATGGCAAACCTCCCCTAAACATCTTTATGGAGTGGCCATAAATCAACTGTTATCTTGATAGCACTTTCCACCATTAACATATGCTACATGGAGCTGCCCTTGAAGAAGTTTTGGCAACTATTTGGTAAAAAATGCAGCTGCAATTGACCTTACTGGGAAGTGCCATGGTGATCATCTGGCTCCCAATTTGTTTTTGGCCTCAATCCAAGGTGTTGGTTTTGAACCTTAAAACTTTAAATGGCTCAGGTCCAGAGTATGTGAAGAACTGTGTACACTGATATTAAACTTCCCTGTCTCTTCTTTATTGTGGGAGCCAGCTATAACTGAGATTAAGGATGATGCCAATTTCACTGTGAACACCATTGATGGTTGAATGTACCATGTTTGAAGGTAGCACTCGATGTGAGCCAATCACTCAGTCATGCTGAGCAGTTGCCTGATAAACCATTTTGCATCAGGTTTTCACAAAGCTGCTTATGTGCAAAAATGCTGCTAATTCAAACTGATAGGTAGCCATTCCCATCACTAAAGACTATTTAAATTAACATAGAAGGGTATTGAAACAAAGCATTTGTTATCAAAGATTTCAGGTTTTCACGGCTGGTAATATCATTAGGGTTTGTAGAATCTTTCGGGCTCAAGTGCCGTGTTCTACTGGAGAAGGTTTTTCTTCCAGACGTTTCATTCTCAGCTGCGGAGAACATCCTCAGTGGCGTTGCAGCCGGAGCTGCTGTGCATTGAGTGAGGCCAGGGCTGCTGGAGAGCTGCTATTTCTAGGCTGGAGGGGGTGTGGTGAAAGGGCAATAGGTTTGTGGATGTGCCCATTGTTTGGTGGGGCTTCCTGGAAGGGTAGTGATAAGGAAACTGGCTGTTGAATGTGACCATTGTTCTGTGTTAATTGCTGGGAGGGTTGGAAGGGGTGTGAAGAAAAGGAAGATGGTTGTCGACTGTGCTGATTGTTCTGTGGAATGTGCTGGTTGTTCTGTGAATTTCTGCAATTTATAGTAAGTAGGATGCATGTTCAGCTACAGCTGATTTTTCTGGCTGAAACAAGCGACAGTGTCTCTTGTGTTCGGTGAGTATCAACACACGCCTCACCGAACACAAGACACTGTCGCTTGTTTCAGCCAGAAAAATCAGCTGTAGCTGAACATGCACTTCAAGAAGGAGACCACATCATCCACTTTGAAAGAACTGAAGTCCTTTCTACGGTCTCACATTATCATACCCGCCTGAACAGAGAAGCTATTGAGATTTACAAACACCAGTACAACTTTAACAGAAAGAAAGAAGGCATTTCCATCCACCAATCTTGGTATCCAGCTCTGCAAAACACCCTACTTACTATAAATTGCAGAAATTCACAGAACAATCAGCACATTCCACAGAACAATCGGCCTTGGAAGAAGGCCAGTTGAAGCTGGATTGTATCTGGGGAAAGCACCTGCTGCAAGTCAGCATATTTGTGGACTGCTATGATTGGCTGACCAATGTATATATGGAGTGCAGTGCCAGACAATATCTCTCTCTTGTGAGAATGAGTTCCTGGCGAAGTACTTTGATCCTGAGTATTGTATATGGTATTCACCGCACCACGTCTGTTGTATATAGTTGTAAATACACTATTTAACACAAGGTGCTGGTGTGTGGCTCATATTCTTTCCTTGCGTCGACCTGGTGGTTGTTCCCTGTTTCTGCACTCTGCACATGCTCTACCAACAGGGTTATGGGCCCAGCCGGGTTCCACTCCGCAGGGACTGCCTGAGGTCTGTCTGAGACCCTGAGGTGGAGCCGGAGGCAAAAACCGAGGAGGATAGTGCTGCGGAGTTCCAGCTATCTCTGCCGGAGAGCGACGAGGGGGAGGATGACAGCCAGCTGTCCATTGAGGTCGGAGATATGGCTCAACAACCTGCCGTGCTGGTGGATAAGCTCACGTCCATGAACTATGCTGTGTGGAGTCTATGCATGGAATTCTTCCTGAAGCGTGAAGGTCTGTGGACTCATGTAAGTAACCCCCCCGCCGTGTTTACTCCTAATTTATTTATTTATTTATTCATGATTTATATCCCGCCCTTCCCACAAAGATGGCTAAGGGCGGCTCACAACAGATAATAAAACAAAAATTAAATTAACATTTAAATATATAAGCAGTTAAAACAGTCAAAACATTTAAAACCTTAAAACATCAAACCTTATAACAGTATAAATAGCAAGAATCTGGTAAGCTACATTAGTTTCCCATATCAGTTAGGTGTAAGGTAGCTGGAAGAGGGCTGTCTTACAGGCCCTGCGGAACTGAATAAGGTCCTGCAGGGCCCTCACCTCCTCCGGTAGCTGGTTCCACCATGTAGGGGCCATAACAGAGAAGGCCCTGCCCCTAGTCGATTTAAGGCGGGCTTCTTTTGGCCCAGGCAGAAAAGGCTCTTGCCAACATTGTGCTGAGCATCGGAGACGACCAGTTAGTTTATGTTTGGGGCAAGGACTCTGCCAAGGATGTGTGGGACGCTCTGAGAGATGTGCAAACAACTGCGAGCTTGTTAATGGCCCTGACCCGCAGAATGTATCGCACTCTTATGCCTGCTGGTGGATGTGTGCGGAAACACATCAAAGAGCTGACCGACTGTTTTGTGGAGCTGGAGACTCGTGGCAAGGTGGTTGCTGAGGACGACAGGGTGTTCATCCTGTTATCATCGCTCCCTGCTGAGTTTTCCCCGCTCATCACTGCCCTGGGGACTGTGAATACAGCTGTCCTAACGATGGAGTATGTCTGCGCTCATCTGTATGATTTTCAGGCGAGGGAGGAGGCTGTTGCATGTCCAGGAATGTCGGCTAAGGAGCGTCCGTCTGGAGGAGTGCCTGTGCGAGCAGCTGCTGCTAAGCAACCGAAAGTGGAGGCTGAGTCAAGGGCTCTGTCGGTGAGGAGGTGCTACCGGTGTGGGTCTACGTCTCATCTCCTGCGTTTCTGCACAGAGGTTGGACGACAGAAGAAGCAGGGGAAGAGGAGCCGGCAGCCCAGGAGCAGCTACGAAGAACAAGCTCAGCTGGTGACATTTGCAGCATGTGCTGAGTCGCCATGGTTACTTGACTCAGGGGCGACTAGCCATATCTGTAACTCAAGAGGTTTGCTACTGAACTCTCAGGTCTCTAATCTCTCCCACGTGCGGCTGGCTGACAGTTCAACGGCTGCAGTGGAATGTGAAGGAACTGTTAACTTTCCCTCTCTTGGGTGCCAGTTGAAAAACGTGTTGTGTGTACCCTCTGTGAAGTCTAATCTGCTGAGTGTCAGTGCTCTTGATGATCAGGGATTTGACGTGTTGTTCAACCGCAGACGGTGTAAAGTGTTGAGAGGGGATAAGGTGCTTGCCACTGGCAACAGAGTTGATAAGATGCATGTGCTGGGGAGTGAATCTGTGGGGGTTGGTCATGTATCTAACGTGCCAGATCATGATCAATGTTTACATTTGCTGCACCGCAGATTAGGGCACTGTGGTTTTCAGGCCCTGAACAAAACTCTGTCCCTTATACCTGACCTGAAGGTGAAACCTTGCAAGGGATTCCTTGACTGCCAAGTGTGTAAAAAGGTAAAGAGCAAGGCATGCACAGTGGCAAAACAGAGTTTGAGGGTTTCCAAAGAAGCTCTGGAATTGTTGCACTTAGATGTCATTGGCCCTTTCCCAAAGAGCCATTCAGGTAATAGGTTTACCCTAACCGTGACCGATGATTACTCCAGGTTTTGCTGGGTGTTTAATATTAAACATAAAGCAGACGCTTTTCAATGTTTCTCCCAGTGGGCAAAGACTATAGAGAGGCAACTGGGTTTGCAGATCAAGGCTCTACAGTCTGATAGAGGAGGGGAGTTTACCTCCAAGAGTTTTGAAACCTGGGTAAAGGACCGTGGGATTGTGCATAGGTTGTCTAATCCTGCTACTCCCTCGGAGAACGGTCTGGCCGAGCGCAAAGGGGCCGTGCTACAGGGCATGATGTATGCAATGATTGAGGATGCAGCTCTCCCTTTTTCCTACTGGGCAGAGGCTATGCAATCAGCCGCATATCTGTGTAACAGGTTGTGGATGAAGGCAACAAATAATATTCCCTATAAGGGTTTGTTTGGGAAGCTGCCCAACCTGAGGTTTCTCAAAGTGTTCGGCACAAAAGCCTGGGTAAATGTGCCATTAAAGCACCGCAGGAAAGGAGGTGACCGGGCTAAGAGTCAAATGTTTCTGGGCTACGAGCCAAATACAAAGTCTTATCGGTTCTGTGATAAGAAAGCTAAGCTGGCTTACAGCCGTTCTGCTAGCTTCAGCGAGCACAGTAACTGGGAAAGACTGCATGGCACTGAGAGTAGAGATACAGTGCTACTGCCATTCTCAGAGAGAAGCTCTGAAACTGAGCAGAATGTGGTTAAACAAGAGCGTGAATCGCCCGGTCAGGAGGTGTCTCTGGATGAGAGTGAGCCCGGTACCAGCCAAGGGCCACGTGTGTCCTCCAGAGTGACAAAGGGTGTTCCACCCGAAAGGTATGGGTTCCCTGAGGTAAACCATGTGTTTGTGCCCAAGCCTGATTCTTACCAGGAGGTCCTAGCGCTGAAAAGCAATGAGAAACAAGCCTGGTTTTCAGCTATGGAACGGGAGTATGACTCTCTGATAAAGAACAAAGTGTTCTCTAAGGTACAGAGACCAGCAGATAAGAATGTCATTTCTTGCAGGTGGACCTACAAGGTCAAAAGAGCCGCTGACGGGGCAGTACAGAGGAAGGCTCGGCTGGTTGCCAGGGGGTTTTCCCAGAGAAAGGGTTCGGATTATGGTGTATGCACCGACCCTAAAGGCTGAAACCTTAAGAGCTGCTTTGTGCAGGGCTGGGTGCTCGAAGCTTAGGGCACACCACATCGACTTTGAAACAGCGTACCTAAATTCCCCACTAGAGCAGGATCTATATATGGAGCAGATTCCTGGGTTCAAGGAGGGGAATGAGATCCTGAAATTGCACAAAGCGTTGTACAGGCTCAAGCAGGCTGGACACGCCTGGTATAGGTGCTTAAACACAGCTCTGGTGGGAGAGGGGTTTAAGCAGCAGTTAGCTGACCCCTGCATGTTTTCCAGAGTGGTAGAAGGGTCCAAAATCGTCATCTTCATCTTTGTGGACAATTTGATTGTGCTGTTTGACACTGATAAACAGCTGCAGTGGTTTCTAGACACAGCCAGGAAGCTTTTCACCATCAAACATCTTGGCCCGACAAGCTATTATCTTGGGGTCGAGATAACCCGGGACGCAGATGGGTGGTTTGAGCTGTGTCAGAAGAACAAGATAAAAGCATTGCTGACTCAGTACGGTATGGAGGATGCAAAGAGTGTATCTACTCCTATGACGACTGGTTACAGTAAGGAACCAGAAGGTGATCTGTTCCCCAATGTGCAACTGTATCAGTCTCTGGTGGGGTCTCTACTGCATCTGGCTTGTTGGTCCAGGCCGGACATAAGTTATGCCATGCACATTCTGTGCCAAAAGAATGCAGAGCCTCACACTAAAGACTGGGTAGCAGCAAAGAGGGTGCTGCGCTACCTAAGTGGCACTGCAGAGCAGAGGCTGTCACTCAGGGTGGGGGAAAGCTTGCGTTATGTGCTTACGCAGATGCCAGCTGGGGTGATCGACTCAAGGCCAAATCAACAACAGGAGTGGGAGTATTCCTGGGTAATGCTCTATTGCAAACATTGGTGGCATGTAGCACATGTGAGGCTGAATATGGTTCACTCAATGAGTGTATAATGAATCTTGAGTGGATGGTACAACTCTTGGAAGATCTGGAGTTACCTGTTAACCTACCTGTCGCAGTCTATGGTGACAATTCAGCAGCGAAGGAGCTGGCTGAGAACCAATGCGCGAAGGGTAGGAGTAAACATATCCTCATCAGGTATCAAAATGTGAAGGAGGCTATTGCCAACAATTTGATAAGGCTGGAGAAATGCATGTCAAAAGAGAATGCTGCCGATATTTTTACAAAATGTTTAACCTCTGATGAGCATGGTAGAATTGTAAAGTTATTGGGCATGCTGTTACCTACGGACTAGGAGGTGTGTCAGTGTATGAGTCCATAGTACACAGCATGGATACAGCATGGTTAGAGCAGGTGCATCTATTATGACAACTTCTGACAGCTCAGACCAGAGCAACCTTGGAAGAAGGCCAGTTGAAGCTGGATTGTATCTGGGGAAAGCACCTGCTGCAAGTCAGCATATTTGTGGACTGCTATGATTGGCTGACGAATGTATATATGGAGTGCAGTGCCAGACAATATCTCTCTCTTGTGAGAACGAGTTCCTGGCGAAGCACTTTGATCCACGTCTGTTGTATATAGTTGTAAATACACTATTTAACACAAGGTGCTGGTGTGTGGCTCATATTCTTTCCTCGCGTTGACCTGGAGGTTGTTCCCTGTTTCTGCACTCTGCACATGCTCTACCAACAGCCACCACTCATCTGTGAAACTCCCTCTTCCTGGAGGTGAGGTTGGCACTAACCCTGCAAGCCCTCTAAATTAAATTGAATTCCTTTTGTCTCTGGAATTGCATTGCGATTGAGATGGTCCTTTCTTCTCTGGAATCGGATTGCAATTCAGATGGTCCTTGTTAATTGCCTATCCCCTGTAATTTTTGAAATAATTTAATGTTAATATCATAATGGAATTGTGTTTTTTAATTTATTGTGATCCACTGTGTGGACCTTCAGATGGAAGACTGCTAAATAAATAAATAAATGTTAACTTTTTTTCTTTTTTACTATTATTGAAACTAATTATTGTTCTGAAATTAAATGACCACAAAGCCAGATGTTACATAGGCACATGAACAGAAATTTTTTTTCTGGTTAAAAAAATTGCTATGAACTAGGTGACTGGACAACTGGACAAGCAGCCTTGAAGTCCCCATCTGTATCAAAAATTACACTGTGCCCCTAAGTAATCTTTTTATGAGAAGGGTCAAATTGTTCTATCATAGCCAGTGCTGAAAGCTATAATTCTCAAGGAATATTAATACAGCATATGTGTAAAGCACATGTGCATATATGCTTTGGATCCTGCCAATCATTTAAAGAGACAGAAGTGGAAAATGACTTCAGCACATTCCCTTATTCTGTAGTAAACATCTAACCCTCCCCCCCACCCCACCGCTGCTTCTGGAGATCCAGTAATCCCTATAAACAGAAAATTTCAGGAATATTTTGAAGTGCACCAGGAGTGCGGAGGGGGAGAGGGAGTGCTCCACCAATGGAAATCCTTCCATAAGAGATTTTTTTAAGGCAAGATCCAAGGCATGATGGCCTGGGAGTAGGGTTGCCAAGTTCAATTAAAGAAAAATCTGGGGACTTTGGGGGCGGAGCCAGGAGACATTGGGGGTGGAGCCAGGAACAAGGGTGTGACAAGCATAATTGAACTCCAAGGGAGTTCTGGCCATCACATTTAAAGGGACAGCACACCTTTTTAAATGCCTTTCTTCCATAGGAAATAATGAAGGATGGGGCACCATCTTTTGGGGCTCATAGAATTGGACCCTCTGGTCCAATCGTTTTGAAACTAGGGGGGGTATTTTGGGGAGAGGCACTAGGTGCTATACCAAATTATTTGGTGCCTCTACCTCAAAAAATAGCCCCCCCAGAGCCCCCAATACCCACAAATCAATTCCCTATTATTCCCTATGGGAATCGTTCTCCACAGGGAATAATAGAGTGCCCAGTAGACATTTCCCTCCCCCCCACACTTTCTAAAGGGAGGGGAGGGCCTCCAAACCAGGGAATCCCCTGCCCCCTCCCTCTCTCACACACAGAAATACCGTATTTTGCGAACCATAAGATGCACTCCCCCCCCAAAAAAAAGTGGGGGGAAAGTGTGTGCATCTTATGGAGTGAAGGGACGATAGGACGTACCTTCCTCTGGGGGGGGGGGCGATCCGCTGTTTCCCCGCCTCCGATCCTGGTGCTTCCCCTGCGCCTGCCTGCCTGGCTCCAGCTCTGCTTCCAGCAAGTGCTGGGACCGCTCCATGCTGCCCCCACCACAAACCCAGTGCTTCGCGAGCACCGGCTGCAGAGGGGGCAGCGTGCTTCCTCCCCCATGCCTGTCTGCCTGGCTCCAGCTCTGACGCTTACAGCAAGCACCAGGATCGCTCCCTCTGCCCTCCAATCCCAGCACTTGCTTTAAGCATCAGAGCTGGAGCCAGGCAGACAGGCACAGAGGAAACACCCGCCCCCTCCGCAAACCCAGCACTTTGCAAGCGCCGGCTGCGGAGGGAGCGGCGTGCTTCCTCTGTGCCTGTCTGCCTGGCTCCAGCTCTGATGCTTAAAGCAAGCGCCAGGATCGGAGGGCGGAGGGAGCGATCCTGGCACTTGCTGTAATCGTCAGAGCTGGAGCCAGGCAGACAGGTACCAAGGAAGCACGCTGCCCCCCTCCACAGCTGGCGCTCGCGAAGCACTGGGTTTGCGGTGGGGGCAGCATGGAGCGATCCCAGTGCTTGCTGGAAGCAGAGCTGGAGCCAGGCAGGTAGGCGCGGGGGAAGCGCCGGGATCGGAGGAGGAGGCAGCAGATCGCCCCCCAGGAGGAAGGTGCGTCCTATGGTCCGGAGCGTCTTATGGACCGAAAAATACGGTACTTACTAGATCTTCTTCCTGCAGAACTTTGCTTGCTGTGAAAAGGAAAGCAAAAGAAAGGGAGGGGCCGTTCTCCATGGAAACTGTTACTGACCCTTTCCAATGAAGCCCTTCCTGTTTCCTGCCTTAAAGGGGCACACATTTTACAAACGGATCAGGAGCTCTACAACAACATGATGCCTACACATATGTTCTCCCCCCCTCCACCACCACCACCACCCCACTTCCAGATTTTTGGAGAGCGAGGGAGGAGGCTGCAAATTTGGGGGTTCCCCGCCAGGGCAGGGGGGTTGGGAAGCCTACCTGGGAGAGAGCTCTCAGAAAACAGATAAACTTTAAAAAAAAATCCTGAAAGCTAAACATCTAGCAAGCCTTTTGATAAACCACAGCATTGTTTTGTTTGTTATATTGAAGAGATGAACCTCTATGAGTGCACAGTTTGTTTCTCCCTCACAACACCAACAATGGGATGGCCCACACTGCTTGTATTGCAGACAGACTGATGCATTTGAATACAGCAGACAGAGATCTGACAATAAAGTCAAGTTGAATAAGAAAAGGAAGCACATGCTGGGTTGCCAAAGCTCTTCAGCTTCCACTTCCTAATCTGTTCCATTTCTCTTATTAACTACAATAATTCATGTTTGTTAATCAGAGGAAAAAAATCAAATATAGGTTTGTCAGGAAGAACCCCATCCTGCAGCCCACAAAACCTTCATTCAAGGACAGGTTTGGTATCTTTGTTTGGTCCAAAACCAGTTGAAAATAATTCTGAGAGTGGCTAGAACACTATTAGCCCAAGGTAATTTTATTAGCTGCCTTAAGTACAAGTTTCAGCATTCTGCCTTCATTCCAGTATAGCAGCTGAGAGAAGAGAGTGCTGTATGGAACCATTTCAATGTGACCATTGTCAGGACTTGTAATAAGTCTGATTACCAGAAACTTCAAATGTGCAGCACAATGTGATTATTCAGCAACTACTGTTGTCCTCACAATATGTTTCAAGGTTGATTTTTTTTAAAAAAAGATGCCTCACCGTCAATCACCACAGACTGCAAGACTGTGATAGCACCTGCTGTTCAGAGGTATTAGAACTCACTTTAAAGTTTTCCTGTTTCTCTGAAATGTCTCTTGTCTTTTAATCTTATGCCAGAACTTCATTGTAATTCCTTATCTGGGAAAGTAGTAGCAGGCAAGGAACACGGAGTGGCCAGCATTAGTTCACATGTCTCTGTTTTTGTTTTTCCCCCTGCAGTGACATTGGTTACACAGGCTCTAGTTAGTAATAGCAAACATTGCTTAGCGTTTCTTCACTGGCCCTGGCAAGCTCCATGTTTGTGGCTTAGGTCTCACAAACAGCATTTGAAATTATAAAGCTCTTCCTAGACTGCACAGTTAGCCAAATTGCCCTCAGATGAGGTGTGGGGAATTAATTGTAAGTGGGCAAAGATGGCAAATGTGCAGGGTCAATGACCTATGTATAAAGGAGGCAGTTTACTCAGAAAACCCTGAAATAATGAGGAGATGGATGGTAAACTATAAGGGTTTTTATTAGAAAAATAGATCAAGCATACAGGAAATAAATCACACTAGCAAACATACAGTCCTAGGAATAATAGCAAGAAAATTGAATAGAGGAACACATAGGATCAAGCACAGACAGGGCAAATACTTTACCAGTCTCAAAGAATCCAGGAGGATGGATCAATAGTGATGATGAGGAGGAAGGGAGAGGACAAGAAACTATCAGCATAACTCACCAATAAAAGGGCCCAATACTGATCAGGCATTTGAGAGTGACTCAAGCAGCAAGGCAGAGGGTACCACAAGAGACACACCTGAATGGCAAAAAAACGGCCTTATTATAGCCAAATCCATACCCTCAGGCACTGTCAGGTGACATCACTACATGTGACCACTGACATCATTACATGTGACCACTGACATCACCTAAGGGGGAAGCTTCCAGGAGATTTGCAAAAAGGATTAGTGGGCCATGATGGGTTTACCTATTGTAAACTTTGCTAAAACAAAGAAATATAATGGGATAATCTAGTGTCAAATCACTATCTTTTGTTACGCCATAGCCAAACACAATGGGAAAGATCAAGGTGACTGGAACAGGTATCTACAACACAATTCTTCTGGCTGGAGAGATATTGTGTGAACTATTGCCTTGGCTGTCTGGCAGGATGACTTTTTTGTCCAGGTGTGAGGATGTGACAGAGCATCTATTGTTGACTGTTGGCTTCTCCATTTGCATCTCCATAACCCTTCCAGAGTACATGGGGTTTTCACCACTCCCTCATGGTGCTGAGCAAGAACCAGAGTTGTTGTTTTAGGACGTCAAAAACATGGCTTCTGGGGAGGCCACTCTCTAACGCTGTCGTCAGATGACAAGAATGCAGTTTTCAGTAAGTGAGGTTGGGCAGCTCTTCAAGGAAGTGTGATCTGGAGTCCTTCTTGGCTTGAGAAGCTCAGGCAATCATTCCAATACCGGGGTCAAACAGAGGTAGGGTTGTCAAGTTCAATTCAAGAATATCTGGGGACTTTGTGAGTGGAGCCAGGAGACATTGGGGGTGGAGCCAGGAGCAAGAGTGTGACAAGCATAACTGAACTCCAAAGGGAGTTCTGGCCATCACATTTAAAGGGACCACAAACCTTTTAAATGCCTTCCCTGTATTGGAAATAATGAAAGATAGGGGCACCTTCTTCGGGGGCTCATAGAATTGGACTCCCTAGTCCAATCCTTTTGAAACTTGGAGGGTATTTTGAGGAGAGGCACAGGAAGTTATGCTAAAAATCTGGTACTTCTATCTAAACCGCCCCCCCAGAACCTCAAATAACTGCAGATCAATTCTCCATTATACCCTATGGGGATCTGTTCAAAGGGGATAATGGAGTGCCCAGCAGACATTTCCCTCCCCCCTCCCACTTTCTGATAACCCTGAAGTGTGGAAAAGGCCTCCAAACTGGGGGTTCACCTCCCTCACGTGGGGATTGGCAACCCTAAACAGAGGAACTGCCTGGTAGCTGGGTTGCTGTCACTGTAGTATAGTTCACATTTGGTAAATGTCCTTATTGGTCAGCGTTTAAACCCAAATACTCTGTATCCAACAAAGTTGAATGTACATAAGCAAGCTGGTTTGTGCTTTTTTATAACTTAAATCCATGGTTACTAAGAGTCCTGTATTTCCAGCACTGGGTCAGAGTGAGCATAGTCCATCAATGGTGGGAGAGGGGGTTCAGAGCTAACAGGAAAGGTCCCCTATGCAAGCACCAGTTGTTTCCAACTCTGTGGTGACGTTGCTTTCACAACGTTTTCACGGGAGACTTTTTACAGGGTGGTTTGCCATTGCCTTCCCCAGTCATCTACACTTTCCCCTCAGCAAGCTGGGTACTCATTTTACCGACCTCAGAAAGATGGAAGGCTGAGTCAACCTTGAGCCACTGCAAAATCAAACCTTCACCTTCTCCACACAGAAACTTAACAAAAGTAAAAGGACTGACTTAGAGTGCTTTCACACATCAACTGTTTATAAGTGGATTTTGCTATTCTTACACAGTAAAAATCCAGTTGCAAAGCATGCTATTTAATGTGCGTGAGTGCAGCCTTAGTCATGTCCCTGACATCCAGTTATCTGTGTAGGTTTATATGAGAAATGAGCATTTAGTCTAGTGATGTGCAAGTCATGCTTGGCCCAATTCAAACTGGTTCCAAAGGATCTCATTCAGATTTAGACCCAGTCCAAGTTAGGTTCTATTTCTGTTCTGCCACCTCATCACAGCCAATACAATTTTCTAGATGTACATTAGTGAGGGAGCTAGGCAGTTGGGGACATATGGTAGCTTCTCTAAGTCTCAGAGTTGTCAAGACACTGCCTCATTCATGTATGGCAGCACAGCCACTAGCACAAGGAAGCATTGCTTCCTTATGCCATTTTAAAAAACCACCCTGACCTATTTGCACCCAAGTATTTAATGCTATGCCAACTTTCTTCTTAGTGCTAACAACTTATTTGGCCAGACTACTAGCTATTGCTTTTATGTATTTTGTTTTCTGATCCCATTAGAAAATCAATGGAAGAATTTCCATTGGTTGCAAAAGAAACTGTTAAAATAATAAGTGTTCTTGTGGACTGGCCTCTGGGTGTCCAGTAGGCATTGTTATGAAAGGCTCTTTCAAAGTTTGATTGATGGGTCAGGACATGCCTGCCTTGTTACTACACAAATGAGGAACAAGGCTGATGGAATTTCAAAGAAAGCAATCCCTTACTGAAAGCCTGCTAACAGGGCAGCTATTTACTACAGCTCAGTCAAGCAGGCCCTATTCATGGAAGAAAAGCCAAGAAAACAAAAGAAATTACAAGTTCCTTGCTCTTAGGCAAAAGCCGTCACCAAGCTATCTCAGAGGTAGGAAGAGGCCATAAACAATAAGACATACCACAGCAATTATAGTAATCGCTTAATATGGTCTAAGGCAAGGGAACAGAAGAAGCTTACTTGTTAGCAGCTTTCTGTAGTTAATCAAATTGGATCTATCCTTGTATCACTGGAGTTCTGGATTTTCTGGGACCTGTGAATTGTCTTGCAGAATTCAGAGGTATTGCATGAATGTACCCAATCAACTAATGGTCACAACAGGTGACCTTTCACTATGACTGTTGCTTAAAAATCTCACATGGCTAGATTCTCCATAAAGGAAAAAAGATGGCTATCTGTAGGCTCAGGCCACACACAAAGCTGAGTTGCACAATGTCTCCCCCCCCCCACTTTCTTCCCCACAGCTGTGGTAACATGGTAACATTTGGCTCCCAGCATAGCCAGAGACAACAAATATCCAAATTCTCATACAGTACAAACTGCCATGTGGGATATTTTTAAGCAGTGAACACATGGCTAGTAGTTATATGATTGTTTTCACTCAATTCATTTGTCATCTGACAACAGATGGGAATGGCATGGTTATACTTTTGATCCTAAATTGTTTTAAGAAGTTCTGACAAAATACTAAAATACTGTTATAAGCCTGGCGTTATTCCACTTTTAAAAGATCATGCTGTTTCTGATTTTATTACAAAAACTTCCAACTCTACTGTAATTCAAGAATCCTTTTCTTGTGGTATATCCAGAAACCATAGCTGTAAGTCTATACATACAGTGATTCATGAAAATTTAAGTAATGCAAGTCCATACATTTTTAAATTCCCATGATTAGCTCCACAGTTATACACAAATACTTGAAGGAGCTCAAAAGCTGCTATCAACAGGCATCCATCAACAGGAGTCTATTAATGCAAATGAACCCTGCATTTTGGCTGGTGAGATACAAAGAAGACACCAGCAGAAAACAAAGTGAAAACTGAATGATAGACATTTCTTACTTTGTTGGATATTTGAAGCCGCAATACATATTTTTATCAGCAAAGGATATAACTAATGCTTCATAACATTTTGCGAGGTTTGATTGCAGAAGAGGTTGTACATAAAAGACTTACCTTTCTCATTTCTATGCACTTTTCATGACTGTTCAAACCAGTTTCCCTGATTTTTTAATTGCCTTTTGCATGACTCTAGACAATTATGGATCAAGTAGTGAACTTGATGATTTTATTACAATAAAATAAAACTAACCTATTTTAAATATTTTACCATGTCACTAAGAATATTGACGTCCTAGTTATCAGAGGGACCCTGAGAAATGCCACTTTTCCAAAGGAGCCTTGTGAAAAGCAGTATGGAAAAACTGCATTCCTCGGGAATTCTGGCACCCAAGTTGCTCTTGTAGTAGTGAAATGGAATCTTGGGGTTCTAATGTGTACTGCTATAGAGAACAAACATTATGGAACTCTAAGGATAATAAACTAAAGCAAGTAATAAACTTTGATTGCATCATTAAAAATAACAGTTTGGAGCTGTAAGTCTGTTTCATCATGCAGGGTTATATTCTGAAAAACAAGTACCTATAGAAAAATTGCATCTTTTTATTTAAAAAAATCTCATCTCGTGGTAGCAATTCTCCATAAAATGTTGCTCTAACAAAATAAAGATGCCAGACCCCAATGTGGATTAAACAAAGGTATAGTAAAATGGATATTCAGCTAAGACAGAGCTAAGATGGAGGTCCTGTACCTGAACCTCCAGCTAAGACAGAGGTCCTGTACCTGAATCAAGGAGGACTGGAGTCAGCCTCCAACTCTCAACCCTGGACAGTTCTTGTGCCAGCTCAGAAGATGAAGAGTCTGGGAGTGATACTAGATGCCTCACTTACCATGGAGGCCCAGGTCATAGCAGCTGCTTAATCTGCCTTCTATCATCTTCAGCAGATCAGACAGCTGGCACCCTTTCTATCCCCTCCAAGATTTAGCTACAGTGATCCATGCAACAGTTACTTCCAGGCTGGACTACTGTAACTCACTCTGTGCAAGCTTGCCCTTGAGGCTGATCCGGAAACTCCAGCTGGCGCAAAATGTGGCAGCCCGGATGTTAACTGCATTGCCTTTATGGGCAAGCATTCGGCCAGTGCTGTGCCTATTGTACTGGCTACCAATTGAGTACCAGATTCGCTTCAAGGTTTTGGTACTGATGTTCAAAGCCTTACATGGCTTGGGACCAACATACTTGAGGGACCGCCTTTCCCCATATACGCCCCAGATGTCATTGCGGTCTGCTACACAACACCTCCTGACCACCCCTGGCCCAAAGGACGTTTGTTTTGCCTCAACCAGGGCCAGGGCTTTTTCAGCTCTGGCCCCTGCCTGGTGGAATCAGCTCCCTATGGAGATCTGGGCCCTATCTGAGTTACTATCATTTTGTAGGGGCTGCAAGACAGAGCTATTCCACCAGGCTTTTGGTTGAGGCTGCGGGTGTCCTATTCCAGCCACTATTCCATCAGTTGGCCTCCCTTGTTGTGACATCATGCTTTACAGCCTTATTATGGTGCTGCTTCTATTATTAATACCATCACTTTTCTTGGGCCAAAAACTGCAGTATCTTGTGAAATGTGCCCTTACTGTCAATAATGCACTTTCTTTTGTTCTATTGTTTTGGTTTTTATTGTATTGTTTCAAACTTAAATTGTAGGTTTTTATTGTTCAATTTATGTTGTAATCCACCCTGAGCCCATTATGCAAAAGGGTGTAATATAAGCCTACTAAATAAATAAATAAATAAATTATGCAGCATAGCGTAAGATAAAAATATGGAACAGAGGTCCATCAGTGGCTATTAGCCACAGTGTGTGTGTATGTATATATATATATATATAAAAAATTTTTGCCACTGTGTGACACAGGGTGTTGGACTGGATGGGCCATTCGCCTGATTCAACATGGCTTCTCTTATGTTCTTAAGATCTTCAGGCCCAGAGCTATTGGCTTAGAAATTATGCATACAAATAAATAGTGTGACCTAAATAGTTTTTAATATGTGCTGTTTTAGTATTATATATATATATGTATTGTGTTCAATTTGGGCACCACAATTTAAGAAGGATATAGACAAGCTGGAAGGTGTCCAGAGGAGGGCATCAAAGATGGTGAGGGGTCTGGGAACCAAGTCCTATGAGGAAAGGTTGAAGGAGCTGGGTTTGTTTAGCCTAGGGAGGAGATGAAGGAAAGGAAAGGGCCCCTGTACAAGCACCAGTCGTTTCCATCTCTGGGGTGATATTGCTTTCACAACGTTTTCACAGCAGACTTTTTTACGGGGTGGTTTGCCATTGCCTTCCCCAGACTTTTACACTTCCCCCCCCAGCAAGCTGGGTACTCATTTTATCAACCTCAGAAGGATGGAAGGCTGAGTCAACCTTGGTTTGGCTACCTGAATCCAGCTTCTGCTGGAATCGAACTCAGGTCATGAGCAGAGAGTTCAGACCACAGTACTGCAGTACTGCTGCTTTACCACTCTGCGGCACAGGGCCACTTAGAGAGGAGACGACTGAGCGGTAATATGATCACCATCTTCAAGTACTTGAAGGGCTGTCATACAGAGGATGACACAGAATTGTTTTCTGCTGCCCCAGAAGGTCGGACCAGAAGCAATGGGTTAAAATTAAATCAAAAGAGTTTCCAGCTAAATTTTAGGAAGAACTTCCTAACAGAGTGATTCCTCAGTAAAACAGGCTTCCTCAGGAGGTGGTAGGCCGTCCTTCTTTGGAGGTTTTTAAACACAGGTTACATGGCCATCTGACTAGGGCTATCAACAACAAAAAAAAATTGGTAATATCCAGATTCGGAAATATTCAGAAATAAATTTTTCAGTATTCTGGATATTACCAAATAGTGGTATTCAGATATATCTGAATATACAGATATATTCGGATATATACAGTATTCGGCGCCCATTATACCCTATGGGCTCTGGTCAATGGCAAAATAGAATATATCAGAAGCCACCTGGAGGGGAGGGGGTTTGATGGTTTTAAAATGTTTTAAAATGTTTTAATAGTGTTTATTGTTTGAAGTTTGATTGTTTAATTGTATTTATTGTCTGAAATTTTGAATTGATTGTTAGCAGCTTGTGGAGAAGGCGGGGTATAAATTAAAGGTAATAATAATAATGATGATGATGATGAAGAGCCCCCAGATGTGTTCCTGCAGGGAACACTCCCCGACAAAACCCACACGTCTCAAAAATGATTGGGCTAGGTGGTCCCATTCCATGGGCACCCAAAGTGGGTGCCCCTATCCCACCATTATACCCCATGGATCATTGAACCCAATGGCAACATAGGGCATTATTAAAGGCCGCTGGGGGACAGGGGGTTTGAAGGAGTGCCCTCAAAACTGCAAAGAACCTGCAGGGGACTATCCCCTACAAAACTCCCAAGTCCCAAAATGATTGGGCCAAAGGGTCCCATTCCAGGGGCACCCAAAGAAGGTGCCCCTATCCCACCAGTATACCCTATGGGCCATTGAACTCAATGGCAACATAGGGCATAAACAAAGCACAGCAACCAGACCAGGTAGACACTCAGGCCACAGGGAAATGGCAGGGGAAAATGGCCTTTGCCAAGGGACTAAACCAGGCTACCAGAGGCCCAAAACAGCAAAGCAGAGCAGACCAGGAAGGGTAACCAAGCCCCCACCCCCCAAACCCACCCACAAGCACAACAACCAGACCATGGAGGCACTCAGACCACAGAAAAATGCCCTGTGCCAAGGAACCAAAACAGACTACCAGAGGCCCAAAATAGCAGAGCAGAGCAAAAATAATTTTAACAAACTAGACAATGTAATAAAATTATAAAGTGATTAAAACAAACAATCCCAGCCAGGCCAGGCCAGAGCCACCCCCAAAATCGCCCCCAGCAACCCACCCCCCCAAACACAAAACCACCCAGACACCTACCCAAAGCAGGAGGAAAACAGAAGGTTTTCTAAAAGATAGAAACAAAAACCTGTTTATAAAAATTCCCCAATCCCCTTCCCCACAATAATTGAAAAAAGGAAGGATCTCACCCAGTCAGATGCTGAAGTCCAGGTGCAGGATTCAGGATCAGGATCACCACATCAGAGAGCAGAGCAGCAGAGCACTGTGCCATAGCAGCAGAGGCTCAACACCAGCTCACATTCTCTCTATGGCAACAGGAACAGCAATGGAGTCCAGGGGGCCAGAGATGGTAAATAAATACCCTCTCTCTGCGCATGGACAGAACAGAACAGTTTGAAAATAAATTGTTCTGTTCTCTAATTCGCTTGAGGGGGGAAACATGCAATTCCATTGGACAACAGAAACAGGAACAGCCCTGCAGGGTCCTGCAAAGCCATATATTAGCAATCTGCAAAAATGCATGACTCTGATTGGTCAGAGGCCTCATCCTCCCTCCCCCTCACCCCAGCCAGAGGCGGGAAAAGGCCAGGAAAAGGCAGGAAGGCAATCACAGACTGCCTTTTGCCTTTCCCCAATGTTTTCTATGAAAGCAATAGCTTTACCAAATATTTCCAAATAATACCATAATTATTCGGAAATCAGGTATTCGGAAATACAAGATAGGCTCAAAAGCCTATATGGAATACCTATTTCCGAATATTTACCAAAAGGCTTCTATTTGGTAAATATTCGGCAAACCCTTTACCAAACTGACAGCCCTGCATCTGACAGCAATGCTGATTCTGTGAATTAGACCATGAGAAGGAGTGCAGGAAGGGTTGCATCAGTGCTTAGTCCTCATGCCCTCTCATATACACCCAGGAAAATGCTAATTAGCATCTTGGAATCAGCAATTTTTCACCAGGCCAGTTTGGCAAGGGATCCTGGAGGTTTCTGCCATCTTCTGGTCATGGAGCAGAGGGTTACTGGGGATGTATGCATCTCAGGGCTTTCTGCAGGGCTTTTTTTGTAGCAGGAACTGCTTTGCATATTAGGCCACACACACACCCCTATGTAGCTAGTCCTCCTGCACCTTACAGTAGGCCCTGTACTATGAGCCCTGTAAGCTCTTGGAGGATTGGTTATATCAAGGGTGTGTGGCTTAATATACAAAGTTCCTGCTACAAAAAAAGCCCTGTATTTGTGAATTTCCTGCATTGTCCAGGGGGTTGGACTAGATGACCCTGAAAACCCCTTACAATTCTATGGTTCTATGCTTCTATGAATATTAATTGAATGAAATAAAATAAAATAAATATCTGTACATCAAAATAAATTCAGGTGGGTAGCCATGTTGGCCTGATGCAACAGAACAAAGTTTGAGTCCAGTGACACCCTTAAGACCACTAGACTAAAACTTGGTTCTATTTATACATCAGTATTTCTTTTCCTCCAATTAGTGCAGGTTCCAAAAGAGATAACCATTTATACAACCACTCTGGCTCACATCCTGGAGTAGTAATGCAGCAATTTTCCTTTCTTGTACACCCAACTGTGCTGAAATAGGCTGCCCTATGCCAGAGAGCATGCAGCTTCAGATGATATTGCCCAAGACTGAGAATTTCCTTCCCAGGAACATGAGCCAGTAAGCTCAATATACTCACTAAATTAGCTGTCTCCCCCCATCCACAGATGTCTCAGGGTGTTTGCCAATCTAATAAAGTTCAACTACATAATCCACACAATCTTGCCAATACTTAGTTACAACCTTGGCATTGTGGTCACTGTTCCCAAATGATATAACAAACCTCTGCACCTCTCACCAGGTCTTGAGATCTGCTCACCAGGTCTTGAGATCTGCTGCACCTCTCACCAGGTCTTGAGATCAGTCCATGATCTGATTGGCTCTGTAACCAACTGTTCCATATTTAAATTGAATTTTTGCAAATAGAACCATTCTAACCTGTCAAAAGTCATCGTGTTGTTGTTCAATTGCATATGTGAAATACAACTTTTTGTTGTTCAGTCACACAGTTGAGTCTGACTCTTTGAGACCCAATAGACAAAGCCACGCCAGGCCCTCCTGTCTTCCACCTTCCTCCAAAGTCTACTCAAATTTGTGTTAGTTACATCAGTAATACTGTCCAGCCATCTCAACGTTTCCCGTCTCCTTCTTCTTTTGCCTTCTGTCTTTCCCCGGATCATCTTCAGTGAGTGCTCCCTTCTCATTTGGTGGCCAAAGTATTTGAGCTTCAGCATCTGACCTTCCAGGGAACAGTCAGGGTTGATTTCCCTTAGGACTGATTTGATCTTCTTGTAACCCAAGGGACTCTCAAGATTCTTCTCCAGCACCACAGCTCAAAAGCATCTATTCTTCTGCGCTCAGCCTTCCTTAGGGTCCAGCTTTCACAGCCATATATAACAACTGGGAATACCATCGCTTTTACTATATGGACTTTTGTTGGCAGGGTGATGTTCTTTAGGTCCTCCTCATCTGCCATTAGAGTGGTATCATCTGCATATCTGAGGTTGATGTTTTCCCCAGCAATCTTAATTCCAGTTTGTGCTTCATCCAGGCCAGCATTCCGCATGATGTATTCTGCATATAAATTAAATAAGCAGGGTGACAATATACATCCTCGTCAAACTCCTTTTCCTATTCTAAACCAATCAATTGTTCCATATCCCATTCTGTCAGTTGCTTCTTGACCCTTATATAGGTTTCTCAGGAGACATGTGAGGTGGGCTGGTACTCCCACCTCTTTAAGGACTTGCCACAGTTTGTTGTGATCCACAAAATCAAAGGCTTTAGCGTAGTCAATGAAACAGAAATAGACCTTTTTCTGATTTTTGCCACCTCTTCCTAATCTCTTCTGCTTCTGTTAGGTCCCTACCATTTTTGTCTTTATCATGGCCATCTTTGCACAAAATGTTCCCTTGATTTCTCCAATTTTCTTGAAGAGATCTCTTGTCCTTCCCATTCTATTATTTTCCTCTATTGCTTTGCATTGTTCCTTCAGGAAGGCCTCCTTATCTCTCCTTGCTGTTCTCTGGAAATCTGCATTCAGTTGGGTGAATCTTTCCCTTTTCACCTTTGCCTTTCGCTTTCCTTCTTTTCTCGCTATTTGTAAAGCCTCTTCAGAAAGCCACTTTGCTTTCTTACATTTCTTTTTCTTTGCGATGGTGCTGATTGCTGCCTTCTGTACAATGTCATGGACCTCCATCCATAGTTCTTCAGGCATTCTGTCTATCAATTCTATTTCCTTAAACTTATTCTTCACTTCCACTGTATATTCATAAGGGATGTGATCAAGGTCAAAACTGAATGGCCTAATGGCTTCCCCAGTTTTCTTCCGTTTAAGCCTGAATTTTACAATGAGTAGCTCATGATCTGAGCCGCAATCAGCTCCAGGTCTTGTTTTTGCTGTCTGTAAGGAGCATCTCCATCTTTGACTGCAGAGTATATAATCAATCTGATTTCTGTGTTGCCCATCAGTGATGTCCATGTGTTGAATTGCCTTTTAGGTTGTTGGAAGAGTGTGTTTGCTATGACCAGCTCGTTCTCTTTCACATGATGGTGAAATTAGCCTTTGCCCGGCTTCATTTTGTTCTCCAAGGCCAAACTTTTCAGTTGTTCTGGTTACCTTTTGACTTCCTACTTTGGCATTCCAGTCCCCTATGATGAGGAGAACATCTTTTTTGTGTTAATTCTAGAAGATGTTGTAGATCTTCATAGAAATGGTCCACTTCAGCCTCTTCTACATCAGTGGTTGGGGCATAGATTACTGTGATATTCAGGCCTTGAATTCAGCGGAAGCTCACAGGAGTACAGCTCCTGAACTTTTCTGTGGTTTCCCCCTCCTCCCCTCCACCTACCTAGCTTGTCCATTGAATAGTAGGTTCAGCTGCATAACAGTCCCTGGATGAGCTCCACCACATATTTTTCTACAAAACAACCCCTGGTGATATTGAATGGATTGCCTTGGATATGGACCAAGATCATTCTGTCATTTTTGAGATTGTATCCCATTACTGCCTTCCTCACTCTCATTAACTATAAAGGCCACACCATTTCTTCTATGGGACTCTTGCCCACAGTAATAGATGAAGTGATCCTCTGAGTTAAATTCGCCCACTCCTGTCCATTTTAGTTCACTGATTTCCAAGATGTCAATGTTCAGTCTTTCCATCTCTTGTTTGACCACTTCCAGATTACCTGATTCATGAATCTTACATTCCACATTCCAATGCAGTATTGTTCTTTGCAGCATCAGACTTTTCTTTCACCATCAGACACATCCACAGCTGAGCACCTGTAAGCCAAAATGCCCTCAAAAGAGGTTGGGAAATTGACAGGTGGGCACCTATGGCTTAAAAAGATCTAGAATCTGTGTATACAGGATTCCACTTCCAGAAATTATTTCTTAAATTTGCCAAGGACACTAATTAAGTAAAACAATCATGAATTTATTATAGAAAAATAGAGAACACACATACAAGTTAATGAATACATACAACAAACATACAGTCCTAATAAAAATAGAGAGAAATGCTTAGAGGTAACATAAGGATGGACAAACAGGGTGATAATTACCGATCGTAGTCTTCAAGGAAGGCTCCAATGGTGACAAACGAGGACTAGGGGGAAGGGACCCTCAACTGATCAGGAATCGGGGATGCATCTAAACAGCAAGAATGGGGTACTGCTAGATGCACACCTGTGGGGAGTTGGGTCACAGGTTATAAGGACTACCTTGAGCCCTTAGGGGATGGGAGGTACAGGGGCGGATGACAGTGGTCAGCTGGTGACCTCAGAAAAAGGGGAGGCTCCGCAATGACCATAAGGACTGGACTTATGCAGTAGCCAATAGCCAGTTTATTGGGGGCACATGATTGGCTGCCCATATCTGGCCAATGAACAGTCTTGGCCCTGGTTACCTGATTGGACCTCCAGGTAACAATGGGCCAAAGGGGGAGGCTCCAGGATGACCATTAAGGGAAAGAATGGGAGAAATGATTGGGATGGGGGTGATTAAAACTATCAAACTTATCTAAAAAGGTGACAATAGATGGCCAAATTGCTACCTAAGGTAACACCCGGTCTATACAAAGACACTTGGTTCTAGGTGAAGATGTTCTTCCTCTTCTTCATCCCTGTACTGGTACCAGTCTTTGTCTTGGGTTCCATTGGACAAAGACTTAGGCAGTCTGGCAAGATCCACACCTAAGATAAGCTTGATGGCTTTATGCATAGGTGACATCTGTTGAGTATGTGAGCCTCTCGCTTCGCTGTAATGGAGTCTAGCACTGTAGGAAGATAGCTGCTGGTGATGTTAGCCTTCCCATATGGATTCTATGGTCAAGGCTGGAAACTACTTGCCTGGACAGTTCCTGCCGGTGCACCTTCTTCCACTGCAACAGCTGAGATGGCAATCGCACGGAGCGACTGGAAACCCATCTGTTCTCCTGGTTAGCACTCTTTAAGAGACAAGGAGTGTTGCTGCAACGTTGTGACTATTAGTACTCACATAAGTCCCTACATTCTGGTAGACAAAACCCATGTTCTCCTGGCAGATGTGTGTGAGTTGTTTCTCCTGGCACCCTGGCAACCAAATGGGTGACTACAATGTTCTGAAATTAGGGGTCTTTTTCTCACACACCCTTTCGGTTTTGGCCCAGCTACTTCACTCTTTCTGTGGGTGCTTGTACTTGTCCTCCGCTCTTCCCCAGTAGCATATTGGGCACCTTCTGACCTGAGGGGCTCATCTTCCAGTGCCATATCTTTTAGCCTTTTGTTACTGGCCATGGGGTTTTCTTGGCAAGGATACTGGAGTGGGTTGCCATTTCCTTCTCCAGTGGATCTCATTGTGTCTGGGATCTCAGCTGTCGCCTGTCCATCTTGGATGGACCTGCATGGCAAAGCTCACAGCCTCACTGAACCACACAAGCCCTCTCGCCACGTCAAGGCAGCAATCCATGAGAGGGATATGAAATACAACATTGTTGGGTAAATTACTTACACTATTTATATTATATGAATTGCTGTTCTGATTATTGACAAAACTTGTTGGGTCTACATATAAATATTTATGCAAGAGGCTATTCAATCAGACAAAACACCATCTAAAATGTTAAAATGTTATCATAAAAACTAATTAAAAATAAGGGGGAGGGATCTTCCAGGAAGAGACTTCCTTTCCATCTTTCTCCTGGCCATGGTAAACCACATTCAGCAGAAAGGGGGGGATCCCCTGGGAAGGCACTTCCCTTCCACCTTTCTCCTGGCTGTGATGGCTGTGGCAAGAAGAAAAGGAGGATTTCCCTTCCACCTTTCTCCTGGCTGTGGCAGGCTGCAGGCAGTCGAAAGGTGGGGGTGACGTGCCCTCAGGAAGGAACTTTGCCTCTTCCATTTAAACCCTCCTTTCTGCTCCCACATCTTTTCACAGGAAGCTGAAAGTAAGGCCATCTAAACTCCTGTTTTCTGCTCCCAGCAGATAGCCATGGGGAGCAGAAAATAGTAGTAGTGGAAATGGCTCTGAGCCATTAAAATCAAATAAAGGAGCAACAGGGAGCTTCCAGTCACTCAGCTTTTTCTTATGAAGAGAAGAAAGCAGGGTAAACTTTTTTACAGTCTTAAAATAAGCAGTCCTTCTCTACACATTCAGTGCATCTTCCCACACATGCAAATACTCCATGATCCCACACAGTGGAAAAATAAAAGGACTTTCTGGATTTGGAAGATAAGTTTTAGACATTCCTAAACAGTGTGCCAATATACCCTAGCGTGATTTGAAGAACAGCTAGTGTGCTGCAAAAACACATTAAATAATTAAAGCCTCCTATGAGGCTGTGCTAGTGACAGTTAGTTCCAGCTTGCAATACTATGACAAAATGCCCTAGTGCCTACTAAAATATAGGAGGTGCCACAAAAACAATGATGATGATGGCCTAGAGACCTACTGTCCTTTTATGGAGGGGGGGGGGGGGGAGGAAAACAAGAAAAAATACCTTATCCTGGATTTGTCCACATTGTCCTCTCTGCTGTTCTATTTCCCTCGTGTTCACATGCAGTAACTATTCAACATATTTGGGGAGGGTTTAGGGATTGGGGTTTTAAAAAAAAAAATGTTACATCAGTGTTTATTTTGTTGTTTAATTCAGTATTTTTAAATTTTTATTTTCACCATGCCATTTATTAATTGTTTCAATCTTTAAAGTGAAAGATGTTCATGCTGCATCTGGTTCCCACTCAGTTTTTCTCCAACTGCCTCTGACTTCTCAGAACTCAGAAAATCTAGTATGTAATTTATGGTTTCAAGTTATAAATGGTTCTGGGTGGTCTAATACAGAATTTTGAAAATGACAGTAGTGTACAAAATGTGATGTATCACAAAGAGGAGGCCACACAGAAGGTACATTGCCAAATGGTAACTTTATTATAACCACAAAGGGGACATCAAGAGGAAACCTGGAACTGAACTGGCTAAGAGCAAAAGCCAGACAGAACTGGAACAGGAAAGTGAAACTGCTCTAGCTAAGAGACTGAATTCCAGCATTTTGTAATGCAGCAAGCCAGGAGAGACAAAGCACACTGCACAAATATATCTGAATCCCAAACCTGATTTTGTGGTTTTTTATTTCATTTGCAAATGCATTTACAACATGCATTTACAATGGTTCTATTTGCAACATATAACCCACTCCAGTATCCTTGCCTGCTGGAGAAACCCATCACCAGGGGTCGAACAAACATGTGGACAAAGGGGACTCAATAGATGTTGTTTACCTTGACTTCCAGAAAGCTTTTGATAAAGTTCCTTAGTAAGCTCAAGAGTCATGGAGTAAAAGGACAAGTCCTCTTGTGGATCAAAAACTGGCTAATTAATAGGAAACAGAGAGTGAGTATAAATGGGCAATCTTTGCAGTGGAGGACGGTAAGCAGTGGGGTGCCGCAGGGCTCAGTACTGGGTCCCATACTCTTTAACTTGTTCATTAATGATCTGGAGTTGAGAGTAAGCAGTGAAGTGGCCAAGTTTGCAGATGACATTAAATTGTTCAGGGTGGTGAGAACCAGAGAGGATTGTGAGGCACTCCAAAGGGATCTATTGAGGCTGGGTGAGTGGGCATCAGCATAGCAGATGAAGTTCAGTGTGGCCAAGTGCAAAGTAATGCACATTGGGGCCAAGAATCCCAGCTACAAATACAAGTTGATGGGGTGTGAACTGGCAGAGACTGACCAAGAGAGAGATCTTGGGGATGTGGTAGATAACTCACTGAAAATATCAAGACAGTGTGTGATTGCAATAAAAAAGGCCAACGCCATGCTGGGAATTATTAGGAAGGGAATTGAAAACAAATCAACTAATATCATAATGCCCCTGTATAAATCCATGGTGTGGTCTCATTTGGAATACTGTGTACAATTTTGGTCATCGCACCTCAAAAAGGATATTATAGCATTGGAAAAAGTCCGGAAAAGGGCAACTAGAATGATTAAAACTAGATTAAAAGTTTGGAACACTTTTCCTATGAAGAAAGGTTAAAACGCTTGGGGCTGTTTAGCTTGCAGAAACGTCGACTGCGGGGTGACATGATAGAGGTTTACAAGATTATGCATGGGATGGAGAAAGTAGAGAAAGAAGTACTTTTCTCCTTTTCTCACAATACAAGAACTCATGGGCATTCAATTAAATTGCTGAGCAGTTGGGTTAAAACGGATAAAAGGAAGTACTTCTTCACCCAAAGGGTGATTAACATGTGGAATTCGCTGCCACAGGAGGTGGTGGCAGCTACAAGCATAACCATCTTCAAGAGGGGATTGGATAAAAATATGGAGCAGACGTCCATCAGTGGCTATTAGCCACAGTATATTATTGGAACTGTCTGGGGCAGTGATGCTCTGTGTTCTTGGTGCTTGGGGAGGGCAAAGTGGAAAGGCTTCTCAACCCACTTGTGAACCTCCTGATGGCACTTGGGGGGGGGGGGGGGTTGGCCACTGTGTGACACAGAATGTTGGACTGGATGGGCCATTGGCCTGATCCAACATGGCTTCTCTTATGTATTGCAAAAGCTAGTCATGGCTATCTGAATTGCTAAGGACAATCAATAATAAAGCAGCATAGTAACCATATATACTCAACTCCAGAGTAATTGTCCTGGCTGATGAGCTTATTTGGAAGCTAGTATAAGTAACAGACAACTCCTGAGGTTCTGTTGATAATACCTATAAAACTCAATGGAAAGCAATCAAGGGCTTGGTTTAAAAGCTTGCTCTCAGTTTGCATGCAATACCCAGCTATGTATGAACACATTTGCCCCCCCCAGTCGGAATGAAGAGGCAGACACAAGTGTTGGGTTTTAAACCGGGCCGCTTTATTAACAATTAACAACTGTAACTGGCAGGGGGTGAAAAGACCAGACCAGACAAGCCCTGGGGTCAACACCTGGACCCCGCCTTGTCCAAAGGGCGAGCCACCCTGCCCCCAGCACAAGCCCGCCATATTCGGGTTGTAGCTGAGCGGCCAGGCCTCCAGCCATCACCATCTGGGCTGGCATCAATCCCCATGGAAAGATCCACCCAGGTGAGGCTCCCTGTGATCTGCATTCCCCGCACTGAGCCGTGTAGCCCATCTACGGTTCCTGCAGACCACCGCACCAACGGTGCTAGGCCATAGGTGCTCCCCTGGAAAACCCTGTGGCCAAACCTCCTCCAGCCACCGCCAATGCCAAGCCTCTGCTTAGGCATTAGCGCCCCAACAGGTGGCCCAGAGCCAACCGCACCCCCTGCCGAATTTCGTCTAAAAAGGCCCGGTTACCCACCTCAGAGAGATGAACGCCATCCGGCCGATACAGGTCGGCCTGCTCGACCCGAATGGCCGGATGGGGAAGAAAAATTCCCAATCCCCCTTCCATGGCTTTCCGAATGGCCCTATTGGCCTTGCGCCTGGCGCGTTCAACTCCACCCGGCGAAATGGCCTGCCTCCACACCCTACGCGGCAAAATTGCCAACCATACCAGAATAACACCAGGCCACCTCCGCCGAATTTCACGGAGGTCGGCCAACGCCTGCTGGGAGAGGGCCTTCCCCCGCAGCAGGCCCAGGTCATTCCCACCCAAATGAATGACAAGGATGTGTGGAGGTGGGGCCTTCCGCTCCCTGAACAACAGGGGCATAATCCCGGGCCAGCGCAGACCCCGACGACCCAGCCACTCCACAGTAGCCCACGCACTGAGGCCGAGCTGGGTGCCAACTAGAGACCGTCTGGCGAAATGGGCAGCCCAGAAAACCATGCTGTGCCCACAGATGAGAACCCGACGTCTCTCACCGCGAGCCACAGCACCTGAAAAGACAAACAAGTGTCAACATAACATGGAACAAGCAACCCAATCAAGCCCTCCACCTACCCATTGGGTGCCAGGGGGCACACTCAAGTTTTGTAGCCCCTGACGCCAACGGCCAATGTGCCGTATGGCAGAGAGCGTATAACACAATGAAGCGGCTGTGGAGGCCGCCCCAATCCGGAAGGGGGGGGGCCTGAGCCCCTTGTATGGGATATGAAAACCCCAAGGTGGACCCGTCCTGAAAGTGCCTAGCATCTGCCTTACACGGGTATGTAGACAACAACCTATTGAGTGCCGGCGGGTGGATGGGGCTGGGCCCCTTTACCAGGGGGCTGGTGACCACCACCGCTGCCACCGGGGCGCTTGCCGCCCGCTCCGGGCTTCGATTTGCTGCATGCCAAAAGCGCATGCGCCCCACTGCAAAGCGGGCACTCATGCCGGAACTTACAGGGTTCCCTGGGGCACACACCCTTAGATGCGAACTCCCAACACAACCGGGTCTGAACCGGCTGGCCCGCAGAAACGTGGGCCCCTGTGGTAGACTGCTGCTGCTGCAATTGCTGCACTAAATGGCCGCTATCAGACCTATCACCAGCATTCGGTTTCGCCGGGGACATAAGCTGCAACCACAGCTGCTGATTTATTTGATCCCACGGCATCCCAGGATTGACCGCAGCCCTCATACGGAAGGCCTCGTCGTACTGCAGCCATGCTGCACCAACGAAGTCCATATAAGCCCTATAGACTATGTCTATATACTGAAAAAGGGCTGCCGCCCGAGCCGGCTGCACTCTCGCGATGACTCCAGCGTAGATAAGGAATCCAGGCAACCAGTTCGCCCAGGACCTATCAACCTTCCTACGTTTTAGTTTTTCTTTCTCCTTGTCATCGAGCTCCTCCTTACTTTTCTTTTCGAGCTCTCTGAAAAGGAGACCAAACACATCCACATACTCCCCGCGGAGAATTTTCTCACACGTAGCGGCCGTCAGATGATCCCCCAAAGGCAAGGAGGTGTCGCCGTAAGGGAGGATGTGGAAAGGAATGCTAGCATAAGGGTTGGGGGGATAGAACCACCCGCTACCCTGGGCCACCGGCCACGCCCCCTGAAAAAGAGCCGACTGCTGACCGCCCCAAGGTAAAATGCCTGGTGTAGGCGGGGCGGCAGGGGCCGCAGGTGGCGCCGCAGAGCCCGCCAACTGGCCGCTTGGAGAAAAACCCTGACCAGGGAGAGGGCTAGCTCCATGAAAGCCCCAAGTCCACGTCTGGACAGGACTCGACTGCTCCGTAACTCCCAGTTGCCCTAAACCCCATGCTGCCCCACCCGGCACCACTGGGGGGGGAGGAAGTTGAATGGGGCCCCATGGCCACCCTTGAACTGGCCAAAGAGGGGGCTTACCACCATCACCCGGGAAGACACCAGGGCCTCCAGGGGTCTGCTGCGCGCCGCTACCAGATGCACCAATGCCAATTGCCGCACCAGATGGACCCTCCTCTGGATCCTCCTCCTGCTCCGGCTCACGAGGCGATTCAGGCCCGGGTGGCCCACCCTGCAAGGCAGATAAACGTGCGAGCACTTCTGCCTCAAAAGTAAGCTGTGCCGAACGGCCGGAGGCACGGCGACGCCCCTCCCAAATGGGAGCGCCCCTGGTGACCCTATCTTGTTCCAAGGCATCCAGCTGGCTCATAATGGCGAGCCTCACCCTCTGCCCTTGCCCCGGTTCCTCGACTGGAGTGCCCTGCTGGCCCCGCCCACGGGGTGGACGGGCAGGCTGTTTACCCTTTGACTTGTCCTGTCCTTTTTTAGGAGCCATTTTGTTTGGTGTAAACAGCACAGGTCACAAATAGCAGCGTCTGCCGCACCAGGGCTCAAGGTTCCCTACAAACTACCACCCCACCAGAGGAGTATGTTGGACCACACAGGCACCCAAAGGTGAATGTCAGAAGGCCGCACTGGAGTATGTTGTACCACACAGGCACCCAAAGGTGTATGTCAGAAGGCCGCACTGGAGCAGTGCCACCACCAAAAAACCCAAACCACCAAGGCAAAAGTCTGGGGCAGACCAAAGAGTGACTGGCTAGCTGCACCAGCGTTTATATTAAGCCACCAAGCAGCCTGGAAGCAGGGGTGGGGGGTGGGAAGGTGGCCCCGGAGTGGCACAGATTGCCTTTCCTGAAGGGGGGAGGGGGGGGATGGGGGCCAAACCTATCACTCCCAACCAGTGCCCCTCCTAGTCAGCCACAACCAGGGGGCAACCCCCATGCCCAACTACACTGAAGTGGCTACCAGCTATAGGGCCCCGAAAATCAACAACGAGGCTGAAGCCTCACTTGCCGCACGCCTGCGAACTGCCTGCAAACGGGACCGCTGCGCTCCTTCCCTCGATATGCGGGGTAAGAATAGCCGCCTCACATAAGGGAGCCCCCCGGCGACCCAAGGCCCAAGGTGTGCACCGCAGCGCGCGCGCACCCCTGCCCCGGCCTCCCGGCCACCCGACGCCCAGGCAAACCCGGATTCACCACGCCGCTTGGGAGAGCCTCTTCGGAGGAAAAAAGCCGCCGCTCGCGCCTCCGCTACAGGAAAAAAGCCGCCGCTCGCGCAAAAAGCCGCCGCTCGCGCCTTCACCGCAAGCGAAGAAGCCACGCCACGCAGTCCCAGCCTGATCAGGCCTCGTCACCGACCCAACCGGCACGTGGCTCTCATACAGAGAGCCAAAAGGAACTGCGCACAGAGGGGGCGGGAGCCGGGGCTTATAAAGCCCCAGCTCCGCGCCTAAAACAAACACCCGTATGTCGGGTGATGTCGCCCCTCCCTCCTTCCAGGGAGGCAAAGACGGCCCCCAGCCTAAGCGCCGGCAAGCCGGCTTGGCTGGGAAGGGGCCGAACCTTATTTCCATTACCTGACAAGTCTTTCTGCTACATAGAGGCTACTTGATCACTTATGAAGAGATTGATTTGGGCAAAAAAATCATCACTTTCAGTTCCTGGACCAATGTACAATTAGCTAAGCATCATGCTGTAGGCTATGACAGCCTGATTTGAAAGTAGAGTCTGCAGAACCAAGAAGTTGCACACATAGGTTGGTTTTTCCTTCCTCCTTTTTTTGAAATGAATTACATCTTTGGTCTAGCAGCCCATTTTCTCCTTTGCCTGTTGTAGCAGTGAGAATTGGCACAGCCAGAAGTGGGACACTAAAAACTTTGTTTGGTGCCAGGGTTAGATCAAGACATGCTGAGGCCCTAAACCACAATAGTTTAAGAGGTCCTCTAGCATCACCTAATAAAGCATATTAACATTGAATTTAGTTTTAAAATGTATATAAAGTGGTTTCATAAACTGAGGCCCTAAACTGTAGCTTACTTGGCTTATGTGTAAACCCTGCTCTGCTCGATATAGGAAAGGGGTGGGGTGACCAACCTTAAGGCAGGGCCTGGAGTTCTCCCAAAATTACAACCAATCTCCAGACTACAAAGATCAGTTCCCCTAGAGGAAATGTCAGTGTTGGCATTACATCCCTTTGGAGTACCCTTACCTCCCCAAATTCTACGCTCTCCAGGCACCTCCCCCCAAAAATCTCAAGGAATTTTCCCAGATTAAATTGGCAAGGAGAGGCAAATCTAGATAGCCTTTTTGTTAACACCACATGCTTTAAATGTGCAATGCTCACATGTGAACCATAATTGACAAATTCAAGCCAGTGATACTCAAAACACAAAGGAGGACTGGAAAACGTTCATCACTGATTTCCATTTAAAATAAGTTGAAAAATCCTATTTGAGATTTGAGTGGAAGCATGGGTTCTTTTCCTTTTACATCACTCCTTCCCACCCTCTCTCAAAAAATCATGTTTGGGTTTTTTTAAAAAAAATTAAAATTCTCTCCTTGGTATTATGGCAAAAAAAAATACAATCTTTTAAAATGCTAACTGTATTATACTTGTCCCCAAGGGATTCAATGGTACATGTGTAATGTGGCCTAACCAGTTTGTCTTAGCAAGACCTTACCGTGTTGATTTGAAACAGCTGAACTAAATCAACAGCTACCTTGAGCCAGAGGCCTTTGGAGAGCAATTAGAGTCAAAGCTTGGGTTTTGAACCCAATGTGCTCTGTCAGTCCCAATGATTTGTGTTTGTTGTACTCAGCCTCATTTCCTGAGTGAAACATAAAGCTGTATAAAGAGGAAAAATTCCCAAGATTCAAAAATATTTGACCTCAGTGCATTTGCAAGCATGAAAGTACACATGTCTAAATGACCATTTTGGTTTATAGTACAAAGTTCTATTGATGTTGGCAGGCTGAGCTTCCCCATGTCAAAGCCACATGAATGGTTTCAGGTTTCAGCCAAAAAATGTTTTCCACATGCTTTAGTGTGGGCCAATTTACACAGCAGATCTGCAGGGCTGTGGCCAAGTACTTCATAAAGGGCTGCCTTCTTTGGGATCAGGGAAACCACAACAGACACATTGCTAATGCAATCTAATTATCTGCTTGAATATTTTTCCAGATGTATCCAGTGTCTAAAAATACTGCAATAAAAGGTATTATTTGTCTCCCTTGGCCTGAAAGAGTGGCATAAAGAACCTGCTTGTCTAAAGGGAAAGTTATGACAGTGTAATTCTATGACTGCATTTAAAATCAGTCAAACAAAACAGAACACCCTGAGGGTTGGCCATTTGATGCTTCTCATTTGAATTAGCCTATGAAACAAAAAACATGACTGAATGGGGAGATTCTTTTTCACTAAAAGATGCATGTCACAATTATAAGTTAATTTCCTCCATTTGTGGTTCATAATTTGATTTGGAATTGGTCAATTTAATGTACGACAAAGACACTCAATGTTTTTCATTGGAACAAAACTAGTGCTCACTGCATCATATGCTGTGCTATGTATGACAGTGACATGATTTCCTTTCCTTTCCACTACTTAGAATCATTTCTGGTTCTCTGTCATGGTTTTCAGGTTCTTGAACAGCGAGAAATAGAAAGGAGAAAGTCTCATAATGGATTCAAGTGATGAATGTTTTGCAGCATGTATAAAGTTCCTCTTTTACTATATAATGCAATGCATACAAAAAAGGCGAACTAAATATGAAATGAGCTCTTTGTCTCTCATAGTTTTATTACCTCTTTTTCCAGGCTAGTCAAAAACATGATGAAACATAGTGCTTAATATACACAAACCCCTTTAGATGCTCCCATGTGAACAATAGTAGGACTAGACATATCTGATGATGTCAGTTTTGATTCACAAAAGCTTACATCCTGGAAAATTTCATTTGTCCTTAAGGTACTACCAGACTTGAATTTTGTTCTACAGACTAACACAACTGTGAGTGCAGAAGAGAGTGACCAGGGTGCAGAGGAAAGTGATGAGGATGATTAAGGTTTGGGAGACTAAGCCTTATGAAGAAAGGCTGTGGGAACTGGGTGGGAATGTGAAGCCTGGAGAAGAGGAGGTTGTAGGAGATATTTGAAGGGCTGTCATTTGTGAGGAGGCTAGGGTTCTATTTCAGCTGATAATAGAGGACAGAAATCGTAATAATGAGTTTAACCCTCCCAAGGGAAAAAACCCAACTATACTACTTTGGCATAGGGGGTCAAAGTAACCCCATATTACAGCAAAATACAATGAAAACCTGATAGCTCTCAGTCATTATTTATTAAGAAAAAATTCAGGACTCAGGAATAACTCCCTTCAGAAATGCAGGACAAAGGAGAGCAAAATTTAGAATTGGGGTAAAAAATACCCCTCGTTGAAAACGTCAAAACTCCCAAATTGACCCTATCATTTTCAAAGCAGAAGACACAGCTTTGAATCTGTAAAACCATTTATTTTTAAGAAAACAATCATTATGAACTGCTACAACATTGAAACTTTACCTGATAAATAAGGACAAATGGTAGCAATTAACTCAGAAAATGCATGGCCAGGGGTCACAGGTGAACAGTTCAGTGCACAGGTGGCTATGGGTCATCTAGAATAACTTCTCCCTGTAAAGTTGAGATGGTCAAATCAGAAGTTTGGAAAATCTGAAGGTGAACAGTTCAGTGCAAAGGTCAACTCAGTGAACAGGTGGCTGGGGTCATCTGAAGTACTTCCACCACCCCAGATATGTAAAGTTGAAATCACTCTAAGGCTTGCAAAATTTGAAGGACAAGGGGAAGCAATTAGCTCAGAAAACAGGAGGCCAGGTATCATCTAGAGTTCCAGGCTTAATGGCTCCTTCTAATCTGAAAATGTGAGGTTCAGAAGATGCCCTCAAACATGTCTAGGCTTATCCTGTTGGGGGACAGAACAACCCCATTTCCAAAACTGCAGTAAAGTTCAATTTAAGCTTTTCCATATGTCTATAGGCACGAGGGAAGCTTTGACAGAGCACAAACGCAGAGCTTTTACCTGCTCCTACTATATACTCAACAATTCAGGTTGCAAAGACTGGTTTCCCTGTGGGTTGTTGCAACCCACAATTCCAAATGTGGTGTAAAGCCTCAAAGCCAAAAAAAGTCTATAAATATGTTTTTACTGCTTGCTTTACCTTTCAATAAAATGGAGATAACAAGTGTTGGTCCATCTATTTAAACATGGGGACATTTTTTTCAGTATTTGTTGGGGTAAATAAAAAAACCCAGTAATGATTATGCATGCTGCTTTCATTTTCAAGCCAAGTCTACTGGAAGCCAGATGGACCCTATATACCATTCTGATGAAACCCAAAATTAAGAAAGAAAGGCAGTAGGAAGGGAAAAGAGGGAGAGTACTGCAGTTCATTGAGGAGAAGGCTCAACAGGAGTTTGGTGCCTGTAGAAAGCTTTAAATGGGCAAATTATTTTTTTCATGATTTCCTGGGTCAAAAAAAACACCCAGTTGCTTGGAAGAGTTAAATTAAAGTTGGGGAGATAGAAACAATAAGATTTTGTTTTAAAAAAATAAAAAAACAGTATTCCAACAGTTCAGTGGTAGAATCAGTTGCCCAGGGATGATGTGAGCTCTCCTTCCTTGGAGATGTTTAAGCAGAGATTGGATTGCCAGGGATAGTTTAGGTCATCCTGCATAGTGCAGGGGACTGAACTGGGTGATCTTTAGGCCCCTTCCAACTTTTTTATTCTATGATTCTAGGACTACCCACCTGAAGCAGAATCACAGTGTGTCTACAGCTGTATCCACTGTATCGGAAAGAACAGCTGTATCTGCTGTTAATAAAGGTTCAATTCATAACAGAATATTTATTCACATTAAATTTTATTTAGTTAGTTAGTTAGTTGTTTCTATTTTTATTCTGCCTCCCCCCAAGAAGGCTCAGGGTGAATCAAAACAAACAGTATCAGTAGATGAAAACAGTTTAAACAGCATAAATTGATTAAAATGTGACAGTTTCAGAAGCTAGAGCTGCTGGGCCATTAGAGATCTTGTTAATCTGGACCACACAGAAGTGGGGAACTTCAACAAGGAAAGCCAACTTTATTAGACACCTGCCATCTCAGCCAAAGACCTGGCAGAACAGCTCCATTTTACAGGTCCTGTGGAATGGTAGAAGATCCAGCAGGGCACTGATCTAAAGTGAGAGCATGCTCCACCAGGCCAGGGCTAAGCAGACATTTTTGGGGCCAGAGATGGCCAGCAGATGTTGGTTAGCTGACCATAAAGCTGTTTGGGGCACATATGGGAAGAGACAGTCCCTCAAATGGGATTAGGAGGTTAAAGGCTAGTCAGGCAATCTGCTTGGAGGAGATCTGGCAAAGAAATCTCTGGTGTGGATAGCAGGGCTTTTTTTTCTGGAAAAGGAGGTGCTGAGACACTCAAGAGGGAAATGAAGGAAAAACACATGGGTTCTTCTCATGAACTTTTAAATATTTTTTGAGAATTTTGTTTCCATGAAGAGGTTCCAGAATTCTGCATTCCCCCAGAAAAAAAAGTCCTGATGGATAATAATAAAATGAAGTAGAAAAGGAATAACCAGGTTATTGCATAACCTTGTTAATTTCATTGGCGATGCAGCAACTTTCCTGGTCACCTAGCCAGTAGGAAAGGACATTTTTGTTTTCAGCACGGAGTATTTGGTAATACTTTAACTTTTTAAAATCTGTGAAGACTACTGCAATGATGATATGCATGAATGGGCAACTAGTAAAAAAATTCTACCTTCCTTCAAATCCGAGGTGAAGCTCTCCCAATAGTCAATGTTGGAATACTGTTTTTTAAAAAAATAAAATCTCATTACAGATTTTTAAAAAGTGAAGGCATTACCATATACTCAGTGCTAAAAGCAAAAATGTCCTTTCCTATTGGCTAGGTGACCAGGAAGGTTCCTAGTTATTCTTTTTCCAACTTCATTTTATTACTATTCACACTAGAGCTTTCACTGCCGCCTTGCCAATTTGGTGTAGTGGTTAAGTGCATAGACTCTTCTCTGGGACTCTTAAGTGTGCAGACTCTTTTCTGGGAAAACCTTGTTTGATTTCTCACTCCTCCACATGCAACTAATGGAGTGGCCTTAGTCTGCCATATCAAAGGCTTCTGTCAGATCTAATAATAATAGTGGTGCATTCTCTTTAACAAGATTAAGGTAGTGATCATCCACCAGTGCCATAAAAGCCATCTCTGTCCTGAATCCAAATGTGAATCCAGATTGAAAAGGATCAAGGGCAGATGTCTCATCAAACTATTCCTGGAGTTTCTCTGCCAATACCTATTCAGTAACTTTTCTTGAATAGGAAAGGTTTGAAACAAATCTATAGAATTAGTGAAGACCTGTTTATCTAAGGATACCTTCTTGATTAATGGTCTAATGATCACCTCGTTCAGGGGCCATGGGAGGGAAAAACCCTTCCATTAAAGAGGAATTAATGCCCTCCTGCAGGATTTTACAAGCTGAGAAAGGGATGGATCTGAAATATAAATAGCAACCTTCACACTCCCCAGGACCCTGTCAACATTGATCAAGAAAACAAAATTGAACTGATCCAAACAGCTGCAACTAGATAGTGCTACAGATGCCTCTACTGCATCTCTACTGATTAAATTAGCATCTAAGTCTAAACAGATTCAAGAGATTTTATCAGTGAACAACAGAGTAAAGGCATCACAGCTAAATGCCAAAACACTAATATTTGAGGAATCACTCTTAGGAGTTGTCAACTGCCTAACTGTGTTGGATGTGGGGGCGTGGCGTCGGTGCGAATGGCAGCGGACGTGTGAGGCTTCGGCTCCCGACCTGATCTCCCCACCCTCCCTCACTGACACAGGTTACCACATCGAGTTTCTCCTCAGATTATGGGAAAATCGTCCCACAAGAAAAGTAAGCCCGTTTCTGCCAGCGCTCGGCTCCTTGAATCTTTTTTTGAGTCAAGCTCCCGATTAAGCTGTTCCCTGTCAAGGCCGACTGACTCACCCAATATGGCGGACGAAGCTGTCAGCCAGCCTTCTTCCTCAGATCTTCTCACTATTAAAGAGTTTCGCAGCACCCTGAACTCTTTCAAATCGGACATGCTTGATAACATAACTACCATACTTAGGCCGATCACAGAGCAACTGAGTGCTATGCAGCTCACCCTGCAAGAAGCCACAGCAACGGCTAATTCAGCCTTGGAGACAGGCATCACTAATCAAGACGACATCCGCCATCTTCAGGCCCACGAACGCTGGGCCACAGAAAAAAATCCTAACCTTGGATAACAAAGCACGGGAACGGCACGTCAAACTTAGAGGTTTTGATGAGCACGAGGAGGGATCTTCAGACCTTGCCGCTTTCTTAGCATCCTGGCTAACAACTGCCCTTCGTTTAGAAGACGGCATTGCCCCACACATTATGCGCGCTTATCGGTTGGGCTCAGCATATTCCCCCCGCTCCCGTGGCTCCCGTGATGTTATTATAGAATTAGCCGACCTCTGTGTCAAAAAGAAGATCTTAGATACTGCCAGAAACCAAAGTGGTCTTGCATTTAAAGACAAGCGTATTTTAGCGTTTCCAGACCTTTCTGCAGAAACTCTGCAAAATAGATACATACTTAAACCAATAGCCCAAAAACTGGCTGCAGCAAACATCCGCTACAAGTGGTCGCCGTCTGGCAAGCTCATTGTACACCATCAAGGGAAAACCTGGACTATTGAAGACCCAGACGCAGGCTTGTATCTGCTGCAAACACTTAACCTAGATGTCCCAATGGAGCTGGATCGCAAAACACAGAAGCGTAAATGGACCTTTGCATCGCCACCAAAGGATCACAAAATCTCAGTCCGCACTCCTGAATTAGCTCGTGATCCAGACTCTGTGCAAGTTTTACAACCCATGACTTCTCCATAAACCTGTGTTGTTTCATCGCCCTTTCTTAAAGAAAGGGTTTTAAATGCTTTGCAATATCGGAGGGAGGGAGGGGGAGGGAGGGCAACAAGGGGCCGCACTCTCCAGCTCCTGAACATGGTGGGGATGTCTAGTGGGAGGGTAAGAGGTTCCCTGTCCTGGGTGGTTTCCTGGGACCCACGAGTTCTCCCTGTTTGTTTATTTCTAGTAATATTGTTGAATTTATCAGGGAATGAGAATGTTCCTCCACGCCTACTTTTGCGAACTACACAATATAGTAATCTGATCGTGGGGGAAACAGTAAAGGGGGGTGGGGGGAAGGGGGGGGAAACCGTTTACATGCGCTGGCATTTTCCTTGTTTTGTTACTAGATACTCTGGTTATTGTTGGATCAGTTATGCAAGTATGCCATCTACTGGACAACAAGTGAATTTGCAAGATTTTTTACTGACATGTGTTATATTCTTTCGTGTTTCTGTTAGTTTTTTAAGGTTAGACATGACTCTCCCACCAGTGGACTATCTTAGAGATAATCTTTCCTTGTCCCTCTGCCTTGTAGATTTGTCACTTGAGATATGGGTCCCTCTTCTTTCAGGTCTATTCCCATTCTGTTGGCTGGGTTTGATAAATTGGCATAAGACACCAAAGCAATTGGGCCCGACCCCTGTAGCTTTTTACTTTCTAGTACTCCACCATGCGATTGCTATAAACACACTACTCAGTATCACCTCACACTTGCTCCTATGCCTAACGCCCTACTACACTAGTACAAGGATTTATATTATGCTCCTTTACCATGACCGCAGTTTTTTGCCTCCTCACCAGATACCGATTGGATTCCCCAACCCCTGCCAAAGTGCCTCTTGGAATCTCATTAGCTTCCAGGAATAAACTAATGTAATAGGTCTGCCACCTTTGAAGGGATAAGGTATCAGCTGAGCTTTCAGCTAATGTCTGACCATGACACTGCTGTTAGAGCTGATTTTTGCACAGCAAAAAGGGGGAAGCTGCTTTAAGAATAATGTTCTCAATGTAGATTACAAAATTGTTGCCTTAATTTTGGCACAACATCTGAAGAAAATTTTGCTGACTATTATACATTGAGACCAAGCAGGCTTTCTGCCAAGAAGATACCTTAAAGACAATGTTAGGACAATATGTAACATATTGGCGTACTATGAGAATAATCCGGAGAAGCAGTTAGCCTTAATCTGCTTAGATGCAGAGAAGGCTTTTGATAACATTCGTTGGCAGTTTATGATACAACAATTGAATAGTATGGAATGTGAGAACTTTTTGAAAATGATACAGTCTTCTCAAAGAGCAAAGGTGATGGTGAATGGCGAATTATCAGAATCAATTGTCATTCAGAAAGGTACAAGACAAGGCTGTCCATTATCACCGCTTTTGTTTATTTTATGTTTAGAGATTTTGAACAAACAAATAAGAGAAGATCCAAATATTAGGGGTGCGCTGGTTAAAGGTGAACAACATAAATTGAGGGCATTTGCAAATGACTTCAATTGATTCACTGATAAGTAAGATTAACCAATTTGGTCACTGGACAGGAATGAAGATAAATTATGGCAAAACAAAATTTTTGGCCAAAAATATGACAACAGAACAAATTCAATCTTGTCAAGAAAAGTCCAGATTTTCTTATGAGAAGAAAGTGAAATACTTGGGTATTTATATTTCAAACAAATACAGTACTTTAAAGGCAGATAATTATGACAAACTGCTTAAAGAGATTAAAAGAGACTTGGAAAAATGGCAGGACTTGAATGTATCATTAATGGGAAGAATAGCTTTGATAAAAATGAATATATTGCCAAGATTGTTATTTTTATTTCAAACTATTCCGGTACTCCTAACTAATGCTTTTTTTTTTTTCAAGAGTTGAACAAGGATATCTGTATATATCTGGCAGGAAAAAAAAGCTAAGAATTAAACTTAAAGCACTACAAGACTGTAAAGAAAGAGCAGGTCTGGGCCTCCCAGATTGGCAACTCTATTATAGGGCCTCAGTATTGACATGGCTTAGAGATTGGGTCTTATTGCAAGATAGAAGACAATTGTCTCTGGAGGGCCATGAACTTACCCAGGGCTGGCATGCATATTTGTGGTACCAAAGAGTAGAAGGACATTCTTATTTTAAAAACCACTGGCAATGGAAATCTCTCTATTATACATGGATATGATTAAAACTGAAAATCTATAAAAGAATTCCGAGATAGGTATCTCCATTTGAAGCATTCACACCACCAAATCTTTTAAAACCAGATCAATGTTAAAAATATGAGGAAATACTGAAACAAGATAATCAATTGAAAACCAAGGAAGAACTAGAGAGTAAGAACATTAATATGAGTTGGTGGCTTAGAACACAAATAGTGTCCAGATATGTTAAAGATAAGATAGTATTGTTTAATGTTCAACAACATCTGTTTGATAAAATTTTCCTGGGTCCTCAGGAAAAACTGATCTCGAAAATATATTCTTATCTACTACAGATGGATGCAAGATGAGATTATGAAGGACTGTATGGTACAATGGGCTAAGAATATAGGGTGTAGTGGAGGTGTGTGCATGCTCTAAGGAGTAAAAAGCCGACGCCTTCCCCCTCAAAGAAGGAAAAAGATTTATGACCTAAAAGGAATGTAAACATTCCTACTACAGTGTGAGAAATAAATAGGAGAGTGTCTAAGGGAATAGAGAATAGTCTGACTCCAAAACTCAACTGCTGCGTGCGGTAAGAAAACTTTTATTGAACTTTCAAGATAAGGAGTCGACACTAGCCATGAATGATTGCTTAAAATGGCGACTACCGTGAAAGGGCTATCTGAGCAAATGACGCAATTTCAAAACTTAATGTTAGAATCTAATGAGAAAATTAGAGCTGAAATTGCAGAAGTAAAAAAGGAAGTGTCCCAATTAAATATGGAATTAAAAGGAGTCAAAGAACTGGCATTGAAAGCTGAAAATGCCACAAAAGAAAATAAGGTGCAGATTAACCAGCTGAAGAAACAAATTACTGAGCTTTCGGACAGGAATAGAAGTGCCAATTTAATTGTACATGGAATCTCAGAAGAAGTGGATGCAAAACAGCTAGAGAAGAGCATGATGGAATGGATTTCAGAGCAGGGAATAAAATTAAATGAAGAGCAGTTTCAGTTTCATTACTGAAAAGGCCCTGTCCCTGATGGATTTCCGACGAGCAGTTCACAGAGTAGAAGAAGAGGAAGGGAACCACGCCCTGTGATAGTTAAATTTGCGAGGGAGAAATTACAACAACAAGTATTTCTAGCTCTGAAAAAAACAAACAACGGGAACATAAAGGGGAAAAGGTGTTTGTAAAGCAAGATTTTTGTCAGGAAATATTGCAACAAAAGAGCTTAATGAAACCATATGCTGAGAGGTTCTTCCAGAACAAAATACAGTTCACATGGGCTTATCCAGCTTCTATAGCAATTTTCAGAGAGGGGAAAAGACTGATGGCAAGAAATCCAGCTGAAGCAGTGAAACTACTAGAGAAGTTGGGAATCGACCCAGGAGACACTGGCCCCCAACCGATGGAGGAGACTTCAATATTGGAAGAAGGAGAAGAATCTTCCACACACCAGGACAAACGGCAAAGGACGCTCTCATAAGAAAAGGGAAGTATTCATAAAATAAAATAAGAGGTCATAAGTTAAGGATATAATTAAGTATGAAGAAGGGGGGGATGTGCATACCCAAAGACATAGAGAGGGGATGAGAAATCACCATCAGTTACAAGCTCTATATCAGGGGCAGGAGGGAGGGGGTGGGGGAGGAGGGGGGGTAGGGCTGTTGGGAAACAGGAAGGGAAGGATAATAAAAGTAAATGTTCGGCCAGAAGGACGGGGGAATTTTAGTGTAAAAGAATATGGTTAGAATGTTGAAGATGCTTTCACTGAACGTCAATGGTCTAAATTCTAATCTCAAAAGGTATAGACTTGCTAGATTTATAAAGCAACAAAATATAGATATTAGGTGCTTACAGGAAACACACAAAGCCAAAAAGGATACTAAACCATTATTTAATGACCCACAGTGGGAGGTTTTAGCTGAAGCAAGAAGTACTGCAAAAGCAAGGGGAGTGGCAATTTTGGCACACAAAAGGAATGATATTAAATTGATAGATGTATTAAGTGACGGGGAAGGAAGATATCTCTTGGCTAAATGCTCCTTTCAAAATAGATTGATAACATTGATAAATATTTATGCCCCAAACAAAGGAGGGAAAAAAATTCTAGTAAAGGTTTTACAAAAGTTACAGAGGTTCTCTGAAAGAGAAGTAATAATAGCAGGAGATTTTAACACTGATGTCACTAAAGACAAGACAATTAGGTGAAAAAAGTGAAATCTGATAGAAGCATACAAGGCTTTAGGTTTGAACCCCCAACCAACTCACTTTTCTAGCAGGCGCAAAAGAGCTTCATGCTTAGATCATATAATCTTTCAAAGATCAAATAAATGGGAATTGACAAGAATAACAACGCATCCAATATGGATCTCTGATCATGCCCCATTGAGTATAGAAATAGAAATAAAAGGTGAACAGGTTAAAAGAATATGGAGATATAACAATATAATTATGATTAAAGAAAAACATAAAAAAATTATGGAAAATCAGTTAAAATTATATTTTAAGGAAAATAGAGGGACAGTGGCCACAGATATTCTTTGGGATGCAGCTAAAGCAGTAATCAGGGCACAATGCGTAATGAAGGAAAAGGAAATTAAAAAAAGAATGGTTTTCTAATAAGACAGGAAAAATACAAGAACTGGAAATGCTACAGAGACATCAAGTAAAAAAATGTTGCCCAGATAGGCAAAAATTAATTAAAGAACTTAAGAGACAATTAGATTCTCTTGACTCTATGGCACTCTGGAAAAAACAAACTATGGTAAGGAATGAATTTCAGAGGATCACAATAAACTCAAATCGGAGATTGGCAAACTATTTGAAAGGTAGAAGGCATAAGCAAAGGGTGAAAAGTATAAGAACACATGCAAATACAACGCAGAACCCGAAGGAGATTAGAGAAGCCTTCCTGGATTTTTATAAAACTTTATATGCCATAAAAGTCATAGTTGAATTCGTGGAGCAAATAGGAATAAGTTTAAAAGATCAGGATAAAGAAAGTTTAGAGAAAGAAATCACTACCCAAGAAATAGTTGAGGTAATAAAAGGTTTAAAAACTGGCAAATCTCTGGGATTAGATGGTTTACAGCAGAATTCTACAAGGAAATGAAAGGAATATTGATCCCAGAACTGCAAACAGTGTTTAATACTATCCTAAAGGGAGGAAGGGCTCCTAATACCTGGAGGAAAGCAGAAATAACTTTAATAGTGAAACCTCAGAAGGATCCTCAAGAAGTGGGCTCATACAGACCAATAAGTTTATTAAATCAAGACTATAAAATTTTTGCCAAAATAATGGCAAACAGATTGCGAAACATAATACCTCATATAATAAAAGAAGATCAGTCTGGGTTTGTGAAAGGTAGAAGTATAGCACACCCCATAAGAAATATATTAAATGTAATATGCCATAGCCAGGGTAAGAAACTAGGATTACTTAAATTAGATGTATACAAAGCATTTGATACACTGTCCCATGAATTTTTGTGGTCCATAATGTCGAAATATGGTATAGGCCAGCCATTTATAAATACAATTCAGGAAATTTACAGAGAAGGTACAGCATTTTGCAAATTTAGAATTGCAAAAAAGTTAGTATATAATCATAACTCTGAACTAGGATGGGGAGTACCGGACATAATAAATTATTATGAAGCTTTTCAACTTAAAGCATTATTAGAAATAGAAAGAGAAGGAAATCGGAAATGGGTTAGGTTTGAAAATGAAGCTAACAAAGGGGTAGGGAAATTTGGTATTTTTACAAATAAATGGACTAGAGATCTTAAATTGGATACAGGACCAAGGAAAAATACATTAATGATCTGGAGAAAGTGGCAGCCAAAATGGTTAAAACGAATATCTAGATGGTCGCCTTTGGAAACTTTGGAAGAGGCATAGACTATAGATGGGGGGAACTACTTAAACAAAAAGGATATAGTAGAGTACAGGACTTGTTATCTGCAAATAACTTAAAACCATTTCAAGCTCTAAAGGAGGCAGTAGGTGCAAAACACTGGTTAAAAGCTGCAGGCTTGTTCACAAAAATTAAAATAATAATTGAAAATAGTGACATAAATATAGAAGAACCAATAGAAGAGATTTATAAATTGATGGAAAAAACCAAAAGAGGATTGGTAAGTGTAATTTATATGAAAATGACCTCAGTTGAAGAAGGAATAATAGCTCACCTTCAAAGAAAATGGAGTACAGAAACTCAAATAACAGAACAAAAAGCTAAAAAATTAATGGAAGGAATTAAGGGAATAAAAATACATAAGTTTAGGGAAATTGAGCCAAAAATTTTATACCAAATGGTATAGAACCCCAACCACCTTAGCCAATATGTTTCTAGGATTAAGTCCAAACTGTTGGCATTGTAAAAAAGTGAAAGGATGGTACACCCACATGTGGTGGGAATGTCATGAGGTTAAAATAGTATGGGAAAATATAGTAAGAATAATAAACAAGCTCTTTCAAGTAAAGTTAAATATAGATTTTGAATTGATGTTGATGAGCACTCTAGGCAATGCAGTAATAGGGGAAAAGAACCAAGATCTATTAAAAGATCTATTAAAAGCGATGATACTAACTGGTGAAGCAGTAATAGCAGTAGGGTGGAAAGATAAAAATAAATGGGCAGAAAGAACCTGGCATAATTATTTGTTTGAATTTGTTCAGTCAGATATAATGGATATAACAAACCAGGATCTGCCATGGGAAGATAGAACATCGAGGATCAAAGAAAAGTGGTTGCTTTACCTGAGCTGGATAAAAGAAGAACAGAAGGAAGACGTTCAGTGGAAGCTTCAAGCCCTATGCCCCTGGCTGAAAGAAGAAGTTTAGATTGAGGGGGGAGGGATGGGGGAGAAAAATTTATAATGGAACAATGAGACAATGAAAAATTGTACATTCTAATTAGTAAACAATAACAAATTATATACATATTTTTAAAAGCAAGGAATGAAAGGATCATCTGGCCATGGAATAGGATGAGGACTGACATATGAAATCTGCATGTTTAGTAATCTTTATCGGTACCCAGCTGAGCATAGCTGTGTTTGGATTTCCCAATGAAGAACTCTCTGTAAAGCTTTCACATTCTTACTTGATGTGACCTCATAAGAGGTTCCACCTTGCTTCTTTCTACACAGCTTACCTTAACGGGATGCAGGCAGCCATCTCCTCTCAGCATGCCTAGGCTCTTTCCTGGCAGCTCTTCTTCATCCTGCAGGCTGCAGGTGAAGTGAGCGATGTAGGTTGTGGCCAAGAGCAGCACATCCAGTTTGGAGAGCTTGGTGTCAGGCGGCACAGAGGGTAAGGTTCACTGCAGCTCCAGGAAAGCATGGTGGAGGGTCTGCACTCAGCTGCGCTCTCGAGCTGCATTGGCGACAGCTGGTCACCCCAGCCCACTGCCCAGTCAAAGATGAGGAACAGGAATTGTTGCCTGACCCTGCGGGTTGCAGGGAGCTGGACTCAGAGCAGGGTTCAGGGAGCTCCTTGCAGTTCTCAGATACATTTCTATAGTCCATGGGTGAGAGCTGAATCTTATATGTATGCAGACAACAGGGAGACCTACAGTGCTTATTTCTGAGGGGGTTGCGCTTTGGACAGCTGTCTGAAGTTTTTATTATTGCTGTAATTACATTGTGATCCAATTCTATAGCATTTTTGTATCACTTCAGCATCTAAAATATTTTACTATCCTTTTCATATAAAAAATAAAAGGTGATACATTCATAAAAAAAAAAAAAGAATATCGGGCATAATGTTACGCTAGATGAATGGGAAACCCTTTGGAAATTCAATGTTAAATTAATCAAATCAGTATCTTTTAAAGTAAATTTGTATAAGATGTTTTACAGATGATATGTAGCTCCTCAAAAGCTTCATAAAATGTATTTTAATATGACTAACAAATGTTGGAAATGTACAAAACAGGTGGGATCGTTTTATCATATGTGGTGGACTTGTGAGAAGGCGAAAGACTATTGGAAGATGTGACATAAACTATTGCAGAAAATGTTTAAGATCCAGATTCCTTTTAAACCAGAACTGTTTTTGCTGAATATGTATCCTAGTGATTATACAAAAGAGACAAGACATTTAATGGCACATATTAATACTGCAGCTAGGTTTTGTTTGTTCAGAAATGGAAGCTCCAAGAACTACCCATGAAACAGGAACTGGTCGGGAAAATACTGGAAGCAGCAGAGATGGACTATTTATCGCTATTGCTTGCTGGGAAATCCAAGGAAGAAGCAAGAGAATACTGGGAGAAGTTATATGTATGGCTAGACACTTAAATTGTTTTGGTGTGAACTGTGGTTAATATTCTTCAATTTATATGGTTGAAATACATGCTAATTTACAATATAATTCTATATGACTATTGTGATGAGAGGCTAAACGTGCAACAGTACAATGAAATTTTCTACAGCAACATGTAGAAGATATTTTAGTTTTCTATATAGATGTATTATTATTACTTTTCTATTTCCATTTTCCCTTTCCCCCTTTTTTTTCTTGAAAATAAAAATTTCACATCCGCAGGAACTCCCTCCAAAAATAAAATTCTCACAAGACCTGTTGTTTTAGATAACGAATGGAACTTTTTTTACTGTAAAAGAAATGCATACTGTGATAGGAAAGCCTCAATGAGCATTCTATCTTTGCTCCCCAAGGACGGAATAAAGAGTCAGACACAGAGTATTGGTATAAAATTGGGCCACTTTATTCAATATTCTAATAAACAGCAAGGGCACCCCACCAGCAGCCTGGCCAGGGCTAGGGGTCACCGCGACTACTCCCCTGTCACTAACGGGTGAGAGACACAGCCCCCCAGCAGGCAGGCCCAGCAGGGAGGCACGCACCAGAGGGCCCAAATCCAGACGCACATCTCGCCAGAAAGGCACCCTCTAGCTGAGCCTCCCAGACAGTCTGCATTCTCCAAACCCGGGTCTTCAAACCCAAAGGCTAATCATGCCAGACCCCAAATTCCCCAAAAGGGTGATGCTTCACAGCCCTCCCCTAGCTGCATAGTGTCCTAAACCCCAAAAACCTGCCACTACTAAGGCCAAGTCTCTACTTAGGGCTTAGCGCCCACCGGGAGGCCCAAAGCCACCCGCAACTCTTGCTGCAAATCTCTCAGGAAAAGCATATTACCCTTTTCCGAGAGATGGACCCCATCCCCTCTGTAGAGGTCTGGAAATTTCAACAAAATGTCTGGATGGGACAAATAGTGGCCCAATCCCTTTTCCAGCACCTTCCTGATCTCCTTATTAGCCTTATACCAGGCCCTTTCTATGGCTGCAGGGTCCCAAGCACAATGCCACACCAGGCGGGGCAGCATGGCTGACCAAATTATGGTGGTCCCAGGTAGGGTTGCCAAGTCCAACTCAAGAAATATCTGGGGACTCTGGGGGTGGAGCCAGGAGGGTTTTCATGATGTCATTTCCTGTGATGTCACTTCCAGGTCAAAGGTCAAGTGATGTCACTTCCACATGTTAGGCCCTAGAAAAAGATCACCAGAAAATGCAGGCCTTCGCACAATGCAAAATACACAACAGATAGGCAGAAGAATCTGAGGCTTAACACTCCACCAAAACCCACAAAAATCACAAACACACCTTCGTGCAGAAGAGATCACAACTGTCTTTTTGAAAATTTGTGGGTAGGATTCAGAGACCTAAGTAACAGATCTGCAAGTGTTTTTTATACAAGATGCTTTCTTTAAAAGCAGCCTGCCTGAGTCCACTCTCCAAATCTCCAAGTGTATCAAAGCTGGCGACCCAACCACAACTGCTGCTCTCAACTACCCCTTTAAATTAAATCAGAAGAGTTTTCTGCTAAATGTTAGGAAGAACTTCCTGATCGTTAGAGTGGTTCCTCCGTGGAACAGGCTTCCTCGGGAGGTGGTGGGCTCTCCTTCTTTGGAGATTTTCAGGCCAAGACTAGATGGCCATCTGACAGCAATGCTGATTCTGTGAACTTAGGCAAATCATGAGAAGGAGGGCAAGGGGGAGGTACTTGTGATTTTCCTGCACTGTTCAGGGGGATGGACTAGATGACCTTGGAAGTCCTTTCCAATTCTGTTATTCTATGACTCTGTCTATTACTTATTTTGCTTAATATGCAAGGCAATTCCAGGCAGAGTTATGCCCTTCTAAATTCACTAATGGACTTAAAAAAGTGTAACTCTCTTTAGAATTGCACTGTGTATGTCAAGGGGAAAGGAAGGATTTGGCTTAGTACTTGATCTTGATAAGAACATAAGAGAAGCCATGTTAGATCAGGCCAATGGCCCATCCAGTCCAACATTCTGTGTCACACAGCGGCCAAATATATATATATATATATATATATATATATATATATATATATATATATATATATATATATACACACACACACACATACACACTGTGGCTAATAGCCACTGATGGACCTCTGCTCCATATTTTTATCTAACCCCCTCTTGAAGGTGGCCATGCTTGTGGCCGCCACTACCTCCTGTGGCAGTGAATTCCACATGTTAATCACCCTTTGGGTAAAGAAGTACTTCCTTTTATCCATTTTAACCTGTCTGCTCAGCAATTTCATCGAATGCCCACGAGTTCTCGTATTGTGAGAAAGGGAGAAAAGTACTTCTTTCTCTACTTTCTCCATCCCATGCATTATCTTGTAAACCTCTATCATGTCACCCCTCAGTCGACGTTTCTCCAAGCTAAAGAGCCCTAAGCGTTTCAACCTTTCTTCATAAGGAAGGTGTTCCAGCCCTTTAATCATTCTAGTTGCCCTTTTCTGAACTTTCTCCAATGCTATAATATCCTTTTTGAGGTGCGGCGACCAGAACTGCACACAGTACTCCAAATGAGACTGCACCGATTTATACAGGGAATCAAATTTATACATCGAATTTATACATCGAATTTATACATCGATTTATACATCGAATTATACAGGGATTATACATTTATACACATGATAAGTGGAAATCCCTCTGATCTCCCCTCTCCTCAGGTTTAAGAGCTATCCTACAGGTCATGGTGTCAACATTTTCACCACTAACAATACCAAGATTTCAACATACACTGTTTGTTTTTGTTTTTCCCCAAGTTAAACATTTTTATTGAGGTATAAAAGTAGCTTACAATCCATAACACAAGAAGTTTACCGTGAAAATTAACAGAGATAACGTCGTAAGCTTAATAGACAAAATACAGAGCAAAAACAACAACATTTAAAAAACAAAATAAACAAAATACAAACAGAAGGTAATAATAATTATAGTTGTTATAACACAGTATTTAAAAATAAAATAAGATCAGGGAAAGGAAAAAGGAAGATATAATACCCTTTAAGTAACTTGAAATTAACTTGTTAAAAAACAAATTTTATAACAACAGGAAATCCTTATACATTTTATTTTTAGAATAAGAGTTAGCATAAAATGGATCGGTGTCAAGCTTTTCCAGAATGGGAAGCCAAATTGCCAGATATTTAGCGTAGGCTTGGTATGGATCTTTGTGGTCTATGGCTGCCTGAATTTTATCCATTACAATGTGTTCCCAGACCTTAAGTAGCCAGTTGTCAAGTGTCAAATTCGATGTGTTTTTCCAGGACTGCGCGATCGTGGTTTTAGCCGCTGTCAGGAGTTTAACTATCAAGGATTTTTTAGAAGGTGAGAGATGGGTATCAGACCAATGATTAAGAAGTATCCTTGATGGGTCATCTGGGATCGGGACCCCAACTAGGGAGGAGAGATGGGCACAAATTGAGGTCCAGAATGATCTGATTTTAGGGCAGTCCCACCAACAGTGAAAATAAGAGGCTTTGAGCCCACAGTTTCTCCAGCAGTCTGAAGAGCCTAACTGGGTCATATGGGAGAACTGGTTAGGAGTAAGGTACCAACGTGCAATCAATTTAAAGTTTTGTTGAGATATATTTATAATAGTAGATTGTAGGGCATCACTAGCCCATATAGAATCCCATTGGTCGGGGGAAAGGGTGATGCCACAGTCTTTATGCCATTGAGTGGTGTAAGAGGGTAAGGTTGCTTCAAGTTTGGACAATAGGATTCGATACAGCCGTGAAATGAGACTTTTAGGCGTTCTCTCTTCGTGAAAATGAAGAACCAGATATTCGTAGTCAGATGAAGGGCGAGAAAATGAAGAAATCACATTAGGGTCCTGAAGAAAGTGCCTGATTTGAAAGTATTCAAACCAAGGTGCTGGCTTGGTCAAAACTTGGTCTAGGTCATTTTTAGGTAGAAGTTGTTTAGAAGATGAAAGAAGATTAAAGAAAAAAACTTTTGAGGAGTCTCTCCAGACCTTGAAAGAGAAGGGTAGTTGAGCAGGGAGGAAATATTTTTGTCCTACAAAGGATGAGATGGTAGAGAGACCTGGAGCTAGAAAATAACGCTCCGAATCCCATACTGACAAGAGCGCCCTGAGGAATAGGTTCATAAATTGCCACGGTGGGCGTTCATTTTTCTTAAGCCATAGTAGTTCGTAGTATTTCAGTGGGGTAAAGTGAGCTTCCTCTATGGGCGTCCATGGCGGTGGGGGATGTTGGTACAGTATTTTGGTCATCTGGGATAAAATAGTAGCTTTATAATACTTTGCAATGTCGGGAACTGTTAGGCCACCTTTTTGTCTTGATCGACATAAAGTTGAAATTTTGATTCTAGGCTTTTTATATTTCCAGATAAAGGAAGTCAGTATTTGTTGCCAGGATTTTAAGATAGACTGAGAGATCTCAATAGGAAGAGCCCGAAAGAGATATAAAAACTTGGGGAAAATGAAAGATTTAATTATATGGATTCTTTCCATCCAGGATAATTGCAACTTATCCCATTGCTTTAGCGTGGTAGTAATCTCAGAAGCCGTGGCCGTGTAGTTAGTTTTTAATAGGCCAGCTATGTTTAAGGGAATTTTCAGCCCCAAATAGGACCAATAATCAGAGACCCAATGGAAGGGGTAGTTTGCAATTATGTCTTTTTTAGAAGTATCGGAGATTTTAATTGGGTAGAGAATTGATTTTGAGTGGTTAACTGTAAGACCTGAAAGTTTACTGTAATCAGACAGGAGAGAGGAAACAGCTTTAATAGACTGTAGTGGATTTGTAATATATAAGACTATATCATCGGCAAATAAACTTATTTTGAAAGTAGAATTTTGGACAGTGATACCAGAAAACTCTGAAGAAAGCCGTATCAAATTTGCAAAGGGCTCTATGACCATGGCGAATAACAGTGGTGATAGGGGGCACCCTTGATGAGTTCCTCTTTCTAGGATAAGTGAAGGGGACTGTTGGCCATTAATTTGTATAAACGCCGATGGACAGGAATACAAAGAATCTATAACCGTTCTGAACCTAGGTCCGAAACCCATATGATATAAGACTTTTTTAAGGAAGAGAGGTTCTACACTATCAAAGGCCTTCTCTATATCTAAAGCAAGAATGCAAGAGTCGTATGGCTGAAAAGTGCAATATTGAATTAAGTTAATTGTTTGTCTAGTATTGTCTGTGATATCGCGATTCGGAATAAAGCCTGATTGGTTGGTGTGAATATAGAGCCCTATGATTGTGTTCAATCTAGCAGTCAAAATGGAAGTAAATATTTTATAATCGTTATTTAGTAAAGAAATGGGGCGGTAAGATTTAACATTTAATGGGTCTTTGTCTTTTTTGGGAATCATAACTATTTTCGCCTGGGACCAGGAGGGAGGCATACAGCCGGAGTCCAGAATGAAATTGCAAACAGTGGTAAGGTGAGGTACCAGGGAAAGATTGAATTTTTTGTAAAATTCTGAAGGTAGTCCATCTCTACCTGGGGTTTTATTGATTTTAGAGGCCTTAATGGCGTCAACAACTTCAAGAGAAGAAATCGGAGAATCTAGAAAGGCTTGGTGTTCGTGGGAGAGTTGGGTAAGGATCTTCTGGTTTTGAAAAAAGTGGTCTATTAGGTGAGAAGGAGGATTGGACGAGGTGTATAGCTGCTGAAAAAACTGATGGAAAGTGTCCAAGATTTTTTTGTTTGATGAGTGTATTTTGCCAGAGTTGTCTCTAAGACATTTAATCTGTCTCTCACCTAACTCTTTCCTGAGTTTCCATGAGAGTAGTTTCAACGAACGGGGGTGGTTATACCAGTATTTTTGTTTCACGAATAGTAGATTTTTTCGAATATTGGATGTTTCCAATAAGTCTAGTTTCTGTCTTTCGAGAACAAGTTTTTGGTAAACTTTATTAGAGCAGGTTTGCTTGTGTTTTTGTTCCAAGTGTTTAATATTGTCTAAAATGAGTTGTTTCAGTTCTAATTTTCTTTTTTTGTAGGCCGAATGCAGGGAAATACACTTGCCTCGCAGAACAGCTTTCATTGCGTCCCACACAATTTCTTTAGAAACCCCACAATCCAGATTGTTTTTAAAATAGAGATTGATCTCTTGCTCTAATTGTGTACAAAATTCTTGGTTCAGAAGGAGTGATTTATTTAATGTCCAATTGAATAAAGGCCTGTCCTGAGAACCAACGTGCAGTGTGCACTCCAACCAAGCGTGGTCGGAAAGTGTCCTAAGGCCAATATTGGAGTGAGAAACTTGGTTCAATAAGGAGGGAGAAATAAGAAAATAATCAATCCTTGTAAAGGTATTGTGTAGTGCCGAAAAGTAGGTGTAGTCCTTAACCCCCGGGTTATGCAATCTCCAAACGTCACATAGGTTAAAATTATGAAGGACAGATTGCATAGCCATCTGTTTTTAAATAAAAGCCTAAAATGCTGAATGCTGTGCATTATTGTGGATTACACTATAGGTGGAGTTACACTGAAAAGCCTCAATGGCACATGCTACCGTGTAGATGCGCCCTTAGGGGGGAAAATGACAAACATCAGCATCACCATAAAGTCCTAAATTCTGAATCCCTCCCTGATAGATTTTATTTCTCTTTTCTGCCTTTCACCAAAGCATCCTGCCTTTCACTGGAACAGAAGATATACGCAGCGGTGGCTGGCCCAGGCAGTCCAGATGGGGCAATGACCACATTGGGCAAAATGCTCTCTCTCTTCATGGGGGCTACAGTGACAATCACAGGTCTAGCCTGTCCCAGGAAGGCAGCTGAGACGAGAAAGACAGTGACAGCAAGGAGCCTGAGAGCATCCTTGTCTCCCCAGCTCCAAATGGGAGGTGAAACCTGGGCATTTGAACCCCACCCCAGCTAGAGAACATGGATGCAGATGGCTCCACTCTCCCCAAATCGCCTAGTGGCAGCAGACTGAGAGCATCCTCCCCCCACCCCGCCCTGTTCCCAAATAAGAGATGAAAGCCAGGGCATTTAACCCCCCACCCTCTCTTTCCTGGAGAGCATGGATGAAGATGGCTCCTCCACTCTCCCCCAAGTAAGCTGGGCAGCAGCAGCAGCCTGAGAACATTCTTCCCCCCTCCCCAGCTCCAAACAGCAGGGAGGTGAAGCTGAAGCCAGGGCTTTTAAACCCCCCTCCCCTGCCTGCTGGGGGGAAAGGGTAGATGACTGGGGAAGGCAATGGCAAACCACCCGGTAAAAAGTCTGCCGTGAAAACGTCATGATGCGATATCACCCCAGAGTCAGAAACGACTGGTGCTTGCACAGGGGACCTTTCCTTTTCCTTTCCCCCCTGCCTGAAGAGCATGAATGAAAATGGCTCCACTTCTCCCCAAAGTAAACTGACCACCAGCAGCAGCCTGAGAGCATCCTTCCTCCCCCAACCTCAAACGGGAGCTGAAGCCAGGACAGTTAACCCCCTCACCCCTCCCCAGAGCACGAATGCAGACGGCTCCACTCTCCCCCAAGTAAGGTGGGTAGCTGCAGCAGCCTGAGAGCATCCTTTACCTCCCCCCCTCCCCCATGATCGGGAGGCAAAGCCAGTTTTAAAAGTAAAACAAACAGAAAACGTCCAAAGAGCATGAATGCAGACGGCTCTACTTTTCCCCAGACTACGTTGCCCAGCTGCAAGGGACCTGAGATCATCCACTTCCCCAGCCCCAACCAAGAATGAAGCGAACCCCGTTCTCCTCCACCCCCACCCCTCCCCAGAAAGCACATGGCTCAGGATCGACTGGAGGAGAGCGGAGCAGGCTGCCGCCGCTGTGCGCTGCTGCCCGCTCGCTCTTGCTGCCTGAGTCCTGGCCTGGCCTGCCCCCTCCCCTTCTGATAGACCTCCTCCTCACCTCAGGACCGACTGGAGGAGAGCGGAGCAGGCCGCCGCTGCTGTGCGCTGCTGCCCGCTCGCTCTTGCTGCCTGAGTCCTGGCCTGGCCTGCCCCCTCCCCTTCTGATAGACCTCCTCCTCACCTCAGGACCGACTGGAGGAGAGCAGAGCAGGCCGCCGCCGCTGTGCGCTGCTGCCCGCTCGCTCTTGCTGCCTGAGTCCTGGCCTGGCCTGCCCCCTCCCCTTCTCTGATTGACCTCAGAGGGGAGGGGAGCGGAGCAGGCTGACGCCACTGCTGTGCGCCGCTGCTGCCTCTTCTTCAACTTGCTGCTCCGAAGGACCCGGACTCGCAGCCTTTGCGCCGTTCCCCCCTTCCCACCCCCCGCTTCCATTTTTTGGGACAGTGGGGGAGGAGGGTGCAAACCCGGGGGTCCCCCGCCAGGGCAGGAGGGTTGGGAAGCCTAGTCCCAGGCCATCGCTCCTGAATGTGCTGGAAATCTTCCCGGGCCTGCCAAACTAAGGCCTTGCCCTTTAAGAGTCCCAGATCATTACCTCCCAGGTGAACAATTAAAATCTGAGGAGAAGGACCCACACAATCTTTAAACAACAAAGGCAGCGGGCCCGGCTACTGAAGGCCCCGGCGCCCCCGCCATTCGATACACACATGTTGGCTGAGTCCCAGCTGAGAGCCAACTGCAGTTCTCCAAGCCTGATGAGCAGCCCAAAACACGTGGCTATGGCCGCATATGAGAACTCGGCTCCTCTGGCCAGGAACAACAGCATCTAAAGAGAAAAAACAGTTAAACAAGAACAGAACCAACAATAAACAGACACCAAGTAACTCACGGCCTAATAAAAGGTCACACGTAAGCCTTATAGGCTGAGGAATGCCACCTGCCCAATCTCTGAATGGAAGTGGAAGGATACCCCATGACAGCTGCTGTTGAGGTTGCCTCAATTCTAAAGGAGTGGGTCCCAAACTGCACCACAGACAACCCCAACTCACCCAAAGCCCGTGACGTTACTGCCCCAAACTGATGCTTTGTCACTGGGCTACCATTTGAATGTATAAACAAAAAACACAAAATGGCCTCCTGCAGCTCCACTCTAAAATAGCTTCCCTCTGGAAAAAGAAAGGGAACTCAAAATGGCCACAAAAGCCTCTGCTGCACACCAATGTCTCCAGTAGGAGAAAAATGGGGGGGAGGGGGAGGCTCTCCAAAATGGTCACCTGCCAACCTCAAGGGCAATAATAAAAAAACCAGATTGCCCCACAGGACCTTACCCTCAACAATTAAAAGAAGAAAGACCAACCCCTGGGCTCCACAACCCCTGCCCCAGCAGACCCCAAACCCTAGGCAGACTCAGCCAACAAGAAGGACAACGCCACGTCCTCCACCACCTCCAATGCCACTGCCAGCCTGCAGCACTGCAGCCGATGCTCCAGCCAACGCTTCACCCGCCGCTGCCCAGTCGACTGCCCCAACATCCAATCAAAAACAAAAGAAAAGCCTCAGCCTCAGCCGATCGTCTGCCAAGACAAAGAAGCTGATGAGGAGCGCAGTCTAACTGTCAGATCCCGCCTTTTTTTCTGCGCGCCGAAACGGGTGCCCCCTGACTCTTCCCATCCAGGGAAACAAACTCTGCTCATGCAGCCTAGCAGCTATGCTGCAGTCTGCAAGCATAAGATTCTAATTAGAAGATGGAGAGAGATGCTGAAAGTACATCTGATGGAGGCCAGGCAGAGAATACAAGTAACAGGAAGAGAATGAGGTAGCCAGAAGGGAGGAAGTTCCTAAGAATAGCAATTTACCTAAGAATAAGTGTTTACTTAGGAATGGGTAAACAAAGAACTTGGAAACAGATACCTGGAAAGATACAGAGGAAACCAACCTATCCACTTTACTTATTCTACTGCCCCCTCTTAGTATAAAGAGAAATTTCATAGTCCTTCATTTCCAACAGGCATAAGGTAGATTTTCAAATCTTCAATTAGATCATAGAAACTTGCTCAATAAAGAAGACTGAATCTAGTATGTGACCATTTTCCTCTTGTTGGGCCCATTACAACCTGGTATAGATCCATGGTGGTCATGAAATCTTGCACAAATTCTGAAAAAAGTAGCCTCTGTATGGTCCTACAATATACATGGACTCCCAACACCAAGCTTGAGTTCAATTCTGACAGTTCAAAAATATCCAATAGCAAGCTAGGCAAATGGTAGATCAAAGGACATATATCAGTTTTATTATCTAATATCATGTTTGTTTTGTTACATTAGAGGACTTTGCTTGAGACAATAAAAATAGGGAAACCATTTGTTGTAAGAAATTTGTACAGCTTCATTCGCAAACTACAAAATCAAAGTGAATATCATGGCTAAATTTCACTATAACAATTTTAAATTTTTATTAAGTTTCAGTATAAAGGGAAAGGAATGATGTGGGGATACAGAAGCAAAAAAGGAAAAGAATTAGGGGAAGAACAAACCAGAAAAAATAGAAAAAGAAAAGCAGTAAATATAGCTGTTACATTTCTACCTTCCAAACCTGATACTAAATTCTTTCCACCTGCAAGTCTTAGATGTTAACCCAATACAACCATTACATAATACAGTCTTATTATTTTATTATATATTTTTACTGTTCTATTGCTTATGATATAAATCTAAGCTATTAATCTTTAATACAAACAAACAAGAAAAGCAAAGAAACCAACCACAAAATAAAGTCCACTAGTTAATTTTAACCATGTTGGGGATAAGCACTAACTTTAACAATATTGACAATAGTCATAAGTAGAGAAGATGAATATAATTTCTTTATTCTTAATACTACCTTAATTGCTTCCAACAGAGAAAAAATGAAGAAAAAAAATAACAAAAGACCAAAATAAAACCTAGCAGACAATACTTTATCTATTTCAATATCAACAGATTTTATTGCTAAAAAGGGGTGGGGGGAGAAGCAGGAGCAGATCTTTAACATTTTCAAATACCTGTGTTGTCTACCTTATTATAAATTGACCCAAATTAATTGTTTTTCTAGGTTGAATGTTTAAGGTTCATTAAACTTTTTGGAGACTATATCTCCTAATTTCATATTACTCTAAGAAGCACAAGTTTAATAAACAGTGACAGCCTCATTTCCCATACTTATTATTTTTACCTAGAAATCATACAATATCTATATCCCACTCTCTATTAAATTGCTCTATTTAACTTTATTTTTTTTTAAAAGGTAGGATCCCTAGATGAAAACAGCCCTCTTTCACACACTTATTTATTTTTGCCTATGGAAAAATCATACACCTCTTTAACCCACTCTCTATTAAATTGCTCTATTTAGCTTTGAAAATATACAATCCATAGATAAAAATAACCAACAGAAGAGAAGCATTCAGATTTTAGAAGTCTCATTTGTCATTTCAAAGCCACATGCCTCTAGAAGTCTCACTTGCTGTTTCAAAGCCGTTTCAGGGCCGCATGCCAGTTTCCTTTTATTAATTTCAATTGACCAATTACGACAAAAGCAACAGTTTATAATCCCTTCTTTTTGAAAGTCTTCCAAGTCTTGATCTTTTTGAAGTAGTCTACTTTTTCTTCCTTTGGCACATAGCTCCATTTTAAAGAAAGCAATGAGATCTCCACACCATCACTTTCTCCTGTAAAAAGTTCACCTCCTTTTTGTAACAGGGCACAATGTCTCCATTTTGATTTTTTTTTTACTCCTTTCCCATCAGATCTTTATTCACGTCTTTCATCTCTGTAGACATCACTGGAATCCCTTCACCACTCCGTTCATGTAATTTTTCAATTTTGCTATGTTTTAAAATAAAGGTTTCCACCTTGTCTTGTATCAACTCTGTCAGCAGACTGATTTCCTGCTTTAAGGAGGATATGGCAACCATAATATCTTTTTTATCAAACGCTTCAGGTTAAATTGCCATCTTCTCCACAGTATAACTCAGTCTGATAATCAAAGTTAAAGTCCCAGATAGTCTATCTTTCTAAATCTCCTCCAGCCTTGTGCTTTTCTCTTACAGTCCAGTTGTAATCATTTCAATTCCAATCAGGTATCAAAAGCATTTCTCTTAAAGATATATCCAACCTTTATTCAGACTGTATTGAAATGAAATAATGTTCTCATTATAGCTTGTTTAATTGTAAGCCAAATCCATTTGAATATCTATGTTCAGTCCAATTTAAATTATTGAGAGTTCTTAAGTTTGTTCTTTGTCTTTTTGAAGCCTCCCTTGGGGGAAAAAAGGGGGGGGATATCCTCCTCTTCCCCCCCTTTTTTAACAGTCCCAACTGGTGTTATAACAAAAGATCCATTAATTGGTAGTAATAAAAAGAAAGACTTACTTACATAATAGCATTTTGATGATTAAGGTAGAAATATGATGTGATAGAGGCTTGTTAAAAGAAGAAAGCAGCCGAGTATTCATCTCTTACAGCCATCATGATGACCATGACCGCAGAGCATCAGGGCAGACAGGAGGAACAGGGACCAACTGCTGCCATTTCCCTGGCTCCTGTAGAGCCCCTTGCTGTCAGAAGACCCCACCAGGGTCTCCCTCGAGATGCCACAACTGTGGCATCCCTCCTACCATCCAGTTTGGGGGTTGGGGGGCCACCAAGAGCTCTGCGGACCCCACTGAGCTTGAGATGCCAAAACCCGGAAGTCTACTAAATTTCACTATAAACCATCAGACTGAGAGAGACACCAAAGTAACTAGACTTAAATAGGAATACTCTGCCACTTAGAATGGCATAATCTAATGACATACAAGCGGCATGCCAAACACACCAGACCTGGCAAGATCGCTAGAGATGTTTTTTGCTCTCCCTTGAATTATCCAAGCTATTTCCTGGCACTGATGATTGGTCAACCATAAACCATGTCATTTGGGTTTGTGGTTTTGTGTGATGTCTTTAAAACATACTCTATAGACAACGTGTGCCAGTCTTATGACTTAGGCATGGTTAATGTGAGATAAGGAGACTAATCCAACATGTACAGTGACTTTGGAAATTTTCCCAGAGTTTTCTATCACATTTACTATTTAAAAAGTAAAGCTTCTTTTGGCCAATCTTCTTTTACCACAAGTGGTCTGTTCCATCTTTTTTTTACCACATCATCACTATTAGACAAAATCATATAATACAGACATTCTGAAAGTTGAAAAAATGCCTCCTATAAAGATATTCAATGTCAGAAGTAGAATAAAAGCCACACAGGAGGCCTTTCTCCAAGGAGATGCAAATAAAGGGCTTTAAGAGAGCCAGTTTGGTGTAGTGGTTAAGTGCGCAGACTCTTATCTGGGAGAACCGGGTTTGATTCCCCACTCCTCCACTTGCAGCTGCTGGAATGACTTGGGTTAGCCATAGCTCTTGTAGGAGGTCCTTGAAAGGGCAGCAGCTGTGAGAGCTCTCTCAGTCCCACCCACCACACAGGTTGTCTTTTGTGGGGGGAGGAAATATAGGCAATTGTAAGCCGTTCTGAGACTCTGATTCAGAGAGAAGGGTGGGGTATAAATCTTGGTCTTCTTCTTAACTATAATGTAACATGATGTTAACCAGCAGCTACCACATGTAAATTAGTTTCAGTATTTAGCTTGTAGTCTGATCTGATGCATTCTTATCTTATTGTTCTGTAAGAGATTTATTGCAAAACTCTTGATCCACACACTGTGCTCCACATAAACAGAAACTCCCCAATTCACTACTAATAGGTAATACTCTGTTTAGTGCCAAGGCTAACTCACTTAATTTATTTCTCATTTTAAGTCAAGATGCTCAAATTCTTTGGCCACCAAATGAGAAGGGAGCACTCACTGGAGAAGATCCTGATGCTGTGAAAGACAGAAGGCAAAAGAAGAAGGGGACGGCAAAAGATGAGATGGCTGGACAACAAACAGGAATTTGAGCAGACTTCGGAGAATGGTGGAAGACAGGAGGGCCTGGCATGACTTTGTCCATGGGGTCGCAAAAAGTCAGACTCGACTGTGTGACTGAACAACAAAACTGTAAGTAGGGGGCCAAATGGCAACTACATTTCAAATAACTCATTTCATGAGATGATTTAGAAAAAAATAATAAATATCGAGAAATATTAATGGGACTGAAGCATTTATAAAGGACTACATACCAAACTATTAAGAAACTGAGGTATGTTTCTGCTCAGTAATTGCCTTAAACAAGGATTGCTTTTTAACTTCTATGTGAACTTCTGGGGGTGGTTATCTTTTAATCTGTGGTGTGATGCTATCAGTATGCTGGTGACACACAACTTTATCTTTCCTTTCCATCAGACTCTAGGGAGGCAGTTGAGACTCTAAACCAGTGCCTGGAGGCTTACTCCAGATAATACAGAAATACCTTTGGGCATAGGTAGGGTTACAGTCTGTTCTCCCTGGGGCAGCACTAGGGTTGTCAACCTCCATTTAGATCTCCTGGAATTATAACTGATGTTGTGATAGATCAGTTCCCTTGGAAAAAATTGTGATAGATCAGTTCCCTTCAAAGTGTGGCATTAGTCCTCATTAAGGTCCCTCTTCTCCCTCAAACCCACCCTCCCTGGCTCCACTCTCAAGTTTCCAGGAGCTTCTCAACCTGGGGCTTGCAATCATAGATAGCATTCCCCTCACAAGTACAGTTTTGCAGCTTAGGGATGTTCCTGGATCCTGCCCTAATGTTGTCTACAGGTAGTAGACATAGCCTTTTTATTATGCCTTGATAACTTTCAGGGTTACTGTAACATACTGTACATAGGGTTGTGTTCAGACATATATCAGAAAGTACAACTGTTGCAGAATGTTTCTGTTACCTGGAATTTGTCATAGGGGTCATCTTTCCCCCATATTACAGAAACTGCATCATATCTTGGTCTGTTTCTGGGTTAATTCAAAAGCTGCTGATAGGGACAACTTGTGCCCTCACAAGCCTGCCTATAGCTAGAGAATATCATCCAGGGTTTATCCTTCTCCACATGCTGACCTTGCCTGATGAGCACATGAAAGACAGCCTTCTCTGCCTTGGCCCCAAGGATATGGAATAGTCCTCCCAGAGACCTAGTGGAATTCTCCTTACTGGCCTTCCAAAGTATTGCTATGTATTCTCTTCCAAAGGAATTTTGAAAGGGTCTAACCTCCTTCGCTTCCCCCCTACAACCAATTGCATTGATTGCATACCAGCCTTTTTATTTTATGGTTTTATTGGCTCTGATTTTTCATACTTCTGAGTTTTTAGAAATATTGTAAAGTGCATTCAGTCTGCTCTTATATAAGTTGATTCAAGAAGAAACAGTCACAAACAACATAGGCAACTCAACTGAATATATACACTGTGGCCGAGTTAAACGCACCCCTTTAGCAGGCAGCAATTCCTCCTATTGGTCTCTCCAGGATCCTTCATTTGCATTTCCTTGAGAAATACCTTGTGCCCCGGTTAATCAGTTCTAATCAGAAAGCAGGCATCAGGATCCCAGAGAGTAATGGAAGCATGCTTCAAGTGCAAGCCTACAAACGGTATATCACATAAGCAGATACATAACACAAAACATACTGGGAATTCTTGTTATTGTTCAGGATTTAAGAATTCTGGGTCAGAGCTGGTTTACACAACATTTTGTTAGTTACTTAATCCACAAGTGACTTCGGCCCAATTCTGGACTCCCTCAAATCCTGCATAGCTGTATGGATCCTTGAAGGCAAGTCTAGGACTCATGCGAACAAAGAATGTCCACTGAAAGGAGTTGCTGTGCAGATGTCTCTATTAGTTAATCCCTTTTCACATGCTGCCAAGTTAACCTCTTATTTAGAATAAGTTTTGCTGCAATTCAGACAACCCTGATAAATTGTCAAACAGAGTGAGGAGTGTTTTCAATTGCCACAGAAAGGTAGGAAAATCTTCAGCTTCTTCAAGATCTTTCTAAAGGTAGCACTTGCTGACACATGGCACCATTTATAAACACACAGACATACACTCCACAAGCCCTTGAGAGGTTTGACCTTCATCAGGCTTTTTCTTCTTCATTCAAGCAAAGCTCAGGAAAGGAAGAAAAAAATCAGTCTCTCTTCAGAGAAAGCAAATATATATATAATGCTTGGTGGTGCCTTGAAAAAAGGCCTGGCAATAGTGCTTAATGCTCTTTAAAAATGTCTTCCTATTGAGAAAAGAAAAGCTGTCAAGTTAAAAGTATCTTTGTGAATCTTAGCTATCCTTTCATTCAAGAGTAGGCCTATAGATAATCATTTAATCAAAACCATGGCTGTGATTGCTACTTGTACAGAAAATTACAAAGCTGAAACAGTTTCAAAGCCAGGATTTTAAATGGGCCCACCTCCCCCCCCCTTTCTTTCCTTTTTTTGGGTGGAGAGGGAGTTCAAGTAAGAATGAATTACAGTACCCTTAAATGTGAAAAGTACATATTCATTTGGTCAAAAACAGAATTTCCTAACTTTCTTTCCTTTCACTTACAGAAAATTATATAACTGAGAATTTGTGGAAAGCATAAGCACATGCAGTGCACACAAATTAGGATTCTCTTGCACTAGAAAAATCACCCCCCCCAAAAAAAAAAAACTGGAAAAGGGAATGCAGTTTAAAAAAAAAAAAAGTGTTGGAAACCCTGTAGAGGTTTTCTCTGGTTCCCCCAAAAAGATTAACAGAAAACAAAAGTTTTCCAAGTATCTAAATGCTAAGAAATTCGTCCGTCCACTGAAATATTTAGAAGTAGCAAGAGTGGGACCTTTAAGAACTCAGTGAGGAGGAAAAATCTGATTCCTTCCCCCCTTGCTGTTGCCGCATCTGGCTCTATCACCACCACCTTTCCCTGCCCACCCTTCACTTACCATGGCTTTCCTACCCCCGCTGCCATGCTTGCTTGTTTCTCCCTATCAGCATAGTGGGGGAAGAGATAGATGGGGAGACCCAAGCCAGAGCTGGGTCCAGTTACCACTTCTCACCTGTTTCTAATTATATGTCCATGATGATTCAACTGAGCACCCAGACAAAACATAAAACTACATCCCAGTACCTCATACAATAAATGTGCTGCGTCTGCTGTAAAGTAACAGCCTTCCCTAGAAATAACTTCCTACATCCCTCTTTACTTTTTGAAAGGTATTTAGGTGTATCCCAACTTCCAGTGAAAGTTAACACACTTTAGGAATTCAAGTGTCATTTTTTTTGTCTTTGAGAGCCTCCTTCTCCACATTAACTAATAATATTTATTAAGAGGGCAACAGCAGAAGTCCACAAAATGCTTTCCCCTTTCTATTTTCAAGTTGTTGCCTATTAAACACCATCAAAGTGGGATGCATCATGAATACCTCAAAGAACAAAGGGGTATTACAGAGCTGTGTCACAAAGTGTTCTTTTCAAATAGCTGCATTTTCCCAGCTGGCTTTTCTTCTGAAATAATGCATCGTCACATGACAGTTAAGTGCTGTAACACTTTTAATTCTCAGAAAATTGTTTCTCATATGTCCAAACTACATGTTACATGTGAACGCATGGACCTGTAAGCTGACAACCTCTTTTAGTTTTAAAAGTCAGCAGAAAGGTGGGAGGGAAGTCTCTTCCTGGGTGATCTTCCCCCTTTCTGCTGGGTGCTGTTTTGGGGTTGTCTTCTGCTGTCCTTTTAAGGGTCAGCAGAGGACAGCCTGAAACAGCTGCATGGTGGGGAGTGCCTCCTTACCATACAGCTATTTTTGGCACTGCTTTGCAGTCCCTTTAAATTTTAGAGAACTGCACAAGATAGCCCAAAACAGCAGAGCAGTGGGAAGTAAGCTGTTCCCCACTATTCAGCTATTTTTCAGGCTTTCTTCAAATCCCATTGAAGGGAACTGCAGGCTCTTTCAGTGGGATTTACAGGGCTATGAATTACACAAACCAATTCAGTTTGTAAATGAGCCTCCTGGTTCCATTTGGGATTTTGTTTGTGGTTCAGCCACAAACCACAAACTGAACCACATTTTCCCAGTTCATTTCTGTCCCTAGCCACCATCATCACCATGGAACTCTCCAGGAAAACACTGAAGGGTGGTCATTTTACACCCCTCAGAGTAAGCCTGGCACCTTGGCAATCTTGCTTGCCTGATCTGCTGTGCCCCTGAGAAGAGTGAAAGAAAGCAGAGAGGGAAGGCTTTCCTCTCATGCCATGTATACAAAGGCTGCCTAATGTTTGCATGCTGGTGGGGAGAAACAGCCTTACAGGCTGAGAAAAAGGCCTTTTTTGAGCAGGAATGCAGTTCAGGCTGGCTTGGTAACAGGAGGGAAAGGAAAGGTCCCCTGTGCAAGCACCAGTCGTTTCCGACTCTGGGGTGACGTTGCTTTCACAATGCTTTCACGGCAGTTTTATGGGGTGGTTTGCCATTGCCTTCCCCAGACATCTACGCTTTCCCCCCAGCAAGCTGAGTACTCATTTTACCAAGCATAGAAGGATGGAAGGCTGAGTCAACCATGAGCCAGCTACCTGAAAACCCAGCTTCCACCGGGGATCGAACTCAGGTCATGAGCAGAGCTTAGGATTGCAGTACTACAGCTTTAACACTCTGCGCCACAGGGCTCTTTTGGTGGCAGGGGGTGTGGCCTAATATGCCAATGAGTTCCTGCTGGGCATTTTCTACAAAAAAAAGCCCTGTATGAAACAATAGTGACATCAGGGGGTATGGCTAGGATTGCCAATCTCCAGGAGGGATCCCCCAGTTTTGAGGCCCTCCCCCCACTTCAGGGTCATCAGAAGGGGGGGGGAGGAAAATGTCTGCTGGGCACTCCATTGTTCCCTATGGAAACCAATTCTCATAGGGTTTAATGGAGAATTGATCTGTGGGTATCTGGGGAGGCTGTTATTTGAGATAGAGGCACCGAATTTTCATCATAGCATCCATTGCCTCTCCCCAAAATACTCTTTCAAGTTTCAAAAAGATTGGACCAGGGGGTCCAATTCTATGAGCCCTAAAAGAAGGTGCCCCTAGCCTTCATTATTTCTAATGGAGGGAAGGCATTTAAAAGGTGTGTGGTCTCTTTAAATGTGATGGCCAGAACTCCTTTTGGAGTTCAATGATGCTTGTCACAACCTTGTTCCTGGCTCCATCCCCAATGTCTCTTGGCTCTATCCCCAATGTCCCCAGATATTTCTTGAATTGGACTTGGCAACCCTAGGTATGGCCTAATATGCAAATGAGTTCCTGCTGGGCTTTTTCTGCAAAAAAAGCCCTATGAGAAATGCTTTGGTAATTTAAAAGTTTATATTAATACTGATTTTATTTTATGTGCACTTTGGGGGGGGGGGGATGGTGTACATGGCATACAATACTCATGCAGCTCTTTTGGTTGATAGCAAATGTGAATCTGTCTCTCTGTGAACCACAGAGTGAATGCTACTGGCTTATATGTACTGATTGCTTCCCAAGGCTGTCTCTCACAAAGCAAATAGGAACAAGATCAGGGAAGCTGAAGACCTTTCTCCTCACATACCTTGGTCCCTATCTAGACCATCTATGTTACCAGCCAATGAGAGGAAAGAAGAAGCATACCTATTCAGCAGGGAATTTATATATGCAAAATACTTAGCCAGCAAGATACCCAGCTATTTACATCATTCAACCTAAAAAAAAATTATTAGCTCTTTGACCTTCTGGAATAGTTAAAAGATAAGGATGTCTCATCTGAGAATCCAAGTTCATTCCATGCTTAAGCATCAGTATCCATAATTTATCAATCAATCATTGACTGAGACTGAGTCATAATATTTTTTAAAAAATCAATTACAATATTGTTTACAATATGAGATGAGAGGAAAGAGATTATTAGCTATTAACTATCCTCTTTCTTGCTAATTTCCAGTCGTCATTTCAGAAACTACAACTATGGCCATTACCATTCCCCATCCATCTTATCATTTCAACTAACTCAAGCAATGAAAATTTTATAGGGCTTTCCTAATTGTGCACCAGACTGGAACTGTTCATACAAATTCCAAGCAATTATAAGCCTTTCTGGGAAACATTGGCAGCAAACACAAGATTAAATGCTTGTAGCAGCAAGCCAGATGGGAAGCGTAGATAAAAAGAATCCCATTTCATAAGATTCTCTATTCTAAAATTACAGAAGCGTTTAAATTAACCTAAGATTGAAAAACATATTTTTGGCATCTTGGAAACAACAATACTTTTGGAGCAGTAAACTGGGACAAAAAGTATGCTGAGAATTTGTTATAAACACAAACACTTGTGCATGTGGTAGGTGCTCCAATTAGAGATATCTACAAAACTAAGATATCAAATGGCAAACTAAAGTTTTCACCATTGCCTCCAAATATGTAGTAGAGAAATACTCTAGAACTGGACATGCCTACAAGAACCAAATATTTTTCAATGCTTATGTAACTTTCAAACTAAATAGAAAAGTTATTTGTCCACTTCTTCTTTTGTTCAAAAAGAGACAAAGACCAGCCCACTCATTAAATATCATTAGATTGTCCAGTGCTTTAAAAGCTCACATCACTGTGATAGATTCACTGGACAGTAATATACTAATTCCACCAATTGTGGCAAATGGGATGGTCCTTCTAAAACTAATAACAACCTTAATTTTTAGAGGCTTTCTTTTAGCTATAATACAGTTCTTCATCTCTTTGTCATTTTAAGTGCTGTGACATGTGGTCTCTGTCAAGAGAGAGAATTAATAGTAATAATGCTTTAAAAGATACAGTTTAAAGACCAGAAGTATTTTGTTGACACAGATCTGGATAAATTAAGAGCAAGTAACCTAAATTGTAGTGCAGCTAATCTGATAAAACTTCTGTAATCCAGATTCAAATGTCAATGTAAATGATATTAAATGGCACAAAAATGATGGACAAGCTACCCACTTTGCATCATCCCCCAAATCAAATCCTCCCTCAACCATGAAAATCACTGGTTGACCTTGGACCAGTGTCTCACCTTCTCCTTCCTAACATAGTGTGAGGAGAAAAATGGCAACCCTGGCAAATGTCTTTCTGGGACTGTGATGGAATAGGGAAGAGGGGGGAAATTTGCCTACACAAGCATCTTGCATAAGTGTGACTATAATATCCAACCCTTTCCCCTTGTTCTCCAGAGTACTTTTCTCAGTAATTTTTTTTTAATTACAAAATGAAGCAGAGTTATATCCTCATATCACAGAAAAGACGATGATAGCAAAACAATTTCAGGGAGATTGAAGGTTAAACTGGGATAATTCTACCTCTTGCTTTTAACAACTTTATCATACTAACTCAATGCTAATTTACATTTGTTTCAAATATGACATTGTTTGAGGGAACTGTCACAGTGTTTGTCATTGTGATATATAGATATGCATAGGGCTTTTTTGGTAGCAAGAACTCCTTTGTATATGAGGCTACACCCCCCTGATGTAACCAATCCTCCAAGAACTTACAGTAGGCCCTGCAAGAAGAGTCCTGTAAACTCTTGGATGATTGGCTACTTCAGGGGATGTAGCCTAATATGCAAAGGAGTTCCTGCTACAAAAAAAGCCCTGGATATGTGTGAAGGGAAGGCTTAAATAACGCAGAAATGGCCACTCACTTCAGGAGACAGTGAACTGGGGCAATAATATTTATCCATTCAGAGTTAGGATAGTGCTTCTTGCTCTTACTCTGAATTGGCATTATGATGTCATATAATGGAATCTGGTCTGATTAGTTAAAAACATGAGAAGAGCCTTGTTGGATTAGACCAGTGGTCCCTCTAATCCAGCATTCTGTCTCACACAGTGGCCAATCAGTTTCTCTGTAGGTCCAACAATAGGGTACATAGACAGAGGCCTTCCCCTAATGTTGCCTCCTGGCACTGGGATTCAGAAGTTGACTGCCTCTAAACATGGACATTCCCTTAAGTCATTCTCTATAGTTGCCATGATTAGTAGCAGGGGTCATTTTGTAGAAAAAGAGATGGTGGAGCTCATCCAGTGATCTTTACAGCTGCACCTACTATTCAATGGACAAGGTAGGTAGGTGGGGAGAAGGAGGGAGAGCCATCAGAAAGGTTCAGGAGCTGTGCTCCTGTGAGTTCCTGCTGAATTCATGGCCTGATTAGTAGCCACTGATAGACCTCTCCTCCATGAATCTGTGTAAACCCCTTTTAAAGCTGTATATGCCTGTAGCATAGTTGTGCTCACAGAGCCTGGCCTTTCAGAATGTAAGCAGTAGGGTGGCCAGACCGTCCCGGTTGCCCGGGACTTTCCCGGGTCTGGCCCCCGTTTCCCGCCTCCCGCCCTGGCTATACCGGGACCATTAAAACGTCCCGGTTTAGCCAGCTGGCCGCGCAAGCGGGCGGGGAAGGCGGGGAGTGAGGGAGCCAGCGTCCCTGCGCGTGCGCACGGCGGGGTGGCGGGCTCTGCGCATGCGTAGGGCCCGCCACACAGTCGTACGCACGTGCAGGGACGCTGGCCTGACTCCCTCACTCGCCTCCAGCAGCGCAGCCAGCAGCACTGAACCAGCCGCTGCTGCGTGCCTCCCGACCTGAGGACTCCGAGGGACTCCTGGCCGGCCCGCCCGCCCGCCGGAAGAAGGTAAGCCTTCCTTCCTCCCTTCTCTCCCGCCCCCCGCCACCCACCCCCGCCACGCTCACCCCGCCGGAGGCCTCTGCAGAGGCCTCCGCTTCCCGCCCACCCCCCATCCGCCGCTTCTCGACCCCCCCCTACCCACCCCCGCCACGCTCACCCCGCCGGAGGCCTCTGCAGAGGCCTCCGCTTCCCGCCCACCCCCCATCCGCCGCTTCTCGACCCCCCCTACCCACCCCCCGCCACGCTCACCCCGCCGGCGGCCTCTGCAGAGGCCTCCGCTTCCCGCCCACCCCCCATCCGCCGCTTCTCGACCCCCCCCTACCCACCCCCGCCACGCTCACCCCGCCGGAGGCCTCTGCAGAGGCCTCCGCTTCCCGCCCACCCCCCATCCGCCGCTTCTCGACCCCCCCCTACCCACCCCCGCCACGCTCACCCCGCCGGAGGCCTCTGCAGAGGCCTCCGCTTCCCGCCCACCCCCCATCCGCCGCTTCTCGACCCCCCCCTACCCACCCCCGCCACGCTCACCCCGCCGGAGGCCTCTGCAGAGGCCTCCGCTTCCCGCCCACCCCCCATCCGCCGCTTCTCGACCCCCCCCTACCCACCCCCGCCACGCTCACCCCGCCGGCGGCCTCTGCAGAGGCCGCCGGTTCCCGCCCCCCCCCATCCGCCGCTTCTCGACCCCCCCCTACCCACCCCCGCCACGCTCACCCCGCCGGCGGCCTCTGCAGAGGCCGCCGGTTCCCGCCCCCCCCCATCCGCCGCTTCTCGACCCCCCCCTACCCACCCCCGCCACGCTCACCCCGCCGGCGGCCTCTGCAGAGGCCGCCGGTTCCCGACCCCCCCCATCCGCCGGTTCCCGACCCCCGCCCGGCCCGCTCACCTGCTCGGCGGCTGGGCCCTCCGGCCCAGGCGCGGAGCAATCCCCGGGCTTGCCTGGGCCTGGCTGCGCCGCTGCCCTCCAGCGCCGGCCTCCCCGCCGCCGCCGCCGGACTCGTCGGTAAGGTAAGGGGGCCGAAAGCGGGGGGGGGCGGCCTGCCTTCCTTCCTTCCTTCCTTCCCTCCCTCCCTCCCTTCCTTCCTTCCTTCCCTCCCTCCCTTCCTTCCTTCCTTCCTTCCTTCCTTCCTTCCTTCCTTCCTTCCCTTCCTTCCTTCCTTCCTTCCTTCCTTCCTTCCTTCCTTCCTTCCTTCCTTTCCTCCCTCCCCTCCTTTCTTTCTTTCTTTCTTTCTTTCTTTCTTTCTTTCTTTCTTCCTTACCTCCCCCTTCCTTCCGTCCTTCCTTCCTTCCTTCCTCCCTTCCTCCCTTCCCTTCCCTTCCCTCCTTATCTTATGTGGCACAGAGTGTTGGACTGGATGGGCCACTGGCCTGATCCAACAGGGCTTCTGTTATGTTCTTATGTGACGCAGAGTGTTGGACTGGATGGGCCACTGGCCTGATCCAACAGGGCTTCTCTTATGTTCTTATGTGATGCAGAGTGTTGGACTGGATGGGCCACTGGCCTGATCCAACAGGGCTTCTCTTATGTTTTTATGTGACACAGAGTGTTGGACTGGATGGGCCACTGGCCTGATCCAACAGGGCTTCTGTTATGTTTTTATGTGACACAGAGTGTTGGACTGGATGGGCCACTGGCCTGATCCAACAGGGCTTCTCTTATGTTCTTATGTGACGCAGAGTGTTGGACTGGATGGGCCACTGGCCTGATCCAACAGGGCTTCTCTTATGTTCTTATGTGACGCAGAGTGTTGGACTGGATGGGCCACTGGCCTGATCCAACAGGGCTTCTCTTATGTTCTTATGTGACGCAGAGTGTTGGACTGGATGGGCCACTGGCCTGATCCAACAGGGCTTCTCTTATGTTCTTATGTGACGCAGAGTGTTGGACTGGATGGGCCACTGGCCTGATCCAACAGGGCTTCTCTTATGTTCTTATGTGACGCAGAGTGTTGGACTGGATGGGCCACTGGCCTGATCCAACAGGGCTTCTCTTATGTTCTTATGTGACGCAGAGTGTTGGACTGGATGGGCCACTGGCCTGATCCAACAGGGCTTCTCTTATGTTCTTATGTGACGCAGAGTGTTGGACTGGATGGGCCACTGGCCTGATCCAACAGGGCTTCTCTTATGTTCTTATGTGACGCAGAGTGTTGGACTGGATGGGCCACTGGCCTGATCCAACAGGGCTTCTCTTATGTTCTTATGTGACGCAGAGTGTTGGACTGGATGGGCCACTGGCCTGATCCAACAGGCCTTCTCTTATGTTCTTATGTGACGCAGAGTGTTGGACTGGATGGGCCACTGGCCTGATCCAACAGGGCTTCTCTTATGTTCTTATGTGACGCAGAGTGTTGGACTGGATGGGCCACTGGCCTGATCCAACAGGGCTTCTCTTATGTTCTTATGTGACGCAGAGTGTTGGACTGGATGGGCCACTGGCCTGATCCAACAGGCCTTCTCTTATGTTCTTATGTGGCACAGAGTGATTTTTTGTGGGGGGTGGGGGAAGTAATGCTGCAGGTTTCTTTCAGTCTGTCTTAATAGCAATGGAGAAATGTGGCTCCAAGTTCATATTAAAACACGGCTGCTGTCTTACTGTTACTATTTCCTGCTTCTAAATAGCACTGTTTCAGTTTGCAAAATGCTTTATCAGCGTCTATAGAGTCCCATCTTCCCATTGATGCTTAGTGAAAAGCTGAAAACAGAGAAAGGAGATTTATTTCTCCCAAAGTCAGAAAAGGTGAGGATGTTTTGAGGAGGGAAACAGTGGGGAAAAATGCTGCCAGTTCTTTGAAGCATAAATTGCAATGGTCTTTGTTCTGTGAATAAATTGAAACCAGTATTGAGTCCAGGATTATCCCCATTAGTATAAATATTTTATTATGAGATGACAGATCCAAGTGCATTGAGTAATGTATGCCAGCCAATAGGAAGAGGCAAAACTATGCACATTTGATAAATTGATAAAAGACTGAAAATTTCCTATATTGCAGATCAGGCATATCATGGCCATATTAAATTTAAAATATCAAGAATATGTAATAAGATATATATTGAATTTTTTTTACCTGGGGAGTGATTGGGAAGTATTTCAGATGTTTATATGTTAACTAGGAATAAGGCCTGTTGAAGAGAAAAATAGAATGGGCTCCAGAAAGAGCCTCTGGGCTAGTGCCTCCCCTCTTCCCACCCACCCAAGTGAGGGTATTCATCCCCCCCCCCCGGGGGAGCTGATCTTTGCCATTTGGAGAGCCGTTGTAACATTGAGTTATCTCCAGCTGTCACTTGGTGATTGGCAACCGTGGTTCCCCAGGAGGAAATGCTATTGTACCTGTCTGAGGTCCCACCCCTCCTCAAATCCCACCCTCACCAGGCTCTATCCCTTAAATCTCCAGGAATTTTTTAACCTGGAGTTGGCAACCCTATCTCCTTCTCCTTTCTACCCCAGACTTCAACCCAAAAATCTCCAGGAATCTCCCAACCTAGAGCTGGCAATTCTAGGCAACATGGGAAAAGGAAAGGTCCCCTGTGCAAGGACCAGTCGTTTCTTACTCTGGGGTGACGTTGCTTTCACAAAGTTTTCATGGCAGACTTTTAACGGGGTGGTTTGCCATTGCCTTCATGGTAGGGTTGCCAAGTCCAATTCAAGAAATATCTGGGGACTTTGGGGGTGGAGCCAGGAGACTTTGGGGGTAGAGCCAGGAGACACTGGGGGCGGAGCCAGGAACAAGGGTGTGACAAGTATAATTGAACTCCAAGAGAGTTCTGGCCATCACATTTAAAGGGACAGCACACCTTTTAAAATGTCTTCCTTCCATAGGAAGCCCTGATCCAACAGGGCTTCTCTTATGTTCTTATGTGACACAGAGTGTTGGACTGGATGGGCCACTGGCCTGATCCAACAGGGCTTCTCTTATGTTCTTATGTGACGCAGAGTGTTGGACTGGATGGGCCACTGGCCTGATCCAACAGGGCTTCTCTTATGTTTTTATGTGACACAGAGTGTTGGACTGGATGGGCCATTGGCCTGATCCAACAGGGCTTCTCTTATGTTCTTATGTGGCACAGAGTGTTGACTGGATGGGCCACTGGCCTGATGCAACAGGCCTTCTCTTATGTTCTTATGTTCTTATGTTTTACCATCTTGTTATAATTTGTAAATTTTAACTTGTAATTTATCTTAAATTGGATTTTATATGCAACTTAGGGTGCATTTCATGCCTGCTGAGTTGTGTTCAATCTATATTACAGTTTCTGAGTTGCTGTGAATTGAGACACTCACTGGAAAGTGTGTTCCTCCTCCACATTCTTTAAAAAGATATCTTGGAGAACTTGGAGGGCTTGGAGAACGCATTTAAAGTTGCCTCCCTCATTCCCTCCCTCTTGCTCTATCACTTTCTCTTCCTCATGTTCATGTCTTGCGGCTCTCAAACATCTGACATTTCTTCTATGTGACAAGCAAATCTGGCCACCCCTGTTATAGAGCCTACTTCTAGTTAATGCCCCATCTTTCAAAAAAAACATTTTGAATCATTCTACATAGACATAAAGCAACTGCAAATGCTTTACATAAGAAGCATATAATAATCTTTAATACAAGCAGCAACATAAAGAAATATGTGACAGTGCCATCCATGCAGGCATCTTTTAAAGTGAAGTGGCCCTGGGATGATTGTGGCCGCTGAACGTTAGTCTTTAAGCTTTGTATTTGAATGAAGGATGTTTCACTGATATTTCCTTATGAGGATGGGTTGGGGAAATTGTGGAAGACTGTGGGGATTAGCAGAAACAAACAGCAGAATATGAAGAAAGCAATATTCCTAATGGCCTTCAGTTAGGACCCACGGCAGGTTTACCTCTGCAAAACACGTACATACTGTGCTTTTTTGTGGTAGAACTACTAGTTTTGTCACAAGTACATGCATTGCGAAACAAGGAGGATCAATATACTTTGTGCTGCTTTTTATATTTGTAATTTTATACTTAATGGGTTTTTGATGCTGAATTGTACAAATGTTAGGCAGATAGCAATTTACCCTGTTTCCCCCTGCTACAAAAACCAGTGTGGGGGGGGAACAGGGAGTTGGGGGAGTGCAAACATGTGCACCAGTGTACAATGTCACTTCCTCTGAAAAAGGGAAGTAATGACATCTGAGGGCCCCTCTAAGCTTTTCCTCAAACTATATAGTTCAAAACAGAACGTTGGTGTATCCGAGAGCACTGTCTTGACATCATGACATCACTTCAGGGTGGTTTTTTTGGTCAGCAATGGCATTGTATTTGTGTACTGGTGAGACACTGGTACACCTGTCCCTGTCCTCCCCAATCCTCCCAGTGGATTGCCAACCATTGTAACCTAAGTCTTTCACAAACACATCTGATCCTTAACAAATGCTTCTTCCGCTATTGTTATGCTTCTGTAGCTCATCTGTCTTAGGCAAATGTCTACATAAGAGAAGCCATGTTGGATCAGGCCAGTGGCCCATCCAGTCCAACACTCTGTGTCACACAGTGGCCAAAAGAACTGTATACACACACACACACTCTGGCTAATAGCCACTGATGGACCTCTGCTCCATATTCTTATCTAACGTCCTCTTGAAGCTGGCTATGCTTGCAGCCGCCACCACCTCCTGTGGCAGTGAATTCCACATGTTAATCACCCTTTGGATGACGAAGTACTTCCCTTTATCTGTTTTAACCTGACCGCTCAGCAATTTCATCGAATGCTCACGAGTTCTTGTGTTGTGAGAAAGGGAGAAGAGTACTTATTTCTCTGCTTTCTCCATCCCATGCATTACCATCCTCCACTGCGAAGAGTGCCCATTGGAAGACTTCTGAAGATCTGCATTTATGCTTTTGAAGATCTGGACATACTTTTCTGCTACCCCATTTGACTGTACTCAGACTTCTTCTGGTGTGTGTGTGTGCTTCAGATCTTGCAAACAGCACTGTAGGCTTCTTTCATGCCACTGAAATCTCAGGGCCTGCAAGTGTCTTTGCCTTTCTGCCCAGCAGTGAGTTCTGTTACTGTAGACCATTTTTCTGTGGGACCTGTAAATATCAGTTCAGTGTACTTCCTTCACTGGACAGTTATGTTCCCATTCTCAAAGTCCATAAATACTTGCCTGTTCCCCTTTTTGTGTTATTTTCAGCTTTGGCTTTGTGGTACTTCAAACAGTATGTTATATCCTCTTTGACAAACAAACATGCACCAGTTTTCCTTTAGCAACAACATCTTTTATTTGGCTTTGTTTCTTACAGCACTGTGGAATCACCCCCTGCCATTGACTGTGCACTTCTGGCTCTTTCTGTGTTATCCAAGGCTCATGAGATAGGGTTGCCAATCCCCAGGTGGGGGCAGGGGATCCCCCGTTTTGGAGGCCCTCTCCCCCGCTTCAGGGTCATCAGAAAGCGGGGGAGAGCAGGGTCATCAGAAAGCTGGGCTCTCCATTATTCCCTATGGTGACCGATTCCTATACGCTATAATGAAGAGCTGATATGCAGGTCTCTGGGGAAGGCGCCTGTTTTTTGAGGTAGAGGAGGTCTAATTCTATGTACCCCAAAAGGAGGTGTCCCTATCCTTCATTATTTCCAGTGGAGGGATGGCCTAACCGGGACTCGATCTGCTTTGCTTGCCCATTGCAGAGAGAGAGAGAGAGAGAGAGAGAAGAAGAAGAAGAGAGAGGGGAGAAGAGAGAGGGGAGAAGAAGAGAAAAGGATTCCCCTACAGACTACAGTAAGTGGCCTTCCCCCCATTTGCCGAGGTGCAGTGGCGTCTGACCTGACCCTGAATCCCAGGCCTGTTTCCATGCGCCAGCAGCAGCACCAGGTTCCGTGTGTGCGCCTCGCCCATTGTGCTTGGGTTCCCCAAGCACGTGTGAACGGGGCTCCCATTGGGCAGCGGCCCCCCCCCCCTTTTACCTCTTCCATTGCACAAACACTGCCATTACACGTGTGTGTATGCCTATTGCATCAATACCCTTCATTGCAGTCTTGCATGCAGGGCTGGATTAACACATAGGCCAAGTAGGCACCGTCCTATGGGCCCCCACGCCTTTAGATGCCCCAGGCTGCCTCACCCCCCATTCCCCCCCCCGCTTGCTGCCCTCCCAGCCTCCATGCATTAGGACTGGAGATAATTTGCGAGAGGAGACCCCAAGATTTCAGTTGCCTATGGGCCTCTACGGGTTTAATCCTGCCCCCGGCTGAACAAGCCCTCTCTCCCCAGCTTGGAGTCCAAGGCCCACGTCTTCCAGAAGTGGCGAGGAGTTAATTATGATTCTTCTGCCCTCTTCATCTAGGCCCTTACAGCAGACCATGGCTTCAACATCAGGCGCTGGAGGTGGCAAAGGTCACCAGCCCCAGGAACCACCAAAAAAGAAGCCCAAACGTTTGGTTGTGTTCAATCCTGAATGGAAAAACACCTACCCCTGGCTAAAAGAGACAAAGGACAAGAACAAAGCATTCTGCACAATGTGTTCTAAGGAGATAGGAATTGGTCATGGTGGAGTGAATGATTTGAAAGTTCATAAGGACACTGACTCTCACAGGAGTGCGGCAAGCCAAGCTGGAACTTCAAAATCCATCACAAGTTTTTTTGCCTACCAAAAAGACACCGCTGCTCAGGCCAAAATTGCGGCTGCTGAACTAACCTGGGCATACCACACGAACAGGCATGGGTTATCATACCGGTCTCTTGATTGCGGTGTCAAATTGTGCAAAGTCACATTTTCTGATTCCGAGACTGTGACCAAGATGACCTGTGGGAAAACAAAGGGCGCAGCTTTGATAAGCGATGTCTTGGCACCTTACTCTGTAGAACTGATTCTGTTAGATCTTGACACAGCACATTGTTTCTACAGCGTTTCCAGCGACGCATCAAATCATGGCAATAGGAAAATGTTCCCCCTATGCCTTAAATACTTCACTTTGAAGGACGGCATTTCAAATCGTCTTCTTGATTTCTATGAAGATGCCAATGAAACGGCAGAGAATGTCACACGAAGGATTTTGGATGTCTTGGCAAAATACCAGCTGGACTTAGCTCGTCTGTCTGCATACTCAGCAGACAGCGCGAATGTAAACTTTGGAAAATACCATTCTGTGTACACACTTCTGAGTAGAGGCCGTGAAGACATCTTGCCCGCCAGGTGCCCTGCACACATTGTGCACAATGCTGCCAAAAAAGGATGGGATATGCTCACCTGCGACATCGAGTCTCTCATACTGAAGGCTTTTGGTCATTTTTCTGTTTCTGCCAAACGCTCAGAGGAACTTCAGGAGATGTTTGATTTCTTGGAGATGGACGGTGATCACCTGCTTCGACATGTACGCACAAGATGGCTATCTTTCTTGCCTGCCATAAACAAGATGTTGAAGTGTTGGCCAGCCGTTAAAGCATACTTTCAAAAGCTGGGAGAAGATCACTGTCCTCCTCTGATATGGCGCCACATTGACGATGAGTCTGGAGAAAAGGACTACAGTACATCGCAAACTTACATGATGTTTCTCCAGACCACTCTGACGCCTATTGAGGAGACTGTACTGATTCTGGAGCGGGATGCACTGACAGCACCTGAATTGTTTGAGGCCATGCTCAGGTTGCTAAACAGCCTTAAGCAACGCAAAGCTGACTCCTTTTTTGGAACGGAGACAGATAAGGCGCTGCGCAAAATGCCACCTTCGAAGGCAAGGAAAGTGAAGCAGGACTTCCTCAAGTTCTTTGAAAGAACCACCACATATCTGGAAGAAAAGTTTGATTTCTCTGAGAAAAATCACCTGTGTGCTTTGACACCATTTTCTCTTTAAAAAAGTGTGACTTATGACCACCTGCGGTGTGCTGCTGAGCAGCTGAAAATGGAGAAAATAATAAACCTGGATCACCTATACAGTGAATACACTGATGCCAAGAGCCTGCTGGATGAGCAAGTGGCCTGTGTTGACCCAGAAATCACTGTGGATAAAAAGTGGGTGGCCATATTCTCTGAGATGGGAACTCGGTCTCAGAAGTGCGAAAACCTCTTACTTCTTGTAAGCAAGATCCTGAGTATCCCATGCTCAAACGCTTTTGTGGAGAGGGTATTCAGCCTCATGTCAGCTCACTGGACGGACACCAGGAATCGTTGTAGCATAGACCTGGTGAAAGCAGAGCTGCAAGTCAAATTGAATTTTAATATGGATTGTGATCAATTTTATCACTTTATTAAGGAGAAGAAAGATATCCTCAAGGCTTCAGGGAAATCAGAGAAGTATAAATTCAGTAAAAAAGCGAAAGACTGAAACCTGTGTCGCTCCTTCCACACCACAGCCCTTCGTCCAGCGTGGGAGTCGGGATGGCCCACACCTGCGGGCCCACCGCCTGGGCCCACAGCACGCAAGTCCCATCCTACCAGCCGTGTTCTTTGTCCAGGGAGAAGTCGAGGTCCAAGAAGCTCCACTGTGCGGGCGTATGTTAATGTAAGACCAGAATGTAATAGTAATTATAAAATGAATACAAAACAAAACTGGGGATTAGGGCTAATGGCGATACCCCCAAAAAAAAAACGACACTAGGCAGCCACCTCCTGGGTGTGTTGGAAGAGCTGCCAAGATGCAAAGTAATTTTAAACTGCTGACAGTGTGTTTCTTTTTTTTCCAGATAAGCTCCATTCAGGAAACTAGCAACCACAGACAACAGTAGATCGCTTCCATCACACAACAGAAGGTAAGGAACAAATTGGCTGTGACTTGACAGCTCGTTCCATCGCTTTAATAATATGAAGAGAACTTGGTTTCCTTTCTCTTTTGCAATTTTTAGTATTTTAGTGACACCTGAACACCTTTTTCTTTTTGTGTGCTGCTTGGGGAGGACCTGCTTTTCTAGACCTGTATCCGCCTGCCTTCAGGCTGGGCTTCGGGGCACAGACTGGCAGTGGTGGTTTTAGTTGTGATCTCAGTTTGATTGTAGATAAGGGTTGCTTTGTTGATCAAGACCCTTTGATATTGTGGACAGTCTTGTTGAAATGTTTGTGAGCACAAGCAGGTATCAAGGATAGTGGATTGTTTTCCTGTGAATCTGACTCAAGAGGGATTGCTGTTGGAGCCTTTTTTTCTTTTTCTTCTTTTTTTAAAGTTGTATATTTTGGGGGTGGTAATATTTGGGGGAAATGACATCACAGGAAGTGCTGTCACAGGAAGTGATGTCACTTCCTGCTTCCGGCAGGTGGCGTGGGGGAAATGATGTCACAGGAAGTGATGTCACTTCCTGCTTCCGGCAGGCGGCGCGGGGGAAATGATGTCACAGGAAGTGATGTCACTTCCTGCTTCCGGCAGGTGGCGCGGGGAAGTGATGTCACTTCCTGCTTCCGGCAGGTGGCGCGGGGGAAGTGATGTCACAGGAAGTGATGTCACTTCCTGCTTCCGACAGGCGGCATGATGTCACCGGAAGTGACGTCACCGGAAGTGACGTCACTTCCTGTTTCCGGCGGCGCGCGCGCTTCGCGCGCGCGCACCCCTACCTCCCCCCCCCCCAAAAAAGTGTCCCTGGCTGGCCTTCAGACATTATGGCCACCCTAGTAAGTAGGAAATACTGGTATTGCTTTAATAACTTTATGACATTGGCTTTTTTCTTTTATTTCTTTCTCCCTTTTTTGCCATCAAATCACAGCTGACTTATGCTGACTCCTCATGTGGTTTCCAAGGCAAGAGGTGTTCAGAGGTGGTTTGCCATTGCCTGCCCCTGCATAGCAACCCAATACTTCCTTAGTGGTCTCCCATCCAAGTACTAAACACTGACCCAACTTAGCTTCTGAGATTTGACAATACAGGTAAAGGTACATGGCATCATTCATATTATCCCTGACTTGGTGGAATCAGCTTAGGAAAATGTGAGTGATAAGGAAGAGAGAGAAGGGCATCAAATCATTTTGTCCCTCCCACTGAAATTCTCATGACAAAAAGATACACTGAACACAGCCTTCCGTTATCTCCTTTTTCATAAGTGCAATATTTGACTTTTCACCAAAGAAACCCATGGCATTAATTCACAGAAGAGGAAAAAATATATACATACTTGGAGACACTATTGGGGTGAGTGGTAAACTTGTTCCCTGTCCTTGTTCCCTTAACCATATAAGCATCGTGAAGATCACAAATAGTGGAATAAGGCAACATGTATAAAGGGGAAATGAGAACAAGTGCAAGGACACCAACCCCATTCATAACTGAGTTCAAAATCTGTACACACAAACACCCCTGTGTGCTGTATGCACATAGGCTCTCTCCCTATTCCTGGGAACATCTGAGAGGCAACATGCCCAGTTTTTACTGAGTGGTTCTTAACAGGTGCCACATACCTCCCAATGGAATAATCTACTTATCTTGGGTGGCATTTAGAACCTTGGGGAACAACTGGCCTGCATTTGTTAGTTTTAGACTTGTTTGTTGCCTGTTCTCACCCCTTGCAATGGCTTCTAATACTCATTGGAGATTAGTTGTTTCATATTGCTGCTCATCCCAGGCTGAAGAGAAAATCTCATATCCTAGATGTTTTCCCCAAAAAATGGCCAAACAGCAAATGGGAATCAAACTTAATATAAAGGAGTTGGCTGATGCTCATCCAATACAATACATGGAATGTCTGCCTGAAATCTGTGTGTCCTTTGCATATATCATTAAAAATACAGTCAAAGGGATACCTCTCATCTGTTCAATATCCCAAGAGTGGAAAGGTAAATGAAAATGTCAAACCAGGGTATAGCAGCAGTGAAAAAAGCAAACTCCATGCTAGGAATTATTAGGAAAGGGACTGAAAATAAAGCAGCCGCTATAGTTCACACCCTTGCATAAAGCTATGATGTGGCCTCAAGTGGAATATAGCAATTCTGGTTGCTGTATTTCAAGAAGGATATGGTAGAGCTGGGAAAAGTACAAAAGAGGGCGACTAAGATGATTGGGAGCTGGAAAACCCATCCGAAGAGGAAAGGCTAGAGAGCCTGAAAATTTTCCACCTAGAAAAAAAGACAGCAAAGATGAGACATGATAGAAGTTTATAAAATGTTGTGTATGTGGACTCAAGTGAGAAATGAATTGGGTGTTCCTGCCCGACTCATTGGAGCCATATGAACGAAGCTTGGGGACTTGGGAACAATGGGCAGCACGATCCCCCTGCTAGTTTGCATGATCCAATAACATGCCTGCGTGGGAACCCTGAGTTGTATATAGTTGGCCCCATTGGCCCAGTTCTTAAGTCTTGGAGTGCAGGCTACCTTATGCTGTAAATAAAGAGTTGATGATCACTACCACCTCGCCTCTTCCATGCATTGAACCCACTATATTATAAAAAAAACTATGCACAGGGTGAAGGAAGTGGATAGAAAGAGCTTTTTGTCCATCTCTCATACTAGAATTAGGGACACTAAATTATTTTTTTGTGGTTTTGGTTCCAAGACAGACTGAAGGAAATAGTTCTTTACTCAATGAGTAATTAAAACTGTAGAATCCATGGCCAGTGAAGGAAGTGATGGCCACAATCATAGATCACTTTTAAAGGGAATTAGACAGATTCATGGAGGAGACAACTCCTCCATCAGTGGCTACTAGTCATGATCATTGAAGGGAGCCTCTATATACAGAGGTAGCATACCTCTGAATACCAGTGCTGGAAAGCAGAAACAGGGAAGGACTAGCAACTATGTCCTGTTTGTTTGGCCCTCCAAGGAAACTGTTTGACACTGTACAAGACAGGATGCTGGATTAGATGGACCACTGGTCTGATTCAGCAGGCTGTACTTGCGTTCTTATGAAACAGAAGTTGTTTTCACCCCTGTTCATTGTCTTCTAAAAAGTGGTTACAGTTCTGTTCTGCAGAGTTACATTGTTGACATGCAACTCTTACACTGGCCACAGGCCAAAGGGCCTTGTCTTCATAAGTTGCAAAGTGGCTGTCAAACAAATACATAGCAAAGAAGCTGATTTTCAAGGGCTCTTATCAGTCTCAAGCTATATCTGAACTGAAGCACAATGCCATGTGACAAATCCAGTTTTCATTCATTTAGTAAAGGCTTTGAACCTAAAAATTGAATTTATTCTTCTCATGCCAAATGAAAAATTATTTCACTTCCATTTCCCATCCAGAGTGTCTGACCAGTTCAAAAGCATTTAGACAAGTCTTATCTGCCTTATATTTCTTGCTGGTTGGCTCAGTCTTGCACTTCAGTCTGCAAGCCAAAACTATTTTTGGCTCTGAGAGGTAAAAGGAAAGGAATAACAAAGAAAGCTGAAAAAGACACATTGATGTGGTTTAATGTGCTAAAGGTAAAGGGAGTTTTAAACATTATTTTATTTACTTATTTTGCATTGTGTACTGCCATTTTTTAAATTGTATCCAGGAAATCTTTTACAAAGAAAGCATAACAAAAACTTCAAGATGGCTTTGTTAATAACATAGTTTATGTTTCCTCTAAATAAGGCAGGAAGTTCTGGTGGCTGGCAAAACCCCATGTGGAATCTCTTGCAAGTGGCAGCTGTGGGGGTCTGGGGTAGGGTACTTGCACTTGGCTGCCTTCCAGCATGTGTGTTGTTCCATCTCAGATCAAGGAGTGGGAAGAATGTTGATGTTGGAAGACATGCAAATAGATGTAATGGTGCTCCCTGCATCCCATTCCTCAAAATGTGGATGGAGAAGCTCTGTTAGGTACCTCCATTTCAGTCCTGATGTTGTGCAATGCCAGGTCTGTGGAAGATAAGATCACAACAATATCTGACCTGTCGCATGAAGAACAAGTCAGCCTGGCTAGCTTCACTGAAACCTGGCTGGATGACTCTGATGTGGTCACAGTTCACACCAGCTGAAGTCCTTCACTAGCCTTGAACAGGAAGATGGAATGGGGCAACATATCTTTTCCATGAACAGTCCTCCATCACTTGCTACCCAGTGCAGACAGAGACTAGTACAGAGACTTGATCATTTATACCTTGGGTTAGGCACCTGGAACAGATTAGGGATCCCACTGGTGTACCATCTGATGTACCAGCAGGATCACTGACTGAGCTCACAGAGGTGATGTTGGACTTGGTACTGAGAGCCCAAAGATGATTGTCCTTGGGGATTTCAGCACCCTGCCAAGGCTGTCTTGTCAGCTCAGACACAAGACTTTATAGCTTCCATGACAGCCATGGCTCTGTCTTTGATTGTAATAGTACCAACACATGGGAAAAGGACATATGCTGGACCTTCTTCTCTGCACTGAATGACTTGCTGGAGATCTGATTAGGAGGCTGGAGGTTTGGTCAGATCACTATCTTTCGAAGGCATGGTTGAGCTTGCTGCCTCCCTCCAGCAGAGGCAGTGGAGCAATTGCAGGTTTCTATTGGTTCTGGCAGATTTTGAGAGCCTCCCTGATAACTATGTGGAAGCCCTTGTTACTGAATGGAATGATGGGCTGATTGGAGCCATAAACAGAGTTGCTCCTTGGAGTCCTCTTCCACATTGTGTGAGGCCCCCAGCTCCTTGGTTTACCAGGGAGCTAGGCAACATGAAACAGACTGGAAAATGACTACAGTCATGTTGGTGGAAGAGTTGGAATAAATCAGAGCACATCATAAAGCCCATTTACAGGTCTATGAGGTGGCAGTAATCACAGTGAAGAAGCCCTTCTTCTCCCATTATGTCAGCAGACTCTCATCCAGTTCAGTTGTTCAAAGTGCTGCATGACTTAATAACACCTAAGTTTGACTCTGTGAGCAATTAAAATTTTGCCCCCATCTGTGATGGTTTTGCAAGGTTTTTGATGACAAAATCTCTTGTCTATTCTAACTTGGAGGCCAAGTTAATGGCAGATCTGGTATCTGACATATCAGAAGCTTGTCCTTTATTTATGGATAGTTTCAGAATGATCATTTCTATGGATGTTATGAGGGTCCTTGGAAGAGGGAAAGTCACCACATGTGCTCTGGATCGATGCCCATCATGACTTTTAAAAACTTGTTGGGAAAAGGCATTTGAGCTGTTAGTGAAAATCATTATTTCCTCCCTGATTGAGGGGACTCTTCCTAAGCCTTTGAAAAAAGGCAGTTATTAGACCTCTGCTCAAAAATCCTTCATTGACTAGTAATGAGATAGCCAATAACAGTCCAGTCTCCAATTTACATTTTCTAGGGAATGTGTTAAAGTGTATAGTGACAGAGCAGCTCCAGGGTTTCCTGAATAACACATCTGCCCTTGACCCATTGTAATATGGCTTCAGGCCTGGGTTTCATACCAAGACAGCTTTAGTTTCACTAGTGGACAATTTTCATTTAAAGTTGGACGGGGGAGAATCTTCCCTGTTTATATTCTTAGACCTATCCATAACCTTTAATACAGAAGAAGAAGAAGATGATGATGATATTGAATTTATATCCCGCCCTCCACTCCGAATCTCAGAGTCTCAGAGCGGCTCACAATCTCCTTTATCTTCCTCCACCACAACAGACACCCTGTGAAGTGGGTGGGACTGAGAGAGCTCTCACAGCAGCTCCCCTTTCAAGGACAACCTCTGCCAGAGCTATGCCTAACCAAGGCCATTCCAGCAGGTGCAAGTGGAGGAGTGGGGAATCAAACCTGGTTCTTCCAGATAAGAGTCCACACACTTAACCACTACACCAAACTGGCTCTCATTAATAAACAAGTTAAAAAGCATCGGACTCAGTACTGAGCCCTGCGGTACCCCACTGCTTACCACCTTCCACTCCAAAAATTGCCCATTTATACTCAGTCTCTGTTTCCTATTAATTGGCCAGTTTTTGATCCACAAGAGGACTTGTCCTTTTACCCCATGACTCTCAAGCTTACTAAGGAGCATTTGATGAGGAACTTTATCAAAAGCTTTCTGGAAGTCAAGGTAAACAGCATCTCTTGGGTCCCCTTTGTCCACATGTTTGTTCACCCCCTCAAAGAACTCTAACAGGTTAGTGAGACAAGATCTTCCCTTACAGAACCCACACTGAGTCTTCTGCAACAACGTTTGTTCATAAATGTGCCTGCTAATTCTCTCTTTGATAACGGTTTTCATCAGGGCTTTTTTTGTAGAAAAAGCCCAACGGGAGCTCATTTGCATATTAGGCCACACACCCCTGATGCCAAGCCAGCCAGAACTGCATTCCTGTGTGTTCCTCCTCAAAAAAAAGCCCTGGTTTCCACCAACTTTCCTGGTATTGAAGTCAGACTGAGTGGCCTGTAATTTCCCTGATCTCCTCTAGAGCGCATTTTAAAGTTTGCATGCGAAAGCTTGCATTCTGAATAAAGCTTTGTTGGTCTTAAAGGTGCTATTGGACTCCTACTTTGTTTACTTAGTACTATAAACCACTTTGAACCAAGAGGACATAAATGTTTCAATAAATAAAAACAAACAAATAATCTGCTTTTGTCGGGTTGTCTATATCTTAAAACATTAGGTTTCAAACTGTCTTTGAACACTTTTCTATACAGACCTTTGGGCCTCATAGTTACATTGTGTTGACTGAGGCTATGACTTGAAATGCACTCAAGACTCTACTGTGGCAGGATTTTTCAGGGAAAGAATAGCACAGAAGCACAAGCAATCTTGCAAGGAGCTTAGCCATCATCATCTAATGAAGGAACCCAAATTAACTTCCAGAAGTACCCCCAAATTCCATTGAGCACAGTATGAAAACCACTGCCATTGTACAGAAAGCCTTCTAGGTTAGGGGAGTGAGACCGAGAGCCAAGCACTTATTTTCTGGAAGAAATAAAAGCTTTTGGAAAGTAATGGATTTAGCATTCATGAACAGCCAAATGATCCAGGAGAAACAATGCCGAGTTCATAAAATGTAGCCCATTCTGGCTAGTAAAGCTGGCCAAGAAGCTCATTCTCTCAAATATTGCAAGCAATGGTTCTAACCACGTTGTTATGCTATTGATCCATTTTATTGTTTTTAATTAATTGTGCTTCCCCCCCTGAGTTGTATGTGGCATTGGAATTTGCTGAAAAATGGCCTCCCAATATTTAGCAAATAAACAAATGAAACAGAAAGAAGTATCTTTGATGTTGCATTGATTCTTAAAAACCACACCCATTAATTATTGTATGAAAGTCTCAAAAGACTAAGCTTTTAAGGAGCTTCAAGCTTAGGAAAGGATGAACCAGACTATACCCTTGAAGACGAAGCAGTCACTTTTGAATCATCCCTAACAGCCTCCTACCTCTGGTTTAGCATTAAGCTTCGTCTACAAATTTTATGGCATGTTAAGTTATACTACAGCTGTTTGCAAAAAGAAATGTTATAGACAGGCATAGAATAGTACCATATATAGATATTTGACTATCATGCTACAGCGAGGGACTCTATTATATGTAAGATCAAAAATAGATCCCACCCACCATTTCATTTTAACATTTGTCACAAACAAACAGCAGGACTGTGACACACATAGGTTAAAGCCTGCCTCGCTCTAAGAGTGACCAATGAGAGCTGACAGAATATTAGGTAGAGACAGTTGGAAAACAGTAGCTAAGAGAACAGGTGGGAGTTGGCTGCTGGGAAGTTAAGAGGGAAAAGAGTCTGGGGAGCACTATTTAGCGAAGCACATGTTCCACAAAAAATACCCAAATTTTGGGACCATCCAGGAAACAGAAATGTTTCTCAGAAACCTGGCATAGACAGTATAACTCCCATGCAATGGTAGGAGTGGAAATCTCTCCAGCCTTGAAAACATCAGTTGGGACACTCCAAAGTTTGACAGGCACTTCTGGTGGCCAATTAGAAAGCTCTCATTTGGTTCTGTGGGATCTGAAAACTATATAAGTATGGGCACAGCCCTGTCTTCCTTTGTTGGGGTTTGTTCCTTTGTTCCTTCGCAGCAAGTTGGTGAGGATCAATGTATTGCAATTAATACCACATAGCTTTGCTGGGCTGGGAAAGGGGATTACTCTTAGCTCTGTGTGTGTCACAGCACTCAGCCTTTCTGCTCATGTTGAGCACTGGGGCTTTGCTTGTAGATTCCTCAGAAGAGGACCCACATTCCCCTTCCTTTTTATTGATCAACTCTCTGAGCTGTGGTGTGGTGTGTTTGCTGGGTCTCTGTGTGCCACACTCAGCCTGGGGCTTTGCTTCTACTGCATCCAGTTTCTGTTCCCCTTTAAGTTCTGCCTCTCTCATCGGGGTGGGCTTTGGGTGCTTCTGGGTCAGCTCTGCTTCCACACAGCTTCTCTGCTCATGCTGGGCAGTGGGGCATAGCAGGTGAGTGCCTCCTCTGAGGGCTTGCATTCATACACACCTACCCTTCCTTTTGGGATCTACTGTCTCTTTCACTGCAGGGGGCTTTGGGCTTGTGGGTCAGCTCTGAATCCACACAGCCTCTCTGCTCACATTGGGTGATGGGGCATAGCTTGTGGGTGCCTCTCTAAGGGCTCACAGTCAGACACCCCCACCCTTCCTTTTGGGGTCTTCTGGCTGAAGGAGGGCTTTGGCTGTTTGTTGGTCAGCTCTGATGCCACACAGCCTCTCCACTCATGCTCATACAGGGACTTTTCTATACACAACAGAACCCACATCCAACCTTTTCCCAAAAAGCACATTCCCGGGGGCACTTTCTTTGGGATTGTAACTGGGACCTCCAAGTCGAAGTCCAATCCACACATTATTTGGAAGGCATGTAGGGGGGCATCCCAGGGAGGTCTGCTGTGAGTTTGATGCCTCTAGCTGGCACAGGGTCTGTTCTATATTCACAAGAACCCATGCCTGATGACTTCCCCCAAAGCACTTACCTGTGGGCACATTTGAGTGGGGGGGAGTAACGTGGACCCTCTAAGTCAAATCTTCACCAAACTTGGTATGCATGCAGAGGAGAGTCAACTGGAAACCCTCTGCAAGTTTGGAGTCTCTAGCACTCAGGGAGGGGGCATTCTGCCACATTCCAAAGTTTCCAGACTGGTTTGATTTGGTTCAGGGTTTGATCTGGGGGCTGCCACAGACCCAGAACCAAATCAAACCACCTTTTTAAAAAAATTGTGCCTTTGTGTGTGTGTGTGTGTGTGTGTGTGAGAGAGAGAGAGAGAGAGAGAGAGAGATTGTATGTGAATAAATGGTGACAACATGTGAATAGAGTAGTGTTTGAGCCCCCAACCCCAATAACTGTGAAGCAAGGGGTTGTTATTAAAGGGTGTTGAGAAAGAGGATCTGAGAGGAAAATCTGCCATGGCTCTCTATAAATTTAAGAGAGACAAGAAGGACATGTGATAGCTTGGCCTACTTGTAATCCTGAACCTGAAAAAGAGAGGTTGTAGAGGGTGGTGGGCACTCTGGTGAGTGAGAAAGGGGCATCACAAGACCAAAAAAGAGGAGGAGGAGATTGGATTTATACCCTGCCCTTCACTCAGAGCAGTTTATAATCTCCTTCCCTTCCTCTCCCCACAACAGACACCCTGTGAAGTAAATGTAGCTAAGAGATCCCTTTCAAAAACTGCTTTTGAGAGAGCAGCTGTTTCAAGAACTGAGTGACCTTGGGTGCAGGTGGAGGAGTGGTGCAGGTGAATGTGAAGGAATGGGGAATCAAACCTGGTCCTCACAGATTACAGTCCATGCACCAAACTGGCTCTCAAAAAGAAATGCTTTTGGGAAGGAAGAGGAGATAATAAAGGCAAAGAGTTTAACCATGGTTACTATAGACAACATGGTTACTCTAGCCAACATCTAGTCTGAAAACGGCTGCAAAAACCTGGCTTAACTTGCCACAGTACACTACGGTTGCCAATCCCCAGGTGGAGAAAGGGGATCCCTCAGTTTGGAGTGGGGTCCCTGCTTCAGAGTTATCAGAAAGTGGGGGGATGTCAGCTGGGCATGCCCATTATACCCTATGGAGACTGGTTCCCATAGGGTATAATGGAGAATCAATCTGTGAGTATCTGGAGCTCAGGCTGTTGGTTTTTTTAGCATATAATCTAGTGCCCCTCCTCAAGAAACTCTCCAAGTTTTAAAAAGATTAGACCAGGGGATCCAATTCTTTGAACCCCAAAAGAAGGTGCCCCTATCCTCCCATTATTTCCAATGGAGGAAATGCATTTAAAAGATGTGCAGTTCCTTTAAATGTGATGGTCAGAACACCCCTTGGAGTTCAATCATGCTTGTCATAAACCTTGCTCCTGGCTCCACCCCAAAGTCCCCAGATATTTTGGCAACCCTACAGTACACTCATGTATTCTCTAGAGAGCATATACCAGATGATCTGCTTGCAAGCTGTGACACTGGAGAGCTGGAAAATCTGCCTTAACCATGGAGTTAAGGAGCACTTCCTGTTCACAGCAAAGTACTATTTGCTATTGTATCCAAACCACAATCCATCATGTCTGTATACTTACCAGAATTCAGATAAGAATTAAGTCAGAGTTTGACATTCTGGTGTGGACAAAAAAAATAAATCTTAGGCTTGTATTTTAGATGTAGTAGCAAACTATTGTTTGCTGTGAATGTAGATGTATTTAATTTTGTAGCCCTGTATAAATGAAGGCATAAGTGAAGAGGGTGCAAGGGTGGGCCTTACTTGCTAGGCTGAACTGGCATATTTCTGGGTGGACCTATACAAAATTAATGGAACATTTGTGATTTCCTCATAGCCATCCAAAGCTGCTATTATCCCATCACTAACACTAAACATGTGTATTAATTGTTAGTATCAGAATGAAGATGACTGAAGTTCTGAGGACTTTCTTTGCTTGTAAAGGCATATCCCGTAAGCAAACAGAGGGTTGGAACTAGCAGTCCATCAGCTCTGACATTTTCTCCAAGGACATTTCTCTCCCAGTAGGCCCACCCCATGCCCCAGTTCCCAGGACCCACAAAGACTAATAGTGGGCCTGCACTGATGGAAGAGGAAGGAGATTTCATCCTCTTCCTCATTGCAGCCCCACCAACACATATTGCTATCCACAAAGGCCCCAAAACCCCAGAAATAATCTTCCCTGGGATTATAAAAAACTGCTGAGGATATAAGGGAAAGAATCTAATCCAGTGATATTGCCCCTTAACTTTTCTAAGCATTTACCAAGCTCAGAGTCATAGCAGATATGGGAGAGGAATTATTTTAGGATATAGCTATCTTGATCCAGGGAAAATGTTCATGGGGCACAGTTGAGGCCAGGTGGGTGGAGGTTGGACTGCTACCACTTTGTAGCACACCTTCCACCACTGATTAATCTTTAAATCACTCTGATTTTTAAAAGCTTTATGTGGAAGCTGTTAGGTCACAATCATGCTTCTTCTTGAAGGGAAGGATAGCAGTGGTTTTTTTTTTGTTTGTTTTGTTTTAAAAAACTTAAGTGGGACAAATTAGTGCTCCAAATGGGGTGGAGAGAAATAGATATATGAGCCTCATGAGGATCCCATGGACCCAAATAACATCAATCCATAGTATGTCATAATCTTGCCACTGTCTTAGGGCCTGCTTGTAAAATATATCTGGAAGGTTCATGCAAATCTGCTGAGCCTTATGTTGCAAGGGAGGCCAAAACACAGATTCAGACAGAGCAGGAATTCCTTCTAGATTCCAAATTTGATTAACTGCAAAAGCCATTCACTAGGGTTGCCAATCCCCAGGTGGGTGCAGGGGATCCCCCGGGTTGGAATAGGGTTGCCAGGTCCAATTCAAAAAATATCTGGGAACTTTGGGGGTGGAGCCAGGAGACTTTGGGGGTGGATCCAGGAGACATTGGGGCGGAGCCAGGAACAAGGGTATGACAAGCATAATTGAACTCCAAGATGGACAATTATGCCACTGATGGACCTCTGCTCCATATTTTTATCCAATCCCCTCTTAAAGCTGGTGATAAGTCCTCAAGTGACATGTGGATCTTGGCAGATCTCAGAAGCTAAGCAGGGTCAGCCCTGGTTAGTACTTGGATGGGAGACCACCAAGGAAGTCCAGGGTCACTTCAGGCAATCACAAACTACCTCTGATCATTTGTTAACATTTAACCCTGCCAGAATGCCCTCAGCCTTTTAGCCCCAGAGAGGGAAAGGATGGGGGAGGCGGGGGCCTGATGTGTCATCATCATAGGCATCAAACAACATCATAAACACCGTCGGCATCACCTCACCCTATGCGGATTTAAAATCACACACATACATACACAGAGCCACAACGACAACACCACAACACGCCCATGCTTGAAAGTTCGGGAATTCCCAAGGATTAGTTTTGCAACTGGGCATTCACGCTCTTTGGAAACGATGCGTGAAGTCGGCATCTCGGCGGAAGAGGGGAAATCACACAAACTTCAAAAAAGGGAAACGAAGCTTTAAAGGGTTGAAGAGGAAGCAAGCAAGAAAAAGCAGGTAAGCAGGCAGGCGCATCCAGAAACGAAAGTTGCTCAATGGCGGTTTCCCGATTTCTCCTCCTAATCCACCCTGATCCCACTTGCAATGGACCATGCTCAAGGAGTATGGAAGTGATAAAAAGGCAGCAAGGTCACGTCGTTAACGGCGATCTTCTGTCCCAAGCGACCGGCCGATGGGAACCCAGCATCCAGCCAAACTAATATTAAAGCCCAGCTCTGAACGAGGGAGCCGAGGGGGTCCGGGGGTCATATCGTGTCCCCCCCTCCCCCGGGGCAGGAGGCTCCTCCCTTACCTGAAGGGGAGCTGAAGCTCCAAAAGTGCCCGCTCCGCCGGGGATTTCCCAAAGTGGCTCTGCTGCGGCCCCTGGTAGGAGGCGAGGGCGCGGGGGGGGGTGATGCAGCTGGAGCCGTCGTCGCCTGCGGAGTGGCTGCGGGCGGCAAGGCGGCGAGCGCGGCCAGCAGCAAGGGAGCAGGGGACCAGCTGCCCATCGAGCCTTCCTCAGCTGCCCATGATCCTCTGGGGGCTGCCCATGATCCTCTTCCCCCTCTGGTCAGCTGACTCGGTGGCAGTGCGGGAAGCAGTTCCCCCCACCCCCACCCTCCCGCTTCCGTATTTTTGGAGAGCGAGGGAAGGGGCTGCAAATACAGGGGTCCCCCACCAGGGCGGGGGGATGGGAAGCCTAGGTTGGAGGCACTCCTCCCACTTCAGGGTCATCAGAAAGCGGGGGGAGGGGAGGGAAATGCCTGCTGGGAACTCTATTATTTGTTATGGAGACTTATTCCCATAAAAAATAATAAATTGATCCGCGGGTATCTGTGGCTCTGGGGGGGCTGTGTTTTGAGGTAGAGGTACAAAATTTTCAGCATAGCATCCAACGCCTCTCCCCAAAATACCCCCCAAGTTTCAGATTGGATTAGGGAGTCCAATTCTATGAGCCCCAAAAGAAGGTGCCCCTATCCTTCATTATATCCTATGGAAGCAAGGTATTTAAAAGGTTCACGGCCCCTTTAAATGCGATGGCCAGAACTCCCTGTGGAGTTCAATTATGCTTGTCCCAACCTTGCTCCTGGCTCCACCCCCAAAGTCTCAGATATTTCTTGAATTAGACTTGGCAACCTTACCATTCACAGAGTATGACCAATAGTTGCCAAAACCTTGAGGTTCCGAACAGATATCAGACTTAGACTAATCTGTGAATGACAGTTAAAAAAATTACAAGGTTCAAGGGGGTGCTTCCCATTCATGCCCCCTTTTTTCAGCACACATTTTTTTCAAGTGATTCTTGTGTTCTTATTTAACACATGTGTGGTATCATGCCATTTCCAAATTAACAGTTCAAGCCCATACAACACAGCATGTTTTAGAGCTGGAGTTTCTGGGGTGGGGGTACATGCCAGATTGTTAAATAAGGCTATTAAATAAAGAATGTTGATGGTAACAGATTTGCAATATATGGAAATACCCTTCTACGCTTGTCATAACAATTTTAAGATTTTGTATTGTGGTGGTTTGGGTAATTTATTTGTTATTCCCTTTTACTAGGTTTTCTCTTTTAAAAAAGAGCAATACATAATATATAAATGCTTAATTTTTATGCTGGGAAGAATATCACCTGTTATATTTATCAATATTGTACAGCTGATCAAAGGACAAGAGTTCTGCTAATAAACCTTTTAGGAACCATGTTTAATAAGACCTTCAGCTCTCTGAAGGAGCTGGTGTGTCCTAGAACAAGGAACAAATCAAATAAACTTTGGTGACATTTAACAGCTCTTTATTCTTGACTGAGCAATAAGCAAAATGGCATGGCTCATGCTATTGTTCTACAGACTGACATTCATAATAATGTTGAAAGAAGACAATCTAGAAATCTCCATAAAACACAGAGCAAATATACTTTTGGAATATCTGGTTTCTCAGTTACATCCTAAAGTTAATGGTCACTGATAGTGTACTTCGTGGGGATCTGGCTTAGTTTCCTCATTAACAGTCCCAATGTAATCCATCAGGGGAAGCTTTCGTCATAATTTTATCTACATTCCAGAAAAACTTTTGTCAGTTTAATTTCTTCATGTCAGCCTGTTGTTAAAAGCACATGAGCTAAGCAAATCACAAGGCCAACATGGCGTAGTAGTTAAGAGTGTACAACTAGGATCTGGGAGACCCAATTTTGAATCCCCACTCTATCATGGAAGTTTGCTGAGTGACATTGAGTCAGTCACATGCTGTCAGACTAATCTACTTCATAGGAGTGTTGTGAAGATAAAACTGAATGAGGAGAATGTAATCAGCCACTTCAGGTCCCCATTGTGGAGAAAAATGGGATATAAATGAAGTTAATAAATAAAAAGTGGCAATACTATCACTCTCATATAAGGTTTGTTTTCAAGAAAAAGAGATGCTGGAACTTAAATCTTTCCAGATTCACCATTATCAGAACTGGCAGTGCTTCCTCTTAAACCCTGACCTTGATGTGTAAGGACTCTGTAATTATTTGGTATTGAGAAAACGCACTCTGCCTTTTCTCAGGGAAAATTTCTTACATGCTTCCTTCTTATATTTCAGTTCTACCCACCTGTTGTCCAAAATACCTGGAGTCTATCTTATTACAGCACAAGGATGATGACCCTGGTATCTCCATTTAAAAGGACTAGGCAGTAGGTGATGTGAAAAACCTCCACCTGAGACCCTGGGAGAGCCACTGCCACTGTGAGTAGTTAATACTGACCTTGATGGGCCAATGGTCTAATTCAGTGTTTAACTGCAGGCAACTTCATGTGTATTCATGTGCCAGGGAAGGAGCACATTCAGGAATTTAAACCTATTTAAGCATTAGAGGTGCAAGCCACTGCAGTTTTTAAAAAATGCTGAGATATCATAGGCATAAATCTTCTAAGGTCTCATCCTGTTTGACCCCCCCATTCCTCCAAAAAGAAAAAAGAAAATTTAAAAAATACCCAATGAGCAAGCTGAAAAATATTGAAGGGCATTGTTCTTATTTTATTTAATTCATTCATTCATTCAATTTATACCCCTTCCTCCCCGCTAAGGCAAGCTCAGAGTGGCTGCCACCCATTACTTAATTATAGCTCTACATGGTTTAGATATATGCTGTGTATATATTATCAATATACTTACATTGTATAAAGAGCTCTCCCTTACCTTTCACTCCATGATGAGGTTCATTAGGATTATATTTCAAGAAAGTTTGTTACAAGGAAGATAGAACCCAGAGGGTACAGTACATTTCAAAAATAATTAACACCAACTCTTCAACTGGAAATGTAAAATGTATTTGTATTATTTTAAAGCCTTTGGCCGTATCAACTGCAGTGTAGAATATAAAAAGGTCATTAGTAACAAGCCCTACACAATGCAGAACATACATTTGCAGGAGAAAAGCAAACATCAGTCCAAAAACACCACAATAACTTCCTGTACCTGTTCTTGTTTGCTTGCTGAGCTCTCAAACATTGCAAGTCTTTGAAATACATAAAAGCGTAACAGCTTGAGTCAATATTTGCAACCAAAGTGAATGATTTTATTTAGCGTGATGACTGGACCTCCTGAACAAATACATCTCCTTGTCTGCCAGCATAACAACCACAGACCAGCTTGCAAAACAACTAGCAGCATCTAGCCATTCAGAGCATGTGGTTATCTGAGGGAAGGTTGATGGGTATTGACTGTTTCAAACCTCCATACCTAAAAAAAAGGTAGAGGCAAAAGGAGATTCACTTAAAACTTCTAACTGTAGATCAGGCTACAAAAAAGTTGAACTAATATTATGTTAATCTGGTGCCATATATGGCTGCCATTGTTATTGCTTTTGTGTTGTATGCATACTCTGGTTTTAGGTTTCAGGTAAGGCAATATCCTAAGGCTCTGTTCATATAAAATCATCTTTATAATTTTCTTTTTTATACACACACATGGATTGCTGCCATGACATGGATCTCTCATGAATTGCTGCCTTGATTTGGTGAGAGGGCTTGTGCAGTTCAGTGAGGCTGTGGGCTATCCCATGAAGGGCCACTCAAGATGGACAGGCCACAGCTGAGATCCCAGACAAAATGTGATCCATTGGAGAAGGAAATGGCAAACCACTCCAGTATCCTTGCCAAGAAAACCCCATGGACAGTAACAAAAGGCTAAAAGATATGGCACTGGAACATGAGCCCCTCGGGTCGGAAGGTGCCCAATATGCTACTGGGGAAGAGCAGAGGACAAGAACAAGTAACCACAGAAACAATGAAGTGGCTGGACCAAAGCCGAAAGGACACTCAGTTGTGGATGTGTCTGATGGTGAAAGAAAAGTCTGATTTTGCAAAGAACAATACTGCATTGGAATGTGGAATGTAAGATCTATGAATCAAAGTATGCTGGATGTGGTCAAACAAGAGATGGTAAGACTGAACATCAACATCTTTGGAATCAGTGAACTAAAATGGACAAAAATGGGTGAATTTAACTCAGAGAATCACTACATCTACTATTGTGAGCAAGAGTACCGTAAAAGAAATGGTGTGGTCTTTAGAGTTAACAAGAGAGTGAGGAAGGCAGTAATGGGATACAGTCTCAAAAATGACAGAATGATCTCAGTCCGTATCCAAGGCAAACCATTCAATATCACAGTAATCCAACTCTATGCCCCAACCACTGACACAGAAGAGGCTGAAATGGACCATTCTATGAAGATCTACAACACCTTCTAGAATTAACACCAAAAAAAGATGTCTTCCTCATTATAGGGGACTGGAATGCCAAAGTAGGAAGTCAAAAGGTAACTGGAACAACTGATAAGTTTGGCCTTAGAGAACAAGATGAACCTTGTCTTGGGTTCCGTTGGGCAAAGGCTAACAGAGTTCTGTCAAGAGAACAAGCTGGTCATAGCAAACACCCTCTTCCAACAACCTAAAAGGTTATTCTACACATGTGTGAGAAAAAGACACCTAATTTCAGAACATCGTAGTCACCCGTTTGGTTGCCAGGGTGCCTGGAGACTCAACTCACACACATCTACCAGGAGAATGTGAGTTTTGTCTACCAGACTGTAAGGGACTTATGTGAGTACTAACAGCCACAACGTTGCAGCAACACTCCATGTCTCTGGAAGAGTGCTAACCAGGAGAACAGATGGTGCGTGTACCATCTCGGTCATTGCAGCGAAAGAAGTTGTGCCGCCAGGAACTGTCTGAGCAAGCGGTTTCGCACCTTGACCATAGAATCCATATGGGAAGGCTAAAATCATCAGCAGCTATCTTCCTGCAGTGCCAGACTGCATTACCGCGAAGCGGGAGGCTCACGTACTCAACAGATGTCACCCATGCATAAAGCAATCAAGCTTATCTTAGGTGTGGATCCCGTCAGACTACCTAAGCCTTTGTCCAACGGAACCCAAGACAAAGGATGGTGCCAGTAGAGGAATGAAGAAGAGGAAGAACATCTTCACCCAGAGCCACGTTTCTTTGTATAGATTGGGTGTTACTTTAGGTAGCAATTTGGCCATCTATTGTCACCTTTTAGATAAGTTTTGATAGCCTTTTTATCACCTCCACCCCAATAATTCCACCCATTCTTTCCCTTAATGGTCATCCTGGAGCCTCCCCCTTTGGCCCATTGTAACCTGGAAGTCCAATCAGGTAACCAGGGCCAAGACTGCTCATTGGCCAGGTATGGGCATCCAATCAGGTGCCCCCAATAAACTGGCTATTGGCTACTGCATAAGGCCAGCCCTTATGGTTATTGCAGAGCCTCCCCTTTTTCTGAGGTCATGTACCAGCTGACCACCTCTCATCCGCCCCTGTACCTCCCATCCCCTAAGGGATCAAGGTAGTCGTTATAACCTGTGACCCAGCTCCCCATAGGTGTACCTCTAGCAGTACCCCATTCCTGCTGTTTAGATACATCCCCGATTCTTGGCCAGTTGAGGGTCCCCTTCCCCATTGTCCTCGTTTGTCTCCATTGGAGCCTTCCTGGAAGACTACGACCGGTAATTAGCACCCTGTTTGTCCATCCTTATGTTACCTCTATGCATTTCTCTCATTTTTATTAGGTCTGTATGTATGCTATATGAATCTATTATCTTGTATGTGTGTGTTCTATATTTTTCTGTAATAAAATCATAATTGTTTTACATAATTAGTGTCCTTGGTAAATTTAGCAATAATTTCTGGAAGTGGAATCCTGTATACATAGATTCTAGATCCTCTTTAAGCCAAAGGTGCCCACCTGTCAATTCCCCAACCTCTTTTGAGGGCATTTTGGCTTACACATGGACTAGGGTGGCCAGACCGTCCCGGTCTCCCGGGACTTTCCCGGTTCTGGCCCCCAATTCCCGGCTCCCGGGCTGGGTATACCGGGACCATTAGAGGTCCCGGTTTAGCTAGCCAGAGAGCCGGGGGCCGCGCGCAGCGGGCGGGGAAGGCGGCGAGTGAGGGAGGGAGCGACCCTGCGCGTGCGCAGATCTCCCTGTGCACGCGCAGTGACGCTCCCTCCCTTACTCGCTGCCTTCCCCGCCCGCGCACGGGGCCCGGCGGTGGCGGCGGAGGCCCGGGAGGGCGTCGGAAAGGCCCGCGCTGGTCGCTGGAGGGCCTCCAGCGACCACCGCAGGCCTTTCCGAGGCTTCCCCGGCCTCTACCACCCCCCCCCCCCCGGTGCTCCTCCGCCCGGGAGGGCGTCGGAAAGGCCCACGCTGGTCGCTGGAGGGCCTCCAGCGACCACCGCGGGCCTTTCCGAGGCTTCCCCGGCCTCTACCACCCCCCCCCCGGTGCTCCTCCGCCCGGGAGGGCGTCGGAAAGGCCCGCGCTGGTCGCTGGAGGGCCTCCAGCGACCACCGCGGGCCTTTCCGACGCTTCCCCGGCCTCTACCCCCCCCCGGTGCTCCTCTGCCCGGGAGGGCGTCGGAAAGGCCCGCGCTGGTCGCTGGAGGGCCTCCAGCGACCACCGCGGGCCTTTCCGAGGCTTCCCCGGCCTCTACCACCATCCCCCGGTGCTCCTCCGCCCGGGAGGGCGTGGGAAAGGCCCGCGGTGGTCGCTGGAGGGCCTCCAGCGACCACCGCGGGCCTTTCCGAGGCTTCCCCGGCCTCTACCACCCCCCCCCCCAGTGCTCCTCCGCCCGGGAGGGCGTCGGAAAGGCCCGCGCTGGTCACTGGAGGGCCTCCAGCGACCACCGCGGGCCTTTCCGAGGCTTCCCCGGCCTCCACCCCCCCCCCGGTGCTCCTCCGCCCGGGAGGGCGTCGGAAAGGCCCGCGCTGGTCGCTGGAGGGCCTCCAGCGACCACCGCGGGCCTTTCCGAGGCTTCCCCGGCCTCTACCACCACCCCCGGTGCTCCTCCGCCCGGGAGGGCGTCGGAAAGGCCCGCGCCGGTCGCTGGAGGGCCTCCAACACGCGGGCCTTTCCGAGGCTTCCCCGGCCTCTACCACCCCCCCCCCCTGGTGCTCTCCGCCCGGAGAGGGCGTCGGAAAGGCCCGCGCTGGTCGCTGGAGGGCCTCCAGCGACCACCGCGGGCCTTTCCGAGGCTTCCCCGGCCTCTACCACCCCCCCGGTGCTCCTCCGCCTGGGAGGGCGTCGGAAAGGCCCGCGCTGGTCGCTGGAGGGCCTCCAGCGACCACCGCGGGCCTTTCCGAGGCTTCCCCAGCCTCTACCACCATCCCCCGGTGCTCCTCCGCCCGGGAGGGCGTCGGAAAGGCCCGCGCCGGTCGCTGGAGGGCCTCCAGCGACCACCGCGGGCCTTTCCGAGGCTTCCCCGGCCTCTACCACCCCCCCCTGGTGCTCCTCCGCCCAAGAGGGCATCGGAAAGGCCCGCGCTGGTCGCTGGAGGGCCTCCAGCGACCACCACAGGCCTTTCCGAGGCTTGCCCGGCCTCTACCACCCCCCCGGTGCTCCTCCGCCTGGTGAGGGCGTCGGAAAGGCCCGCGCTGGTCGCTGGAGGGCCTCCAGCGACCACCGCGGGCCTTTCCGAGGCTTCCCTGGCCTCTACCACCCCCCTGGTTGCTCCTCCGCCCGGGAGGGCGTCGGAAAGGCCCACGCTGGTCGCTGGAGGGCCTCCAGCGACCACCGCGGGCCTTTCCGAGGCTTCCCCGGCCTCTACCACCCCCCCCCCGGTGCTCCTCCGCCCGGGAGGGCGTCGGAAAGGCCCGCGCTGGTCGCTGGAGGGCCTCCAGCGACCACCGCGGGCCTTTCGACGCTTCCCCGGCCTCTACCCCCCCCGGTGCTCCTCTGCCCGGGAGGGCGTCGGAAAGGCCCGCGCTGGTCGCTGGAGGGCCTCCAGCGACCACCGCGGGCCTTTCCGAGGCTTCCCCGGCCTCTACCACCATCCCCGGTGCTCCTCCGCCCGGGAGGGCATGGGAAAGGCCCGCGGTGGTCGCTGGAGGGCCTCCAGCGACCACCGCGGGCCTTTCCGACGCTTCCCCGGCCTCTACCACCCCCCCCCCCGGTGCTCCTCCACCCGGAGAGGGCGTCGGAAAGGCCCGCGCTGGTCGCTGGAGGGCCTCCAGCGACCACCGCGGGCCTTTCCGAGGCTTCCCTCGGCCTCTACCACCACCCCCGGTGCTCCTCCGCCCGGGAGGGCGTCGGAAAGGCCCGCGCCGGTCGCTGGAGGGCCTCCAGCGACCACCGCGGGCCTTTCCGAGGCTTCCCCGGCCTCTACCACCCCCCCCCTGGTGCTCCTCCGCCCGAAGAGGGCGTCGGAAAGGCCCGCGCTGGTCGCTGGAGGGCCTCCAGCGACCACCGCAGGCCTTTCCGAGGCTTCCCCGGCCTCTACCACCCCCCGGTTGCTCCTCCGCCTGGGAGGGCGTCGGAAAGGCCCGCGCTGGTCGCTGGAGGGCCTCCAGCGACCACCGCGGGCCTTTCCGAGGCTTCCCCGGCCTCTACCACCCCCCCCCCCGGTGCTCCTCCGCCCGGTGAGGGCGTCGGAAAGGCCCGCGCTGGTCGCTGGAGGCCCTCCAGCGACCACCGCGGGCCTTTCCGACGCTTCCCCGGCCTCTACCACCCCCCCCCCCGGTGCTGGCGGAGGCCCGGGAGGGCGTCGGAAAGGCCTCTCCGCCGCCGCCGGACTACGCCCGCCGCCGCTGGACTCGCCGCCGCCGTAGGTAAGGGGGCCGAAAGCGGGGCGTGGGGGCTGGCAGGAGGGGTGGCCTTCCTTCCCTCCCTCCTTCCTTCCTGCCTTCCCTCCTTCCTTCCTCCCTCCCTCCCTCCTCCCTTCCTTCCTTCCTTCCTTCCTTCCTTCCTCCCTCCCTCCCTCCCTCCCTCCTCCCTTCCCTCCTCCCTCCCTCCCTCCCTCCTTCCTTCCTTCTTCCTTCCTTCCCTCCCTCCCTCCCCTCCCTCCCTCCCTCCTTCTTCCCTTCTTCCCTTCCTTCCTTCCTTCCTTCCTTCCTTCCTTCCTTCCTTCCTTCCTTCTCCTTCCTTCCTTCTTTCCTTCCCTCCCTCCCTCCCTCCTTATGTTCTTATGTGACCCAGAGTGTTGGACTGGATGGGCCACTGGCCTGATCCAACAGGGCTTCTCTTATGTTCTTATGTGACGCAGAGTGTTGGACTGGATGGGCCACTGGCCTGAATCCAACAGGGCTTCTCTTATGTTGTTATGTGACGCAGAGTGTTGGACTGGATGGGCCACTGGCCTGATCCAACAGGGCTTCTCTTATGTTCTTATGTGACGCAGAGTGTTGGACTGGATGGGCCACTGGCCTGATCCAACAGGGCTTCTCTTATGTTGTTATGTGACGCAGAGTGTTGGACTGGATGGGCCACTGGCCTGATCCAACAGGGCTTCTCTTATGTGACAATACTGAGTTTGGTAGACCCAAGCACTGATTCAGTGTAAGGGAGCTTTGTGTTTGTGACTGGAGTAGACAATACTGACTTTGGTGGACCCAAGCACTGATTCAGTGTAAGGGAGCTTTGTGTTTGTGTCTTCTAGTGCAATTTTGTTCTCAGATCCTGTATTTACTTCATCAGTATATGGGATAAGGCACTTTCTCAACTGTGCTGCATAATGCAGCCTATTTATTTTGTCCTGTTGGCTCTGTTGGCTCTATCTGCGCCACCTTCATCACTTTCGGGGTGTGGATCCCCCAGTGGAGTGGTCTCCCTACTCCCTCCGCCGGCTGTTTCTGATAGCCCTGCGCCCCCTCTTTCATTTGATATGTGTCCCGTGCGGGTGCCACCCTCCCGCCGGGAGATGCCGCAAAATGAGCCCCCTTGAGGCTTATGGCGGCAGGGCTCGGGGAAGAGAGCTAGACTGCTGTTCTTTTGAGGGGTTATAGAGTGTTTCGAGCCCGTCCCTGTGGCATCGGTCCCATCATTGTGGGGCCCAGGGGGCCGGCGCAGCGGCACGCTGAAGCAGCCTGTCGGTCACTTCCGGGTTCCTGTCCTGCATCTCGACAGGTGTTATTAGTGACAGGCTGCTTCGGCGTGCCGCTGCGGCCGCCCCCTGGGTCCCACAACGATGGGACCGATGCACAGGGACGGGAGACTCAACTCAAACCCATCTGCCAGGAGAACGTGGGTTTTGTCTACCAAACTGGAAGGGACTTATGAGTACTAACAGGCCACACCCTTGCTTCAGCAACTCCATGCCTCTGGAGGAGTGCTATCCAAGAGAACCGATGGTTTCTAGTCGCTCCATGCGAACTCCATCTCGGCCATAGGAGCAGAAGAAGTTGTGCAGCCAGGAACTGTCCAGGCAAGTGGTTTTCCAGCCTTGACCACAGAATCTACTTGGGAGGCTAACATCACAAGTAACTATCTTCCTGCAGTGCCAGACTCCATTACAGTGAAGCAGGAGGCCCACGTGCTCAACAGATGTCACCTATGCATAAGAGCCATCAAGCTTATCTTAGGCGTGGACGCTGTCAGACCGCCTAAGCCTTTGTCCAACGGAACTCAAGATAAAGACTAGTGCCAATAGAAGATCAAAGAAGAGGAAGAACATCTGCTGAGGAATTGCTGGTGCCTGCCTACTAAATAATCCCCAACTTTCAAGTGAACTGGATCATGAGGTCCAATACTATAGCCACTGAACAAGGTGCCCCAGACTATCCTCAATTGTTTCCTTTTTTTTTGGGGGGGGGGGGGAGATACCAAGCTTTCTTCAGAGCAAATAGTAATCAAACACTCAAGAACAAGGAAAATCAAAGAATCTTTCAAGCCAAATGGATTTAACATGTTAAATGTCAAATCTGAGAATGTAAGCAATTGTAAAATCCAAGAATCCAAGCTAATGTTGAACCAAGGAATTCAATGCAACCACAAGCCCAATGCAAAGTAACTTCAGCAAAGAATAAAATGTTGCAAGTCCAACAAAACCAAAGGACAGAATCCAAGCCGAACCAACCTAGCAAGCCAATACCAAGCCCTGGCAAGAAGACAGATACACAGTAAATTCAAATAAAAATAATCTTGGGAGTCTTAATATGCTGGTTCCTGATATTCCTGGTTAATTCCTGGCCAGAGTGTACCAGGGAAATGCCTATTATGCGCTTGAGTGGTGTGATCACTCCTCCAGGGGTGCACACAGCCCATGCTTATCTTGGCAGCCAGCCGTGCGCCATCTGAGTGCCCTGACTGCCACTGCAAGCTGCTGGTGTCAGAACTTGTACCTATTGTGTATGCTGAGCCGAGCAATATTAGCCTAACTGACTCCATATTGTAACTGTAGACTAATTCTATGTCCTTGTAGCTAGGCCTACTAACCAAATGCTTGCATTTCAAACAAACTGTAACCACTGAAGGGTGACCGATAGCCTCTGGAAAACATCTGCAGGTGTCCTTTGAAGCCAGCCGGCCAGAGCATCGCAGCAGGGCTCCTTCCTCCTCCGGAGAGATAAGGGACCCTGGGAACAGACAACTGTCTCCAAGGGTGTGAGAAATGGTTTTATTGTTTCTGTTACAACTGCATAAAGAATGTATTGATAGTCAAACCCGTATCAGAGTCAAATTGTACTTTCCCTGAACACAGTTCTCAATAAACGCCTTATACTTTTGCAACAAAGTAATGGGTTTCGTTTGAAGTTCTTCAAGTTCTGACATTTTGACTCTGATACTGTTTTTGGAGCTTATCCGAACTGGCAACTTAGCTGAATGGCAGCAAAGGCTCCAGATAACGGAGAGCCCAGCACCCCACCAAAGGAGCGACTGGTCGAGCCCGGGGTGACGGTAGTGAGGCGCAAGGCTAAAGACCCGGCGCACTTCTCCACGCTCATCTTTACCCCGAGGAGCTGGAGCCCACGAAAGTCGACCACGCTCATGGACGAAGCGGACGAGAGCTACAAGACGCTGGTGACGGGCACCGGGACCGAGACCGGGCGAGACCCCGAGAGAGAGGAGGGCCCGATCCCCCGAGGGGAGGACTATGCCCAGACGCTATGAAACGAGCTGTTCCAGTGGGTGAGAGAAATCCATGATGAGGTCCACGAGAGCCGCATGCAACTCACCGGGGAGATGCACCGACAGATGGACGCCATCCAGGAGCAGATCCGAGCGCTGCAGAGGGCCGGGCCGCCCGGCGGAGCACCAGTGCAGCCGGCAGCACCGCCCAATGGGGGGCCGGGGCAACCGGCGGCACCGGACGGTGGAGCGCCACCAGATGGTGGAGCGCCGAGCCAACCGGCGGCCCTGCCCCGAGATGGGGGAGGCCCCGCCGGGCCGCCAGCAGGACCCCCGGCAGGGCCGCCACCGGTGCAACCGGCGGGGCTGCCGCCGGGGCCGGGCCCTGCACCAGCCGGCCCGGTGGCACCGGGCGCACCCGGGGCCGACAAGGGGGCACGAAACCGGGAGCTCCAGATCACCTTCGACGGGGATGCGGAGGAGGTGGAGTATTTCACCATCCAGTGCAACAACTTCATGACCCATTGGGGAGCGAGTTTCCCGTCGGAAGCGAGTCGGGTTGACCACATAGCTTCTAAGCTGAAAGGGGCCTTGAGAAAATGGTACGTGGGATTATACACCGGGAGGAAGCCAGAGCGGACGACCGTGGCGGAGTTCCTCCAGGCGATGCTGCGGCATTACGGCGACCCGCTAAAAGAGGTGAAGGCCATAGAAGCCCTCCAGAGAATCGAGCAGGGTAATCAAACCATCCGAGACTACGCCACCGAGTTCATGGCGCACTGCTCCGCAGTGAGGGGTTGGAGCGAGCTAATGAAGTACACCGCGTTCAAGAACGGGCTGAACGCTAACATCCTAGACCGGTGCTACCACCAGGGAAGGCCCGACTCTTTAGTGGGCTGGATCCAGCTGGCTGGAGAAGTGGAGACGAACCTACAACACGTAGGAATCCGGCGCCAACAGCAGCTGGTGAAGAAAGGGGGGAAACTGAGCCCTTCCCCCATCAAGCCCGAAGGGAAGAAACTCCCGGCGGCCCCCGCATCATCGGGACCGCTGGGGGGAAGGAGATGCTTCTGATGCGGAGACCCGGGGCACCTGGCCGCCAACTGCCCGGAGAAACCACGACTCGCGACCCCACCCCCCAAGCCACTCGTGCCAACGCCTAAGAAAGCAGGGGGGAGAGTGAAGGAGCCCAGCCGGGGTGCCGTCGCCACGTCCATGGCGATTGACGAGGATATTATAACAATCGAGGAATCGAGTGAAGAGTCCTGGGATCCCGAGCCGGCGGGAAACGACAGCGACCTGCTTTAATGGGTGTCGCGAAGCAGGTCAAAGAAGCGATGGCACCAATGATGGTGAGAATAACCGGGGAACTATTATTTATGGCAGTGACTCTATTGAACCCCAAGTTAAAACGATTCATGCACGCCCAAGCCCTAATAGACTCAGGGTGCACCCGAGACATTATCACCCTCCCGCTTGGTAGAAGTGCTAGGGCTGGCTAAGTCCCCCCTGCCCCACCCAATCCAATTCAAGCAGATGGACGGGACCGTGATGAAGGGGGAGCCGTGCACCGAGGAGACAAAGGCGGTGCCGGTAGGAACGAAAGAGCACTGGGGGATAGAGGTGTTTGTGATAGCCCCATCCTCCTCGTTTGATGTAGTGGTGGGGGCGGGATGGCTCGCGAGACATCAGCCCGACATACAGTGGGAAGCGCAAATTGTCAACTTCCCAGACTGGAGGTGCAGGCACCACCACTGGCGGGGGGAATGGGGGCCCAACCCCCCGCCACAGAACGAGAGACTGTGCCTAACCATAGAGGAGGTCAAGTCAATCCCTAGAGAGTACCGAGACTTGAAACGGGCGTTTAGTGAGGAGGAGGCCAACGAGCTGCTCCCGCATCGCCCCACTGACTGTGCCATTGAGCTGATACCCGGTCAGGAGCTACCAAAAGCCAAGCTCTACTCTATGGGGTGGGCAGAGAAGGCGGAACTAAAGAAATTCATAGACAAGAACCTAAAACGGGGCTTCATTTGCCCCGCCACCGCACCACACGCGGCCCCGGTTCTATTCCGGAAGAAGAAGGATGGAAGTCTGAGACTTTGTACCGATTTTCGCAGGATAAACGCGATTTCTATGTCCAACGCTTACCCGATCCCGCTGATAAAAGATTTGTTAAGTACGGTGGCGGAGAGCAAGGTGTTCACGAAGCTCGACCTCAGGGATGCGTATTTTAGAGTGCGGATCAAGGAGGGAGACGAATGAAAAACGGCGTTTAACACACCCATGGGGCAGTTCGAATACCTGGTGATGCCGTTCGGGCTACAAGGGGCGCCGGGGGTGTTCATGAACTTTATTAATGAAGTGCTGAGAGAATACCTGTACAAGGGGGGGTGTACCTGGATGACATTATTATTTACTCGAAAGACTTAGAATCACATGTACCCCTGGTCAGGAAGGTACTGACCACCTTGTACCAGAATAAACTGTATGCCAAGCTGACCAAATGCGAGTTCCACCAAACGGAACTAGATTACCTAGGGTTCCGGGTGTCCGAGGAGGGGCTAGCGATGGACCCCGCCAAAATCCAAGCTGTGCTGGACTGGGAGGCACCCCAAACCCGACGGCAGCTACAATCTTTCCTGGGGTTCGCAAATTTCTACCGCGGGTTCATAAAGGGGTACGCCAAAGTAATGTTGCCCCTCACTGAACTCCTGAAGACCAAAGGGAAGCAAAGAAACCCGGGGCCCGTCTAGATTGGTCACCCACATGCCAGGAGGCGTTTGATGAGCTGAAAAGGCTGTTCACAAGCGAGCCCATGCTAGCCCACCCCAACGAACTTAAGCCGTTCGTGATGCAATGCAATGCCTCCGACGTCGCCGTTGGGGCAATACTGATGCAGCGGGACGATGAGGGGGGATTGAGACCGTGCGCATACATCTCCCGCAAATTTTCCAACGAACAGCGAAATTGGTCAGTGTGGGACAAGGAGGCATTCGCTGTCACCTTCGCCCTAAAGACTTGGCGATCATGGCTGGAAGGTGCATGGGTCCCCTTCGAAATCTGGACTGACCACAAAAACCTAGAGGCGCTGACCGGGCGGCGCAAGCTCACAGCTAAGCAGATCCGGTGGGCGGGGTTTTTTGCCAAATTCGATTTTGTGCTGAAGCACATACCTGGAACTAAAAACTTTTTAGCAGACGCCCTCTCCCGCATGCCCCAGCATGAGAGCCAAAGGGAGGAGGTGGTGGACTCGCTCATCCCTCCCTCCCAAATTGCGGGAGGAGTCACTACCCGGTCAGGGAAAAAGACTGGAGCCCTGGAACTAAAAGAAAAGGGGAGTCTAGTGGCTGAATCAGAGGCGGAGGGAGGGGAAAGGCCTGAAGGCATGGAAAAGGGAGAGGGTGGACTTTGGTATTACAACGGGAAGATATATGTGCCAAAATGCTTGAGGGGGGAGATTCTGGCGCAGTGCCACTCCAGCCACCTGACGGGGCATTTCGGCTACGTGAAGACGCTGCACTTAGTAGCACGTCAGTTCTGGTGGCTGCAGATGAAGAAAGACGTTTCAGAGTTTGTGAGCTCCTGCCCCACTTGCATCATGGCCAAACAAAGGGGGGGAAAGCCACCCGGACTCCTCCAACCTTTGCCCACCGCCGCAAGACCCTGGGCGGTGGTGTCGATGGACTTTATAGTAGAACTACCCCCTTCCCAAGGGAAAACCATGATCTTGGTAGTGGTAGACACCTTCTCGAAGCAGGCCCACTTTATCCCATGCAAGAAATTGCCCACGGCTAAGAAGTTGGCCTATTTATTTTTCCACCACGTGGTCCGCCTCCACTCATTCCCTGATAAGGTAATTAGTGACCGTGGGCCTCAGTTCGTTGCCAACTTCTGGCGGGAGTTCTGCAAAATCACAGGCATGGAACAGGGGCTCAGCTCCGCCTACCACCCCCAGACCGACGGGCAGACGGAGAGAGTGAATGGGCTACTAGAGCAGTACCTCCGGTGCTATGTCAACTACCAACAGACTAACTGGGTGGAGCTCTTGCCCTTTGCAGAGTATGGATACAACAACAGCCTGCATAGCTCCACCAGGACCTCCCCATTCCAAATCGTTAATGGCTATGAAGGGAAGCCCTTCCCCCTGCTGCCGGCGCCATCCATGGCCTCGGAACCAACCTCGTGCCAGCAATGGTGGGAGGGGATCCGGGAGGGATGGAAGGTGATGCAGGAGAACCTGGAGAGTGCTAAAGAGTACTATAAAAAACACTTTGACCGAAAGCACTCCCCCCAGTGGACTTTCAAGGAAGGGGAAAGTGTGTTCCTCTCAACTAAGAACCTGCCCCTCTACCAGACCTGTCGGAAACTGGCGTACAAATACTTGGGCCCATTCAAAATAAAACGGGTGATCAACGAGGTCACTGTAGAACTGGAATTACCCAAAATGTTTAGTAAGATCCACCCTGTTTTTCATTGCAGCCTTCTTCGCAAGGATCCTGGAGCTACATCCTGGCACCCTCGCCCTCCAGAGCCACCACCTACTCAAGTGAAGGGCCAGAGCCACCATGAGGTGCAGGAGATCCTAGACTCCAGGGTCCACCGGGGAGTATTGTACTATCTAATAAGGTGGAAGTACTTTCCCCCTAGCTGTGACGAGTGGGTCAAAGCCAGTAATGTGTCCGCCCCAAAACTGCTTAAGAGATTTCACCTGCTGTACCCACACAAGCCCCAAGCAAAAGCTTAGGGGGGCAGTATGTCAGAACTTGTACCTATTGTGTATGCTGAGCCGAGCGATATTAGCCTAACTGACTCCATATTGTAACTGTAGACTAATTCTATGTCCTTGTAGCTAGGCCTACTGACCAAATGCTTACATTTCAAACAAACTGTAACCACTGAAGGGTGACCGATAGCCTCTGGAAAACATCTGCAGGTGTCCTTTGAAGCCAGCTGGCCAGAGCATCGCAGCAGGGCTCCTTCCTCCTCCGGAGAAATAAGGGACCCTGGGAACAGACAACTGTCTCCAAGAGTGTGAGAAATGGTTTTATTGTTTCTGTTACAACTGCATAAAGAATGTATTGATAGTCAAACCCGTATCAGAGTCAACTTGTACTTTCCCTGAACACAGTTCTCAATAAACGCCTTATACTTTTGCAACAAAGTAATGGGTTTCGTTTGAAGTTCTTCAAGTTCTGACAGCTGGTCTGAATGCACCCTTCTTTTTTGTCATTCTGCCAATCTGATTCTCAGTGTGACCAGCTGCTTAAACTCCTGGTCTATGGATGAGGGGTTCCTTGCACTTACCTCCATGTGAGCCCTAATTTGTATGTCTGTCCCCTCACGGAATGCGAGGCTCTGCTAGATTGTCAGCTTTGAGGAAACACAAGTTTAATTATATATGGCATCAGTTCTAGGTGCACAGACAACCACTAACAGTTGAATTGAATAAATGGCAAGGGGAAAACCTATTTCATGTGGTACAAATAAGCACAATCTGTAAATAGCAAAACTAGAGTTGTTCTAATTAAAACTGCAAACAGTTCATGCAGATCACATGACTCAGGCCAATTTGAAACTTGATTGTCTCTTAGAGGAGCAGAAAATGTCATGGTAATCATCCTGAACCAGAAAGATGAACAAATGTATTGACCATTCTCAACAGGTACAGATCACGCTGTTCTGTGTGGCTGCAGTCTTGTATTTACCCCAAAGTAATCTTTAATGAAATCCCTTTGAAGTAAATGTGAATTCTCAATGATTAGCCTAAAACTAATGGCCTGTGGACTGAAACCTATAGGGGTCTATTTAGTATTGGCAGTAATATTGCTTTTTTTTCCCCTTCAACAAAATGGAAATGTTCTAGGTTGTAAGCAGTCTCTCCTATTTTCACAGGGCAGAATGGTGGTGTTTCTCTTTTGGGTGGACAGTAGTAGTTTGTTTAAAATATATTGGACTCCATAGACATGAAAAGCATCACATTTGTTCGCACTGACAGGCAACCATGTTTGCCATTTCTTTTCCCCATCTTTCTCCAGTTCAATTCTAAGCCTCATTTCAAATATTTTTATGGTAGAATGGCAACTTAAAGATGTATAAAAGTGTGAGTCATGGCCATGGAAATCCTGTACTGCAAGGTTCATTGTTGCAAACCTGCAACAAGCTCTGGGGAGTGGTACTACGACATTGCTTATAGCTAATCTGACTACTTCCTATTTTTATTTCTTCATTGCATTTTTCATCCTACTGTTTCTCCAGAGAACTCAAGGAACATATACAACTCCTCTTCTCATATCCTTGCCCCTACTACTGTAAAGTTTTGCCCAGGTTCAATCACGAGGCTTCTTGAGTGGAATCAAAATAAGTTTTAATCATGATACATTACATGGCAAGTGATCACTAGTCCAGGTTTTGCCAGACTGGAGTACAATTGAAAGTTATCACCTATTATAGAGGAGGAGGCAATGACTATTAACTTCCTGCGCCCACCAAAAGTCTTTTGAAAGTCTTTTGGAATAGTATATAGTTCTTTCTCAGGCCTCAATAGTCAAGGTCAAATCCTCTCTTCAGTTGGTGCCCATCAGCGTGAAGCCTGAAGCATCCCACACCACACTACATACTGAATATTCAGAAAGAGGCCTAGTGATTGTTAATACAAGCAAGTCTACACAATTAGTATTAAGTAGAATCCAAAATATGCTATTATTATTATTATTATTAAATTTATTTATTTATTTATTACATTTGATGAATTACTCAGGGCGATGTACAACATTAAAAAATACATATATATAAAATCAGTTACATTAAAAAATTACAAACCCTGATGACATCTTTAAAGTGCTCTTATTCAGTCATTACATCACATTAGGGGTAGGGGGATCCCCCCAAGAGGGGGTGGAGAGGAAAAAGGTGCCAGGCATGGCAACCTTTGCTGTCCTTATACAAAGGCTTGGCAGAACATCTCTGCCTTACAGGCCCTGTGAAACTGTACTATGAACTTATTAATAAGCAAGGATAATAAGGCCATGGCAGTAACATCAGCAATCTCAACATCAGTCAGAAAACAGTAACCATGCAGTGGAGCATTGTCAGGGACTTGTTCCTGACAATTATTGGTCATGTGGAATGTGTCTGCCCTAAAGGCTCCTCAGTGAATTTCATTGCAGAGTAACTTGAGATTGTGGTCTTCATGGTTCTAGCCTTCTCAGACAAGTACACTGATAATGCATGATTCTGTTCTCCATTTTCGTCAGAGTCCAATGAGTCAGTTGATTTTCTAAATGAAAATTTGGTGATGTCAGTGGGTTGGACAAAGGCAAATAAATTGAATAAGATGAGGTTGTTGCTGGTCAATGTTAAGGCCTGTCCATGCAATATAACTGGAATTTTGTCCCTATGTATGTTAAAGCTGACATAGGGCGTTTTCGCACTGACCTTCAAGTGGCGCGACCACCCTCTTCACACCAGAGGATCTGCGCGGATTTCGCACAAAAAGCGCCGGAGCACCCAAAAGAGCCGTCGACTTCCGTCGCGAAACCCGCTCAAACGGAAACCGCCAAGAAGCAGGAAAACGTTTGAGCGGCTTTTGCGACGGAAGTCGCCGGCTCTTTTGGGTGCTCCGGCGCTTCTTGTGCGAAATCCGCGCAGATCCTCCGGTGTGAAGAGGGTGGTCGCGCCACTTGAAGGTCAGTGCGAAAACGCCCATCGTTAATAGAGAGCTACATGATTGCAGGAATGAGAAATTTTGGAAAAGATTTAACAGAGCTTAGAAGACAGCTGCTGAGAAGAGTTATAGAAGCATTCTGTAAATATGTCTTAGGGTGTTACACAGAAGGAAAAAAATGAAACTACAACTGTGGTTCAAATGCTATGAAGTGGACACCAGCATATTTAAATTGGAAATCAAAGGTTTAAGAATGAGAGGTATTGCATTATAGAATACTCTCTTGAAAACATTTCTGGAAGTTCAGGTGCTTGCTAAGTTGCTGTGACTGTGACTCATTTGTGAAATAATTTTTTTGTCAGATATCTCATTGTGCTTTTACAGGATCAGGAGTCATTTGTCCCACATTTGTGATCCTTAGAAGATGGAAGGGGAAAGTTTATCTTCTAGGAACTTTAAGACTGGTACAGCTTGAACTTTGGCTGGTGGACTAAACAGATTCAACAAAGATGACATGTCTTGTTTCATGAATAAAATCCAAATTCTGCAGCCTCAGTTTGCCCTGGAGCTGTGCAATGAAGAGGCCACTCTGTCTGCTTGATTATTAGCATTTTACAAGGTACTTTAGACTGATTGGTGGTTGAATGGTTAAAACTTCTCTCCCTCAGGTTCTAAAAGAACACCCCTGGGCTTGGGCCAGAATTTTTTTCCAAATCAGATTGGCTAATGGCCATTGAGTGTATGTTGCCTTTTCCAAATTGGGTGGATTGGCTCACATATACAGCTACTTCTGAAATATCCTTTTGTGGCACACCTGCTGTCTGTTTGTGGCATACTGTGAATTAAATTACCTAAGTTGATTGCAGGATTAGACTACTGAGCTTTCAAACCTTTCCAACTCTATGATCTCCATGCCACCTACTTTATAACTAAGCATTTATTCTCCCCACCTCCCCCTTCTAATTATCTCTGCCTGCCTGTCCTTTCCATTTGCTGTGCCCTGTGTATAAAGCCAGACAAGAGAAACACCTATGTTGTACATTATGGGTGACAGCTGAACTACTTTGCAACATTTATCTTTTTTAGGAGAAGACTGAAAACACAAAGACTGTACTCAAGCAAGTGCTACTGCCATTCCTGACTTATCCCTTGTATCCCAAGTTCACAAAAGATATTGTGGAAAGAGGTGTCATTTACTGACATGTAGATATAAAATATGAAGATTCTGCTCTCGGTAACATAAAGGATTTCAATTTTGTAGAGCAAATACTTTATTCAGCTGAACAATGGATCAGACAAGCTAGTGCTTGTTAGACTTGGCTACGTAGCCAATGAAACTAGAATAGACCTACATTATGAACATGTAAAGTAACTTATGTAGATAATGTAAGACAAGAGGCAATGGTTAAAGAAGCAGATGTTGAAGTTTGGAGTCCTAGATTCAAGTTTTAACAAATCCTCAAACTACTGGAATTTTTGCAGGGACCAGTTTTTCAACACACGCAAGGCTTATTAATGTCCATGAATCTAATTGCAACTTTGAAGCTATCTTGCTTAAACTTATCTCAGGCAGCCATTACTTTCTGGAATTTCAGTTCACACTAAGTAGAGAAGCTTCTGCACTATCAAGTGATAATTACATTCAAACCCTCGAAGCAGTCCCAACTGAGCCATGTGTTTCTTACAGTGAATATTTAACACTGTACCCTATGAAAGGTCTTGTGTCCATTTTATGTCAGGGCATCACATCATTAGCAACCCCTCTGTCTGAGCACCATAATCTTATTGTTACTGGAAACAAAGCTGACTGAACTAACAGAGTATTCCTAAACATGTATATCAGATTAACTGTTTGTTTTCAAGGGGTCTGAAATATGCCTAGCAATCTGGAGATAAAGAGTGCTTGCAAAGTAAAGAGACATCTGAATACATTTCTTGAGTGAAACAATCAGTGACCTTGGGCAGTTACATCTTCAGTGGCATCTGGTGATGTTATGTGGGAAGATGTCCCTCTCTAGTTTATTTTTATCCTACCTTTCTTTAAGGAGCTCAGTTTCATACATGGGTGTTCTTCCATCATCAATTTTATTTTCACAGCTCTCTGTGATAGATCAGGGCTCTAAATAAAAATTAGTTGGTCTTAAAGGTGCAACTGGACTCCTGCTTTGTTCAACTGCTTCAGACCAACACGGCTGCCCGCTTGGATCAGATCAGGGCAAGATATGACTTTGTGGCAACTAGGAATCTCAACCTAGGTCTTCCCACTCATATTCCAATACTCAAGCCACAACACCATGTGCTCAGCACTCCACCTATCCTTGTTTCTTTCCTAAAGCCATGGTTTTCTTACTCCTCTTTCACAATAGTTGAGGTAAAAAATGCAGTACCAGAATGTTCTAGCAATCTCCAGCAAAACTTGGTGATGATAAGTATCCTATAGTGCAGTGATACTCACTAGTGGCTTTGGAGCTACAGGTGGCTTTTTAACATGCCATGTGGGTGTTCTAAACAATTTAGCTCCCTCCTTGTTTCATGAAAGTGAGCAAGGCCCTGGTCCAGTGAGGTGTGTGGTTGGCAGGTGGTTCCCATCATGAAACACCTGTTGAGATTGGAGAATGGGTAAGCTACAAGCCTTCTTAGGGTGCTGGTGTCCCTTGTCTACAGTCTCTGAATCACCCAGGGAACTGCCAGGTGGAGTGTAAGCTCGCCACAAAGAAGAGAGAGTAAAAATCCACCACCACCCCAGCAGCCATCCAGGAAAAGAACAACCTGGCTACAGTGGTGGGTGTGTGCATTTACTTGCCTTTCTTTGTGGCCAGATTGCTCTTCTCTGGATGCCTTGGCAAGTGTACTCTCTCTCCTGAACTGCTATGCCTCATGCTGAGAAGAGAATGAGAAAGTAGAGAGGAAAGCCAAGGTACACATGCTTCTTGAGAAAAGAGACTTCATAGCACCACTAGCTGGCTCAGAGCAACCTTCAGCAGTGGGAAGGCTGACTGCCCTTAACTTCCCTTGCTGCCTTCTTGGTGTCTCCCTGACATGAGGCAGACCTTGGCCATCTTGTATTCATTTAAACTACAGGTGCAGCAGGCGGAGAAATATGGCTGGATAAGTTATGGCACAGCAATACTGCAACATCACTTCCAATTATATAACCGAAAGTGATGTCACATATCACTGGGATGCTCTAGCAAGGTTTGGGGGGATTGCTAGTGTGACCTGGTGATGTATGATGTCATTTCTGGTTACAAACCATAAGTGATATTGTATCATTACATGATGTTGAGCCCTACCCCCAGAAGCTCACAAGGGTTGCTAGTCCTTGGTTGGCAACCTTAGCTGCAAGCCTTGTGCCAGGGAGACAGCAAGAAGACAACAAGGAAAAGGAATAGCACACAGGCTCAACAGTGGTGGGGAGCGATGGGGTTGTGATGCCCCTGCATGCCCACTGACAGCTGTGTCTTTTTGCATCTCAAGATCTTCCGGCCTTCCAAAATCAGAGACACAGATTAATCTATTCTATGGATATCAAAGCAGAATCTCTCAGTAATAAGGCATGTATTTCCCCAGATGCATTCAAGAGGAGGCAGCTTTGATACCTGAGAACTCCAGGGGCACATTAATCAGCAATACAGCAGATTTCTCCTTTTTATTGGGTCATACTGGGAACTGCATGATTTTATTGTGTCATATTGGGAACAACCCAGACTATGTTCTAGTTATACCCATGCAGTGGATGTTCTTCATATACCTGGCCTGACACAAGGACCAATTTGCACAACAATAGTCATATATTTAGCATTAATGATTCTATTTTATATTACCATGGGTGTGCATTTGATACACAAAGCACATGGTAAACGTTTGGCTCTTTTAATTTATGGCATTTGCAAATGTGGTTCTCCATGAGCCATGGAATGTGTACCCCTGCTAGAGGGCTGAAGTAGGGAATTAGGGTAGTTCTCAGCTATCTTGCCTCTGTGGATAGATCGGAATTATCCAGCATTCAGTACAATATCAATTTCCTTTTTTACTGTGAACAACTGTTCTGGAGAAAAACTCCAAAGATCATATTCAAGCCATGCTTTCCTAGTATACATTAGAGATAAAAGGCATGTTGTACAGAGCTGGGGGGGAGGGGTTTAAATGATTGAACTGTTTTTAGAGACTATTAGAATTTTATCAGTCAATAAGCATTTTGACCTTCTATATCTCTCTTACATATAATATAGTCCATAAGGCTAATCACCCATAACCCTTTCTAAAGGATTTATAAAAGTGATACAAAAGGTGGCTTGTGTTTGCCCCCTTTTCCTTTGCAACTGATCAAATAGACATTGGTAGCAAGAAGTGGAGCGATATCCAAAGCACACGAGGACCTTGCCCAATGAACAGTGCTACAGCTTTATAGGACAAGGCATTTTAAAAATGCCAGCAGTGTATCTCATGAAGGAATAAGTAATAACTGCATTCTAAGTGTAAGGATGAAAAAACTCCCAGTAATTCCTGCATATCTGATTGCAGCAATGTCCCATTAAGTCTGTATTGTGCAATACAGCAAGTTTCTCCTTTTCTATTTTTTGTTTCTTCTCTTCGGGCAATAGGACAGGAGTTCCAAAATACCATAAAAAGAAAGATATTGAAAAATTTCCAGCTGGGTCTTTACAATGTTTTACTTTTTTCCTTTGGGCAAAGTTCAAATAACAATCAGAATGTCTTACTTATATGATCCTTTAATGTTTTTGACCCTTGTCTAGTATGAACTCTTTATCTTCTCTGCCTCTTGGCAGCAGCATTTTATCAAGCAATAAATCCAGAAAGTCTGTACTTAGTTTCCACCAATTTTGGAATGCAATCCAGGCAAACAGTATTAGCAACAAGCAAAGACAGGTGGACAAGGAAGCCCCACAACAGAGGCTTAACTACACTAGCAGCACACATTCTGTAATTCTGCCAGGGGCTCAGGGAGGAGATGCAACTCTATGCCAGCTTTGCACTATGCCGATAAGGTATGCCAGGGAGAAGAGAGAAAATTAGGGCTTTATGGGCAGGGAGGGAGAGCCACTCAAGCATAAATCTTTTTTTAATACTGCTTGAAGGAAAGTATTAGAATGAAGAGATGCACAATATTGTCTTTAAAAAGCACTGTTGTTTTACATAGACTCAAACAGTGACACTTTGATAGGAAATTTATGATGACCTGTCCCTGGATCAAACTGGACAATACCAAGGCAATCTGTTCCCCTCTACAAAACCTTGGCACACTTCTCTGGCTTCCCTGTTCCACCTCTATTCTGAACACCCATCTAGGATTTAACATATGAATTGATCAACTTCCAGATTTTTCTTTCTGGGAAATTAACCATGACATCCCGCTAGCATCCACCATGTAGCCCAAAAAGTCTATACATGGGATCCCCAAAAGGCATTTTTCATGCTTTACCTTCAGCCCGGCCGAATCAAATGTTGGAGCACAGCGTGGAGGTGGAAGGTGATCACATGTATCAGTCCCTTGGTCCATCAAAATAAATATTGTCTACTCAGACTGGCAGTTATGGATAAGCATGAACCAGCTGATGAACCAAAGTTCATTTATTTATTTATCTATTTTATATCCCACTTCCCTGCCAAAGGCAGGCTCGGAGCGGCTCACAGATTAGGGTCAAACAATGACCAAACAAGATAAAACAATAATTAAAATAAGACATAAAACAATTATTAAAACATCAGTCTCAATAGGTGCTAGTGCAATAATTAATACAGACAATTAGAATTTCAATTATAGCAGATGGCGAGTTGGTCAGTATTAGGTGTTCCAAAGAGGACCCAGGGACGTCACAGCATGGTAAGAGAAATCCAGAGTAATGTTTAGGTTTATGGGCCTAATCTGTTGCTATAGATTTTACCGTTATGAGAAAGCATGGTGGAAGAGTGCCGTTTTACAGGCCCTGCAGAAGCTCTTGCAGGGCCCTAACCTCTTCCAGAAGCTGATTCCACCACCTAGGTGCAGCAACTGAAAAGGCCCTGGGTCTAGTTGACTTAAGCCTGGCTTCTCTGACACTGGGGGCTGTCAACAGGTTTTGAGACCCAGACCAAAGTGCTCGCTGGAGCATATGCGGGGGAAGGCGGTCTCTAATGTATGCAAGACCCTGGCCATATAGGGTTTTAAAGGTTAAGACCAGCACCTTGAAGCAAATTGGTACATTATTGGTAGCCAGTGCAGCGCTTTCAGCACAGGCTGAATGTGTTCCCATAAAGGAACTCCCATTAACAGCCTGGTGCCGGCCTGCACTAGCTGGCGTCACTAGATTTGGGACAAGGGCAGCCCCATGTAGAAGGCATTACAGTAATCCAGCCTCAAGGTGACTGTAGCATGGATCACAGTTGCCAAGTCATCACGTTCGAGAAAGGGAATCAACTGCCTTACCATCCGCAGTTGGCCTGTTCACGGTTTGTGAACTGGAGTTCATGAACTGAAGAACCGGGATGAACTACCAAGAATTTTGACACAATCTGTGGTAGGTCGTGAGGATTCTTTGGAGAAGCACCAAGGGCTGCAGTGCACAGGTGCCACCCACATTTGCATTCCCTGGGTCTGCGACCTGGGAAGGCTGAGTGAGGTCGGCAATGTGCCTCAGGAGTGAGCACACTCAAAGCCTGGCTCCGAGCATGTTTGCTGCTGCCCTGACCCTTCTCAGCTTTCCCAACACCCAAGAAGGCTGAGCAGTATCAGTGTGGCAGCAAGCATGCTCAGAGCCTGGCTCTGAACATGCCCACTGCTGCCCTGACCCCTCCAAGGCTTCCCAGGTCTTGGGAAGGCTGGGTGGGAATGGCACAGCATCGGGCACACTCTGAGCCAGGCTCCACGCTTGGACACTTCAGCCACAACCACACTCAGCGCTCCTGAGACCCAGGAAGGTTGATCAAGGGTGGGTTTTACAGCCTTCATCTGCTCTCTCTCTCTCTCTCTCTCTCTCTCTCTCTCTCTCTCTGTCATGTGCAGAGATATGACGGTGATGCATTGATCCATTCAAATGACTGTATTACTGTGGCTCGTTGAAGAATATTTTGGTCATGAGAGAGAGAGCAGATGAAGGCTGCAAAGCTGCCATCAAGTTCTAGATTTGGCAAGTACTCTCCTCTCTTGAGTTTGTATTTCTGTTTTTTCCGTGGATTCACAATTTCTTTCCTGCTATGGAGCTATTGTGACCAACAGCAGGGGAGGCTTACTACATTGAGAAGCTGCAAGCTCAGAACAAACGCTGAAGCCATCTGGATTTAAAGGGACAGTGTTCCACGGAACTGCTGAAGCTATTAGGAACTGACTTTTATAGCTGCATGTTTGTGCACTTTATATTCATGTGCATTGAAATTTACAATATTATGTTATCATTTGAGAAAGTGTTGTTTATTTCAGTGAGGTTTGCTTTTGCTTTCTGCTACCCACAGCTTGCTGCAGTCAAGAGAAAGGAAAAAGGGAAGCCTCTTCCTGGGCAATCCCTTCTCCCTTTCATTAGGGCATGTGGCCATGAGAAAGCAAGAAGGGAAGCCTCTCCCCCAGTAATCTCCCCCTTTTCCCTGGCTCTGCAGCTAAGAGAAGGGAAGTTTCTTCCCTGGTAATCCCCCCCTTTCTCCTGGCCTTTTTTCAGCCTATTCCATCACTACTGGTGCTAGCTCTCCAGAGTTTTTCACATCACCTACTGCCTTGTCCTTTAACTGGAAATACTGGGGACTGTGACTGGGACCCTCTGCATGCCAGGCAGATGCTTCACCATCAAGCCATGGCCTCCACAATGGCCATTCAGATAAGAGGCAGGCACACCAGAATGCCCCCATACCACATCATATGTGGGACTCAGGTCAGCTTCCTACTTTTTATCTAATCCACCCTTCAATCATTTCTTTATGGTGTACATTTCTTATTTATCCACACACATCACTTTAATTTGCCAAGGAACTTCATGCACCATGTATTATTCTTTCCCTCCTATTTTTTCCCCACAACCATCTTGTAATATAGGTCAGGAGGGGAGACAGAGTGACTGGCCCAAGGTCACCCACTGAGATTTATGGACAAGTAAGGATTTGAACCTTCCCTAGATATAGTGCAGTCTTGTCAAATATCCAAACCCAAGCATGGTCAGTATTTGGATGGAAAACCACGAAGAAACACTCTGCAGATAAAGGCAATGGCAAACCACCTCTGCTTCTCACTTGCTTTGAAAGTCCCTTGCTGGGCTCACCATGAGTCAGCTGCAACTTGACAGCACTTATGTACAGTATTTACTGGGAATAAGGTCTGTTGTAATGAAAAATACAATGGGCTCTAGAAAGAGGCTGTGGGTGAGTTCCCTCCCACCCTTGCTGTCCTCCCACCCACTCACCCAAGTGAAAGCATTTGCTCCCGCCCACACACACCCTTCATATCTTCCCACCTACCCAAGGCAGTCGTTTCTGTAGTGGCATAGATCTGACTTCAGCTTTCCATCTCCTGTCCATTGTTTAATTTTTTTGCTCATAAAGGAGAAATGAGAGTTCATTTATTTACTGTATAATAATCATCACATGATAAAAAGTCAGACATTTTCTCTTGAAGACAGAAGTGTGTAGAAGAGATGGTGAATAACCCCATCCCACAAACCTGAACATTATTTATATAATTAAAAGCATTTGTGTCCCAAGCATCTTTTTAGTTGTTACAGTTTTGATGATCCAACTGTTCATAAGGATATGTATGATTCTCTCAGTATGTACAGCCACCATTTCACATGACATGCATTTTTCTACCTTTAGTCTTCATGATCAGAGGCCCAAATTACTTCAGAATTTGGATTTATGTATAGCAAAGTTAGAAAATGCACTTGTTGCTATATTCACACAAAAAAGTGCTAGTATACACTGGAAGATGTTGGGTAGAGCCCTGTCCTGTGATGTGAGATTGGGTGCCAAAACAGCAATAACTGAATAAAAGATGCAGAATAAAACTGAAATCCAGTGGCACCTTTAAAATCAATAAAGTTTTATTCTGTGTATAAGCTTTTGTGCACATGTATGCTTCTATAGATAATTACCCTAATATCCATTCCATATATTTCTTTCTGCACTACCCGTTTGGCAGCTACACCCTGATCTACATCTATTTAATTATTTCAGTCTGGTTACAGTGTTAGACTCAATAGGCTATGATGACACATTTTGCTTCAAACCATATAAATTAGCAACAAAATGTATGCTGACTTTCAATGCCTTCTGGCTTTTTCCCCTTCAGAAAATTTGTATGGCCTTCCTTATCTTACATCTAACAGTCTTCAGCCAATATGACATAATTAAGGATAAACTTGTTGCCTGTCTAGCTCTTAGCCAAAGAGATAAGAGCTTAGCTTTGGAGAGGTCAATAAGATTTTGTTCCAGATTTCTAAACTGCCAGCTGCTGGCTAGGACAAAGAGGATCTCAGCTGGGGGAATCAGTTGAAGGTATGTCTAAGTGGAATCACAGTAACGAGAAGCTAGAAAAAGACTAGTTAAGGAGAAGTCTGAAGATAGCATCTGCTTCATGTTTACACAAGTAACTTTGGCATTTCCTGGGCATCCAGGCCAACTGAAGAAGAAGAAAAAATTAAATAGCAATAAATGAAGGAAACTAAAAAGTTCAAAATATCTGTGTTTCACTTCATATCTTGCAATTATGTATTGCATTTCCAGTTAGCTTGGCTTCAAAATTCTTACAAATGGGTAGACTAAAAGGCACATTCTATGCTGCTGGCACTGTAGTTGCAATGCAACTACAATGAGAAATCTCACTTTTTAGTCAAGGAAACATGCTCCTACATATCCTACCAATACCCAGGCTATGTGTCACCATGGACACTGTAATCTCCATGGATTACAGTATAGGCAAGGCTATGATGAATATAGACCACAGTTGAAGTGAACTAAGAATTGAGATCAGTGAGTGTTGCAGAAGACACACATTAGAAGGGTGTAATGCTACATAGGTTTACATTGATAGAGTAGATCCAGCCCCTGAGAAGATGGTAGGTGCCGGCACATCTTAAATTCTTAAAGTCCCACAGAGAATTCTGGGAACAAGATATGTGGAAGTCATGTTTGAAATATTGTATTTGAAATAATGTTTTCTAAATGTACTCCAGTAAGGCACTCAGCCCCTGTCTAATTAAATTACTCTTTCCACCAAGCTGAACCTGCACAATTGGCTAAAAGCAAGCTTTAGAGGGAAAACCCCATCATCTTAATAATATAGGGCTCTATACACTCCTGATTTCTCAGAATTTGTACTCAGCAAATCTTCAACATGGAAAAGGTGGTCAGTCAGGAACCTCCTCTGAATCCTGAACAAAGAAGAAAGTTTAAAAACCAGCAAGAACATCCTGGTCACCAATAGACCAGAGGAGGGCCATTGCTTTGCTTTTGTGACCTGAAATCTACACCATTAAGAGGGGGAGGGGTGTTGTTGTTGTTGTTGGGGTTTTTTGCTTTTCATACTGTTTTGCATAGGACTGGCCACGTTCTATTTCAAGTTACCTGGAATAAAGTGCATAGACCCATCACCTTTCTGTCCCTCTTCCCATCCAAAGGATTTCTTCTCACCCCAATCTACCCTAAGTGCTAGAACCCTAGGGTTACCACATTCAACTCAGGAAATATCTGGGGACTTTGGGGTGGACCAGGAGACTTTCCCATTCCATATAAATAGATAAAATATAGCAGTGCTGTTCCCCTGAATATAGTCTTTATTCCCTCCTCTTTTTTTTACCTTTTTTGTTCCCCAGCAGCTGTAAAATGAAAATGAACACACAGCCAAAATAAACAGTTTCCATGCCCACACCTTTGTGATCTCCCAGGTGCAAAGGTATAAATCGCTTTACTCACCAGAGTTGCTGAATGTAACAATCTTCTGTATTTGAACCAACTTAAAGAGAGAGAGGTCTGGGAGGTGGAGTTTTTCTCTATGTCATAATGTTCTGGTTACTATCCCAAACAGCTTCTGAAAGGAATACAAAATGAACAGAGGGACTGAGCTCTCTAGCTTTCTTTCTCACACATGTGGCTCTGCCTTCTCACCTCACCCCATGCAGCTTCAGTCTGAAATTAAAAGACATACATATCCCTTCCAAAACAGAAGCAGTTTGCAAGCTTCTCACCCTGCCTGAGATCTAAAGGCATATTGTGGCTGTTGGGACAGGGCTTCCCCCCATTGGCCAGCTGACCAGAAGTGGGGAGGAGCCTACAAACCCAGGGGATCCCTTGCCCAGACCTGGGGACTGGCAAGCCTATAGAATCGTGTTTCTTCCTCCAAGTTTGACTTGGCAGACTGAGGAGACTAAAGATTGTGAGAGGAGAGCTAAGGTACTTATAATATGCATTGTTTTCCACTTACAATGCTTCAGACATTACCAGCATCTTTCCCTGACACTATAACTTATTGCCCACTCCAGAACCACTGATTTTGGGAGGGGTGTTGAAAGACCTGATTGAGATTGAGGTGTTGAGAGAGGAGGTCCTATGACTGATAGACAAATTAAAAACTGATAAGTCACTAGGCCCAGATGGCATACATCCAAGAGTTCTGAAAGAACTCAAAGGTGAACTTGTGGAGCTCCTGATAAAAATATGTAATCTTTCAATGAAATCTGCCTCCATTCCTGGGGACTGGAAGGTAGCAAATGTCACCCCCATCTTTAAAAAGTGTTCCAGAGAAGATCCAGGAAACTGCAAGCCAGTCAGTCTGACTTCAATACCTGGAAAGTAATCAAACATTATTGAGGAAGACTCAGCATGGGTTCTGTAAGGGAAGATCTTGTCTCACTAACCTGTTAGAGTTCTTTGAGGGGGTGCACAAAGATGTGGACAAAGGGACCCAATAGATGTTGTTTTCCTTGACTTCCAGAAAGGTTTTGATAAAGTTCCTCATCAAAGGCTCCTTAGTAAGCTTGAGAATCATGGGGTAAAAGGACAAGTCTTCTTGTGGATTAAAAAACTGGTTAATTAATAGAAAACAGAGAGTAGATATAAATGGGCAATTTTCGGAGTGGAGGGTAAGCAGTGGGGTACCACAGTGTTCAGTACTGGGTCCAGTGCTTTTTAACTTGTTCATTAATGATTTGGAGCTGGGAGTAAGCAGTGAAGTGGCTAAATTTATGGATGACACTAAATTGCTCAGGGTGGTGAAAAGCAGAGATGATTGTGAGGCACTCCTAAGGGATTTGTTGAGGCTGAGTGAGTGGGCGTCAACATGGCAAATGAGGTTCAACGTGGCCAAATGAAAAGTAATGCACATTGGGGCCAAAATTCCTAACTATAAATACAAGTTGATGGGGTGTGAACTGGAGCAGGCTGACCAAGAGAGAGATCTTGGGGTCGTGGTCAATGTTCCCTGTAAGCTGCAGAGTCTTGTGAGCAAAAATTCTACATTGTGACCTACTGGTATTAAAATTGTGAGCTATTGGCATTGAAGTTGTGAGTGACTGCATAAATTAGTGTGCTCTGGGGTCATCCTTCCCAAGCTAAGGCAAAAATCTGTGAGCTGGAGGCTAAAAATCTGTGAGCTAGCTCACGCTAACTCAGCTTAGAGGGAGTTATCTACTAGTAGTCATGGTAGATAACTCAATGAAAATGTCGAGTCACTGTGCAACTGCAATAAAAAAGACCAGTGCCATGCTGGGAATTATTAGGAAGGGAATTGAAAACAAATCAGCCAGTATCATAATGCCCCTGTATAAATCAATGGTGCGGCCTCATTTGGAGCACTGTGTACAATTCTGGTCACTGCACCTCAAAAAAGATATTATAGCATTGGAAAAAGTGCAGAAAAGGACAACTAGAATGATTAGAGATGGAACACTTTCCCTATGAAGAAAGATTAAAACACTTGGAGGGGAGGACAATAATGGTAGGGCTTCTAGTGTCCTGGCCCCACTGGTGGACCTCCTGATGGGACCTGGTTTTTTGGCCACTGTGTGACACAGAGTGTTGGACTGGATGGACCACTGGTCTGATCCAGCATGGTTTCTCTTATGTTCTTAACCTTCAGTCTCTGGGGTGCAGAGGACACATGTAGTATCTTTACTTTCTTCTACACACATAAATAGAAAACTTGCACTTCAACAAGAAGCCATTTGACTCACAAAAAAGTTATAGAGTCCATCCCACTGAGAAGTACTTAGGAAAACAACTGTTTTCCTATCCTACTGAGCCCTGTTGTTTGGAGTGGCAATAATACATAAAAGTTCAGTAATCCTTGTTTGTGACCTCCCTACCTTACTGGACATTAATGTCAGACAAGTCAGCCAAAGTGGGCTTCAATGCTGATTTGGTTAATAGGCTGACTGAATAAAAGACTCATTTTACAATGCAGAAATAGTATTTCATTTTTGTCATTAACACTGTCAAATTACAGTAAGCAGACATTTTCTTTTCCAAAGGCCTTAATCAATCTTCATGAAAACGATTTAGTCTAGTCTCATCTTTTACATTTTACTCACCACTCTTCAGTATGTTATTCTTACAGCTGGCATTTCAAATGTATTAGTAGAATTTATCACTCAAAGGCTTAGGCAAGGGCTAAATTATACTAATGAATTGCCAATGAATTTGAAGCCTTACACAAGGCCAAATATTTTCTGGCTTCATTTCTGTATCTCAGCAAACGGCTTCATTTTCTCCCTAGTTATCCATTATGACTAAATTCTCTTGCTATTATGGTAGGGAAATTACAGCAAACATTGGCTTGTCCTGAGGCCTAAGCTGAGAAAAGGCAGAGTGGAAGCTTGCCATGACACTAGCAAGGTATGATGCCTGTTGTCATCTTCTCTTTTTGCCAAGCTGAAAGATCAAGTGGGTTCAAGTTGCCTGCCCCTCTTTTTCAATTTCATTCAGTCACATAGTTATTTTTATGAGTGGCATTACAAATGCATTAATAGAATGTAATGTTTAAAGGTTTGTTCAAGAGCTAAATTATATTAATGAACTGTCTACACATTTGAAATCTAACAGAAGGATAAATGTGTCCAAGACTCTTTTTAAAAACTCAAACAATTAATTTCCTTCTAACACTCCAATTAGTGCAAAATTACCTTCATATTATAGCGATGATGTAGTGAAGAGCCACTGAAGATTTTAATTACAAACTTACTGTTTCATAGAGTTTTATACAGAACTGGATAGAAAATGAAGAGAGTGGTATGAAGAGGATCCCCAGAACAAATGAAGGGGCACTATTCATTCACACAGGCCCCATTCATAAATGATACAATGTGTATGTGAACTTGGGAGGTGGATTCCTTGGGCAGAGCTGCCAAGAGTCACCATGGGCTCCCAGAGAAAGATTTCACCTACCCATCCCCAATGACCCTGATCTAAACTATGTGTCTAATTTTGTGATTATTTATTTGTACTCACATAAGTTTAAGTTTACCATTGTACCTTTACTTAGCATAAAAGCAGGGGCAAGTTGGACTGTGAAGGAGGCTAAGAAAGTGAGTGAATCAAGGAGAACATAAGAATATAAGAGCATAAGAGAAGCCATGTTGGATCAGGCCAATGGCCGATCCAGTCCAACACTCTGTGCCACACAGTGGCCAAAAAAGCCAAGTGCCATGAGGAGATCCACCAGTGGAGCCAGGACACTGGAAGCCCTCCCACTGTGCCCCCCCACCCCCAAAGCACAAAGAATACAGAACGTCACTGCCCCAGACAGAGAATTCCAACAATACGCTGTGGCTAATAGCCACTGTTGGACCTCTGCTCCATATGTTTATCCAATCCCCTCTTGAAGCTGTCTATGCTTGCAGCAGCCGCCACCTCCTGTGGCAGTGAATTCCATATGTTAATCACCCTTTGGGTGAAGAAGTACTTCCTTTTATCCATTCTAACCTGACTGCTCAGCAATTTCATTGAATATCCACAAGTTCTTGTATTGTGAGAAAGGGAGAAAAGTACTTCTTTCTCAGCCTTTTCTATCCCATGCATAATCTTGTAAACCTCTATCATGTCACCCCTCAGTCGACGTTTCTCCAAGCTAAAGGAGGATTCACATAGTCCAACGGCAGAACAAAAGACATTTCCTTGTTATCAAAAAGGGGATGGTATAAGATGCTTTTTCACTGATATATCATCCTAAAAGATATTGAGAGGATGGATAAAAATTATAAAGGAATGTGCTGGGAGTGGAAAGAGATTGATGGTACTTTTTACCACATGTAGTGGTCCTGTAAAAAGGCTAGCAATTTTTTGAAAGAAATACATTCAGAAAAAATTGAATATAAAATTTGCCATGAAACTTGAGACTATGTTATTGGGAATCCTACCAGTGAATATACATAAATCAACACATGAATTGTTTAGATATGTTAACTACGGTACAAGTAGTATTCCCAACTAAGTGGCAAACTGAGGTTTGCCCAAATCTTGAGAACTAGAAAAAAAAATGGAGAATTATGCTGTTATGGCAAAATTAACAGATCATATACATCTTTAAAAAGATCAAATAGTGAATTTGAGAATAATTGGATAACTTTTTATACCTATTATAGATAAAGAAGTAAGAGGAGATATAATATTTAGGGACTTTAAATTGATAAAGAACTTAAAATCATAACTACAATTGTTATTAATTAATGTTAATTTTTATAGTTATATATCTATTTTATTATACAAATCTTAATTTCATATGGAATACTACCTTCTGTGTTTTCTTTATTATTACAAATTATGTTGTTATTTTTAAACTATATACAAAGTCAAGAGAATTCTTTCTCTAGGGAGCAATGCGCACGCGCTAAAGACTCGGACACTTCATCCCCACTCTCCCTAAGAAAACAAAGTTACAAGCTTTAAAAGAATGTAATTAAAGGCGTGAGACACTGAAACCGACTGCGAGACGCCTGGCATAATAAGAAGCAAAGTGAGAAGATAAGTGAGTTTAAATAATAACTATATCAAAGGAAAGGAAGGGAGGTTTGGGGAAGCTGAGGTAACATGGCGGTCACTGTGAAAAGCCTCTCGGAACAATTAGCACAGTTCCAGTCCTTAATGCTTGAATATCAAGCTAAAATACATACTTCGTTGACTGACTTAACAACAGAGATGAAGAATTTAGGCACAGAAATTAAAACAGTAGCTGGCATAGCGGCAGAAGCAAAGACTCTCGCACAGCAAAATAAAGGGGAAATTGACCTATTGAAAAAACAATACATAGACCTTTCAGACCAAAACAGGAGAAGGAACATTATTTTCTTTGGTATCTCAGAAGAAGTTAAGACATGTGATTTAGAGCAAACACTAGCGGAACTGTTATTAGAGCAGGGGATGGAAATAGGACTGGAAGAGATAGAACGTGCCCATAGACTTCAAATAAGAAGGAAGGGGGGGAGCCTCGCCCAGTAATAACGAAGCTAGCGAGAGAGAAACTGCAGCAGAGGATCTTCAAAACACTTTTAAAAAGCTAAAGAATTAACCTTTAAAGGCATAAAAGTCTATGTGAAAGAAGATTTTTGTAAAGAAACATTATACTAAAGGACACAAATGAAACCCTTTGCACAGAAACTCAATCAAAGTAGTATTAAATTTAGCTGGGCATATCCAGCGTCCTTAGTTATTTATCAAGATGGAAGGAGACTTTGTGCACGGCACCCTGAAGAGGCACGGGAGTTAATAGAGACACTGGGAGCAGACGGGAGGAACAGTGAATCAACACCAATGGAGGAACCTCATCAACTTCAGCAACAGGAGCTGGACTCAGAAGAAGGGCCATCCACCCGCTTGGATAAGAGACTGAGACTGTCTCAAGATTGAGATATATTAAGGGAAGTATGCGAATGGAAACATTATGGTTAAATAAGCAGTAATACAACCCGGGAGCAGGGGAGTGTGCTTGCTTAAAGCTGTAGAGAAGGGATGAGTGTTCATCCTCTGCCTATGGCTCTACACAAAGGGGGGCGGGGTAGAGATGGGGAAGGGTAGGGAAGAGGCATTTGGGAACGGGAAGGGGTACAAAAATAAACTAAACATCCGGCCAGGGGAACAAAAGAATGGTAGTTTTAGGTTTAAATATGGATAAAACATTAAGGGTGCTGACGCTGAATGTCAATGGCTTAGGATCAGACATAAAGAGGTACAAACTCTCTAGATTCCTTAAACAACAAAATATAGACATAGCTTGGCTCCAGGAAACTCATAAATCTAAAAGAGATAAAAGACCCTTGATCAGAGACCTAAACTGGGAGATTTTGGCAGAGGCACGGGGATCAAATAAAGCAAGGGGAGTGGTGATCCTAATTCATAAAAGAAATGATATAAGAACAATAGATGTGATAAGAGATGCTGAAGGGAGATTTGTCATGGTTAAGTGTTTGGTTAAAAACAGGATAACAACATTGATAAATATATATGCCCCAAATACAGGACAGAAAACTTATTTATTAAAAGTTATAAAAAAAGCTAGCAAATTGATCGAAGGAGAGGTGATATTAGCAAGAGACTTCAATAAGGATGTTAATAAAAATAAAATAATAAATTGGAGACAATCAATAAATTAGAGACAATGGAACTTAATTGAAGTTAAAACGGATAAAAGGAAGTACTTCTTCACCCAAAGGGTGATTAACATGTGGAATTCACTGCCACAGGAGGTGGTGGCGGCCACAAGTATGGCCACCTTCAAGAAGGGTTTAGATAAAAATATGGAGCACAGGTCCATCAGTGGCTATTAGCCACAGTGCATGTGTGTATATAAAATTTTTTGGGCCACTGTGTGACACAGAGTGTTGGACTTGATGGGCCGTTGGCCTGATCCAACATGGCTTCTCTTATGTTCTTATGTTCTTATATAAAGCCCTTAATTTGGTGCCTGAGCCCACATACTTCTCAGGGAGATATAAAATGACTTCATGTTTAGACTATGTATTAATTAATAGAACATGCAACTGGGAAATTAAAAAAGTCACTACCCACCCAATACGGATATCAGATCATGCCCCGATAAGTGTAGAACTTAAAATAACACACAAGCAAACCAAGAGAACATGGAGATACAATAATATGGTTATGGTCAAGGATAAGGATAAAAGACAAATTATGGAACAAACGAAGCTATACTTTCAAGAGAATAGGGGTACAGTGGGAATAAATGTCTTATGGGACGCAGCTAAAGCAGTGATCAGAGGACAATGTATCATGAAAGAGAAGGAGATAAAGAAAAAATGGTATGTAGACAGAGAAGAGAGACTTTCAGAACTAGGTAAATTGCAAAAAGATCAAGCACAGAAGTTTTGTCCCATCAGACACAAGTTAATCAGGGACTTACAGAAAAAGCTAGACAATCTGGATTCTATGGCGTTATGGAGGAAACAGGTCATGGTAAAAAATGAATATCAGAGAAATACTCTTAATTCAGCAAATTTTCTAAAAAATAAGAAACAAAGGCAAAGAGTGAGAAGTATTAGGGTAAATAAAAAGGTGGCTCCTAGTAATGCGTCACACTAAAGTTCAGCATAGTTAATATTATTTAACTATTTTAAACATTGTATGCTTAAAATTTTAGAAGCGCCATACAGTTTTAACCCGAACACTTGGTTTTTAAGCTTGGTATTCTGAATGTAAATTCTATATTGTGTTTGTTATAATGTGCTTTTATATTGTAACGACCAATGGCCATGTATAATAAACTATTCACTCCCCACTAGAAATAATCATGTTAGGAGGCTGGAGTCTGGCAATGACCATAGCTGCGATGATCTGTGCTTTCTGGTCTCGCCTTGCTCAAGTGATTGTCTTGGTTTATGGGTTTATTTTAGCAGGATATGCAAGTGTTTGCATAGATGTAAACTACAGGGGGGGCTCAGGGGCTCAAGCCCCCACTGGATTTTTCCAAAGGGTTTGAGCCTCCACCCAGGCAACCAATACAGGACTTAGGGGCTTGGGGGCTCAGGCCTTCCCCAGGCAACCAGTGCCAGGCATAGTGACACACTCCTTTGAGTATATGGAAATGTTTTTCAATCCATTTTAGATTTTCAAGAAGGAGAGATAATGATTAGGGGTGCGCATTCGGTTCGGCCAAACCGAATCAACCGCCGAATCACCCCTGATTCGGCTGTATATGGAATCGCATACAGCCGAATCCAATTGGGACCCATTATGCGGGAGCCGAGTATGGCTCCCCATATACTTCCATATAGATATTCGGAAGTATACGGAATTCAATGCAAAAGGCGGGAAATGGGCTTCTGCAGCCTCAGGGGAGCTGCTTGCCTCCTTTCCCGCCTTTGGTAGCCTTTTCCTGTCTCTCCCATAGCCTCCCTGGGATCAGGGAGGGGAAAGAGGAGCCCCAGCAGCCAATCCAAAGCATGCATTTGCAAAATGCATGTTTGCAGGGCTGTTGTGTAGCTGATCCCCCAGCTATCAGCAACATTGTTGTTCTTTTGATCTTTTGCTTACTTGGGTATCCAAGTAAGCACTGTTGTCTGGCCAATCACAGAGCAGTGCTATTTTTTTTTTTAAACTGCTCTCTGTAGGGCCAGAGAACCTTTTTAAGGAGTCTGGCTGGCTGGACTCCTCCATTGCTGCTGTGTTGGTGTGTGTTGGTGTGTGCGAGAGATTGTGCTGTGCTGGCCCTTGGCCTCAGCTGCTGCTGCTCTCTCTCAGCCTTACCAGACTTGCCTGGAGTAGAGAAAACATCTAAGGTAAGACAGTCTTGATGTTCTTGTTTTTATTTTAGTTGGTAAAAGGACTTTTTTAGACTTAGAGTCCCTTTACTTATCCAGATTTGGGTGGTGGGTAGCTTATTTGGGGTTAGGGGGTTCTGCTGGGGGAGGGGGCCTGGGGTGGGGGGGGTTGCCAATTTGCCCATATCTTACTTTAATGAGAGGACTTTTAAAAGTGCAGTGTCCTTTTACTTTTCCTGATTTGGGTGGCTTGAATTTCTTGGGGTTAGGGTGAAGGGGGGGTTGGGGGGAGGGGTTGGTAAAGTTCCTGTATTTCTAAAAGTTAAGGTTTTTTACTGTTTTAAAAGGATTTGTTGCTGCTGTGTTGTGCTGATGTTGTTCCTTTTCTCTTCTGGTTCTTGGGGGTGGGGGTTGTTTGGCCTAATTTTCATTGTTTAAAAGGCCATATTTTTAACAGTTGAGTTTCTTGGCCTTCTCCTGTTGTCCCTTTTTCTGGTTCTGGTTTTTTTTGGGGGGGGGGAAGCTGGCACTTGGGTGAGAGACCCAGAACCAGCAGGCTTGTTGTGCTTGGCCAGCTCTCCCCATGTTGTTTGGGGCAAGGCTGGAGAGCTGGCATCTGTAGATTGTGTGTTCTATGGCAGGGAAGCTGGCACCTGGGTGAGAGACCCAGAACCAGCAGGCTTGTTGTGCTTGGCCAGCTCTCCCCGCGTTCTTTGGGGCAGGGCTGGAGACCTGGCATCTGTAGATTGTGTGTTCTGTGGCAGGGAAGCTGGCACCTGGGTGAGAGACCCAGAACCAGCAGGCTTGTTGTGGTTGGCCAGCTCTCCCCGTGTTGTTTGGGGCAGGGCTGGAGAGCTGGCATCTGTAAATTGTGTGTTCTGTGGCAGGGAAGCTGGCACCTGGGTGAGAGACCCAGAACCAGCAGGCTTGTTGTGCTTGGCCAGCTCTCCCCATGTTGTTTGGGGCAAGGCTGGAGAGCTGGCATCTGTAGATTGTGTGTTCTGTGGCAGGGAAGCTGGCACCTGGGTGAGAGATCTAGAGCCAGCATGCTTGTTGTGCTTGGTCAGCTCTCCCCGCGTTCTTTGGGGCAGGGCTGGAGAGCTGGCATCTGGGTTTGCTGCAGCCAGGTCTGCAGAGCAGACCTTGAGCAGACTGTGTTTTGTGTGGCAGGGTTCATAGAGTAGATTGATGTATATAGTGCATTTGAGTCCTATAGAGATTCTCTGGTGTGAAGTTAGGTTTGGCTTTGGGTGCCCCAGGAATTGGACCCCCTGGCCCAACCTTTTTGGGACTTGGGGGGGTTGTAGGGGAGAGTCTCCTGCAGGTCCCCTGCAAATTTGGGGGCTCTCTCTCAAACCCCCTCCCCTCCAGGCAGCTTCAAAGATACCCTATTTACCATTTATTTCAATGGTCTATAGGGTATAATGGGGCCATATATTCAGAAATAGCCGCACATCTACCGTATATGTGGCTATTCCGACTATGGAATTCAGAAATATACGGGATTCCGTATTTTCCCCCCCATATACTTCTGAATCCGTGTATTACCGAATTTTTTTTTGCACATCCCTAATAATGATCTTCAAAGGCATGGATGGGCTAGTGCAGCATTTCCCATTTGCAGGGCCATGACCTGGTAACAGGTCACGCAAGCCTCAATACTGGGTAGCCAGGGGCAGCCCGACAGCCCCTGCCCCCTCCCCTCTCTATTTATCTTCAGAACTGCATGCTGAGCTCCAGTCCCTGCCCCCCATGCCACCACCACCTGTAGCACTCAGAGAGCACTACAGACACTGAGTGCTGGCCAGAACCCCTCCCTCATCCCTCTCTGATGTTCAGAAATATCGGAGAGGGCAGGGAAAGCTCCTGGCCAGCGCACAGTGTCTGTATTGCTCCCTGATCATCTTCCACCCGGAGGATGATCAGGGAGCAATACTGAGACTGCATGCTGACCAGAAGCCCTTCCCTGTCCCTCTCTGATGTTTGGAAATATCAGAGAGGGCGAGGAAAGCTCCTGGTTGGCGTGCAGTCTCTGTATCACTCCCTGAGCATCCTCTGCCTGGACCATGGAGAAAGAACTGGACCACAAGGAGGAAAAGTTTGGGAAACCCTGGTGAATCCTGTGAAGAAATGCATTTTTCTTCTGGGATGTTGTGAGGTGGGAAAACTCTCCCCCCCCCCATATATTTTTTCCTCTGGGCTGGAAAGAAGGGAGTCAGTGGTGTAATGATCTCCCAAGCTCACTTTCTTACAAATGCTAATTGAGCTAGCAAAGCAGACAATGGATAGATAGATGGATAGATAAACACCCCCTTTCTCTCCCCTCCCTTCTCCAAGCAGGAAACATATATGTGTGCTCTGATCAGGTTTTTTGTTAAGAAAAGAAAAGAAAAGCAAAGCTGGATGTGGCTTAGGGCAGCTTGGTGATTTCACACCACCAAGGTGGCTCACTTGTGCCCTTCTGCTTACAGGCACCAAGGAAGTGACTGGTATGTGGCTCAAAAATTTGCTACCACTTCAAAAGTGGCAGCTTTTTGAGCCACTCTAAAGATGCCAGAGGATGGGGTTAGGACAGGATGGGGATGGGTAGCAGATGTTTGTGTTTGGAAGGATTTTTCTGGTTGATTTCTAAGGCATCTCTGAGTCAGCCCAAAGTGCCGGTCTGCAATCATGCAATATGTGTGAAAGAGTCACATGTGGCTCCCAAAGCACAGTTAGGCCACACCTGCACTAGTCTAACAGGTTGGTTTTGGAAAGTTTATCTTAATTAATTGCTGGCTCTAGGATATGGAGGGCTCTCAGGCAAGGCATAATTATTATGCCTCCCTAAAGCTGAAGCGGTAGGACACAAGCCAAGAATTCTTTCCTGTTGTCTTTGAGATTGTATGCAAGGTGATAATGGCATGACTGGTGGCATGTTGGATCCAATAACAGTCTTGGGCCAAGACAAATGCTTCATATTACTTCATCTGGAGCTGACCCTGCATGATGTAGTGGTCAGAGTGTCTGACTAGGATCTGGGATTTGAACCACCACTCTGCCATAGCAATTGGCTGGCTGACCTTGGGCCAGTCACGCACTCTCCCCTTAACCTATCTCACAGATTGCTGTGAGGATAAAATGGAGGAGGGAATATTGTAAGTCACTTTGGTTCTCATTTAGGAGAAATGCAGGGGGGAGGTTTGAATGAAGTAAAGTAATAGATTTATTAATAAATTAAATAAATGTATTTATTAATAAATTAATTCAGGGTACTGGGAATTAGCATGAGCCTCAGACAAGGATACCTTCCAACAAGTATTCCCCATACATGTCATCTAAGCCCAGCTAATAAAAATCATAAGAAAACTAATCACATGACTAGCTGTTAACATAAGTAGGTTAATAATTGTTCTCTCTGTGTGTACCATACATGTAATTCCCCCTTCTCATTCCATGGCCGCGGTCACACTCACTATTAAATCCATCCCTACCCCATGGCTATTATACCCCACAGCTTTTTTACAACGAATTTCCTGATCAGACATCCCTCCATCCTTCAGTTCTAAGCAGCGTTGGTCCCGTTGCTGGTTGATCAGAGGTCTCAACCAGACCTCATTTTTTGAGATGGCATTCCACACTCGCGCAAGCACAGTACGTAGGATATTGTGCTTGGCTTTTTTTTTTTAAAGCTGCCAGAAAAGGTGGGCGATCTGCCCCACCCCCCATTTAAACACCCAGAAAGAAAGGGGAAGCCCAGGAATTCTCTTTGCTGTCTCTCCGCCTGGCGGGGAGACAGCAAAGGTGGGTAATCTTCCTCCCCCCCCCCCCATTTAAACACCCCACCGTGGTGTTTAAATGAGGGGGGAGCACGGCAACTCTCTTTGCTGTCTCTCTGCCTCGTGGAGAGATAGCAAAGGTGGGTGATCTTCCTCCCCCCCATTTAAACATCCCGACATGGTGTTTAAATTGGGGGGGGGGGAGTATGGCAACTCTCTTTGCTGTCTTTCCACCTGGTGGGGAGACATCAAAGGTGGGGGATCTTCCTCCCCCCCCCCATTTAAACACCCCGATGTGGTGTTTAAATGAAGGGGAGCACGGCAACTCTCTTTGCTGTATCTCCGCCTGGTGGGGAGACAGCAAAGGTGGGTGATCTTCCTTCCCCCCCCCCCATTTAAACACCCCGACGTGGTGTTTAAAGGGGGGGGAGCACGGCAACTCTCTTTGCTGTCTCTCCGCCTGGCGGGGAGACGGCAAAGGTGGGTGATCTTCCTCCCCCCCATTTAAACACCCAGACATGGTGTTTAAATTGGGGGGGGGAGTACGGCAACTCTCTTTACTGTCTCTCCACCTGGTGGGGAGACAGCAAAGGTGGGGGATCTTCCTCCCCCCCCATTTAAACACCCCGCCGTGGTGTTTAAATGGGGGGTAGCACGGCAACTCTCTTTGCTATCTCTCCACCTGGCGGGGAGACAGCAAAGGTGGGTGATCCTCCTCCCCCCCCCATTTAAACACCCCGCCGTGGTGTTTAAATGGGGGGGAGCACGGCAACTCTCTTTGCTGTCTCTCCACCTGGCGGGGAAACAGCAAAGGTGGGTGATCTTCCTCCCCCCCCCCCATTTAAACACCCCACCGTGGTGTTTAAATGAGGGGGAGCACGACAACTCTCTTTGCTGTCTCTCCGCCTGGCAGGGAGACAGCAAAGGTGGGTGATCTTCCTCCCCCCTCCATTTAAACACCCCGACGTGGTGTTTAAATGGGGGGGAGCACAGCAACTCTCTTTGCTGTCTCTTCACCTGGCGGGGAGATGGCAAAGGTGGGTCATCTTCCTCCCCTGGCAGGGAGACAGCAAAGGTGGGCGATCTGCCTCCACCACCACCACCCCCATTTAGGAAAGGTTCCCTGTGCAAGCACCAGTCATTTTCGACTCTGGGGTGATGCTGCTTTCACAAAGTTTTCATGGCAGACCTTTTATGGTGTGGTTTGTCATTGCCTTCCCCAGTCATCTATACTTTCCTCCCCAACTAGCTGGGTGCATATTTTACCGCCCTCGGAAGGGTTGGAAGGCTGAGTCAACAATTGCTGGCGCAATGATATCATTTGGAGTGTGCTCTCGCAGGGAAGCGGATGTGCGCTTTCGATGAGTTGGCTACAATGGAGCGTTCAAACATAGAAAGTACACGCAGGAGTCGTCGGAAGCATTCTTATTCCGGATTCTAAAGGCTAATTTTAATTAGCTTATGGAGATATTATCTATCTCAAAATGATTTGTTTTGATCTGGCAATCTCAGTTCCTGGCAACTTAAAATGTTAATAATGCTGTTTAGGATACCCCAGTGAAGACATGCTTATTTTGTAATACTTTTAGTGGAACAGACAGAGGAGACTGTGACAAAGTTTCAGCTCCCCCAACAGCTGTAGTGTTAAATAGAACATTGGGGGAAAGGTATCCTAACTAAAAGCCACAGGAGGTTGGGGATGGCAGTAAGATACAGTGTAATGAAAATATGCATGTTAAATTTTTGAAGGCAGTAAATAATTTATTCTCTCACCATGGATAAACATGGAACCAGCATTTTTACACTCATGGTTAGCCATGAAATATCATATCCTAATACCAATACTAAGGCAAATTACTACAGATCTATGCTGTTGTGAAATATATTCACCGCCTTAGATAAAAGTATGACAAATATCTTTCTTTCTGAAACAAGCAAGTGGAATCTATCAATGGCAAAATTTTCTTATGAGTTCTCTGCTTGCCCTCACATCTAATATATGTGAAGGAAAATTAAATGCTTTGAAGTGCAAAAAGGGTTACAGTGACTAATGCCTCAGATTTTGCATAGCCCTAATCCACCACCGCACACATGGAACAATCAAGACTGCATGTAGAGAGCACAGTAATAAAGGCTGGATCCTTACTAATAAGCCATTTGGAGGGGAACAGGGAGTGGGAGAGTGAATCCCTCTGCTACACCTCCTTCTCAGCTGCTATGTGGGATTCCAGCTTTGTTTACAAGACTGTTAACATGTGACTGCAACAGCATGGATGAGATTAGGGAATGATGCTCACAGCACCCATCCAGTTAGAACACCTGCTGGAGCTGCCAGCCCAGATCCCACAAATAGAGGGAGGTTTCAGAGTGGGGAAACATTTGAAAAAGCATTGTGTGCATTATGACTCACTTCCAGGAAAAAGTGATGTCACAGCCATCCCACAACACTCTAGGAATTCCCAGATCTCTATGGCAAAGAGCATAGCACCCAATCTGCTAGAACTGCTAGTTCAGCTCCCACAAAGAAGTGGTGGAACCCCTTTTTAAAAACAAAGTATAGTGTGCACCATGTCACTTTCAGAAAAAGTAATGTTTGCCAATAGAGATTTGTGGAATGCCTAGAGCATTATTGGTGACTCTGTGATGTTACTTTCAGTTTTTTTGCCAAAAGTGATGTTACAATGCATGTAACACTTCCCCATTTTCCTACTGTTGCCCAGAGGAAAGAAATGAGAGGGCTACAGCCAACAAGAGAAGAATGCCTGACTCCCACTTAGTTAGTAGCAGCCATGGCTGCTCATATGTAACTCCTAGGCGGATTTGAGCATATAATATGAAAAATCTGAAAGCACTTGCAAAACAGGTCTGTCATAAATACAAAGGTAAATTAGGTTTGATCCTATGGACATTTTATTGGCAGAAGCCAATCATTCCACACCTTCATTATTCCCCAGCAGTCTCTTGTAATCTTCATGAAATCATTGTCAGTTAACTCATATCACAGACAAAAACCATGACTGTCAGGGGGCTGTAGTGAAGAACAGCAAAAGAATGGGTGCAAGGGAATCAAGCATTTATCCATAGTGGGTATTTAGAAAGATACTCAAGGTTCTCTAAAGAATAGATCACAGCTGCTTGTGGGGGAACTCAACAGGTTTACTTACCGAAACAGTTTGGGCCCTAACTGAAACAATTCCAGCAGCCATTTCAACAACACTCCTCTCCAGACACCACCTGATAGCAGTACGTGTCTTAGGTGCCTGTTATATCATTGTTCCCTTAAAGAATCCAAAAAAATGTGTTCATGGGACATATGGAATTTGTAAATAAGAAACTCCTATGAGATTTTTTCCCTATAAAGTTTGAAAAATAAAAGTTTACATCCTATGAATGGTAAGCATAAAAGGCTCTGAGAGGCAAATCTTCTTGCCTTGTCTTTCTTCCTGATTCCTCTGTAACATGCCAGCCCCCCAGTCTGATACTAATGTTCAGGAGACACCCAGTGGTGGGATTCAAATAAATTAACAACAGGTTCTATGTCGTAATGACCATTTTAACTATACCAAAAGATATACCGAAAGGTAGTTTAATAATTCACGCATTAAATTATGGAGTTTACTGTGCTAATCCAACGATAATTACACTAGGGTTTGTAGAATCTTTCGGGCTCAAGTGCCGTGTTCTACTGGAGAAAGTATTTCTTCCAAAAAAACTTTCTCCAGTAGAACACGGCACTTGAGCCCGAAAGATGCTACAAACCCTAATGATGATGCCAGCCATGAAAACCTGAAATCTTTGATAATTACACTCTTTCCCCATATGTGAGTTCAAGAATGACTCGGGGATGCAAACAAAACAGAAGTGTTGTAGAACAAACGGAAGAGTGTGGAATCAAACAGGGCGTGGGGCAAACACAAAAGTGTGGAACCTGTTGCCAGAGGAGGACTGTGGCTCAGCAGTAGAGCCTCAGATTGGCTTGCAGAAGGTCCCAGGTTCAATCCGTGGCATTTCCAATGAAATGGGTTGAGAAGGACATTGACCTGAGATCCTGGCTCAGTGTTAGAGCATCCGCTTCACATGCAGAAGGCCCCAGGTTCAGTCCCTGCTATCTCCAGTTCAAAGGACAGCTGGGAAAGACTTGTGGGACTTCTATATTAAGCAAGCTTACAAGAAAAACAAGGAAAACAAAAACAGGCATGCTGATGTGGTTTTCAACAAGCAAAGCTATAAGGAGGTCCCCAGCTTGCTGGGTGACCTTGGGCCAGTCACACAAGGTCACTGAGAGGACACTGAGGAGGAAAACACCTTTTTAATGAGAAAAGGATGAGGAGTCTGAGCCTTTTCAGCATGATAGAGGTTTATACAGTTAAGCAGGGGAATGGGGGGGGGGGGAACAGGCAGGGAAAAGTTTTTCTCTTTCTCCCATAAATATAAATCTAGGTGGTAGCCATGTTGGTCTGAAGCAACAGAACCAATTTCGAGTCTTTCTCCCATATTACTAGGACTCAAGGGCACCCAATGAAATTGATGGACTGTAGATTCAGGACAAAAGTCAATGAGTAATAACATTATACAAGTCACTGGCAGAGAACATAGCAATGGCCACAACCATACACAGTGTGCTTTAAAAGTAGATCAGACAGACTGATAGAGGAGAAGTCCACCACAGTGGCTACTAGGAAAGGTGTCTGAAGACAGCCTCCAAATACACAGAGAGTATACCTCTGAATACCATGGCTAGGAGGCAGCATCTCTATGCCTCTATGCCCTTTCTGTCAACCCTCTAGAGCAGGAGTGGGCAAACTGTGGCTTGGGAGCCACGTGTGGCTCATTCACACATATTGTGTGGCTCTCAAACCCCCTGCTGCCCTGTCAGCTGGCTTGGAAAAGGCATTTTGTGTTTAAACCAAGCCAGCCAGCAGCTTGGAAAATACAGTTAAAGTTGCTTTCTTTCCACCTCTCATCAGTCCCCCCCCATTTGCCTTCTTGCCTTCCTTCCTTCTTGTGGCTCTCAAACGTGATGTTTATGTCTTGCGGCTCTCAAACATCTGACATGTATTCAGTGAGGCTCTTATATTAAACAAGTTTGGGCACCCCTGCTCTAGAGCAAATGGCTGGACTCTGGAAGAAGCAGCATGCTGGACTGGATGGGCTGAGGATCCACTCCAGCAGGGTTGTTTTTAAAGTGGGAGGCTGACATCTTCCTCCCTGAGCTCCCTGGGGAAAGCTGCTAGCATACTGGCGTGAGGATTGTCAGATCTGAGAGACCCAAGTTCGAATTTCCCCTCTGCCACATAAGCCCACCAGGCACTTTCAGGCCAGCTGTGCACTCGCTGCCTAACCTACCTCACAGGGCTGTTGTCAGCATGAACTGAAAACGAGAGAGCAACAGTATCGCCTACCCAAAACTCGTTGGAAAAAAGATCTCTTGAAATCTCTTTTGAGGCAGATCTCCTGCTCTGCCTCTCCCTCTGAAAGAACCCGAAGGTGGGGGCAGCTTCCGGCGGGGGGACCTCTCTCGGGCGTCCTTCTGCAGGGCGCCCATTCCCACGGCCTCAGCCGCAAGTGGTCTGAAACCGGTTTCAAGCCGCCCCGTGTAGACAGGCCCAGAAAAGGTGCCAAAAGTCACTCCCAGAGTGGCGACTGGCCCCTGCAGCGCCTTCCCGCACTCACCACGGCTCCTCCTCCGGCGCCTCCCTGCATGGGCCCGTTCTGCGCCGTGTTCGCCATGCCCGCGCTGCCGCCACAGCCCGGGGAGGACAGAGTTAATCCACCGGGAGGAAACGGGAGGGGGGAGAGGGAAGGAGAACCCGCAAACTCCGGGCGAGGCTGCTGCGGCCGCCGTCCCACACGCCCCAGGGAACGCTCGAGCCGGTTCCGAGCGGAAGAAAGGCCAGAGAAGGGCAACGGCCGCCGAGTGCGCAACGCGCGTGCTAGCATTGCTGTGTGCGCGCACAGCCTAAATGGATCGGAAATCTTTCCTGTGCGTCTGCTGGAAAGCGGGGATGGGGGGAGTTATACCATCCAAAAAGGGTTTCCGTTTTCCTTTCCTCCCTCATGCAACAGGTAAAGCTTCCTCATTCTCTGCCGCTAGCCGCAGGAGACGGTGTTCCTGATGGATCCTGATGGATCCTGCTAGCTCCCCCGCCGGGGGCCCCTCAGACCTGGGGCGACCCCCCCCTCCCTACACCACTGGAAGAAGGCAGCCTGGCAGCGGCGAGAAAAATCAATGTGAGCACCTGCGGGGGTTAAATGGCTGCCGGAGCAGAGGAGCTGCTGCTGCCGCCACGCTGGTGGAGTGGAAGGGGAAGGAAGCAAAGAAGGCAGCTGCGACAGCAAGAAAAATGTGAGCACCTGCAAGGAGGCGAAGGGAAGCAGGCGCCCGGCCAACAACCGGTTCTGTAGAACCAATAGCAAATTAGGTACGGGTTCTATAGAACCGGTGCGAACCGGCTGAATCCCACCTCTGGAGACACCCCTGTAGACAATATGTCATGGCACAGAAGGGGGACTGAGGTGATGAGGGAATCAAGCAAAATCTTTCCCCTACCACCACCAGAGGAAGCTTGACAAATTATGATCTTCACTAACTCAAGAAAGAGGGGCAATTTTATTCTTACTACATAACAGTAAATATAACAGTTCTCTATAACATATAATATTTTGTCCACTATCATCTTTCAAATCTCAGTATTGTCTTATGTAGATTTCCAAGGGGCTGCAGAAGAAATGGAAAGGTGGGTAAGATCCACCACCATGTGGTTTTTGTTCTTGTAGTATATAGGATCAGACCAATTGGTAATGTTTCTGCAACCCACTGTACTTGTGCCAGTGTTGACCTCTGGCTTTTTATGTAATAGCCACATTTTCAAACAGTTGTTCACTGGAGATCACTTGTGCCTCTCAGTATCCCCTAAACAATAATTAGTGATAGGCCAGATTATTATCTTTTGTTATGTGTATATATATATATATATATATATATGGCTTTTTTTTAGCAGGAATGCACAGGAACACAGTTACATCTGGCTTGGCCAGGGCTTCAGCTCAAAAAAACGGTCTCTGGCAGAGGAAAGGCACTAGGCAGCCACACACTCCCAGACTGCACGCTCCGTCCTCTCTGACATCTCCAGCCTCCAACAGGCTTTCAAAGAGAGCAAGAGACACAGAGCCGCCACATGCACCCCCACCCAGGAGAAGCTGGACCTTCGCAATGGCAGCCAAGAATCATTTTGTTTTCACATTGCCTGTGCTGCAGAAATCACTTCTCCCTTTGTTTTGTTTTTTGTAACATTTCCCCTAATGTTTTAAATGTATAAGTTTTTTCTGCAACCCTGGGTGTCTTCCCAAGTTTGCAGAAATATTTCTCATCTTTTTACATGGCCATGTTCTGTGAATTTATCAGTCTGCATCTAGGGTGAAATTCAGATTTACTGCATAATTTACTGCATGAGAGCCAGTTTGGTGTAGTGGTTAAGTGTGTGGACTCTTATCTGGGAGAACCGAGTTCAATTCCCCATTCCTCCACTTGCACCTGCTTGGAATGATCTTGGGTCAGCCATAGCTCTGGCAGAGGTTGTCCTTGAAAGGGCAGCTGCTGTGAGAGTCCTCTCAGCCCAACCCACCTCACAGGGTGTCTGTTGTGGGGAAGGAAGATAAAGGAGATTGTGTGTTTTAAACAATTTATTGGTAGCATATGGTTACAAAGCTTATCTATTTCTTAATTTTTTCTTTTTTCACATTAACCCATATGACATTTCCATCCCCCCCTCCCTCCAATGTTGACTTCCCCGAGGTTATAAGTTCAAATCCATACTAAAGGCACTTCTGATTGCTCAGAGTTCCGTATATATATTCTTACAACTAAAAAAATGTCCAATATAAAGGAGATTGTGAGCAGCTCTGAGACTCTTGAGTGGAGGGTGGAATATAAATCCAATGTCTTCTTCAATAATCCATCTTGAGTCCCAGTGAGAAAGGCAGACTATAAATAAAGTAAGAGTACAGTAATGATATTATGTAGGGACTGCATCTTCCAATATGCTGTGTGAAAACTCAGTAACATGAACTAACTTAGTAACATGAACTAAAATGAATGCCAAATGTTAATACTTCTTAAAAACACGTTATTTATAAATTACTGATTGGTTTGCTTACTAATGAAAGAATTGGTTGTGGAGCAATATACAGAGATGAGAGGTCCATGTTGGGGGTGGGGGATGAAACAAGGTATCTCATTGGGTTGCGTGAGAACACACATCCATGAAATGCAGCTGGTGGCACTGTACTGTTCTGTGTCAATATGCAGAAAGTAACCTATTGAATGGGTGATGATGATGTCAGGGGTGTGGCCTAATATGCAAGTGAGTTCCTGCTGAGCTTTTTCTACAAGACAAGCCCTGTGCATATATTCAGGCTGAGTCCAAAAACATTCAACAAAATTGAAACTGGAAATTACATAGATATACAAAACTCAATCATAGCTTTCACTCAGCTCACAAAATTCAAATCTTGCTTCACTTGTCTTTTTTTTTGGCGGGTGGGGGGGACAGACAGCAGAATGCTATCAGTTCCATCAGAAAATATGATCTAGAACATCATATTAGTAGAGTAGTACCAATGATGACTAATTTGCCCAAATTCCAGAAAGGATTGGCCAGCATTGTTGACTGTAGTTTTATAGCTATATAAATGAAATCAGACCCTCACCTACCCAGAAAATCACTTGATTCAAATAGATCTAATTGTTTGTAAGATGCAAACTCTTTATTATGAACATATGAAGCTGCCTTCTACTGAATCAGACCCTTGGTCCATCAAAGTCAGTATTGTCCACTCAGACTGGCAGTGGCTCTCCAGGGTCTCAAGCTGAGGTTTTTCATGCCTCTTTGCCTGGACCCTTTTTTAGTTGGAGATGCCAGGGATTGAACCTGGGACCTTCTGCTTACCAAGCAGATACTCTACCACTGAGCCACCGTCCCTCCCTCATTAAGTGAATCATGCTATATGTTTTAGATAATTTGCTTCCTAATTTCACAACTAAAACTGCTGTACATACTCCAACATTAGGCAATCCTAAGATTTCCTTCCAGACACCCCAAACTCTGTTTCTTCCCTGGAATTAATTTTTGCACATGAGAAAAATAACATAGAGGTATTGCTTTTAATCTTCTTCTGGCAGATGTCTTTACTGGAACATTTGCAACCAGTCATTGGGTTTTGTAATAATTGCTCTTGAAAAGTATTTTTAAATAAAATAACTGGTTTATAATGCAAAACAAAATAGCGCTGTTAGATCGCTGTGGGTGTTTGCGAGAGCACCAGCAGGATTTGGCATCTTTACCATGAGTGAGTTTTGCAGTTTCCTCCTAACAATATTGTCAGCTTGTTGAAAGCTTCTACAGAACTTGCTGTACACCACCAATTCCCATAATGTATGCAAGTTTATAACACTTTCCAGATAGCTGCTCCACAATTATGTGGGCTGTAAATCAGCAATGATCCTTGAAGTCACTAAAGATTTTTTTCTCCTTTTTTTCAAAGTACTTGTTTTCAAATGTATCAGTCCCAGAATGACTGCAAAACCCCACAGCAAGCACACCAGTACTCATGAAGAGTTGATATTTGAGATAGCAGCAGTGTTCAAATATATACAAAGGGGTACAGGGGTAAAGCATTAATACACACAAGCTGATGACAGTGAATTGCATTCATTCCCATTATTTGCATGAAAGGTGGATTAGCGTTATGAAACCTAGACTGCTGCTCAAAACAATTGTCTGCAGGAACAGTATATTTATTTATTTATTTAGACTCTACCTTTCCACAGCGCTCATGAAAGTTTACAAAATTTAAATATATACAACTAAAACATATCTAAACACACGAATATATACATCAAGTTTATATGGAAGCAGTGTCACTCACTACCACTGCCAAACTCGGATCAAAATAATTCTTCTTTGCATATCTTACATGGAATCTTTCTGGAGTTGGGAGTGGGAGACACTCTTCTGCAGTAGTTTTGGTTCCTACCTCAAAGGATGTTTCAGAGTGCGGTGCTGGGGGATTACTGTTCTGCCTCTAGTCTCTGGGGTTCCATGAGGTTCTGTCTTGTCACCCGTGCTTTTCAAAATCAACCTAAAGCTGCTGGAAAAGGTCATACAGAGATTTGGACTGAGCTGCCACCAATGTACAGATGACACTCAGCTATATCTTGCAATTCCAACAGATCCCAGGGAGGCTGTGGAAGCCATGAACAGGTGTAGGGATGGGCACAAACTGGGAACATGAAGCTCATTTCATGGTGTGAGCAATTCACAAGCCACGGACTGTCATGAACTTTTTGGCTAGACAAACTGGTTCAGTTCATAAATTTATGACATGGTAGATGCCCTCCAGTGTGCTAGAGACACCAAACTCACAGAAGATCTCCAGCTGATTCTCGTCTACCTCACCTCCAAGTTTGGTAATGATGGGATGTATGGGGTCCAAGCAGAGCTATTTTTCTGGGGGAACCTCTTCTAGAACCTCTTAATGAAAACAAAATTCTCAACGATTAAGTTAAAAAGTTCATGAGGGGGCACACATGTGTTTCTCCTTCATTTTCCACTTGAGAGTTCCAGCACCTCTTTTTCCAGAAAAAAAAAAGCCCTGGGTCCAAGTTACAGCTCTGCAAAGAAAATGCCACCATGAAAGTATTTTCTGAGGAAATGAAGCACAGGTTTGAAAGATTCAGGAGTATATACAATGGATCCTATGCAAGCTGGAGACACCAAACTCACAGCAGAACTCTGGCTGACTTTCCTCTACCTGACCTCCATGTTTGGTAATAATTGAATTTATTATTCCCAGAATTTCAACAAGGACTTACCAAAGTTTCATTTCATTTATTCGATTTATATCCCTCCCTTCCCACAAAGCTACCCCACAGCAGCTTGGTGGGCACCCCAGCCCTCCCAGATCAGTGGAAATCATGAGGTAGGTGTTGTGATATGAGGGAGATGCTGTTTTGTGAGGTAGGTGTTGTGTGAAGGAACCCAACTCCACCCAACAGAGGCAGTTATCCTCCCACCCAAATGCCAACGATGCAACCCCATAGGCCACATGCTGGATCACCCAGAGAGGATATGGAATGGGGGGGACATGCAAGGGGACAAGAGGAGGCCTGAATCATATCCTGTGAGGTCCAGAGGGGGTGACCCAGTATGGAGAGGTTGCATTTGAGGAAGGCCAACTGATCCACCCTGGCTGGGTCCAGGCTGGAACAGTGGGAGCTAAGAATGTCTCCCAGGCTGGAGAACACCTTGCTTTGGACACTCATGGGAGGGCAGGAGAGGAGACTCATGGCCATGCAAGACAGGCTGGACCAGATGGCAGCCTTGCATGACCAGGATTCCAGGGGATAGCAGAAGCAGGTTCAGGGCCTTGCTAAGGCCTTGCTAACTCCAATGGACTGTCAGGATGGGTTTGGTGCCTGAAGACACAGGTCTGTGGTACATGGGTGTTGGAGGATGTCTTCCTCCTATGATGAGCACCTTTTGCAGACACTTTTACTCTCATTGCACAGAGAGGTTGGTTCACAATCAGGAGGGGTGGGAAGGTATAAAATGTGGGTCTTCAGCTGAGGAACCCACTAGCTAAGCCCCTCTGTTCAGCATGAGGGGAGATAGGGTGGTTCAGACTCAGAGCCCTGAGTCCACTTAACACCCCAAAGCCCACCAGGGGAAATCAGTTCACTTTCAAAATGTGAGTCCTTAGCCAAGAATCCCATTAACTAAGCCCCTCTGCTCTATAAGAGCAGAGAGACAGGGTGGCTCAGAGTCCACCTAATACCAAAACTCCAGCAGGGGAGAGGAGTTCCCAGTCACAAGGGAATGTGCTCTTCCACTCCACTGCTTCTCTGTGTAACTGTGAACAGCTGTGAGAAGAGAGGCTGCAGAGCTGAGCTGAGTGTATAAATAGCATTCTGATCTCATAGAGCAAGTTGTGGAGGGCTCCTGTTAGTGTTTCCAAGCTTGCAGCATTCTGCCCTCCCTGGTTGCCTTGGTGTTTTGTAAACAGTTTAATTGAACTGAGACAGTCTGGAAATGTATCTCTTCACATACTTCCATGAACAGCACCAAAGTGCCAGGCACTCTTCCACAAACATTATTTTACAAACCACAAACTAGCATAATTCATGAACTTTATTTCATGAGCTGGTTCATACCCATCCCTCAGCAGGTGCCTGAAGGCAGTTTTGGAGTGGATGAAGGTTAACAAAGTGAAATGTAATCCAACAAAATAGAGGTGTTACTGGTGGGAGGAAGGTTTGACCCGGAAATAAGCTTTCCTTAGTAGTGGAAGGATATGAGTTGTTCAACTACACTTGTCAGAAATGTAAGTTACTAGGCCTCTTAGACTATAAGGTTTAGAACACGGGTGTCAAACTCATTTGTTATGAGGGATGGATCTGACATAAATGAGACCTTGTTGGGCCAGGCCATATCAGGTTGGGCCAGGCCATACCTGGCCAGGCCATGTGTGTACCTATTTAAGATTAGGTAGCAGAGATATCAACTTTGTAAAGGTCACAGACAAATACAATTAAATATATATTTGTTTAAAAACTTAAAACATGCTTAAAACGTTAGCACTCATTGGTCTTAAAGATGCTTTCTTTGTATTTCTTCCATGGGATCCAGGGGACTGGGCAAAGGATGCTGTGGCTCTTTCCTTCCTTCCCCAGGGAATGGGGGGAGCCTCAGCCAAAAGAAGAAGAAGAAGATGATGATATTGGATTTACATTCCGCCCTCCAGAGTGGCTCACAATCTCCTCAGAGTGGCTCACAATCTCCTTTATCTTCCTCAGAGATAGCCCATGGTCCCACTAGCATGGGAAAGAATTCACTGTAAGCCAAAATGCCCTCAAAACGAGGATGGGGAATTGTCAGGTGGGCACCTGGCTTAATCAGGATCTTTTACCTGTGTATACAGAATTCCATGTCCAGAAATTAATGGTTAAAAATATTAGGGACTCTGATTAAGTAAAACAATTAAAATTTATTTCAGAAAAATCTAGGCTTACATACAAGATAAAATACTCATAAAATCATTCATACAGTCCTAAGAAAAATAGAGAGAGAGATAGAGACAACACATGGGTAGACAAACAGGGTTTTAATTACCTATCGTAGTCTTCAAGGAAGGCTCCAATGGCGACGAAAGAGGACAGGGGAAATGGGACCCTCAACTGGCCAAGAATCGGGGATGAATCTAGACAGTGGATTTAGGGTATTGCTAGATTAACACATGTGGGGAGCTGGGTCAGAGTTTAAATAGACTACCCTAGACCCTCAGGGGATGGGAGGTACAAGGGAGGAGAAAGGGGAGGCTCTGCAGTGACCATAAGGGCTAGACGTCTGCAGTAGCCAATAGCAAGTTGATTGGTGGTACCTAATTGGGTACCCATAACTGACCAATGAACAAGCTTAGGCCCAGGTCACCTGATTGGCCGTGCAGATGACCATGGACCGAGGGGGAGGCTCCAAAATGACAGTTGGGAAGAAGAATGGGAGAAATTACTGGGTGGAGGGGTGCTTAAGATTATTAAACTTATCTAAAAGTGTGACAATAAGAACATAAGAGAAGCCATGTTGGATCAGGCCAACGGCCCATCCAGTCCAACACTCTGTGTTGCACAGTGGCAAAAAATTGTATATATACACACACACTGTGGCTAATAGCCACTGATGGACCTGTGCTCCATATTTTTATCTAAACCCCTCTTGAAGGTGGCTATACTTGTGGCCACCACCACCTCCTGTGGCAGTGAATTCCACATGTTAATTACCCTTTGGGTGAAGAAGTACTTCCTTTTATCCATTTTAACCTGTCTGCTCAGCAATTTCATCGAATGCCCATGAGTTCTTGTATTGTGAGAAAGGGAGAAAAGTACTTCTTTCTCTACTTTCTCCATCCCATGCATTATCTTGTAAACCTCTATCATGTCACCCCGCAGTCGATGTTTCTCCAAGCTAAAGAGTCCCAAGCGTTTCAACCTTTCTTCATAGGGAAAGTGCTCCAGCCCTTTAATCATTCTAGTTGCCCTTTTCTGGACTTTCTCCAATGCTATAATATCCTTTTTGAGGTGCGGCGACCAGAACTGCACACAGTACTCCAAATGAGACCGCACCATCGATTTATACAGGGGCATTATGATATTGGCTGATTTGTTTTCAATTCCCTTCCTAATAATTCCCAGCATGGCGTTGGCCTTTTTTATTGCAAACGCACACTGTCTTGACATTTTCAGTGAGTTATCTACCACGACCCCAAGATCTCTCTCTTGGTCAGTCTGTGCCAGTTCACACCCCATCAACTTGTATTTGTAGCTGGGATTCTTGGCCCCAATGTGCATTACTTTGCACTTGGCCATATTGAACCGCATCTGCCACGTTGACGCCCACTCACCCAGCCTCAACAGATCCCTTTAGATGGCCAAATTATTGTCTAGGTAACACCCGGTTTACACAAAGGAACTTGGCTCTGGCTGAAGATGGTCTTCCTCTTCTGTGTTCTTCTTGCTACCAGTCTTTGTCTTGAGTTCCGTTAGACAAAGGCTTAGGTGGTCTGGCAGGATCCACACCTGGATAAGCTTGATGGTTCCATGGGTGGGTAACATCTGTTGCGTACGTGTGTTTCCCATGGGTGGGTAACATCTGTTGCGTATGTGTGTTTCCCGCTGTGCTGAAATGGAGTCTTGGCACTGCTGGAAGATAGCTGGTATTAGCCTCCCAAAGTGGATTCTATGGTCAAGGCTGAAAACCGCATGGCTGGATAGCTCCTGACGGCGCACTTTCTTCTGCTCCAAGATAGGGATGGCAATTGCCTGAAGCGGTTGGAAACCATCCGTTCTCCTTGCTGGCACTCTTCCAGGGACACGGAAGCTTGAGCTTCTAATGTAGATGGAGGGGTATGATCTAGTAGGCATTACAGAGACTTGGGAGAATGATTCCCATTACTGGAATGTAGTTGTGGATGGATATGAGTTGTTCAAGAAAAACCAAAAGGGTTGAAGAGGAGGTGGAGTGACATTGTATGTAAGGAAAGGGTTGGTTTGTCAGGAAATACTGGAGGAGGAGGGCTACAGTCCAGTAGAAAGTTCTGGGTGAGGATAAGGAAAGGAAGGACAAAAAGTATTGTGGCAAAGTCTGCTATAGACCTCCTGATCAGGATGAGGAGGTGGATGTTGTCCTCCTTGAACAACTTGACAGGGTATCCAAACAACATGACCTGGTAGTTATGGGTGATTTCAACTTCCGTCACACGTGCTGGGAGATAAACTCTGCAAAGTGTCCATGGTTACGCACATTCCTGACCTGTCTGGCTGACAACTTCCTTCATCAAATGGTGGAGGAAGCTACAAGTGGCTTAGCTATCTTTGATTTAATATTGACGAACAGACAAGAGATGGTATATGGGGTGAAGGTGGTGGGGACCTTAGGGGTAAGTGATTACATCCTGCTACAATTTCTTTTGCTGTGGGGGACAAAGAAAGTTCATAGACACACATGTATATTAGTTTTCAGTAGGGCAGACTTTAATAAACTAAAAGGCATGATGAGAATTATTCCATGGGCAAGACTGCCAGAAAGGAAAGGAGCAAGTGAAGGGTGGGCTCTCCTATATCAAGAGGTCTTGCAAGCTCAAGCCATCACTATTCCAAAAAGAAGGAAATGTGGAAGGGGATCCAAAGTCAATGTGGATGAACAGAGAACTCCTATATCTGCTAAGGGAGTAAAAGGAAATGTTCAAGAAGAGTATCTGTGAGTTGCTAGGCACTGTAGGTTAGCCATCAGAGAGGCCAGAGCTCATGGTGAGCTAAAGCTGGCCAGGGAGGCTCAATATGAAACAAAAATCTTCTTCAGATATGTGAAGAGCAAATGCAAGATAAAAGAGGCATTGGGTGAAAATGGAGAAACTCTGATAGAGGACACAGAGAAAACAGAAAGGTTTAATGCCCATTTTGCCTCAGTTTTTTCCCCCTGAAGAAGAGTACGGGCTCATCTAGAGATGATGATAGGCAAGGTGCAGCATCCAAGCTGCTGATTAACATGGACAGAGTGGTAATTGAGTGGTAATTGAATGAGTAATTGAGTGGTAATTGAATGAGTACAAATCCCCTGGGTCAGATAGTATGCACCCAAAAGTGCTCAAAGAACTTTCTAGAGAGCTCGCAGAGCCTTTGTCAATCATCTTCTAGATCTCTTGGAGGACAGGAGACGTACCATAAGACTGAAGGAGGGCAAATGTCATCCCAGTCTTCAAAAAAGGGAGGAGGGATGACCCAGGAAACTACAGGGCAGTCAGTCTGATCTCTGTCCCAGGGAAGATACTGGAGCAGATTTTAAAGGGAACAAAGCAGGAGTCAAGTGGCACCTTTAAGACCAACCAATTTTTATTTAGAACGTAAGCTTACATTCTAAATAAAAATTGGTTGGTCTTAAAGGTGAAACTTGACTCCTGCTTTGTTCAATTGCTTCAAACCAACATGGCTGCCCACTTGCATCTCTTTAAAGGGAACAATCTGTGAGCACATAAAGGACAATTTGGTGATCCAAGGGAGTCAGCACAGATTTGCCCCCAACAGGTCCTGCCAGGCCATCCTTATTTCCTTCTTTGATCAAGTAACAAGCTTACTGGATCAAGGGAATGCTGCTGATGTTGTTTACCTAGATTTCAGAAAAGCTTTTGATAGAGTTCCCCATTATGTTCTGATGGGTAAACTAGAGGACTGTGGACTGGACTCTAGGATAGTTATGGTAGGTGGACAGGGAACTGGTTGAAGAACCATACTCAAAGAGTAGTTGTCAAAGCCATTACATCTGAATGGAGGGAAGTATCCAGTGGGGTGCCATAGGGCTCAGTTTTGGCCCCAGTATTTTTATCAATGATCCAAATGAGGGTGTGGAGTGGCTAGTCATTAAATTTGTGCATGACACCAAATTGGGAGGAGCAGTGAATACACCAGAAGACAGAGTTAGAATTCAGTGAGATTTCAACATGCTGGAAAAGTGGGCAGAAGTGAATAAGATGCAAGTTAACAAGGATAAGTGCTGTGTTCTACATGTCAGTAACAAAAATGAGAAACACACATACTGGATGAGGGATTCACTTCTGGATAGCTGTGTGTGAACAAGATCTGGTGTACGGGTGGACAATAAGTAAAATATGAGCAGCCAGTGTGATGCAGCAACAAAAAAGGCAAATGCCATCTTGGGGTGTATCCACAGAGGCATAACTTCCAGATCACAAGATGTCATTTCCACTGAACACTACATTGGTCAGGGCACACCTGGAGTATTGTGTACAGTTCTGGAGGCTTCACTTCAAGAAGGATGTGGACAGAATGGAACAGGTGCAGAAAAGAGCAAAAAGGATTATCAGAGGCCTGGAGATCAAGCCCTTTGAAGAATGGCTGAGGAACTTGGGAATGTTCAATCTGGAGAAGAGGAGGCATGATTGCTCTCTAAAAGTATTTGAAGGGCTGTCACTTAGAGGAGGGCAGGGAGCTGTTCCTGTTGGCAGCAGAGGAGAGGACTCATACTAATGTGTTTAAATTAAGGGTGGGAAGGTTATCAACTGGATATTAAGAAAAACTTTTTTACAGTAAGTGTTGTTTGGCACTGGAATTAGCTATCAAGGGAGGTAGTGAGCTTCCCCTCATTGGCAATCTTTAAGCAGTGGCTGGATGAACACTGGTCAGGGATGCTCTAGGCTAATCTTGTTCTGAGCGGGGGATTGGACTACCAACTCGATTGGAGAGATCTCATTTCCTGGGTCAAACCTCCCTCCCACCACTGACAGTCATGTAGGACCTGGCAACCTTCTCTGGATAAGCTTGCTCTCTCCCAAAAGGAAAAGATTCACAGGAACTTATTTATTATTTATTTATTACTTTAATTTTCTATCCTGCCCTCTCCACAAGCAGACTCAGGGCAGCTGACAACATTCATATTCACAAGTTAAAACCAATAAAAACCAATAAAACATGATTACAATTTAAGATTTTAAAAACATTTCGTGGTGCTGTATCACTACAATATAAGCGAGTTCTTCTTTTCTGGCGGTGATCACCTAGTACTCTATATGATGTCGGGTGGCAGTTATCTCCCGGTTAGATATCAAAGGCCTGTCGGAAAAGTTCGGTCTTACAGGCCCTGCGGAAAGTGGAAAGATCCCGCAGGGCCCTTACGGCCTCTGGGAGAGCATTCCACAATTCTGGTGCTGCCACCGAGAAGGCCCTAGCTCGCATCGAACGCAACCTAGCCTCCTTTGGTCCAGGGATGGACAATAGATTTTTTGTCCCTGAATGCAGTGCTCTCTGGGGAACATATGGAGAAAGGCGGTCCTGCAGATAGACAGGCCCCTGACCATAAAGGACTTTAAAGGTCAATACCAACACTTTGAAATGGACTCGGAACACAATAGGTAGCCAGTGAAGCTCTTTCAGCACTGGCCAAATGTGCTCCCATTGGGGGAGCCCCATTAATAGCCATGCCACAGCATTCTGCACTAGCTTTAGTTTCCAAGTCAGTGTTAAGGGTAGTCTCATGTAGAGAGCATTACAGTGATCTATTCTTGAGGTGACCGTGGCATGGATCACCATTGCTAAGTCGTCATGCTCCAGGAAAGGGGCCAACTGCTGCACCCGCCGAAGATGAAGAAAGGCGGATCTAGTAGTGGCTGCTACCTGGGCCTCCATTGTAAGAGAGGACTCCAGGAGCACAACTAAGCTCTTGACACCCCACCAAGAGCCGTCAAAAAAATCTTTCCCCCTGGACCACCCCAACTCAGGTAGAGCACCTCCATCTTTGTCGGATTCAGCTTCAGCCGACTCAGACTGAGCCAAGATGCTATGGCTTGAAGAGCCAGGTCTAGATTTTGCGGGGTACAGTCGGACTGGCCACCCATTAATAGATAGAGCTGGGTGTCATCTGCATATTGGTGACATCCTAGCCCATACCTCCTGACAATCTGGGCAAGGGGGTGCATATAGATGTTAAATAACATCGGGGACAGAACCACACCCTGTGGCACACCACATATAAGTGGGTGCCTTTGGGATGATTCCTCCCCTATCACCACCCTTTGTCCCCGATCTTGGAGAAAGGAGGCCAACCACTGTAAGGCGGACTCCTGAATCCCCACATCGGCAAGGCAGCTAGTCAGTAGCTGATGGTCAACCGTATCAAATGCGGCTGACAGATCTAATAATAACAGCACCTCTGAGCCGCACCAATCCAGATGTCGCATGAGGTCATCTATGAGGGCGACCAGAACCGTCTCCATCCCGTGACCTGGTCAAAAGCCGGACTGGAATGGATCCAGTGTGGAAGTGTCATCCAGGAATCCCTGTAGCTGAGTTGCCACTGCCCACTCTATAACCTTACCCAAAAAGGGAAGATTTTATATCGGCTGATAGTTTGCCAATACAGCCGGATCCGCAGATGGTTTTTTCAAGAGGGGCAGACCACAGTCTCTTTAAACGGTGTGGGAAAGATCCCTTCTACCAGGGATCTGTTGACAATACCTTGTAGTGGCTCACGTAGCAATGTTTGGCTAGCTTTTATAAGCCAGGACGGACACGGGTCCAACCCACAGGTCATAGGGCATACAGCAAAAAGGATCCTGTCAACTTCCTCCAGGCTGAGTGGATTGAAGGAATCTAGAATTGGACCAGAAGACGTGCTCGGTGCCTCAAGTTCTTTCACTGTATCAATTATGGCAGGAAGGTCGCGTCAGAGCGATGAGACCTTATCTGCGAAAAAACTCGCAAAAGCCTCACAGCCAATTTCCAATTCTCTAACATTTGGTTTACCTTGTGGTAAAGTTGTTAGTGACCGAATTATGCTAAACAATTGTGCTGGGCGCAAGGTTGCAGACACAATCCAGGACGCAAAGTAAGTCTTCTTTGTGGCCTGGATTGCCATCTCATAAGTCCGCATAAATGACTTATAAGATGTTCTCGTAGCTTCATTGCAAGTGTGTCGCCATTGTCTCTCTAGTTGTCTTAATTGCCATTTCATCGATCGCAGCTTTGGGGTATACCATGGAGTGATCATGAATAAGGATGAAGAGGATGTCGGAGGGCAATCTTGTCGATGGCTGTAAAGAGCTGGTTATTCCAGATCTCCAGCAGCTCATCCAACGAGTCACCAGAGGGCCAGAGATCCCGTAAAGCTATTTGAAGCCGCAAAGGGTCTGGTTTCACAGGCGAGCTAAAACTTGCTCACCACCTAATAGGGGTAGGGGTGGAATATCCACACGGGCCCTCAGGGCATAGTGGTCAGACCATGGCACTGCCTCAGCAGAAATCTGATCCACTACAACTCCCACCACAAAGATCAGGTCTAACGTGTGTCCGGCCCGATGCGTGGGCACTGTAATATATTGGGAGAGACCCAGTGCTGCCATGGAAGACATTAGGTCCATCGCCCGAGTGGAAGTTGCGTCCTCGGCATGGACACTGAAGTCACCCAGGACTATAAGCCAAGGATGCTCCAATGCCCAGCCTGCTACAGTCTCCATCAGGGATGGTAAGGCACTGGCCAGTGCTTTAGGTGGACGGTACACCAGCCAGACTGCCAAACTCTCCCCAACATCCTACATCAGGCCAGCACACTCTATACCCACGATCTTTGGTGGCGGGAGCATCCTGGAGCAATTCTCCCATATGAAAAAGGCCACCCCTCCCCCCCCCACCCACTAGTCCAAGCTTGGTGAAGAACAGAGAACCCAGGCAGGGCTACTTGGGAGAGAGCAACCATCTCCCTGTTCCGCACCCAGGTCTCTGTCACGCAAGCCAGGTCCATGTCCTGCCTGATAAAAAAATCCTGCAGGACTGAGGTTTTATTATTTATGGACCTGGCATTGCACAATACCAGAGATGGAGGTGAGTGTTTCCACTTGGCGCCCATACCTGCTATCCTTGGGATGGGACACAGGCTGGAAGGGGAGCGAGCCCTCTTGTGTCTTAGTCTCCTTCCATTCCAACTTTGCCTGCTCCCACTGCTGTACTTTCCCCTCCCCAGGAGCACTGGAATCCCCTGACCAGACATCTATTACTAATGGTCTTCACAGAGTCTCAGATCACCAGCAGTGTGCACATCAACATATCCTGCTCCTCCCACCCATTCACTTAACCTAATACTCTATCCACTAATATTTCCTATGACCTAACTAAAACTTATTCCTACCATTAATAATTTTATCCTAGCCAATGAATTTAAAAAACCCTCTCCCCCCCACACACACAATCTATCTTATTAATTGGCAATCAAAATAATAGCTAAATATACCTCCTGAACAGAATGGGGCATCATAACTGAGGTGCTTGATGACAGATCCCACAAGATCATATGTGAAAAGGCAGACTATTAGATATGCAGGATCTAAACCATGAGGAGCTTTAAAGGTTAAATCCAGCACCTTGAATTCCACCTGGAAACAAATGGGAAACCAATTAACATATGTGTTATATGATCATACCAGTATAAATCAGTATGTAAAGCTATGCAAGACTGCAAGATAACACAGTATTTCAGTGGACTTTGTAGGATACGAGCAATTGGATGGTTGGAAGCAGGGGTCATTTTGTAGAAAAAGAGGTGTCAGAGCTCATTAGCACAACTCATTTGCATATGCCACACACCCCTGACATCAGGGAGGTGTACTAAATTATATCAGCTCAGCACAACTCATTTGCATATGCCACACACCCCTGACATCAGGGAGGTGTACTAAATTATATCAGCTCAGCATCTACCTTAAAATGCTTCTTGAATTATAATTGTCACAATAAAACCTTATGCCCATCATACTTTTAAAATTTCTTTTTCCTATATAGCCACAGTGGCATGGTGAAGATATCCACCTGTCTGCTTTATATGTTTTGGTTATTTCCTTATTTTTTGTGGGAGAAAATATTAGAAAGTTTGTCAAATCTTAGAGTTCAGCAAAATTCTCACTGGGGAGTGTTGAACAATGGAGCTCAGAATCAAGCAGTTTTTTGGAGGAGGGAAGAGCACAATAAAATTAAGAAAGAAAGAGCACAATAAAATTTAGAGGTTCTGAACCTCTGCTCCTATGAGCTTTTGCCCAAAATGAGGCCTGGTTAGAAGAAAGAGCAATGATCCTTTGAAGGTAAGGTACATGACACAAGGCTGATTTATCCAGATGACCAGTCAACATAGACTAACAGAGGTGAGCACGGCTGACATTTCTCCAGAAATCCCACAGACCAAGGGCCCAACTAGATGTTACAGTGGATGCCACCATCACCCCACATTTCCCCATGCATATAAAAATAAATGTATAATGACGTGCCATTGCATTCAGTATTCTTCCACTTCTTACAAGTCTGCAAATAAACTAGAAAATACTGACTATGAAGACAACAGGTCACATGAACCTTTTCGCTGATGCTGCTGGGAAGATGTCAGTTGGTGGCAATCACATATTCCCTCTTATCTAGTTAGGGCTTTGGGCTGTGCTTTGAAACAGCATTTGTCACATTGAAACTATGTATGTAGCTGAAGGCATAGAAAAAGATCTAATTTCAATTAGAAAGTCTGCTACCCAGAAGCAACAATGATGATAATAAATAACCAATAATGTGTACACTGCTACTTGATAGAATTCCATATGCAAAAAATTAGCAATGCCTTGTCCCAATAAGTTTAAAATTTAAAAAATGACAATCAACACAACAAAACAGCAGTGTTCATGTTAGTGTTATGCAAGCACTTCCCCAGGTACCCACCATGGGCTTCATGAAAGTAGGCAGCACCATTCTAAGGGCAGGAGAACTAACTGGCCACCTGCATACAAATAAAGGAACTTTCACCTGGATCCTCCCCACCACTCACAGGGGAAGGATCCAAGATCCTGCAAGGAGGGCCTTTGTATCAGGCATGAAGCAGTTAGGCCCAGCAGAAAGTGGGGGCACCAGGCTGAGGTGACCACCTTCTAGGCTGGTCTAGGCAATTGTCTATAGCAGGGGTAGCCAAACTGTGGCTCAAGAACCACATGTGGCTCTTTCATACATATTGTATGGCTTTCTCACATTAGAATAACCCCTGTAACAGAGGAAAAGGAAGGCAGACAGTTGGGGATAAGCATTATGGTATTAAGCCAAAGACATCATGGAAAAGATGGGACTTGAACAGTTCTGGTCTTCTGACTACACCACCCAAATGGTGAGATTCTGGCAGTTGCATTGCACTGTTTCCTGTGTTTACTATAATATATGATTGCATTGCTTGTAATTTTGTAATCTGTCTGGAATCTTAGTGAGAAAGGCAAGCTATAAGTGAAGCAAGGCAATATGAGAAGAGTGCTAATGCACCACAAGGGCTCACCTCCGGTAGTGTGGCTGCATTGGGCATCACCTGCATCAAACCATCCCTCCTAGTAATTGGTTTGGCCCTGCTGACAGCAACATAAGAGATGGAAATGGATGCATCTTGCTGGGGGTAGACTTACCAGGTTGTCCACTAAGCAGGCAACCTCCCACCATAGCTGTTCCAGACACACACACCATCCACTGAGTATCAGGAGAAAAACTGGGAGGGAGAGACATTGTGCAACACCATTATATTATTTCTGGGTAATACAATATTCTAGGGATTTCCCTAATCTTTACGGGTTTTATTACAGAGATTGTGGAGATTCCTATAGAATTGTGTCACTCTGTTTCCCTCAATCTCCACACTCTAAATGCTTCTACCCCACCAATGTCCAAAGCTGGCAACCCTAGCCTTGAGGTGACAAAATATCTTGTGGTGGTCCAGTATTTAAGAAAGAGGAGAAATATGTGGGAGGGAGACACCATGTATCTGGGGACTCCAGGCATAAGTAGTAGCAATGGCTCATTGGGTTTGTGACTGTTTTGATTACAATCAGTTCTATGCTGTCCTTTCTTTATTGTCTTTTTGCCAATGTCCCAACAAGCAGTTTACTTTTCAGTTGTTAAATAAATGTAAAACTTTTTAATCAGCAGAACAAATATTTAATGCACAATCTCATTTAAGAGCAGTGTTTGGAAAATCTATGCACTTCTAAGGCATTGGAATGTATGGAAACTAGTGACCTGAAAGATAAAACAAACATTGCCAAAAACACAAACATACCTGCAAAAGCACCAAGTCATGTCTATCTAACAACCTGACGTAATCAACATTGTTGACATAGCCAGCTAGTGTTTAGCATTTCTTTTTCTGAAGCTATCAAGGGATTGATTTCATAATTTAAAAATTCTCCAGCTTTCAAGAACCCATAATTGTTGCTTAGGCAAGTGATTTGTTTCTAATAAACCCTTGTTGATCTGTAATGTACAGTGTGGTTTTGCTGAAGAGTAAATGTTTGTTGACTCTCCGCATTCCAAACAGTGAAGGTCATTCATTGCAGGAGAAGCTGGGTTTCTGTCTGTAGCTGTTTGAAAGGATTTGCAAAAAAAAAAAAAAAATCTGACAGGAAATTGAAACTTCTTTGAAAAGTCATGTACCTGAATAGTTTTGTGTAAATACCATAAAAGGTGTGGGGAGAGGAGCTCACACATTTTTATAGGGATAATCCTTTAAAAAATACAAAAATGCACTCACACTTGGTCTTGCCTGCCTTTGCTATTCTCCCACGATTTCTGAAAGGCTCTCTTTGACAATTTCTACAGTATGTTTCAGCAGATAACTCAATTTTACTCAATAACAGAACACTTGTGATCTTTTTGATATGGCAGCAGATGTACATTGGCTGTGTGACTGGTCTTAGGATGCAACTTCATTTTATCCACCCAAAAAATTCTGATCAAATAACACAATCCTCAAGCCATGGGGAAGAATGGCATTCACTGTTTCTTCCTCCTGGTGACTTGAGTATGGGCTTGAGCATCTTTCATAAGCATCATTTCAGCTTCTGTTTGTGACCAGTTCCAAGCTTCTAATGGAGAACTTTTTTTTTTTGCTTAAGTTATTTAACTTATTTTTTGCTTGACTATTTTAGTCTTTTAAATTGTATCCATTAATGGGCAAACTCTCATTGATTCAATATTTCAACAAGTATTCAGGGGTGGAAATCATTTTTTTTCCTGAAAGCTCTTCTTGGTACATTTGTGCCATGTGCAAGCACTTGTTATATTGTCCTCTGGAAATTGTAGTTACCAGCACCAATCATTTAAAAATTTAACCACCAACACCCCTTTGAAAAACAAACAGCAGCAGCAAAGGATGGGTTTAGATATTTGCCGGAATATTTATCTGGATATAAAACATATAAAACAGTTGCAAGAAACACTTGAAAGAATTAACCCATGTAGGAAAACAGCATCAATCAAATGCTAATCAGATGCTCCAGTCACACAGTTCACAGCAATCAAGAGTATGATGCTTAACAAGACTGTAAAAACAACCCAGTTAGCCCATAGTTGATTGTGTACATCTGGACTGATTTATTTGTTTAATATTGGGGGGAGGGTTCAGGGTGGAATGATATTCAGCTTGTAACTAAGCATCACAATCTAAACAAATTCATATTCTGATCCGGGAACCTGTGACTTCAACAAACATCTGGGTTCCACATACTTGAAGGATCCACTCTCCCTATGCAAGGGCTAATGGACTCTAAGATTCTCACTACAACTTTGCTCTCCCCTCCTTAAAAGAAGTTCTATCTGTGACTGCCAATGAAAGAATGTTCCTTCTTTATGGACTGAGCTGCCAGTTAAAGACTGCCTCTTCTCTTACTGCTCTATATTGTCCAGACATGTTTTTCAAGTCTTGGTTTTAATTATTGTTGTAAAATATGATTGAATTCAGAGGTGTGGAGTGGCAATAAATGGAGATGAAGCCTGAGCTTAGCAAAAGAAATAAAGTTTACTAGAAAAACATCAGGAAAAAGTATTTGGGATAAAAAGAAATACAACTTAGCTTACCAGCTTGACTAAATATGTCTGATCTCTACATGGCTACAGTTCTTATAACTCTTTGTCTAGCAGTCCTTGTTCACAGAAAGCATTTGGGATAGGAAGACAGGCTATTCAGTTTGCATACAAGATCAAAGCTTTTCACACCTAACATGCTGTCTGACCAATGCAATGTTTACATGTTTCCCGGGTTTAGAAGAGTCAGTCCCTAATTGGGTTTCAGCTACAATACATCATTTCCTCTTTCAGGTAAACAGTTTATAATGCCTGAAATGTGCATAACTTGTATTCCAACAATTATATTAGTGGGGTTTTTTGTGTCAGGTTTCTAGTTAGTTTTTAATCTGAGCAAAAAGGAAAAGTGTCATAAAATGTGTCAAATAATTGCATCCAGAAAATACACGAGTCATTGCATGGAAGTTATTGAAATCTTGGTGGTTTTCTGGTGGTTCAGATGTTGAGGATGCATACCAAGAAACAGAAGAGGAGTTTGAAGTCTTGCTTCACTAGCCATGAACATACTGTCATAGTATGGAGCCCTGAATGTGCTTGAACATAAACTATTGTGAACAAGCTATTGGGAAATAACTTTAGGTGAAAACAAAACCTATACATATTCTAAACAAACAAAACTCAGCGGTTAGATGTGTTTTGTCATCTTTCAAGATTATGTTCCTGAGGCCTATAGTCCATTTTTGTGTGGCATGGACGTATGATGTTTCCATATTCTGAGCCAATCCATCTAGCTCAATATTGTATGCCCTCCTCTAAAAGGCAAACCAGTCTTCAGGATATTTCAGGACACCTTCTACCTGATATCTTTCAATTGGAGGTTCCAAGGACTGAGCCTGGGATCTTTGTAATACAGAGTTAGATACCAGTTCTTTACTGCAGCCAAAATATTTGGTGGGATTTAATTGTTAGCTGAGTGGGACCTACCTTGCTTCATAGGTTCATGTCCATACTTTAACATGCTTTGTTAAGCGCTACAGTTCATTGGTTTCTGATATAGGTTCACTGTACTTTATTTTTGTTTAAATCACTTACCCACAGTAAGACTGTGGCAGGAAAAAATCTCTTGAAGAGGTTTCTACCTTTGTTCATCAGAATAATCCTCCCTTTTTAAAAGTATGATATATTTCTACTTTAAAAATCCCCCCTCTGTTGGTAGGAAGTCAGATTCAACAGGTACATACTGCCATCTAAAGGCCAATATTTGTGTTCTTCCTATGACTTGTATTCTACATCATCACCACTGAACCTCCTGGCATCAGAACTGATAATTTGATCAGAATCTGAAATATTTTAACCACCTTAAAAACACATGTATTACCTCAGACTACGCACAAGTCATCCAGAGAACTCCAAAACAGTTGTTTTGTTCTTTGCGTCAACTTTAGTATTGCAAGTCAAGTCCTTAAGCACATCAAATGTCAACTAATCAATTCAACAGGCCTGCATTTTGTCACTTTAAAGTTGGTCAAAATAATCAAGTGCTTGACTCCAGAAACAGTAGAATGAAGACGTTTCTCTGAAGCAGAAAAAATGAGAGGTTTGATATTTTGTCATTTAAAATATTTGAATTTAGCATTTTATATTATGCAAAGATCTTTACACACATGATCACATCCTGATAAGTTCCACTGTTAATATAAATTCTCTTTTTTCCTTTTCACCTAATTTATCCTGATATTCAATAATCCATTTCCTTTCCTCTTTTTAGGAATTTGGATTAAGTTTGTAATAATTCAATTTTTATGAAAGTGAAATTCAAAGAAAGGAGGGGCAGAATTTCAGAATTTCACTCTGTAAAGCGGGCAATATCTTTCCTAACCTTCCTATTCTACTCGAGAACCACCCTGTGGTGTGTAACATAAAGCAATTGCAAGGGTTGAGTTACAAAAGATGCCTTGATTTCTCTACAAAAAGAAATTAAAGAGAATCCCCTTTGAAAGAGGTAAAAGAGAATAAAAAAGAAAAAGGGGGGAGGGGGAGGCTCCCCCACCACAGGGCTGAATGGGGGAGGAGAAAGTGATGGGGAATGCAAGCATCTGTTTGGGTGCTGGGTGGGGGAAGAGCCAGCAGTATACAGTGACAGGTCCTCCCTACAACTTCTTCTTTGATGCCTTGTGCTCATCCCACCAACCTGCCCAGTAAGCAATGTAGGCTTGTATGTGACAGGTTGCTTCATCTGGGCCAAGTAGGAGTTTTTTTCACCCTCCCTGCGATTGGCATGGCATGGAGGATGTTTTTCCACCTACCTTGCACTGACTGCAGTGGAACAATGTTTTAGGTCAGTTTGAGGGGGGTGCAAATTGGTGCAGAAAGAGGTCAAGCAGAGAGCACCTACCCTATTTATTTATTATACTCATATATTCTGCCCTCTCTGCCAAAGCAGGCTCATACCAATAAAACATAGCATTAAACCTATTAAAACAGATATAGACAATAATACATTAAAACATTAAGATAATACAGATGCTATAACAAACAATCTTTAAAATGATGGTATATTTAATGATGGTGGATAGCTGCATGTCCATTCCATATCTATTTTGCATCTTCAATTGTTACATCCAGATGTTCCATAAAAGTCATAGAATCAGCGCCGGCCTATGGGTTTGTGGCGTCCTAGGCAGGCGCCCCCCCCCACCGCCACCCCCCGCAGCCAGTGCTGGCCCAAGGGTGTGTGGCTCTTCAGGCAGGTGCCCCCCCGCCACCACCACCTTGTGCCCCCCCACGGTGCTGCAATGTAGGGCCACGCTCCATCCCTTCCCTTTGCTCCCCCTTTGTGTGTTCACAGCCTGATGCAGGTGAACCTTATCTTAGAACAACCAGACTGAAATGGCTTGGCTCCCCCCTCCTTTCCGGAACCAAAAGAGAGGGGGAGCCAAGTCTTCATTTCAGCCCAGTCATTCAAAAGTTAAGGTTCACTTGCATCAGGCTGTGAACACATGGGGGGTGGGGGAGTGAAGGGAAGGGGGTGCAGCCGCCGCCTAGCCGTGCACTGTGATCACGGCGGCAGGACAGGGAAGGGAAAGGGGGAGGGAAGGAAAGGGGGTGCAGCCATCTCGCTGCGCACTGTGATCGCAGCAGTGGGACAGGAAGGGAAGGGAAAGGAGGGATGGGCAGCAGAGGGGAGGCGAAGGGAAGGTGGTGGATGACGGCAGCAGCAGTGGTGGTTGGTGGTAGCGGCCGGCAGGTGGAGGAGGTAGGTGAACTAGATGCTTGCCCTGGGGCACCAGGAGGGGGTGGGGAGTCTAATTGGTGCTCCGATATTCCCGGTGTCCTTGGCAACCACCTAGTTTGCCAAGTGAATGAGCCGGCCCTGCATAGGATCAGGCCTGTGCTGCAAGGTGGTTCAGTTCGCTTCATTCAGTGTTGTAGTCTCCGATCTTAGCTATCAAAGGCTGGGCAGAAGAGCACAGTCTTGCAGGCCCTGTGGACTTGAGAAAGATCCTACAGGACCCTAACCTCCTCAGAAAGCTCATTCCACCAGCATGGAGCTGCAACAGAGAAGGTCCTGGCTCTGGTCATCTTTTGCCTGACCTCCTTAATGTTGAGGATCGAAAGCAAGTTTTGAAACCCTGACCACAGTACTCTCTGGGGAATGCGTGGGGAAAGATGGTCCCAAAGGTATACAGGTCCCTGACCATATAGGGCTTTAAAGATAAGAACTAGCACCTTGAATGAATCCAGCATGCAATGGGCAAGCAGTGCAGTGCTTTCAGCATAGATTGAATGTCCTCCCACAAGGGAAGTCCCAGTAACAGCCTGGTGGCAACATTATGCACCAGTTGAAGTTTCTGGACTTGAGACAAGGGCAGCCCCATGTAAAGGGCATTATAGTAATCTAATCTCATGTTGACCGTAGCATGGATCACTGTCACCAAGTCATTGCATTCGAGGAAGTGAACCAACTGCCTTATTAGCCAAAGATGGTAAAAGGCCAATATAGCAGTGGCTACTACCTGGGCCTCCATTGTTAAAGAGGGATCCACAAGCACCCCAAGCTCTTAACTTTTGACACCAATGTAAACAGCACAGCATTGAAGGCCAATAGTAGAATCTCCTCTCCTAGGCTGCCATGACTTAGATACAGGACTTCCGTCTTTGTCGGATTCAGTTTCAGACAGCTAACCCTGAGCCATCCTGCCATGGCTTGTAAAGCCTGGGCCAGATTTTCCAGGGTGCAGTCAGACTGGCTACTCATCAACAGATAGAGCTGGGTGTCATCTGCATACTGATGGCATCCCAACCCAGACTGCCAGGCAATCTGGGCAAGCGGCACATGTAGATGTTAAACAACATAGGGGAGATAACTGCCCCTTGTGACACTCCACATATAAGCGGGTGTCATCAAGACAACTGCTCCCCTATTGTCACCCTTTGTCCCTGACCCTGGAGAAAAGAGGAGAACCACTGTAAGGCCAACCCCTGGATCCCAGCATCTGCAGGGTGGCAGGTCAGTAACTGATGGTCAACCATGTCAAATGCAGCTGACAGGTCCAACAACAAAAGTACCACTGAACCACCTCAATCCAGATGCCTCTGAAGGTCATCCGTGAGGGCGACTAGAACTATCTCCATCCCATGGCCCAGGTGAAAGCCAGATTTAAAAGGGTCTGCAGGGGAAAGGGGGCCATCAGGAACAGCCTGAGGGTTTTTCAGCTCAGGGCAGGGAATGTGGACTGCCTTCAGATCTGCTCTGGTGGAGCAAGCTATGCAGCTCAGTGGGTTGGAGTCCTGCTAGGAGGCTCCCAGTTGGCTAGGCTGGCCAGGGACAAACCAAGTGATATGGCTCACATTTGGGGCAGGGGTCCAAGTGGTATGGCTCACATTTGGGGCAGGGGACAGCATAAGGCAAGAAGGCTATTAGGAGGCCAACACCTGACCTGCCTGAGTCCGCATTCAGGGTTTGCCCTCACTGCCGTAGCTGTAAATGATCAATAAAGTGGCCCTTAGTTAATCCCAGTAAATCCAGTCCTGCTTTTATCAAAGAACTACAGAAAGCATGCGGGATATAAAAATATAATTAGAGATATGGATTCAGATCTACCTGTCAAGCATGGTAGAATTCCACTGGTAATTAATTGTTTTAGGGTCCTCCATAAAGCTGGTCTGTGAAATATCATGGAGGGTTAAAGTGTGTTAGCTCTGTTATTCTTTGCCCCTCCCCCTTCTTGCTTTATTGCTGTGAAGTAGAGTAAAAAGAAACGAAACTAACTTGAGAAAGAATAATCAACACTTACCCATATATTCCTGTCTGGGAGTGTGAGACATCTGGGGAAAGCAAGGACAAGATACTGATAACATTGTGAAAATGTAGACATTTAAGATAGTTTATGTGCTAGAGCGCATCCCTCGCCCCCACCTTTGGGAATCCTTTGAAGTATGCCTTAAAAGTATTGTATCAATGTATTTTTGGTATCACTCTCAAGAACCTGTACCAAGAGAGCATATCAGTCTATCAATAAACATAGTTTTGTATCCACTTGACTCGTCATTGAAAACTGCATGCTTGACATTACCCCCAATCTACCTTATTGATATTTTCTGAGTATAATTCAGCTTCCCAAATGTTATCTGGGTTTTCTCAGGAAAACAGGGGGGGGGGGGGAGGACCTGAGAAAATCCTGGGTAAATTCAGGAATTTGGAGTAGAACTGAAAACAGTGGGGTACAGGAAGGGGTCATTTTGTAGGGGAAAAGGTGCTGGAGCTCATCTAGAGATTTTTTTATGCAGCGGCACCTACTATTCAATAGACAAGGTGGGAAGGAGGATGTGGAACTGTCAGAAAGGTTCAGAAGCTGTGCTCCTATGAGCTCCCACTGAATCCGAGGCCTGGGTGCAGGAGTAAATGTTCCTGCCTCTCTGCTGTTTGCTGGACAGGCTTATGTAGTCCCTTAAAACTTGAGAATCAGCTGAGATCTCTCCACCATCTCGGCTGTGGCTGGTTTCCCTTGCAGCCTAGTCTAAACAATGAACAATGGCTGCTGAAATAAAAGCAAAAGTGATAGCTTTCTGTCATCCCTTTAAAACTTACCTTTATCATTGGTGTGTGATTTTTGGATGTGATGAAAATGAAGCAAGTTAAGGGGAAGACAACTCATACTTGGCTTCTAGAAACCAACCACTGCAAAAAGAAAGTCAGTTTTCTAACATCAGGTTGGTGATTAAATGAGCCAAAGATCAAATATGGCAGCAGAAGTTGCTTGTGAATTGAGAGAAAAAGGTACTGTGTTCACTTCCTGTTTTATCTTTTTTCTCAAACAGTCATACAAAAGAAGCACAGATATTATATGCCAATATACTACACCATTTAACAACAGTGATGCTTTGTGCTTTACTAAATATCCATGGGTACTGCAGGGTATTGGCCCTTCCAGTTTGCAATAATAGGAAGTGCTGAAATCAAGACTTTTAGCAAGAATAGTTCACTTTCCAATTCCAGGCCAATTCTTGCTAGCAGCTAGTTCAGTTGAAAGCTTCCTTCTGATATACCTTTGCTGATTTTTCAACTGAGCTTACACCCAAAATATTGTTGCTCTTTAAGATTTCGGCTTATGATATCTACAGGAATTAAACAGTATAAGGTTTACACTTTGAAAAGTACTTTGAAAATCCTTAAGTACAAAATATATGTCCATCATTTCCACTGAAAATGTACGTATGTGGCTACTTTTGAAAGTAAAATAGATGGCAACAGGCCTAGTTCCATTAACATCACTGTTCGTGTATTTTCCTAGCAAAATTAAACACTATTACCATTCTATGGGCTGTATTCAACTGATGTGAATAGAAAAGGTAAACAGAGAGGTGCCCCTACATAAAACAATGGTGGGCAGTACATTTCACAAACATCTGAATAGTCATAACTACTCTGTTAGGGAAATTGTTATGGATCTCCTCTTTAGATGTGGAATTAGCTGAGGAGATTCCTTGGCAAAGAATAGGAGCAGATCTTTTACCTATGATACAGAGGTGCAGTTTTCATGAAGGAGGCTCCAGACTAAATATAGTTTAAAATAAAAATGTTTACTTAGAAAATATAAAAAACACAAACACAATCACACATAAACAAGGTAAATAATTCATACACACAACAACTAGGAGAAATAGATGTGAAGCATATAGAGACATATTGGAACACTGCAGGGGTGGGGGTTGATACAACCTAATCCATGGATCCTTGAAGCAGAAGACATGATGGTGGAGAGTGACCCAAACAGAGATAGATAGATAGATAGATAGATAGATAGATAGATAGATAGATAGATAGATAGATAGATAGATAGATAGATAGATAGATAGATAGATAGATAGATAGATGAATTTATTGTCATTGTTCTCAACAAAAAGAGAGCAACGAAATGAGGTGCTCTTCCACAAACATACCAACACATCAAACACACATATTCATAAACCATTTAAATACATCTAAAACCATTAAACCATTTAAACCATTAAACCATTAAATAAACATTCATAAAACCATTAAACATTCATAAAACCATTAAAACCATTTAAACCATTAAATACATCTAAAACAGATAATCCTTCATAACCCTGCATTTAACCTAACCACAGCACTTGGATAGAAACTGTCCTTAAATCTGTTTGTCCTAGCCTTCAACACTCTATATCGTCTATCTGACGGTAAGATCTCAAAAAGCAAATGGCCCAGATGTGTATGGTCCCTTAGGATCATTTGTATCTTCCTTTTACATGCCATATTATACAGATCCACCAATGAGGGGAGAGAACATCCACAAATCTTTTGTGCTCTTCTCGTCACTCTTTGGAGCACCCTTCTCTCTGCTTCCGTGCAGCTCCCAAACCACGCGCAGAGGCAATAAGATAAAATGCTCTCAATGGAACTACGATAAAAGGCAACCAGCAGACTCCCTGACAGTTGTAGTGATCTTAAGAGTCTTAAGTAGTATAGTCGTTGCTGGGCCTTTTTCTCTAGAGCTAAAGTATTTGCCCCCCATGTTAGATCCTGTTTCATGGTAATTCTCAGAAACTTCCATTCTGTCACCTGTTCTACCATAACACCATCAATAAACAACGGCTGGGTGTCCAAACTACTCTTCCTGTAATCCACTATAATTTCCTTCGTCTTTGTAACGTACTCGAAGCGGAGACGAGCGTAGGGCAACATAGTTTATTAGGAGCACGTTGCAAGAGAGAGAGCACGCGGGCCGGGCCCCGCTTATATACAATTCCCGGTACAGCCTACTAGGTCGGTCAGGCCAATCCTGACCTGTTGAACTACCCGCCGCAGCTGTTGATTGGCGGGTGATTCCGCGCCCCGCGCTGGAGGCTTCTGGGACGGCCCAGTAGCCTCTGCGCGGGCGCAAGTTGTTACTGATACACTACACCCTTATTTATATTTAAAATAAGATTATTTACTTTACACCAAAGGGACAGCTGTTGAACTTCCCTCCTGTACGCAGACTCATCATCCTCAGAGATGAGCCCTACCAACGTTGTATCATCTGCATACTTAATGATTTTGTTACTCAGACTGCTAGAAACACAATCAGATGTGTAAATAGTGAAAAGAAGTGGACTCAAGACACATCCCTGAGGGGTGCCAGTATTTAAGATCTTCACGGAGGAAATATATCCATCCATTTTAACCCTTTGTGAACGACCTGACAAAAAATTCAAAATCCACTCACATATAGAGTCCGACAGCTTCAAATCTTTAAGCTTAAACAACAATCTATGGGGTGATATTGTATTAAAAGCAGAACTAAAATCTGCAAACAACATTCTAACATACGTCCCCTTTTTATCCAAATGCGATAAAGCAGTATAAAGAACAGTATTAACAGCATCCTCAGTAGATCTATTTTTCCTGTAAGCAAACTGATATTCATCAAAAATAACAGGAAGGCAGGAAATAATATATTTTCGAACTAATTGTTCAAAACACTTCATTATCACAGAAGTCAAGGCCACTGGCCTATAGTCATTTAAAACCTTTGCTGGCGTCCTCTTTGGTATTGGGACAATAAGGGAAGCCTTCAAACAAGTGGGAACAATGGATTGTGACAAAGAACGATTGAAAATCTCAGTCCACACCCCGGCTAACTGCCCTGCACATTCCTTTACCACACAACCAGGGATATTATCGGGACCTGCAGCCTTTCTAGAATTTACTGCCTTCATTATACACCTAACATCGTGCTCCCTCACAACGAAAGGAGCACCTCGCTCGGTCCCCAACGATGATGTTACTAGTAATTCCGCTTCCTTTTGATCCACTTCAAACCGGGCATAAAAAGTATTTAACTCCTCTGCCAGCTCCTGTTTTCCATTCGTACTAGCCTTTAGCGCCTTGAAATTAGTTAACTGCTGAATCCCCTGCCAGGCTTGTCTCAAATTATTCTGAGAAAGCCATTCTTCTATCCTGCCCTTATATGCAGCTTTGGCCTGTTTAATACCCCGCTTCAAATTTGCTCTGGCCACACTGTAAAGTGAGGCATCCCCAGACTTAAAAGCCTTATATCTCCTATGCAAGAGAAACCTAACAGTGCCAGTCATCCATGGCTTTTGATTTGGATAGGTTCGAATACACTTGTTTGTTGTAACAGTATCAATACAGTGGGCCATATACCCCAAAACTGTATCTGTATAACACTCTAGGTCTGGATGTTCAAAGATGTCCCAATTTGTTCGTTCAAAGCAGTCTTGAAGCTGCATAGTCGCCCCCACAGGCCAGCATCTCACTGTCCTAGTTACAGTTTGGGGGTGCAAGTCAAGAGACACTGAGACACTGAACTGCCACGTGCTTGGCCTTATGTTACCTGATTTGTGCCCTCAGGGGATGAGGTCATGTGGTGTGTGACAAGGAGGTCAGCTGATCTGTGACACTGCAGTGATGTCAGAACATGTGACTGCTGATGCCACCAAGAGGGCCGGACAGTGGGAGGCTCCAGATCTTAATAGGATTAGTGGGACTGGAGGGGTTTAAACAAAGAAAAACTACCTTAAACAAAGAAAAGGAATTGGTAAATGTAGAGCCACATTGTTAATCTACTGTAACACCAGAGCAAACACAATGAAGTTGTCCTGTAGGATGGACTTAAGTCCTTGGCAACAGTTGCTTCCTTGGGCCAATTTTTTGTTTCCAGCGATCTTCTCAATGGATGACAGGAACAATCCTTTGTCATGTGTAGGTGCAGTAGTAAAGCCTGATCTGAAATCCTTCTATGCAGGAGGAATGTACAGTTACAGCACTAGGAGGAACAAGCAGGAGGGGCTCTTAGCCAAGCTGGGGTGCTTGTAGCTTGGCCCCACAGAGTAAAATGTCCATATTGAAGCTGGCACAGTTGCTAAATGCTTGGAATCACACAGGATCCACTGCCTATAGAAAGTAGGCAAGTGGGTATTTGTCATTAGTGTCCATATTGCTGCTTATCATGTCCATAGAAGTAGTTTGTCTGTGTTTACATAATATAAGTTCATAACAATAAGAGTTCTGCATCTCTGACACTAGGTCAGAGTTAACTCAGTCCATAAATGGTAACACAAAAAGGGAGTCGAGGGAGTCTGGAACCAGGGTCAAAGTAAACACAGTCCATTTTAAAGATGGAGGAGGGGGCTCAACCTCACAACTAGTGTGGAAAAACCTCAGATCCCATGGACACAAAACACCCTGGCTTTAATTTAGCTGAAAAAGAAGCTAGCAGGAATAGTGCTGTAATTCCACCCAGGAGTAAACGACAACAACTAGAATCCAGAAAGTTACTATCATAAGGCTTTATTGGGCAACAACTGGTTCAAAGCTCTAGTCTATATGGCTAACTAAGGGCTTGGAGAAAACATCATTGACTGTTTCATAACAGCAAAAATTGGAAAGGAATAAGTCACTGACACTTCAGCTTTCCCCATTTCTTCAGGAATGAAAAAGAGGCACTTGAACATCTCACTTACATTTATGCATTAATGTAGGAACATGTGTCCATTTGGGAATGCATAATCAAAATAGTTCTTTGGAATTTTATTGACAGCATGTTAATGGATTTGTACAGAATGAAGTCCTTTGGATCTATATAAATATCAGCAGAATTGCAGTGGTGGGTGTGATTTCTAACATATGCACTTCATTTAGAGTATTTGTATGCAGTCTCACAAGAATCCTTGAGTGATTCCATCTGAAAACTAATTGGTGGTTAAGCCTGCACTCCTTGCCACCCACTTGGTTAAGCCTGCACTCCTTGCCACCCACTTGGAGGTTCACTCACAACAACATATGCACAGAAACCATCTCCAGATTTATCTCTTGCTTTTGGATTGCCAAGGACTGAAGTAATCCTGATCTTCCTTCAGTGGAGAACAACTGTTTTGGTCAGAAGCTGGTCTTCTGGAATTCATGTGTATTTGGGAGCAATCTTAAGCAGATCTGTTCTGAAATAAGTCACATTTTATTCTACGGTGAGTTTACTCTCAGGATTTCAGCCTTAGCCAGCTTTTTCTTGCTCCACAATGAGCTTCCACTGGTAGATGAAACAGTTTCTTCAGCTCCTTGTGTTTTCTTTTCATGATAGAAACCTGGAATCGGAAGACAGAGAAGACTAGTAATACCTTAAAGTCTAACATGTATATTTGTGGACTAGGACCCACTTCAGGTGTATGATGCACAGGGCTTTTTTTGTAGCAGGAACTCCTTTGCATATTAGGCCACACACCCCTGATGTAGCCAATCCTCCTGGGGCTTACATTAGGCCCTGTTCTAAGAACCCTGTAAGCTCTTGGAGAATTGGCTACATCAGGGGTGTTTGGCCTAATATGCAAAGGCATTTCTGCTACAAAAGAAAAAGGCCTGATGAAGCATGACCACAGTTGACATCTCCTCACATATACGCATATATAGCAACTGGTACAAAAGGCAATGAAAAGCAAGAGGTACTTGTTATTTACATTGCAAAGGAACATTCTGATATTTTCTGGGTGGTAGTTATTCTCACAGGGTGAAGTCTCTACTGGCTAGTTCTGTTTGCTAGTTAGAATGGTAGACTGCATGAGGTCCCTTGGCCTAAAAACAGTTACTCTTATCCCTGTGTCTTCTGGCTAATAATTGGATGTTCTTCTGAATACACTCATTTCTACTGTGTATGAACATATGAACATATGAAGCTGCCTTATACTGAATCAAACCCTTGGTCCATCAAAGTCAGTATTGTCTTCTCAGACTGGCAGCAGCCCTCCAGGGTCCCAAGCTGAGGTTTTTCACACCTATTTGCCTGGACCCTTTTTTGGAGATGCCAAGGATTGAACCTGGGACCTTCTGCTTCCCAAGCAGATGCTCTACCACTGAGCCACTGTCCCTCCCCTAAAGAACCTAAGAGCAGGAACCTGGGTATTAGGGGTGTGCAAAAAAAAAAAATTCTGAATTAATCGGATTCGGAAATATACAGGGCCAAAATATTCCGAATACCATATATTTCCGAATACCAGTATTCGGAATAGCCGTATATACTGGAGATTTACGGCTATTTCCTAATATACAGCCCCATTAAACCCTATGGGCCATTGAAATCAATAGCAAAATAGGGTATATTGGAAGCCGTCTGCCAAATTTGCAGGGGACCTGCAGAGGACTCTCCCCTAAAAACCTCCCAAGTCCCAAAAAGATTAGGCCAGGGGGTCCCATTCTAGGGGCACCCAAAGAGGGTGCCCCTATCCCACCTTTATATCCTATAGGCCATTGAAATCAATGGCAACATAGGGCATAATTACAGGCTACTGGTGGTGGACAGGGGGTTTGGGGGAGAGCCTCCAAACTCGTAGGGGACCTGCAGGGGACTCTCCCCTACAAAACCCCCAAGTTCCAAAAAGATTGAGCCAGGGGGTCCCTGTCTTTGGGCTCCCCAAAAGGCCCATTGCCACCAATTCTGGGGAAAGGCCAATTAGCCACTTCCTCAACTATAATTGCTGTGGAAAAGTGGCTCTGGCCAGAGGAGGGTTTGAGGGAGAGGCCCAAAAACTGCAGGGCAGCTTCAGGGGACTCCCCCACATGCAACCCCCCCTGGCCCAAAAAGACTGCACCCATCTGTGGGCACCCCAGAAGGAACATTGTTCCCAATGGTGAAAAAAAACAATTAGACCCACTTCCCCCACTGTAATTATCATGGGAATACTGGCTCTGGGGAGCAGGGGGTTTTGAGAGCCCCCCAAACTGCTGTGCAGCTTCAGGGCACTATCCCACACAAAACCCACAAGGCCAAAAAAAAAAAATGGGCCAGGGGGTCCAGATGCCAGCTTCCCTGCCACAGAACACGCAATCTACAGATCCCAGCTCTCCACCCCTGCCCCAAATAACACAACTCTCAAATAAGAGAAGCAGTGGACCACACCTAGCTCCACATCATTCTGTATCTGACACAAAGCAAGAAGCATTTAGACTTACCTTGAGTGATGGATGGTTGGCTGGTCCAGGCTCTTTTGCATTACCCAGGGTGCACCATGAGGAGGCGAGCCAGAGTTGCACCCCAAATGAGGAAGATCACTGGGAGGGCCTCAGATTGTGAGAGAGGAAGAGAACCATTCCTTCTCTCTCAGCTCAGCAGCAACACACTAGCTATCACTGTCCCATTAGAGGGACCTCAGCATTGGTATGGGTGCTGGCTGGCTGTCATCATCACTGGCACCTCCCTCTTCCTTCCTCCTGCCCCTGAAAAAAAAACTGGGTTATCCTGGCTGGGCCTGTGGGTGCTGTCGGTGACAGTTGGGGGCTGCAATGGCCCTTTCAGTATTATTAGGCATGTATGGATGAGGACTGGAAAAATTTGGATTGCTTTGCAGATTTTAAATCAGCATTCACTTTTGGTTCGGGGATGGATGAAAGGGGGGGGGGGGTACACTGCCAATCAATTTGAGAGTGAGTTTTTGGGCTGTCTTTGGACTCTAGTCTATGTTTAGTGGGAGAGCATTTTACAACCACCTTCCAAACACAGGCCAAGAGAGGATGCAGGCACAAGTAGGTGCTCACTTCATTCACTCTCAAAGTCTACGTTCGGGCAGCCGAACAGAGGCAAGTTGACCTTCAGGAAGACCAACTGCTCAACTGTCCAGGGTTGCAGTCGATTGCAATGTGGGCAGACAATGTTGTCCATATGTGAAAAGATGCACTCGCTCTGCACGCTCGTTGGTGGGCATGAGAGGAATGCCTTGGCCACGGAGGAGAGGGTCGGCCAGACCGCCTCCTTTGCGACCCAGTACTCCAAAAAAGACATTTCCTGCATCTCGTTGGACTCCAAAAGATAGTCTCTCACTATCACAGCACCTGTCTCCGCTCTCAGTGGCCTACCACTCCCAGAGGGGCCAACGAGCCACCTGATGAGTATCATCTTGGCACTCTTCTTGGCGTGAGTCTGGTGGGAAACACTGCCTAGCCAGGGAGGTTGGGGATGAACAGCAGTGGAAATGGCAGATGATCTGCTTCCACCACCCCCCCCCCCCTCAGCTACAGGCACTGGGCCCACCCTGACTCTGCAGTGCTCGACCTTCTGGGAGAGCTTGTCTCACCAGCGATCGAGCTCGTTAGCCCACTCAGTGATCGTGCCCTTAAGGCACGGGTCTAACATGGTTGCCATCATGTAGACCTTATCCTGGTGAAAGTCTGAAAGCAGGCCTCAAGCCCTTCCTGCAGCCTAACACCCAGGGCGCACACCACTGGAAGAACATCTGCACAGATTTGAGCTGGCACTAGAAATGAGGCCAAGTCCTCATGGGCCATGTGGACCATGGGGACAACCACTGCGATGCTCACCGTAACAGATGAGAGCATTTCTGTGTGGGTCTTGAGGGGCCCAAGAACCTCCACAGTCTGAGAAATGACCACCCAATCCTCTTGGGTGAGACGGTTCTCATCCCAAAAGACCCTCGTCTCAGAGACAAAGGCATCCAGGGCTGCTCTCTGCTCCACCATGCGCTTCAGCATGGCACAGGTGAAGTTGCAGCGTGTGCTGATGTCACCGATCAGGTAGTACCCTGGCATGCCTGTCAATGTCTGTTTCTCATGCAGCAAATACGAGTCCATATTGCTGCGTGAGAAGTGACCCGTAATGCGCCGACACTTCTGGAGCATAAGTCGGTACGATCCTGGCTTTTCATCTGGCCCAATGCATCCTGAACCATGGGGTAGAGAAGGGACCCATGCAAGGAAGGCACTTTAGGCCCTGACTTTGGACAGTCGCCTTGATGTTGGAGCCACCATCAGTCACCACAAAGCCCATGGTGAGGTCCTTGCCTACCCAGCCCTCTAACTGCTGTGAGAGGATGGCTCTGAGAGTGTCTGCCGTGTGCAGCGCATCGACTACTTTGGCATGCAGCAAGGCCCAGCAATAGCTGGCCTGGAGGCCCTGACTCTTCCTGCTGCTACTGCCACCCCCACCCTGCAGCTCACTGGGTTGCCACCAATGCGCAGTCAGGGAGAGATACCCCTCGAATGCATGTTGGGAGCTCCAGATATCTGAGGTGAAATGAACAGTCCCCCTGGCAGCACGGATCAAATGCTCCTTCACCACAGATCTGGTCACCCTGAAAACAGATGGCACAATGGTCCTGCTAACACTGGTTCTAGCAGGAACTTTGTACCAGGGCGCCAGGTACTCGAGCAACCCTAGCACCCCAGGATTCTCGACCACTGAAAATGGAAGTGCTTGGGCGACCGACCTGGCAAGGTTCCAGGCGATCAACCTCCTGTCGTACCTGATTCCCCCTCTTGGCACAGAGGTGCCACCCCTACCAAACATCTCAGGCAGAGATGCCTGGCATCCCTGCTCTGTCGCGGAACTCTCCTGGAAAGTTCTGGAGGTAGTTGCAGTGGGACAGACCTCCTAGCTGGGTGGTGTTGGCTGCTTGGGCACCCCAGCACCAGCCTGCTTCTCCCCCTTATGAAGCACCACCTGGTGGGGCTTCCGCAGGTGGTTCCGCATCTCCCCTGGAGTCACGTGGGCAAGATCCCACCCACGACTGATCCAGGCCCTGCACAGCTGGCACTGCGCATAGCGTGGATACTCCGTAAGTCGGAAATGCTTCCAGACTTTGGAGGTGTATGGATGCCCAAGCTGACTGGTAGCTTGGGTGTCCAGAGCTACCTCCTGTGAGGTGCTTGGGGCAGACACATCATGTCTTGAGGTGGCAGGAGGGGCTGGCTGCCGGGGGGAAGTGGGTGGAGATGGAGGCACCTCATGTGTCTCCATTTCTTCCCCCTCCACCCCATGCACCCTCCCCTCCTGGCCATCCCCTGAAGGACTGCTGGTGCCCGAAGGAATCGAAGAAGGGGGGCTGGTCCTCCTCAACCAGCTTCTCCTTCAACACCTGCACAACACTCTGTACCCTCCTTGGGGTGATCGTTTTGGACAAAAAACTGTCCCCAAAGCTCATCTCCCAGTAGGGCTGCTCTTGCTGCTACTCCTCTGGCTGCTGAGGCCGAGCAACATCAGCTGAAGGAGAGACTGCCCAAGCAGCAGACCCCTGCTCAGTGCCAGCACCTAATGGCACCTCTGCTGGGGGCGCCCCAGCAGCAACCTCAATCAAGGGCCCAAGGCGGGACTTCATCACACTCCAGCCAGAGGTCAGAGTGCTGGAAGGTGGCTGTGGGGTGGCCCTATGCACAGCTGGGGGAGGGGGAAACTGGGTCCTTCCCCTCCCCTCCACCTCTCTAGTCTTCTCCTTGGCCTTGCCCCCAGGGCCCTTCTTCTGCTGCCTGTCACTCATGTCACACTTGGCCAGTCTCACACAACCTGAGAGTGGGGGTTTTTTTTTTACAAACCTAACTCACTACACTGTACCGTGAACCAACAGGTGCCCTGACTTCTTTTTAAAAACCCTCCCACCAAAACTTGTTTGTTTTTTTGGTCCCTAACCTGTCCTTCTTTGGGTTGGGGTAGTAGTCTGGTAAAGTTTAGGAAACTAGGTGATCCTGCCTCTACCTGGCTACAGTTTTTAAAAGGCTATCTTGAGATGAAGGCAATCCTTGTTATATCCTCCCAGTTAAACTTCTCCGAACTAGATCCTGGGACAAACTGGATTTCCTTGCAAACTAGAAATCAGGTATCCTCTATAACTAAGCTGTGGTTTACCCTATGGAAAGCTAAGGATGTACCAGCTTTCAGTGGCTGAAAGCAAGATCCACTGCAACCCTAGTCTCTTTAAAAGGGAGCCTGATGTGGCCTAGTACTCACGCTGCCTTTTATGAGAAACCTAAATCTTTTTGCATTGCCCCTATCTGGCCTAGTTGAATTTTGAAAGAATATAAAGTCCTAAACTGGATTAATTTTTTTAAAAAAATTTCAAAAAACACAATCCCCAAAAACACCCTTATTAGTGTGGCAGCCTATTTAGTGGCCCTAGCCAAACCGAAAGCACCCTCAGACTCCAAAAATAGCTCTATAAAAACATGAAAGTGACCCACCCCACACAGCCAACACACCAACCCCCTCACACCAACCAGAGGTATTTTTAAAAAAAAAACCAAAATGGTTTTTTTCCGGGTTATGTCACCTTAAGCTAGCAGGGGTCCACGGACCGTCCTTTCTGCGGCCCCTCTGAAGCAGGCGGGTGGAGTGGTGCCACAGACATGGCACTCCCAAGGAGACCCTGAAGGGGTTTTCTTTTGGCATGGGACTTTTACAGGAAGCCAGGGGCTCAGGGGCGGCTGTTCCTGTTCTTCTTGTATTCCCCGAGGCTCCTCTGCCATGATAGCTAACTCAGCAGGAAGAGGTGAATGCTCGACCGCTTGCTTTTCTTTCTTTCAATAAGCTTCTGATGTACCGCTTCTCTACCTCAAGCATTGCAATTCTACTTTACAAGTAAGTGTGCATTCAATACCACCGGCTAATGAGTCATTTTACATAACAACAAGTGGGTCAGTTCAAAGGAAGAGAAGGAGGTCTATTCCATCTCCATTTTCCCTGTAAATGAGGCTTTGAAAAGTTAAAGAACATTTTTAAGTATTGGAAATAATCTGAATTAGACTGAATACAGGTACCTAAATCAACCCATACTATAATTGAATATGTGTTAAAGAGGCTATTATCTGGCTGCGATATGGTCTGAACAAAAACAAGATATATTCTACAAAAATTTATCTTTGTCATCTGATAACAACTGAAATGGTAACATTTAAACTAATAGCTGGAGAAGATTTGGAAAGGTGGACTAACTGAGTCTCTGAGCTACTTTTCAACTTGGATTAATAGACTGAGCTTGTTGACAGAGAAAAATGGCATTGCCAAATGAAATGTTTTATTAAAAAGACATATTATGTAACATAAATTCTCTGAAGCAGGATCTTGGTTCATTAACAGAGTTGATTAGGAAACAAATGGGAGCTTTTGTGCTGAAAGCTAGCGAAAACTCAAATCTACATGAGCAGAGTGTTAAAGTGATCCTGGTGACATCTGTGGAATTGGAAAGGGAGAGTGAACCGCTGGGAAACGTACAAAAGAAAACCAAAATGGAACCTTATGGTGCAGTTAAAAAAGAAAGACCGGAAATTGAGAGTGATTGAAGTTTGGTCAAGAATAACAAATGGCGTGGAATTCTTCCTACTTTTACCAAGAGGGATGACTGCATTAAGGAGAGAGAAGGTGCATCTCAGCCAAAAAATCAAGATGTGGAAATTTTCAGGAAAAAGTGGTTTTGAATTGTCTCTCTCTCTGTGGATAGTCGGATGTGGAACTCTCAATAAGAACTGACATGTGATTTTAAAAGGCTAAGTGAGATTTTTGGGTTATATTAAGTTGTTTCTCCTAGAGTAATATGGACACAAGAGCTAAAGAGATGAAAAGTTTTGAATTGAAAAGAATTTTATATAAAAAATAGTTAACATGGATTAATTTTTAAGAAGACAACATAATTATCTTGTAATTTGGTAGATTTGCTCTTAATAGATGAAGATATTTGTTTCTTATGCTCACTTTTATGATGATATTGTTAAACTAACAAGATAGTCTGTATTTTTAATATGGTTGAGTTAAGCAGCAAAAAATCAAGACATGGAAACCTTTCAGGAAGAAGAATTTTTAAACTGTTGTTCTCTCTGAGGCTAATTAGATTTGGAATTTTTAATAAGAATTGATATGCAATTTTAAAAGGGCAAGTGAGATCTCAAGGATGGAAAAGTTTTACAAAAATGTTATATAAATAAATAGTTAATTTGGATTAATTGTTAAGAAGGCAGAAAGCACAATTATTTTGTAATTTGGTAGATCTGCTCTTAGTACATTTGTCTGGAGAAACTGTCTATATTGAGATAAACTATGATGTTTTATTTTTAGTCTGTTAAGGATAAAGATATTTGTTTTAGACTACATTAAGGAGAGAGAAGGTGCATCTTAGTCAAAAATCTAGATGTGGAATTTTTCAGGAAGAAGGGTTTTTGAATTGTTTTTCTCTCTCTGGGTAGTTGGATATGGAACTCTTAATAAGAACTGACATGTGATTTTTAAAGGCTAAGTGAGATTTTTGGGTTATATTATTTTTCCAAGAGTAATATGGATATAAGAGCTAAAGGACTGATAAGTTTTGAAAAGAATTTTATGTAAATAGTTAACTTGGATTAATTTTTAAGAAGGCAGACAACGTAATTATCTTGTAATTTGGTAGATTTGCTCTTAATAGATAAAGATATTTGTTTCTTAGGCTCATATTAATGACGATATTGTTAAATTAATAAACTAGTCTGTATTTTTAATATGGTTGAGTTAAGCAGCGAAAAATCAAGATGTGGAAACCTTCCAGGAAGAAGGGTTTTAAAACTGTTGTTCCCTCTGTGGGTGATTAGATATGGAATTTTTAATAAGAACTGATATGTGGTTTTAAAAGGTCAAGTGAGATCTTTGGAAAAGTTTTACAAAAAAATGTTATATAAATAAATAATTAATTTGGATCAATTGTTAAGAAGGCTGACAGCACAACTATTTTGTAATCTGGCAGATCTGCTCTTCGTATGTTTGTTTGGAGAAACTGTTTATATTGAGACAGATAAACTATTATGTTTTATTTTTAGCTTGTTAAGGATAAAGATATTGGTTTTATAGGTTTATTTTGATGATGATATTGTTAAACTAACAAGTTAGTCTGTGCTTTCAATATGGTTAAGCCTAACCAGCCAGTTCTGTGTTGAGACTGTGCTGACTGTTTTATACTTATATGTGTTGAAGAAGAATTGTTTAGAATTGTATTTCAAGTAATAGTTTAGTAAAAAATCTATAATGAAAGATAAAGATGGTAAAATATATGGGGAGAACCTCGTACTTGCATGTAGAAAGAACTGGGTATTTTATTTGGAGGTAGGATTGTAATTCATACATATTTGCATTCTTCTTTGTTTCTGTTTTTTCCACTTTGTATCCACCCCTTCCACTCTTTAATGTATCTATGCTTCTGCCTTTTCTTTTTGTAGTTAAAATTAATAAAAATTATAAAACAAAAAATAAAAAGCCAAAACGTGACAGAAAGAAACTTAACTTTTAACACCCCCCTCCAAACAAAACCAGAACCAGGAAAAGGTACAACAGGACAGGATGCAAAACCAACAGCAACAGATCCAAACAAATCCAACTGAGAAAAGGCCAACAAACTCAACTGTTAAAAAACTGAACATTTTAATAATAAAAATTAGGCCAAACAGCCCCTCCCCCCAAAGAACCAGAACCAGAAGAGAAAAGGAACAACAGCAGCACAACACAGCAGCAACAAATCAAATACAGAATCCTTTTAAAACAGTAAAAAACTTGGCTTTTAACAATACAGGAACTTAACCAACCCCTCCCCTCCCAAAAAACCTTCACCCTAACCCCAAGAAATCCAAGTCACCCAAATCAGGAAAAGTAAAAGGACACTGCACTTTTAAAAGTCCTCTCACTAAAGTGAGATATAGGCAAATTAGCAAACCCCCCACCCCAGGCCCCCACCCCCAGCAGAACCCCCTAACCCTAACCCCAAATAAGCTACCTACCCACCCAAATCTGGATAAGTAAAGGGATCTCTTAAAAAGTCTTTTTTATTTTTATCCTAAAATAAAAACAAGAACCCCAAGAATGTCTTACTTTAGACGTCTTCTCCAGGCAGGTCAGGTAAGGCTGAGAGAGAGCAGCAGCAGCTGAGGTCAAAGGCCGGCACAGCACAATCTCTCTCACACACCAACACAGCAGCAATGGAATGGAGTCCAGCCAGGCAGACTCCTTAATAAGGTTCTCTGGCCCTACACAGAGCAGTTTCAAAAAGAACAACAATGTTGCTGATGGCTGGGGGATTAGCCCAGCCATCAACTACACAACAGCCCTGCAAAGCATGCATTTGTAATGCATTTTGCAAATGCATGCTTTAGATTGGCTGCTGGGGCTCCCCTCCCCCTCCCTCCCTGATCCCAGGGAGGCTATGGGAGAGGCGGGAAAAGGCTTCCAAAGGTGGGAAAGGAGTCAAGCAGCTTCCCTGAGGCTGCAGAAGCTCCTTTCCTGCCTTTTACATTGAGTTCCGTATACTTCTGAATATTGATTCAGAAGTATACGGGGAGCCGTATATGGCTCCCGTATAATGCCTTCCAATTGGATTCGGAAATATATGGCGCCGTATACTTCCGAGTCAGGGATATTCAGTGGTCTATTCGGTTCAGCCGAACCAAATGCACACCCCTACTGGGTATCCTATCCTGACTTGCAAAAGGAAACATCACAGGTACAGTCCCTGACATTTTAAATGTTTTTATTGTGGAAACTTTGGAGGAAATATATACAAAGTTCAGTTGAATACATGATCTGCAGAGTGACCATTTAGAACCACATGAATGGATAATCTAACACCTGTAGTGTAATAAGAATCAATTGCCCTTATTCAGGGCTTTTTTTTTTAGCCAGAATGCACCAGAATGCTGTTCCAGCTTGCTTGGCCAGCATTCCAGTTGGTGTTCTGGTTCAAAAATAACCCTGGAAGGCAGCCACAGGCTCCTCCCTTCCCCAGCCTTTCTGCTTGAAGTGGCAGCAAAGGAGGGAGGGAGGGAGGGAGGGAGGGAGGGAGGGAGGAAGGAAGGAAGGAAGGAAGGAAGGAAGGAAGGAAGGAAGGAAGGAAGGAAGGAAGGAAGGAAGGAAGGAAGGAAGGAAGGAAGGAAGGAAGGAAGGAAGGAAAAGATGGTGGCCAGGTGAGCAGCAAGGATGGAGGGGAAGGGTTATTGGTGGATCTGTATAATATGGCATGTAAAAGGAAGATACAAATGATCCTAAGGGACCATACACATCTGGGCCATTTGCTTTTTGAGATCTTACCGTCAGGTAGACGATATATAGTGTTGAAGGCTAGGACAAACAGATTTAAGGACAGTTTCTATCCAAGTGCTGTGGTTAGGTTAAATGCAGGGTTATGAAGGATTATCTGTTTTAGATGTATTTAATGGTTTAAATGGTTTTAATGGTTTTATGAATGTTTAATGGTTTTATGAATGTTTATTTAATGGTTTAAATGGTTTTAATGGTTTTATTAATGTTTATCCGTTTTAGATGTATTTAAATGGTTTTAATGGTTTAAATGGTTTAATGGTTTTAGATGTATTTAAATGGTTTATGAATATGTGTGTTTGATGTGTTGGTATGTTGGTGGAAGAGCACCTCATTTCGTTGCTCTCTTTTTGTTGAGAACAATGACAATAAATTCATCTATCTATCTATCTATCTATCTATCTATCTATCTATCTATCTATCTATCTATCTATCTATCTATCTTATCACTTGGGAAACTGGCGCTAGATGCTGGGAGTGGGCAGGGAGGCAGCAGCCACCAGGAGTTGCTGTCTGAAAATGGGTTCCTCCTTCTCCTCCTGCCCTCCTGCTGCAACACAAACCCACCACTACTGCCATCCTTGTCTGCCTCCCTCAGCCTCTCACTGTTTCCTTGCCCACCAGTTTTGGTGCTGGGCATCATTTGCAGGTTCTCTGATACTTCACCTGCCCACCCCAAGCATATTGCTGCCAGCAGTAGTGGATGAGGCAGAAAAAGCAAAAGGTCCAAAGCACTGGGAACAGAATGGGCAGAGCCATAGCTGTAGTTGGAGTCTTATCAGGATGGGACCAGGGATGAGATATCTGGAAGAGAAGAATGCCAGGTTTCCAATGCATGGCAAATGAGAATGGAAAGAGAAGACCTGGGTGGGCAGATAGAGGGAGAAAGGCATTCCCATGATGTGGGGTAGCCAGGGCAGCAGATCAGGGAACAAATATCCACCAGGAGAGGAGGTGAGTGAGCAGGCAAGCCAGAGGTCTGCAGCAATACCCAGCCAGCTGTAGGGGAGATGGAACCCCGTCACAGAGCTGGATCCACCCTGAAAGACCACCAGGCTAGACCCGTGGCACAGACTTACTGGTGCCATGGTATGGCTGCAGGAGGCCAAGGAAGCAACATGGGACCGAGGAGACCTGGCTGCAGCTGGAATGGTCATCACAGCCCCAGTGTGATGCAAGCCAGAAGAGGGAAAGCAACCTGATGGCCAGGAGCAGGCCCAACAAACATAGCTGAGTCACTTTATTTCTGATGAATTCATTTTGTTCTCCACTTCTGCTTCTTACAATCATTTCCTCCACTTGTTTCCTTTTATAATTGTTTCCTTCACTCCATTTGATGTTTTCTGCAAAGCAGATTGCTGATAGATACCATTGGACAGTTGGTCTCATTGGGTAATAATTTCCTTGGACAATAATTTCCTTTCAGAATGTGCACAGCTGATGTGGAAATCATTTTTAAAAATAACATCAAGTGCTACAAAGGCATTTTCCCGCTAACTTTTTCAAAAACTATTCTGCACTTTATATATCAAGGATTTGTCATGCAGGAGACATACTGAACACTGTAATCCTTTTATAGCTACCCTGAAATTATCATTGAATTTTAGTAGAAAAGAGGGAGGGGACATGTTCCTATGCCATTCTATTGTTTTCATTATGCTCCATATTGATGTCAATTGTATGAATTTGCCAAGAACATTCATTTGGATTTAGGGGCAAATGGGGCAAACATTTTTCATATAACTTTCATTTAGAGGCAAAAATGGGAGGAGAATGAAAGTTCCATTTGTTTGTTTGACTATGATTAGGGAATCCTTTTTTAAATTCATCATTTATAAATGACTGATTGGTTTGGATGGCTGCACTTCCAATGACATCAGGGGTGTGACCTAATATGCTACTGAGTTCTACTGGGCTTTCGCTACAAAAAAGCCCTGCCCTTATTGAATTCTAACAAGCTGGTCTGTATCTTGGTAATAATACAGCAATTTCACAATTGGGTTTCCCTTTCAAGTTCCATTGTTGAATACTGGTGGCTTCTTAAAGTGTTACTATGGACCACATTGTAAGTCTGATCTCGGCAAAAGAATAGCTAAAATAAGTAAAATAGGTATCTCATTAAACCATAAATATTGTGAGACTCAGTACCAGAACCTCTTAACAAATGCTCAGACCTGGAACATAAAAAGTACTAAATAAAAGAATGACCACTGAGTAATCTCAATTGAATTTCACTGTATGCTTGCCAACCTGTGATTAAAAAGAGATGTACTTCAAATGAAATTATGTGACATTACATATTTCAGTCACAACATGTCTGTTCAAAAATCAGTCACTGTCCATATCATCAGTACAAGCAAAAAGCACATGAATAACTATAGCTTTGTTTTGGCTGCCCTAAGCCAAACTTCAATGGATTCAGAAGGGTGTAACTCTTCTTAGAATAGCACTATATATTTACAAGCTTGATGCAACTTTCTGCTTCCCTCCCCCATTTAGACAATCTACAGAAACCTGCAAATATCAATGCATAAAAACTGTGAACTTCTGTGCTCGCACAGAAAATAAAGGGAATACAACAAATTCTGTTCCTTTTAGGCAGCAATATGTGAAAGTCTAGCTAAGAGTGTTATTTTATGTGTGTGCTTCAGAGAAATGTTTATCATATACTTTCAAATACCATCCCTCTAGAAATCAAAGGGCATTTCTGCACTTCATAGAAACATATAACATATACTCATGGATATCACCTTTTTAATAATCAAAAAGCATTTCTGACTTCATACCTCAGCATTCCTGATTTGGTATATAGATTTTTATTCACTTCTGTCACAGTGCTTTGAGATTTTGAAATGCGTATTAAAGCAATTTTTTAAAAAAAAGTTCTTGAAAGTTGGTATGGTTTTTTTAGTTGATCATAAAGCATTGAAGGTATCAGTGTAGTGCAGTAGTTAGAGAGAGAGCCAGTTTGGTGTAGTGGTTAAGTGTGCGGACTCTTATCTGGAAGAACCGGGTTTGATTCCCCACTCCTTCACTTGCACCTGCTAGCATGGCCTTGGGTCAGCCATAGCTCTGGCAGAGGTTGTCCTTGAAAGGGCAGCTGCTGTGAGAGCCCTCTCCAGCCCTACCCACCTCACAGGGTGTCTGAACATATGAACATATGAAGCTGCCTTATACTGAATCAGACCCTTGGTCCATCAAAGTCAGTATTGTCTTCTCAGACTGGCAGCGGCTCTCCAGGGTCTCAAGCTGAGGATTTCCACACCTACTTGCCTGGACCCTTTTCAGTTGGAGATGCCAGGGATTGAACCTGCAACCTTCTGCTTACCAAGCAGATGCTCTACCACTGAGCCACTGTCCCTCCCTCTGTTGTGGGGGAGGAAGGTAAAGGAGATTGTGAGCCGCTCTGAGACTCTTCGGAGTGGAGGGTGGGATATAAATCCAAAATCTTTTTCTTCAACTTCTAGACTAGAGGCAAAGAGGCTCAAATTGGCCCTAATAAAATGTATTATATGGATTTTCTTTCTTATTCAGACTTTGTGTAGGTCAGTTTGTCTATTTACAACTTTTTAAAAATGTTCACTCAGTCAAAATCTCACTGGGTGATCTTTGGACAGTTACTCAGAAAGCAACACATATGCTGCTCTGAGATAAAAGCTGGATAATAAATCATTTGAAAAATAAACAACCTTTGACTTGAAAGAACTTTTGTTCATGTATTTACCATTTTATTGGCCAAATTTTAAAGTGTCTTTTTTGCAGAAGGAAAAGGAGAAAGAGCAAGGGTCCCTACAGCAACCTGGGAGATTTGGACTTTGCTGGCCTTTATTTTTCTAATTAGATGACTCTTCATTATTTATTTCTTCTCCCAGTACTGTAATCTAACACCAGCAGCAATTCAAAACAGCAAGTCTGCCCAAATCTCACAACAAATTCTAGCAAGACTAGCTTATTCTTTAGGAATTATGACTAGAGGTGTGCATTTGGTTTGGCCGAACTGCATAGACCACCGAATCACCCCTGATTCGGAAGTATACGGCACCGTATACTTCCGATTCCATTTTCAGGCCATTAAACGGGAGCAGTATATGGCTCCCTGTATACTTCCATATCGCTATTCAGAAGTATACGGAAGTCAATGCGAAAGGAGCTTCTGCAACCTCAGGGGAGCTGCTTGCTTCCTTTCCCACCTTTGGAAGCCTTTTCCCGCCTCTCCCATAGCCTCCCTGGGATCAGGGAGGGAGGGGAAGGGGGACAGGAACCCCAGCAGCCAATCCAAATCATGCATTTGCAAAATGCATTGCAAATGCATGCTTTGAAGGGCTTTTGTGTAGCTGATGGCTGGGCTAATCCCTCAGCCATCAACTACATTGTTGTTCTTTTGTTCTTTTGTTTACTTGGGTATCCAAGTAAACAGTGTTCTCTGGCCAATCACAGAGCAGTGTTATTTTTTGAAACTGCTCTGTGTAGGGTCAGAGTCTGCCTGGCTGGACTCTGTTCCATTGCTGTTGTGTTTTGTGTTGGTGTGAGAGAGAGATTGTGCTGTGCTGGCCCTTGGCCTCAGATGCTGCTGCTCTTTCTCAGCCTTTCCTGACCTGCCTTGAGAAGAGAAGACGTCTAAGGTAAGACAGTCTTGGGGTTCTTGTTTTTATTTTAGTTAATAAAAGGACTTTTTAAGACTCAGAGTCCCTTTACTTATCCAGATTTGGGTGGGTCAGTACTGGGTAGCTTATTTGGGGTTAGGGGGTTCTGCTGGGGGTGGGGGCCTGGGGTGGGGTGGGGGGTTTGCCAATTTGCCCGTATCTTACTTTAGTGAGAGGACTTTTAAAAGAGCAGTGTCTATTTACTTTTCTTTATTTGGGTGGCTTGGATATCTTGGGGTTAGAGTGAAGGGGGTTTTTTTGGGGGGAGCGGTTGGTAAAGTTCCTGTATTGTTAAAAGTTAAGGGTTTTTTACTGTTTTAAAAGGATTCTGTGTTTGATTTGTTGCTGCTGTGTTGTGCTGCTGTTGTTCCTTTTCTCTTCTGGTTCTGGTTCTTGGGGGGGCACTGTTTGGCCTAATTTTCATTGTTTAAAAGGCCACTTTTTAACAGTTGAGTTTCTTGGCCTTCTCCTGTTGTCCCTTTTCCTGGTTCTGGTTCTGGGTTTTTTTTTTTGGGGGGGGGGGGAAGCTGGCACCTGGATGAGAGACCCAGAACCAGCAGGCTTGTTGTGCTTGGCCAGCTCTCCCCATGTTGTTTGGGGCAGGGCTGAAGAGCTGGCATCTGGGTTTGCTGCAGCCAGGTCTGCAGAGCAGACCTTGAACAGATTGTGTTTTGTGTGGCAGTGACGTTGGCAACTGGGTTTATATTGGTTCCAGGCCTACAGGGTTTATAGAGTAGATAGAGGGATGTAGTGCATTTGGGTCCTATAGAGATTATCTGGTGTGAAGTTAGGTTTAATAATAATAATAACTTTTTATTTGTATCCCGCCCTCCCCGCAAGCAGGCTCAGGGCGGCTCACAACATGAGCCCCAGGAATTGGACCCCCTAGTCCAATTTTTTTTTGGCCTTGTGGGTTTTGTGTGGGACAGTGCCCTGAAGCTGCACAGCAGTTTGGGGAGCTCTCCTCAAAACCTCCTGCTCCCCAGAGCCACTTTTCCCATGACAATTACAGTGAGGAAGTGGCTCTAATTGGTTTTTTCTCACCATTGGGAGCAGTGCTTCTTTTGGGGTGCTCACTGATGGGTGCAGTCTTTTAGGGCCAGGGGGCTTTCATGCTGGGGAGTCCCCTGAAGCTGCCCTGCAGTTCTTGGGCCTCTCCCTCAAACCCCCTCTGGCCAGAGCCACTTTCCCCACAGCAATTATAGTGGAGGAAGTGGCTAATTGGGCTTTCACCATCATTGTTGGCAAAGGGCCATTTGGGGAGCCCAAAGACAGGGACCCCCTGGCCCAATCTTTTTGGGACTTGGGGGTTTTATAGGGGAGAGTTCCCTGCAGTTTTTGGGGCTCTCCCTCAACCCCCCTGCTGCCCAGTAGCTTCTAATTATGCCCTACGTTGCCATTGATTTCAATGGCCCATAGGGTATAATGGTGGGATAGGGGCACCCTCTTTGGGTGCACCTGGAATGGGACCCCCTGGCCCAATCTTTTTGGGACTTGGAGAGTTTGTAGGGGAGAGTCCTTTGAAGGTCCCCTGCAAATTTGGGGGCTCTCCCTCAAACCCCCTCCCCTACAGGTGGCTTCCAATATACCCTATTTTGCCATTGATTTCAATGGCCATAGGGTATAATGGGGACGTATATTTGGGAATAGCCGCGCATATACCGTATATGTGGCTATTCCAAGTACGGTAATAGGAAATACACGGTATTCTGTATCTTTTTGGCCCCATATATTTCTGAATCCGTGTAATTCTGTATTTTTTTTTTTTGCACACCCCTAATTATGACCAGAAACATTATACTCCCTCCCCCCACATACACATTTATTTTGTAACTTCTTGGCTGATGAAGGTTCTGATGAGCTTGAAAGCATGCACAAGGATTTGTGTTAGTAAAAGGTGGATTACACATATATGGATTTTGTTTTTTGCTTTGGATTTTGTGTGGGCCAGTACAGCTGCTTACAACTTTTGTGACCTGTCATCTGGCTGGTCTCAGACTACATCAGGATCTTTCTGCAGAAGGTGAGGGAAAAGAGGAGGGAGGCTCTTTTCAGTGAGCAGCAGCTTGAACAATAGTTATATAGCACTGCTAGGATTTCGTTAGCTCTAAATAATGTGGCTTTATTTTTTCTATAGTTTATTTGCATATTTATTTATTTATTGTAATTTCTAGTCTGCCTTTCTCACTGGAACCCAAAATTTTCACTTAATAAGTAAGCTGATTATAAAATATAATAACATCAGGCAATTGATAAGCAGATTACTAGATATAGTAACGTTTGAATCTAACAGCAGAGGTTCCTGATAAGACAAAAATAATGGAGTTGGACAGATAGTTAAACAGGGGAAAGAAAAAGGTGGACAAGAAAACAGGTAACCCTCTCTGTTTAAGGCAACAAGACAATTTGGTAGGAAAGACTTTACTTCTAATTACAGACACCTCCTGAGATGAACCATTAAACCACAGCTTTGCTCCTTCTGCAAGAATGCCCTCCTGAACAATTGTGTTTTGCATATTTTGTGCTGCAATAGAAGTGTGGGGCCTTCTTAATAACCTCTGGTACACCATTCCATAATGTAGAAATCACCCACAGAGAATGAGAAAGTGCTGATCTTCTGTTTGCAGAATGGGACCTTCAGAAGGCTTTGCTTAGACATCTCATGAATTTTTCAAACTGAGAATGTAGAATAGAAATATCTTGAATAAATAAGTATTCTCATCAGTGGAGTTTGCTTTATTGTTTTCTCGGGTTTCCTCCAAATGAAAAGCATCCATTATACAATAACATAGGACTACAGGGGCTGCTTTAACATGATGAAATTTGTCCATGTTGCTTTCATCACCACTGCAGATATAGGGACATGTATGTTGCTGAAAAGGCTTCCACACACAAGAATTTTCTACAAATTTTTCTTCATAATTTTTTTCTGACTTTTCACTTCCACATAAGTTTCACAGTGATTTCATATTGGCTGGAGGGGGGGCGGTCATAGCTGGTGTGGTGACTTACCCTTTTGTTGCTGTTCACATACATGCTATTCTTAAATTTTGAAATCATAAGTGACAATAGATTACTATAGTACTATTGTAAGATGAAAGTGCTCCTGGTGGGTGAAAGGTCCGACCTGTGATTTACCCATTCTGGATGGGTTTGCACTCCCTTTGAAGGAACAGGTCTGTCTGGGGGTGTGCTTGGACCCAGACCTACTGCTGGATAAGCAGGTGGCAGCTTTGGCCAGGAATGCGCTTTACAAGCTTTGATTGATTAGCTGCGTTTCCTGGACATAAAAGATCTAGCCACTGTGGTTACATCTAAATTAGTTTACTGCAGTACACACTATGTGGTGCTGCCATTGAGAAGTTTTCAAAAACTTCTTTTGGTACAGAATGATGCAGTCAGTACGTTGACTGGAGTGGGTTGCAGAGACCATATCACTCCAGTCTTGGCCCATCTACAGTGGCTCCCAGTTTGTTTCTGGGCACAATTCAAGGTGCTGGTCTTGATCTTCAAAGTCCTATACAGTTTGGGACCAACATACCTGAAGGGCCATCACCACCTACTTCCTTCTGAACTTACCGGAGCATCTTCAGAGGCCCTGCTTCAGGTGCCCTGCCTTCTGAGATCAGTAAGGTTGCCAACCTCCAAAGAGAGTCATTTATCTTCTTCTGTTGCCATCTTTCGCTGACAGGCAAAGACTTTTTTTGTGTGATTTGGTGTTCCGTCATGGATCCCTCTTTCTAAACAATGTTTTAATTGCTGGGGGGGAGGGGTATTACTATTTTGTATGTATTTTAACTCTGGGTTTTAATGTATGTTTGGGGGGGGTTATTTCAATGGTTTTAAAATGTAGTTTAATTATGTATAATTTAAATTGTTAATCACTTTGATGGCCCTTGTAAAGACAAAAAAGTATATATATATTTGTAAATAAGTACATATAATACAATATTGATATATGAATAGTGTCGCTCCAGCAGTCTTGCACATTCCTTTTCCCATTCTTTTTCAGGCAACTGGAACAAAAACTACCAACACCTTTCCCCTTCATCTCCATAATTAAAAAGAATGCAGACTTTTAAAAAAATGAAAACAAGAATTCAGAAAAACAAAAACATGGAATGGAAATAGATACTTCATAATAGATTATCATGGTCAGGGCTTTTTTTGAGCAGGAACGCACATGAATGCAGTTCTGACTGGCTTGGCAACAGGGTGTGTGGCCTCATATGCAAATGAGTTCCTGCTGGGCTTTTTCTACAAAAAAGCCCTGTGTGAAACAATGGTGATGTCAAGGGTGTGACCTAATATGCAAATGAGTTCCTGCTGGGCTCTTTCCATAAAAACAGCCCTGATCATGGTGCTATAATGCCATAGCAATTGATAAGTAGTAATACATTGTTATGGTACTATAGTGCAATAGCAATTACCTGTGGGTTTTTAAGCCCCCCAAAAGCCCTATAGTAGCATAACAGGAACAAATCTTAGGAAAATGACACCTACAAGGAACTTAAGCCAGAAAATGGTGCCTATGTAGGTGAGACCTCTAAAGCAAAAAAAGTATATACTATTCCTTCTGCACATCGTGCTGACATGATTGATTGAACTGCACTGTTTTCAAAAAGACTGCAGTAAAGCAAGTTTAGGAACACAGACAGGGAAAACCTGGAAAGAAGAGGATTAGAAAACCATGTTATCTAGCCCCCCCCCCCCCGCCCACACACACACACACAAAGCTCTCCAGCTTGGAAGCCAATGTGAGGGGGGAAACCTCCATGTGGAAGCAGCTGAGGACCTGTGCCCACCATCTTAGAAACTTTGCTTTTGATATTTGATATGTGTCTCCACCATGTCATGTAGCAAAGGTTATTTGTAAGAGAGAAGTCTGCTTGCTAAAACTTATGACTTCTGAGCTAACCTGCCCTGAGTCTGGTAAAATCTTAATGACTTCTTTATTAAAGCAGAGCAGAAGAAAGGGGGAGACATACATGGGAGGAAAAGTATTGTTCCCTTTCTTTAAAAAGCCTTGAAATATGTTCAAAAATATTTTATGAGGTCACACTAAAAAAAGAATAATTGGAAGAAAAATTCTGCTTGTCTAAGCGAAGAGCACATTTGTAGCGGTAGGGTAAATGTTTTATCGATTGAGAAACTGGGAAACTCGAGTCATTACTCACCATGGGCTAAAGAATAATTGCTAATGCTCTGGTGGAAAGATTAAAAACAGTTTCTGGAAGTATTTCTTACAATGATCAATGGTGTATCATCCCAGGCCATTGGATCTTCAATAACATTTTTCCCTTTTGGGATGCAATCAATTTTTATAATATGATTCATTTGCCAGTGGGCACGCTTTCTCCAGACGATGAAAAGGCACTTATGCACCTTATATTGTTGAGAAGTAATCATATCTCGCCAAGGCCAAGGCTGAGATATAAAAGATTCACCTGTATTCATCTCTTTCTATTTTTTTAGTGGATCTGGGAAATAGTTGTGGGGATGGCTGCTGGCAATTTTATTGTTTCCCATTTCATTCTTTACTCACTTTAGTGTTCCCTAAATAAATGATTATCATCAGGTAGAGATGTTTATGAAAACTTCAGTGACTATTAGATTAAACCATCCGCTAGCCTGTGAGGATATAACCTGGGTTCTGATTAAAATGGGGTACTGGCACAGGCCCTCAAGCTCTTTCCCACCTGCTCTTCTTCCAAGAGTTCAGGGTGGCATATAAGCTTCCTTCCTCTATTTTATTGTCACAACAACCCTGTGAAGCAGGTTAGGATGTGAAAGTGTGACTGGCCCAGGGTCACCTGTGGGTTTCATGGCAAACAAGGAATGGAACATGGAACTTTCTAGGCCTTGTCCAAAATTCTCATTCCCAATGGCTATCACTAGGATCTAATTTAGAAATGAAGAGCAAGGTTTAAAGCAGAGGAAAGCAACGGGAAACTGGGGTGCATCCACACTAGAGAGTTTTCCTGCCCTCATCTAGCTCCTGGGGTGATTGTTCTTCAATTTGTTCTTGCAATAGAGATTCCTTCTACATGGTGAAGTGTGATCCAGTGTGATCTCTTTCACACTAGGCATGCATTAAATCCACCCCCTCTCTCTGTTGCTCTCTCTCCTCCATTATGCATCATTGTCTACCATGTCTCCCCCTTTTAAAAATTATCAGGAGCATGTGTAGTGCCGAAGAATAGTGCAATGCTTCAGCCCTAAGCAGAAAAATGGGGAAAGGGGGGGGAGGTATCAGCATTTTTTAATGATAAAAGGACATTTCTGAAGTGCTCTCCACCCTAATTGTCTTTAGAAGACAAGTCTAGTCAGCAGTGTTAATGACCACAAAGGGAAACTCAGCCCTGGATTAGCATACCAAAAGACTTGCAATGAGTGTGAGCAAATTATCTGGTCAGGAATGCAAACAGATTCTGTAATGCTGGGAGGAGGGGAATCTGCAGTCTTGTCTTGGCCAGAACTTGGCCAGAACTGAAACTACCCAACTAAGAAAATTCATTAGCCAGATGAAATAAATGGGGATCTGCATCAGGCCCTTCCCTTCCCCAGTATTGTAATCAGGGTTTTGCTTTTTTTTTTTTTTTTTTAAAGCAGGAATGTACAGGAACACAGTTCTGGCTGGCTTGACCACATCTCCAGCAAAGGTCTCCAGCAAAGGGAAGGCACGAGGCAACAATGTGTTCCCAGAATGCACATTCCATCCTCTGCCACCTCCAGCCTTCAACAGACTTGCAAAGAGAGTGAGAGACACCGAGCTGCCCACAAGCACCTTCTCCTGGGAGAAGCTGAGCCTGCTGCTGCCCACTCCGCAGCATATGGCTATCTCTTTCTAGCCATGTTTTTTTGGGAGAGGGAAACAAGGTCTCTCATTGGGCTGTATGAGAACACACATCCATGAAACTCAGCTGATTGTACTGCACTGTTCTGTGCAATATGCAGAAAGTAACCTACTGAATGGGTGATGTCACTTCCGGTGATGTCAGCAGGCATGGCCTAATATGCAAATGAGTTCCTGCTGGGCTTTTTCTATTAAAAAAAGCCCTGGTTGCAATGTAGCCTTCAACCTTGCAAGGAAGTTCCTTGAAGGAACACACTCTTTTGAGGCTGATTAGGGAAGTTATTTTTTGTTCTAAACAACTAAGCAATTCAATTCCTGGGAAAGCAAAAAGGGTAGTATTTACAGTGCAAAAAAAATTTTCTTACACAGATGTAATGCAACACAGGACCTAGGGATGCCAGCATCCATGTGTTATAGTTCATCTTCAGACTACAAAGATAAGTTCCCTTGGAGAAAATGGATGCTTTGGAGGATGGACTCTGCGGCATTGTACCCCATTGTGATTCCTGTCCTCCCTAGGCTCCATCCCCAAATATCCAGGAGTTTTCCAACCTGGATCTAGCAATGCTATCCCCTATGCTCCAATGGTGACCAGTGGGGACCTGGCAACTCTAACAGAACCAACCCAACATACTGCTTTTCTGGTTCATAAGCCACCAAGGGATTCCCTCACACAAACACCCCTTACTCTCAACAATTTTCCTGACACAGAAAAACAGCAGCTATTTCCCCATAAGATAATAGCTTTAGTGCAATAGTGTTGTTTGGTGTAGTGTTTAAGTGTGCAGAGTCTTATCTGGCAGAACCAGGTTTGATTCCCGCTCCTCCACTTACAGCTGCTGGAATGGCCTTGGTTTAGCCATAGCTATTGCAGGAGTTGTTCTTGAAAGGGCAATTGCTGTGAGAACCCTCTGAGCCCCTCACACTTCATAGAGTGTCTGTTGTGGGGGAAGAAGATAGAGGAGAATGTAAGCCGCTCTAAGTCTCTGATTCAGAGAGAAGTATAAATCTGCAGTCTTCTTCTGTGTTCCTTTTTTGTAAGATAGGGCATGTTTGATGTAGACAGGACCAGCCCATCCATTAGGCTGCCCTAGGCAACTGCCTAGGGCCCAGCACGGGGAGATGCTGGTTTAGCCTCTCCCACCCACCCTTGCCCCCTTGGTGAGGGAAACAGACAAGCACAGCAGGGCCTCACCTCAAGCACCAGATGCCCTGAAGCCAACCCTGGATGTAGAGTAAATACAGCTCCCTCCTTCTCCCTGCAATTCTAATTCTTCAGGAAAGCTCATGAGATCAATGTGAATATACTGCTCTATGCTCCAGATTTCCAAAGGTTACAGCAACTGTGGTTTTGAATTGCCATACTTGAGTAACAGTGCTACAATTTTACTCAGGACAGGGGGGAAATGGATACATGGTAGAAGGAGTATGAGTTCCTTTTTGCTGAAGTTGTAGATTTCCTTCTGAATACATTAAAATGCCATTTTTATGTTTTCCCCCCTCAAATATTTAAAAAAGCATTTCTTCTAATGGAAAGGGCTGTTTATGACTGTGAACTGATAAGGGACAATGTCATATGGAAACACACACACACACACAAAAATCCCTATATACTACTTAAGTTACTAAAAGAGGAGAAAATTCTGAAATAGCTCTGGAAAACTTCCTAACTAGGTTACAAACTTACATGCACATAACTCAAACTATAATTTGGCATATCAATCTCTATTCATTAGTTCGCTAAATTCCCAGAGGCTTTCACCATCCCATGGAATCAAATTGTCACTCTCTTAGTACCAGAGTCCTCAACCAGATGTCCATAGGTGCCTTCAAGCCCACCAACACTTCTTTTGGTGCCCACCAAGTGCTTTTAGAAAGTGGGCAGGGCAAAGTGGGGCTGGCTATTGGAGAGTTGATAGGCTTTGCAGATTGTTTAAAATGTCGCTTTGGCAGGAACTGCCACTACAGCACAAGGATTTCATTGTGACTGAAGTAAGCTGTACTGGCTGTTTTGTCATTCTATGGCTGTGCCCACCATGTTGTGTCAGAACTCCAGTGATGCCCACAGGTGCAAAAAAGTTGGGGATCCCTGCCTTTTTGCACCTGTGTTGTAATCTCTACAGTACAAAATTGGAGGCAAGAAGTAACACTGCCTTTATGCTGACTGAAACTGCAATCTACACTTGCTTGTCTCTCCTGTTATCATAGAACCTTGGCTTAAAACTCTAGTATTGGCTTCTAAAGTCTGGCTTTGTAGACTGAAATCATTTCTAGTGGGGAGAGGAAGACAATGTGTTCATTAATGTAATGAAAAACTGTATTGGTCATAATTGGTGTTTTTCCTTCACAAAGCTGACTGTAAAACTCAACACAGTTTAGAATAAAAAGGAAATTTCCAGTTTCGTTGGGACTGTTGAAAGCAAAATACAACAGTGTTTGGTATATTCTATAAAAAGACTTATTCTGTCAGGTTTTCTAGTCAAGGATATATTAGGTGACAGCATCCAAAATAAATAGCCAGGCAAAGTATCGAACAGACCATGTGTGCATCACTTCATCAGAAATACTTGAAATCCGCCACATGATTCATTACTTGGGTCATAGAAGGGTGTAAATTTAGAGGCTGTACATTGTTGGGCTTTTTTCTTATCTTGAAGCTTTAACAACACAACTGTGATTTAAGATCTGTCCTTGAAAATCTTTGTGCCCTTTCCTACACCACTGAACCATCAAAGAGCCTTACCTAATAAATGATCCAAGCATTGTTATGAAAATAACCAGGCCTTGTTAGATTTCTACTGTAAGCCATTAAAGCTGCTAAAGCAAAAGGAAATCTGAGGTTGTTAAGGTTTCACATGATAACTCAGCAGTTTCTCAGTCTTTCAATAACCAATAGATACTGTGTGGTTTGTACTGAGAATTATGGTCAGTCTTAACCCTTAGCCTCCAACACCAAAATAAGCCTGCAGGCGGAGCCACCAAATGGGAGAACTAGGTGGACAAAATTCCCAGGGCCCAGGTCAGCTGGAGGCCCCTGGTGTCAGCATTGTGCTGCATTCCAAATTTATTTTATTTTACTTTTAATGCAGTTCTGAACTGCAGCCTCTAGGGAGTAGAAAAGGCAGAGCATAGTAAATAGCAGTATCTCTGCTTTCTGTTTGCTGTGCCTTTCTGTTGAATATACTACAAGGATGTGAATGCATATTCTGCTAAACCCATCAACTAAGTAAGCACAGGAGCAAGTCAAGACCCGCATGCACAGCTCATCACTGTTATGGTCATAGCCATGCTGCAACCTCTTAACAAAGTTGTTGTTTCTATCAGTCTGTTTCTGTCTTCCTTTCTTTTCACCCAGCGCCATAATTTTGTCTGCTTGGCCAGATCTTCTGTTAGTGTGTTGCAGACAATAAAACAACCTTTCATCTTTCCTTAATTTCTCTTCCTCTTTTCCACACTTTTCTCCTCCTTAAATTTGGTATCTTCCTTTCATGATATGCCCTCATTTTTCTCTTCCCCTTCTAATCCCCCCTTTATTTGTCAGTATTGGTCTCAACTCTTTTTCATCCTTGTTTGGCAATACTTAATAGTAGTATAAAACATACTTAATAGTAGTATAGCAGCAAACTCTTGTCAATATTATGAACAGAATGAAGGAGTTAATATTTCCCTATTATCTAAAACTTTTAAAAGGATGCCTCCCCTTTTAAATGCATGATAATGGAATGTTAGAACTCCTCCTCCCAGTTAGATTTAATTACATTTTAAACACAGGCAGGGGGTGGTTGTGGTTGTTGTATTGGTGGGGCACCTAATATCCTTTTGCAAATGTGCCTTTGCTGCTGTAGACAATAAACTACATGTTATATGACAGATTATATAATCTCTTTAGAAAATATATCAGCAAAATCAATTCCAGTGATTTTAGAATTTCTCATCCAGCGCCAGCTTTTGTGCTAGGTAAAGGTATGAGGGTAAACTGAAATAGATTTCATACTGATTTACTAAACTAAATATTAATTGTGATATGAAGTTTTTGAACTACAGCCCACTTTATCAGATGTGTCCTATATTAGTACACATATATATGTGTGTGTACTAAAATAAAATTACAAAATTAGACACATGGCTTGAATCTGAGTTACATGGGGGGCAGGGCAGGTGGGATCTTTGTCCAGGGACTCATGGTAGCTCTTGGCTGCTCTGCCTGCAGGTTACTGAGCCTGCATTTTCTCCTTCTGTTTCTTTTATGCATAGCTAAACTGTTAGAGATGTCTGGTTTTGCACCAAATGCAATTTATTGTTAGGGATAAATAATAAACTGTAGCTTGCTTTCCTTCCTATAAACCTGCAAAGGAAAAAAAACATAGTTCTTGGTTAGATACAATTGCAAACTATTCCTATGAAATTAGTTTCATTAATTATTCAGCCACATATGTGGAGAGAAGGGGAGCACATGATTCCTCGAGACTGGTTCCCAACTGTAGTATGTTTGAGAAGCACAAATGCTCTGTCATGTATTTCAGCTCATTTATATACTGCCCATCTTGTACACATGTGCTGCCTAGTATTGGATTTGCAGAGTAGGACTTTTTTTTTTGTATAGGAGTTCAAAGTAGCTGAGCTCATGCATTTAAAAAAATGATAAAACAGAAAAAAATGAACTGCATACTGAACAATTCACAGAGGTCTGAGAGGAGCAGAGCAGCTCTGATAGCTGAGACAGCTGGAGAAATTGCTGAGAATTTCTGAGTTTTGAAGGACTTCATTCTAAGGACTTCATTCTAAGGACTTCATTCTAAGGTTTGTGGGGCTGCCTAAAATTCTAAGGTGTGATAGCTGGGGAACTGCTCTTTGTTTGGTTGACTGCTCTTTGTTTGGTTGACTGGCCTAAGGGTGAAAGAGATAAAGAGTGATTGCTGCTGATTGCTGAGGAGTGCCTCTGCCCCACCCTCTTTGCATTTTAAGCTGCGCCTTGCCAAAGGCGCGAGCCTTTGGCGCGAGCCGAGGACTCTTGGCCCGTGGCTCTTCACCTAGGGGCTCTCTAAGGGCCAGGAACCCAGATCCCTGATTTCCTTGTTCTCCAAATAAGGTAAGTTCCCAATAAGGTAAGCTGAGGTAAGGTAAGTTGACCCTCCAGAAGGGGAGCCACTTAAACAAACAGCATTTAAAGAGGACTGTATATTTTAATATATATATATCATGAAGATAGAATGCCAGCAGGGGGTTGGGGGCTTTCCAGTGTTTTGCCTGAGTGTCACATGTATGACTATCTGCCCAAAGGACAGAAGTCTTGGGTGTGTGCTCGATGCAAGGAGCTCCTGGTCCTCAGGGAACGAGTTCGTACCCTTGAGGCTGAGGTGACTGCCCTAGAGAAGCAGAGACGGTCAGTTAGGCAATTGGGGAAGACTCTCGGGGGCGTATTAGATGAGCCCCGCTCTGAACGTAGCAGCCCCGTTGCTGCCAGAGAGCGAGAGGGTCGAGAGGGAACAGGGCACCATGCTGAGGACAAGGGGAATGCGCCCTCAGAAGGGACCTCTTCTTCGGTTGGTGAGCGGGAATCCTTTCGCGCCAAGGAACCATCCCTGAGCAGGGGGAGAGGGGGGGGGGGTTGGTAGTTGGTGATTCGATCCTTAGGCAAGTAGACAGCTGGGTGGCGAAACCGCGTACTGACCGTATGGTGACTTGCCTGCCTGGTGCGAAGGTAGCGGACATTACGCGTGTAGTAGATAGACTGATAGACAGTGCTGGGGAGGAGCCTGTGGTTGTGGTGCATGTTGGCACCAACGATGTGGGGAAATGCAGACGTGAGGTCCTGGAGGAAAAATTTAGGCTGCTAGGCGGGAGACTTAAGGCCAGGACCTCCAAGGTAGCCTTCTCGGAAGTGCTACCTGTTCCACGTGCAGGGCAGGAGAGACAGGCACAAATTAGAAGTCTCAATGTGTGGATGAGACGATGGTGTAAGGAGGAAGGGTTTAAGTTTGTTAGGCACTGGGATGCTTTCTGGAACAAGCGGGAGCTGTACAGAAGAGACGGTCTCCACTTGTCCCCGGATGGAACCAGGCTGCTGGCGCTTAAAATCAAAAAGGTGGCAGAGCAGTTTTTAAACTAAATCTTGGGGGAAAGCCGACAGGAGATGAAATGTCTCTGGTTCGGGAGGACTCGTCTCAAAGAGATGAAGGGTTAGCTGCTATTTTTCTACCGGGTAACGGACCAGAGTTGTCCACTGTGAAGGCGACAAACAATATGGACTGTCTGCCAGAGTCTCGAGGTGGCAGGAGGAAGGTGGCGGGCCTAGCTCGCCTGGGAAATTATAGATGTTTGTATGCAAATGCTATAAGTGTCCGAAGTAAAATTGGTGAATTGGAATGTTTAGTGTTGGGAGAAAACATAGACATTGTGGGAATTTCAGAAACTTGGTGGAATGAGGAGAATCAGTGGGACACGGTGATTCCTGGATATAAGCTATATCGGAAGGATAGGGAGGGAAGGGTTGGAGGTGGGGTGGCTCTGTATGTCAGAGAGGATATACGGTCCAGTAAGACTGAGGTCAGAGAATTAGATTCACTTTTAGAAATGCTTTGGGTTGAAATAGAGGGCCCAAAAGGAAATTTAACTATGGGAGTTTGTTATCACCCACCAAATCAAAAGAGAGAGGACGATTATAATATGATGGAAGGCTTAAAGATAGCGGCTAAACGTAAAAACTGTGTCGTAACAGGTGATTTTAACTACCCGCAGATTGATTGGGTCAATATGTGTTCTGGTCGAGAGAAAGAGATTGAGTTTCTTGATGCTCTCAATGACTGCGCTATGGAGCAGATGGTCTCAGAACCTACCAGGGGTGGGGCGATCCTGGATTTGGTCCTAAGTAATGCCCAAGACTTGGTGAGAGATGTAAAAGTGATTGCGCCGCTTGGGAGCAGTGACCATAATGTTATTGATTTCACCGTTTGTATAAATAGGGAGTTGTCCAAAAAGACCGCCACAACCACGTTTAACTTTAAAAGGGGTAAATACACTGAGATGAGGAGGCATGTGAGGAGGAAACTGAAAGGAAAGGTACATACTGTCAAAACCCTTGGGGAAGCTTGAACGCTATTTAAAACTATAATCCTAGAAGCTCAGATAAAATACATACCACAAGTTAGGAAAGGCACAAACAGGCATAAGAAAAGGCCTGCATGGTTAACAAACAAAGTAATGGAAGCTGTAAAAGGTAAGAAGGAACCTTTAAGCGGTGGAAAACCAGTCCAAGTGAGATTAGTAAAAGGGAACACAGGCTGTGGCAAATCAAATGCAAGACTGTGATCAGGCAGGCAAAAAGGGACTATGAGGAGCATATTGCAAAAAACATAAAGACCAACAATAAAACTTTCTTCAAATATATTAGAAGTAGGAAACCAGCCAGGGAGGCAGTGGGGCCCTTGGATGAACATGGGGTAAAAGGATTACTGAAGGAGGATAGTGCAATGGCTGAGAAGCTAAATGAATTTTTTGCCTCCGTCTTCACTGTGGAAGATGAGAACTTTTTGCCCGCCCCAGAACCACTAATTTTGGAAGGGGTGTTGAAAGACCTGAGTCAGATTGAGGTGACAAAAGAGGAGGTCCTACAACTGATAGACAAATTAAAAACTAATAAGTCACCGGGTCCGGATGGCATACATCCGAGAGTTCTGAAAGAACTCAAAGTTGAACTTGTGGATCTTCTAACAAAAATCTGTAATCTTTCATTGAAATCTGCCTCCGTTCCTGAGGACTGGAAGGTAGCAAATGTCACCCCCATCTTTAAAAAAGGTTCCAGAGGAGATCCGGGAAATTACAGGCCAGTCAGTCTGACTTCAATACCGGGAAAGTTGGTAGAAACCATTATCAAGGACAGAATGAGTAGGCACATTGATGAACACGGGTTATTGAAGAAGACTCAGCATGGGTTCTGTAAGAGAAGATCTTGCCTCACTAACCTGTTACATTTCTTTGAGGGGGTGAACAAACATGTGGACAAAGGCGACCCGATAGATGTTGTTTACCTTGACTTCCAGAAAGCTTTTGATAAAGTTCCTCATCAAAGGCTCCTTAGAAAACTTGAGAGTCACGGAGTAAAAGGACAGGTCCTCTTGTGGATCAAAAACTGGCTTAGTAATAGGAAGCAGAGAGTCAGTATAAATGGGCAGTCTTCGCAGTGGAGGACGGTAAGCAGTGGGGTGCCGCAGGGCTCGGTACTGGGTCCCATGCTCTTTAACTTGTTCATAAATGATTTAGAGTTGGGAGTGAGCAGTGAAGTGGCCAAGTTTGCGGATGACACTAAATTGTTCAGGGTGGTGAGAACCAGAGAGGATTGTGAGGAACTCCAAAGGGATCTGTTGAGGCTGGGTGAGTGGGCGTCAACGTGGCAGATGCGGTTCAATGTGGCCAAGTGCAAAGTAATGCACATTGGGGCCAAGAATTCCAGCTACAAATACAAGTTGATGGGGTGTGAACTGGCAGAGACTGACCAAGAGAGAGATCTTGGGGTCGTGGTAGATAACTCACTGAAAATGTCAAGACAGTGTGCATCTGCAATAAAAAAGGCCAACACCATGCTGGGAATTATTAGGAAGGGGATTGAAAACAAATCAGCCAGTATCATAATGCCCCTGTATAAATCGATGGTGCGGTCTCATTTGGAGTACTGTGTGCAGTTCTGGTCGCCGCACCTCAAAAAGGATATTATAGCATTGGAGAAAGTCCAGAGAAGGGCAACTAGAATGATTAAAGGGTTGGAGCACTTTCCCTATGAAGAAAGGTTGAAACGCTTGGGACTCTTTAGCTTGGAGAAACGTCGACTGCGGGGTGACATGATAGAGGTTTACAAGATAATGCATGGGATGGAGAAAGTAGAGAAAGAAGTCCTTTTCTCCCTTTCTCACAATACAAGAACTCGTGGGCATTCGATGAAATTGCTGAGCAGAAAGGTTAAAACGGATAAAAGGAAGTACTTCTTCACCCAAAGGGTGATTAACATGTGGAATTCACTGCCACAGGAGGTGGTGGCGGCCACAAGTATAGCCACCTTCAAGAGGGGTTTAGATAAAAATATGGAGCACAGGTCCATCAGTGGCTATTAGCCACAGTGTATGTGTGTATATAAAATTTTTTGCCACTGTGTGACACAGAGTGTTGGACTTGATGGGCCGTTGGCCTGATCCAACATGGCTTCTCTTATGTTCTTATGTTCACTCCACAGCCCAAGAATTTTAGCAAGACATAAATATGGACATGTGAATGGATGTTTTTCCACAATGCCAGGTGCAATTTATTTATTTATTTTTTAAAAACATTACTATGATCATAAGGAAAGGTAAAGTAGACAATAAGTAAGGACATCATTGAGACATATGGCAAGATCAATCACAGGAATATTTGTGCATCCATGTAGCATTAACTTTCATATAATTCAATTAGGAAGTGAAGTGCTGAAGTGTCACAAAAGCTCACAATGACCTGTTTTGGAATAAGAATCCATTTGTAATATTTGACAGTATTCAAATTAAGCATCCTTTTCTCCAGAAGTTTTCCTGTGGCTCAGAATAACATTTTTCACATGCATAATCAGTGTTCAGACTCACCAAGCTGCCCAGGAGGCATATGTACACAAGTTCGTTAAAGCTGAGCCCTAATCACAACAATATTAATGAAGCTCCTGTTGTGAACCATGTGATCAAACCACCTGAACCATACAGGCTTTTGTTCAATCTTCTCAATTTGAGTCAATGTTTTTGACTTTTATCATAAACATTTGGGGAAGGGGCCATGGCTCAATGGTAGAGCATCTGCCTGGCATACAGAAGGTCCCAGTTTCAATACCTGGTATCTCCAATTAAAAGGATCAAGTAATTGGTGATATGAAAGACTTTCACTTGAGACCCTGAGGAGCTGCTGCCAGTCTGAGTATACAATACTGACCCTGATGGACAGATGGTCTAATTCTGTATAAGGCAGCATCATGTCTTCATTAGGGGAACAATCCTAGGCAGAAGCATACTTGGAAGTAAGTCCTATATTATTCAGTGGGGCTTACTTCCAGGAAAGTGTTCTTAGGGCTGCAATCTATATATGTGTTTGGTCTTCCAGGTAGTTTTGCAAAAATTATCTTGTTCCTTGCTTGGAGGATAAATTCCCAAGAAGCTGTCAGTGAATGTTGATAATGGTACCATCAACATGCATGTGCCAATATTATGAGTTTGAGGATAACTCTTTGAAACAGATGGACTTTTTTAATGCTGAAAAACTTCATCAAAACTGAGCTGATCCCAGTTAGCCAAGGGGAGTTTACCCATCATTAGTACTAGAGATAATCAGTGACTGTGTAGGGAATGTAAAATAGATTGTAACAGATGATCACTCAGTTTTACATGACCAATTACACTACATAGGTTTGTGTTGGATGCCATAGATACAAACATCTTAAGCAACTATACCACATTACAGCATTTGCATGCTAGTGATCTGTGGCTCCAGTGGTTGCTGAGCTGGTATTGACTCATCAGTCATTCACCATACAAGCCAGTTAAACATTCAGTAGAATCTACTGTCTCCAGAGTCTATTAAACATTAATGAGTGTATTGTGTATGTTAAAAATTATAATATATGAATTCATGACCCAGTTGTGAAAGTATTTATGTTAGAGCAAGCCCACCGCAGAATAGCATAAACATTACTTATGGCATTTACTACCATGGAAAATAGACCTTTTCTACCCAACGTGATGCTATTCATTTTTATTTTTTATGTTCAGAATTTTACTCCATTGTTTGCATTGGTGACAATAGCTGCTGAAGATTTAGAGTATCTACTTTAATCTCTGCACTGTTGATGGTGGTTGAAGATTTACAATAGCTATTCTGTCCCACTAACTCTTGTTATATAGCATCTTTCTTTATTCAACATGTTTCATTGATATGACACAATTTAGTAAAGGTGGTAATGATTATAAAAGCTTGCTGGTAAGATCTCTGTTGAAATTCTGTGGTTCAGGTGGCTCACCTTTAGATGTACTTTGTGGAGATGGGAGGATAAAATTCCATAGTGCACTAACAAATTCAGCATGGTAGAACATTTGAAGTACAATGAAACCCTGCAACATTCTTGTTTCATTTGTCAGTTGCATATCCAATCTACCACCTAACTGGGTGACCTGTAGTGCCAATGGCCATAATCATGCCTTCTTGTTGCAAGCAACTTATGATGACCCCAAGAATCTTTCAAGGGAAATGAGAAGCAGAGGTAGTTTGCCATTGCCTCTTCCTGCAGAATTTTCCTTGGTGGTCCCCCATGCAAGTAATGACACTGCTTAGCTTCCAAGATCTGACAAAACTATGTCATGCCCCAGTAGGACTATACATTATGAGATACACAGTAAAAAAAATGCGATAGAACAATGCAATAGAACAAGGAATATAAAATTAACTGACAGTGTGAGCAGCCAACTGCCCAGATGATGCAACAATTGGGACTTCAAAAGTATAGGCAATGAAGTATCCCCTCTCCATTCCAATACGATGGCATTCTTCAGAACCAGAAATCTAAAATCATTGGACATAAGGAGAGAATATATGACATACATACCCTTCAGGACCATTCTGTCCTACTGCAGATCAATTCCATTACAAGAACACCCTCCTGTACATTTGTTTTTTACATTTTGAGGAATGATAGCATGTGGGAGCCTTCCTGATCTCCTCAGATTGGCTGTTCCACAAGGTGGGAGCCAGCACATAAAAGGTACATGAGAAGGCAGTTCATGATCTTATTGATTTATATGGAAGAACCTTTTAAAATTTCTCTTCAGACAACTGAAGCTGCTATGGTGAATCACAATAGGAGAGACAGTCCCACACATATGTGGGTCCTAGGCCATGAAAGGCCTTGTAGGTGATAACCTGTACCTTAAACTGAACCTGTAACCAAGCATTTCCTCATACAACAGCCATAGATAATACAACCCCTCTGTACATTCATTCAATATGAGGGGTATGCAAAAAACTTGGCATTTTGGAAGGTTGGGTATATTGAACCCCAAAAATATTGGTATATTCTGATATTCCCAAATCCCAATGCAGTATTAGAATTCGGGGCTTTTCTTTTTCTTTTTTTTAAAAAAACTCGACTTTTGACTTTATTATAGCCTATGGCAGTGTTTCCCATTTGCAGGGTCGTGACCTGGTACTGGGCCACGGAAGCCTCACTACCAGGTCACAAGTAAAGCCAAAGCTAGCCCCACCCCCAGCAAAGATAGCCCCGCCCCATCTCTGTGTTGCGCAGAAAGGAGCTGGACTGCCTCTCCTTCCTTCTCCTTCCCCTCTCAGTGTTTAAGAGAAAAGACCCATAAAGTGTTCTTCAAGGTATGAGCTTTCATGTGCCTTGCAGATGTTCTTTTGGAGAGATTTCTCCAGGAGGCCTGGGCGGCAAAGAAGGGTGTATCATTTTTTTTCAGCTAGGAGGGGTGGGGAGTGGGCATTCCAGTAGCTATTTTTTTTTTAAACCAAACAACCCCTGGGCAGAATTGTTGCCGACTGGGGTCATCTGATGGTGAGGAAGGGTTTTTTTTTCTTTGCCCCCCCCCTTTCTTTCTTCCCTTCAAGTGATGCTCTGTTTGTATTTTTGGTGCTGGGAGCGGGGGAAGCAACAGTGGGAGGGCTTCTAGTGCCCTGGCCCCACTGGTGGACATTTTGGTGCTTTTGGGGCATTGTATGAGAGAATTTGGACTGGATAGTCCACTGGCCTAATCCAACATGGCTCCTCTTATGTTCTTATGATCTTTCTTTCCATGTCTTTCTTTTCTTTTCTTTTCTTTTCTTTTCTTTTTTTTTTCTTTTCTTTTCTTTTCTTTTCTTTTCCTTTCCTTTCCTTCCATTTCATTCTTTCCCTTTCTCTTTCTTTCTTTCCTTCCATTTTTACTGGATGAAACTTTCTATTCATCATACTGTTGTTGCAGACATAGGAGCTCTGCCAATGAAAAGTTGGCACCCCCAGTTGTAGCCAGCTGGCCTTCTATGAGATTTCTGTGTGAGTGAGTGAGAGTGAGAGGTGTGGAGCAGAAAAAGATTATTGGAGATTACTGCGGTATATCTCAACAGCACTGGAAGTGATAGTACTATGAACTTGGCACCATTTTATTGGTCCCGCTTTTAACAGCTGTCTGACACCAAAATTAAACTCCTCCTGTAGATATTAAAAAGGATGAAAGAAGTTCACTGGCTAAGTATCTGCACAACAGGTTGCTTTTAAAGGCATGGGAAACACAGCCAGTAAAAAGCTGCAAGCCCCTCATAAATATCTTTTTTGGGATAACTGCAGAAAAGCTTGTATGAACTTCATATAACTTGAAATTCATTCATTAATTGCAGTACAATTATCTGCTACCTTTCACAGCAATTTCCCAGTGTTTCAACCAAAGAAAAGTATGAAAAATAGCTGTCAAAAGATTTTCTTGAAACCAAGCAAGCTTGGTTGTAGCTTGAGGCATGGTTCCAGTAGTAGCAGCTGAAGGAAAGCTAAATGTCTCAGCATATTTTGAGGTAGAGCAGATGCCAAGGCCCAGTGTGGGTGGGTGGTACACTGTGCTGGCATTCCTGATGACAATGGCAACAGCACTCCCAGCTGCATACACTGGCCAGTGGTGTTGAGGAAGGGGTGTTTATATGGTGCAGGCAATTGAACATAGGCACTAAGAGTGCTTGCAAGCTGGAGAAGAACACAGAAACAGATAGGTGCATGCAGGTGTGAGGGTAGAAAGAGAGGATCGTCCACTTTCCACCCCCATTTTGGCTCAGCATGAGTTTCAGAAGAAAGAGGCAGGTTTGGGGGAGTGCCCTGGAAGTGACATCACAGGAAAAGATGGAGGTTTGGTTCAATGTGCCCCGGAAGTGACCTCACTTGGCCCTTGACACCACAGGAAATGACATAACTCCTCTCTCCCGGCTCCACCTCCAAAATCTCCTGGCTTCACCCCCAAATTTTAGTGGAACATGAAGGAGAAGTATAAAAATAACTGGGCCACAGGAAAGAAAAGTTTGGGAAACCCTGCCCATTATAGTTAATGGTTCCCATAGGGTATAATAGAGAATCAATTTGGGTATATCCAGGGATCTAGGGGGCTGGTTTTTTTAAGCAGAGGCACCAAATTTGCAGCATATATGTTGGTGATTCTCCTAAAAAAACCCTCCCAAGTTTCAAAAAGATTGGATCAGGGGGTCTAATTCTATGTCCCCCCCAAAAAGGTGCCCCATCCTCCATTGGCTTCAAACATTTTTAAACACTCCCCCCCCCTCCATTCCATTTAAAGATATTTAGGTCTGTTTAAATGCCTTCAGCAAGCTGCCAGTAAACTGCAAAGGTGTTTAAAGGGCCCTCCAAGTGATAAGTTCATGTAAAGGGACTGCAAACTCCTTAAAAACCCATTAACTTTGGCTATCTGGCGGTCCCAAAAATCCTGAATATTTTAGTGGTTTGGGGGGCTTGTCTTATTCTAGATAGCTGAAAAAAAATACTCAGATCTATATTTGGCTGAAAGTTTTTTTCAGCTCAGATATAGCCAAAAAGAAAGGAAAGGGAAAGTCCCCTGTGCAAGCACCAGTCATTTCTGACTCTGGGGTAACGTTGCTTTCATGTTTTCACAGCAGACCTTTTACAGGGTGGTTTGCCATTGCCTTCCCCAGTCTTTTACACTTTTCCCCCAGCAAGCTGGGTACTCATTTTACCGACCTCAGAAAGATGGAAGGCTGAGTCAACCTTGGGCTGGCTACCTGAATCCAGCTTCCGCCAGAATCAAACTCAGATCGTGAACAGAGAGTTTGAACCACAGCTCAGATATAGCTAAAAGCACATCCTGAATGTTTACTTTTTTAGTTTAGTTTATTTACGATTTATATCCCGCCCTTCCCACCGAAGTGGCTCAGGGCGGCTCACAGCACATAAAATCTAACATAAAAGTATTACATTTAAACATTTTACACAGTTAAAAAACATAACAGCAGTCTATTAAAACTACACTCAGTTTCCATGGGGGTGGGGGAGAAAATGAGCATGGTCCACACATATAGTTCCTTCTCCACAGTCAGAAACATTTCTAAAACAGTGTTCAAATAGATCATAGGGATGAACACACTAGCAAGCAATCATACATAGATGCATGGCACATTGGCTTGCCTACCTCCAATTGGGGCCTAGAGATCTCCCAGGATTACAGCTGATCTCCAGAGAGCAGATATGTTCCCATAGAGAAAATGGTTATTTTGAAGGCTGGATTCTATGACTTAGTACTCTACTGAGGTCCTTCCCTTCCACAATCCCTACTGTCCCAAAACTCAGCCTACAAATCTTCAAGAATTTCCCAACTGCAATCCTAGTAGCAGGGCAGGGCACTAATACCCACTCTTTTCTATGAACACTGACTGAGAACAATTGGAATATATGTATAGGGCTAACAAGCATATGAAAATCAGTTCAAGATGTGCAATATCTTTGAAAGAATTAGGCAAATGCAAGGAGAATAAGCCTACAAATAGTTGAGCAAAGAAAGCTAAATGGAACCAACATGGCAACATACTAGGCTTCCCAACCCTCCCGCCCTGGCGGGGGACCCCAGGATTTCCACCCTCTTCCCCCGCTCCCCAAAAAAATGGAAGTGAGGGGAGGGGGGAAACGGCGCCGGGGTGCCCCCCTTTCCCCTCTCCTAAGACTTCACAGGGACAGTTCAAACTTGGCGAGGGGAAGGCCGTTGACCATTACAGGGCAGCGGCAGCCCGTCCCTGATTGGATGGGGCTATGGCAAAAGGGGGACGGGGAGAAACCGCGCAGGAAAAGGCACTCGCCTCACCAAGCCTCGCCTCTGCGGCGCGAGGCGCTCCCCGGCCCCACCTACTAAATTGCCGCTCTCTTCCGCCTCCCTCCGCCGGCACCGCCTCCTCTCAGCGACTGGAGCGCGAGGAAGGGAAGGGGGGGAGAGAGAGGAGAGCGTTCCCAACCCTGCCTGATGGACATTTTGACGGTAAGAGAGATCCTGCTCCACGAGGATTGTTTGCTCTCCCTGCTGTCGCCGCCGCCGCGAGGCTCTTCTCCCTTCAAACTTTTGCAGCCGGTGGGAAGCCGGTAAAGGGGCGCAAGAGGTTCTTTCGCCTCCGTCTCCCCGCGGCAACGAAGCTGGACGGCCGGTGGGAGCGGCAAGGGTGAGGGGAGCCCCCTTTCTCGTGGTGGTGGCGGGGGGAAGTGTCCCTTTAAATGTGAGGGCCAGAACTCCCTTGGAGTTCAATTCTGCTTATCACACTCTTGCTCCTGGCTCCGCCCCCAATGTCTCCTGGCTCCACCCCCAAAGCCCCCAGATATTTCTTTAATTGGACTTGGCAACCCTACAACATACCTCTATGAAACTTGGACAAGTACAGATGCCATAAGAAAGGTTTTATCTTCATGCCATTGTTACAGGTTTCCCTCAGGCATCTCTCTTTGACTTCAGTCAGAAACAGAATGCTGAACTAGACAGATTTTTGATCTGTTCACCAGAGCAATTCCTATGCCTTAAATTTCACCTGAGGAATCATGATACTATTGACTTTTCAAGAAGAGTGGCAATCTGTACAGACCATAATAATGGCAAAACTCTTTTTTAAAAAACAGTTATGTAAAGAATTATCTTTTTCAAGGGAAATATTTACTGTAAGACGAACACTCACCCTTTATGAGATTTATTCCTACTACAGCTTTCAATGTTATGTAACGGATGTGATGCATTGTTTCCAGGCCTCCAGAAAACAAGTATGAGGTCTATAGTGAGGCTTAGTATTCCAGCATTGGACAACATTGAAGGTGGTGGCCTTCAGCCTTTCTAGATTCAAGATTCCAGGTCTCCCCCTGGCCATCAGCAGGGGATAGGGGATAGTGTTGCCAGATCCAAACTGGAAAAATCCTGGAGATTTGGGGAACCTGAGGAGGACAAGAACCATAGAGTCCATCCATTTTCTCTCTGCACTCTGGAGATAAACTAATTCCAGGGGATTCCCAGGACTCACTTGGAGGCTACTATCCCCAGCACCAATGCTCTTTATACTTGCACACTATCAGCGGGTTCTTCCACAAATAGCAAAAACCAGTAGCTGTATACGCATGTGCCTCGGCAGCTAGAGCTCCATCTATGTCCCAGTCCACGAATTGAAAATCATTGGTTTGAAGTTGGTTAACAACAAAACAGGAAACAGTATCCTGTATAATCTACTTCTAGTTTACTGGCAATGCTTTGTGAGGGAGGGGAGTTGTTTAGACAGTTGCTTACTAGCCCGCTCCTACATATCTGGTAGCACTGCAACTTTAAATTCAAGAACACTTTTAAGTCTGTAGGCCATTTTTAAAAGGTAGCTTATTTGCTGTAATCCTTGCTGTTTTATCTGGTTGCTAGCTTTTGTGAAGACCCAGTACAAATTTTACTTCCCCACCCCCCACTTTCTGGTGAGCTGAGAGACTCTTGAGTAGGATAACTGTTTTTAATCTCTATTCTTTCCATGAATGGCCATGTGCTAAGAGCTGAATTATGTCACAATGAAGACTTAACAGTTCCTCCAAAGCCTTACTTTTAGGACTGATGTCTCAGCATGATAATAAACTATGGCTGACTTGCTGATGCTGTAATATCAAGACCAGAATTATCATCCTCTGGAGGCAATACTCTACCTGCATTCATCCATCTCTCCTTTGTTGTGAAAAAAAAAGCCTAAACCGTGTAATGAATGAAAAAGTGATTGAGAGACTAATTTTCCAAAGCCAGCATCAATAGATAATGTGCAGGCCCTGCATTCAAGAGCTCAAAGGAATATATAAGTGCCCTTTTCACATCCTTAAAGGGAAGTTTTCTTTGTTGAAAGGCAAGTTGTGACAGACAGCAAGCAGAGCAGCTTATGGGCAGTGCTGCTTGGAAAAGAGTGAAAGGATGACCTGATTGACAACTCATGGAACTCACTCTTATGGGAGAACTGCAGCTAACTGTAAAGAAGAGTATGACAGTTAGGCAGTGGGGGTTAGTTGAAGAGTTGGAGAGTGGATGAAAAAGAGACTCTCTTGTGTGAAAAGAAACTATACAGCACAGTCTGTTTCATAGCCAGTGTGGTGTGGCTTTGGAAAAAGAACAGACTCTGAAGGAGACTGTTGCAATCATTTAAACATTCTTTCTATGTGTAAAAGATGTATAACTTGAGAGCAGAATTAGTCCTCCAGTTTTAAGCTTAATGTCCAGTGTGAGAAGACTGTCCATCGGGAAGATAAGGATTTGGTAACTGGCTTGAAGTGGCATTGAAAGGCCCTAAACATACCAAGAGTCAAGGTTATTGATCTTAAAGAAAAAATAATAACAAATCTTGCCAAAGAAAAGGGTCTGGCTGAAAAACCCTAAACAAAGGGTAAAGCTGAGAACATACTCAAGACTGGGTGATTAACCAGTGTGAAGTCCAAAAGGCAGCCTAAAATGAGCAATCTCTAAGGAAAAGCATTGTAACATCTGTTATACCTTCAGTGAAAGCCAAACAGCCCTAAGTCTAAAAACATCTTTTTGTTCAGCAGCACAAGATACAGTTCTGTGATTATATGTAACTTTCTGCCTACCAATTCCAAATCCCAAACACTGTGTAATTATCTATTTCCCTCCCTGTCCTGTTAGCCCTGCATCCCCTCTCCAACTACTCAGAACAATCATGGACTTAATTCATCTGGCTGTTATACCAGACCAGCTATGGACATGGTTGCTTATGGACTACACAGCAGTGTACCAGACCAGGCCTCAACTTGTTTCCTGTCTGTGCCTGCTGTTGTGTGGATTGCCTATGCCTACAACATTGAGAGAACATTGGACTGTGCTTAATTGGTAAGCTGCTCAGCTTTGCAGAAAAGCAACTACATCCTTGTCATCAAGAAGATAACACCAGAAGCAGCCCTGAGAGAAGCCATGTTCCTAAGATATTCCAAGAGGACAACACTCTCCCTACAAACCGCCATGCAGAGTCTTGACAACATTCTGAAAACACAGATGCAACAGCATAGCTATCAACAATGGACTGCTCTAACATCATCTTCTCTGAACAAAAGAATCTTTCTGTCACCCATCAAGACTGACTTCCAGTTCAATAGAACGTGGTTGAAGAAGATCGCCAGTCATTAGCTACATCCTGAAACCCATCTACTCTCTTTTCCTATTGTCCCCATCTGAGGTGTTACAATAATGAATATTTGGCCCTAAATTGACCACTCCAATTCCTTTGTGTATGGTCACTACTTCAAGGGCCATCATTGCCCATTAAATTATTTTGTTCCATCTTCTGGAGCCATCACTGGGTAAGCGTAACTCATCACAAGACCCTGCCTCAGGATATGAAATTGGCTATAAAAGGTTAGCCACAGTGTGTGTGTGTGTGTGTGTAAATTTTGGGCACTGTGTGACACAGAGTGTTGGACTGGATGGGCCATTGGCCTGATCCAACATGGCTTCTCTTATGTTCTTAATTTTTTGAATGATCATTTGCTAAATGGGACCCAGCAACCTGTTGTAACCATCCGTAGAATTTGTGTGAGGCGATGCCCATTAGATAGATAGATGATAGATAGATAGATAGATAGATAGATAGATAGATAGATAGATAGATAGATAGATAGATAGATAGATAGATAAATTTATTGTCATTGTTCTCAAAAAAGAAAATGAGAGCAACGAAATGAGGTGCTTTTCCACAAACATACCAACACATCAACACCCCAAAAAAAGAACATATACATAGACCATTTAAATGCATCTAAAAACAAATAACCATTCATAACCCTGCATTTAGCCTAACCACGGCACTTGGATAGAAGCTACCCTTGAATCTATTTGTCTTAGCCTTCATCACTCTATATCGCCTACCTGACGGTAAGATCTCAAATAGCAAGTGGCCCGGATATGAAGGGTCCCTTAAGATCATTTGTATCTTCCTTTTACATCCCATATTATACAGATCCACCAATGAGGGGAGAGAACATCCACATAACATAGCAGAACTGGGTCCCATTTAGCGAATGATTGTTCCAAAAAATTGGAGAAGGTGGACGCAGCAATTTGCGTTGTGAGTGATGATTGAGAAAGGCATGGCCGAAATCGGTCTCTATTTTCTTCTCCAAAACTTCTTACAGGAAATTGAAGATTGCATCTTAAAGCATGTTTTGGAATACAGTGGACTTTTGTGGACTGGGACTTTAAGAATGTTTGTATGGTTTATGTATATGGAAAGAGCAATTTATGAGCAATTAAATATACGGTGTTTGTTTGTGCTACCCAAACTCTGTTGTTTTTGACCCATCTATATCAGGTATCCTCTGTTCCCACCTGGAGATTGGCAACTTTAGATCAAGCCATATTAGTCTCCGTAGCAACAGAAATCCAAAAAAGTGAGCAGTGACTCATGAAAACTTTACCCTGCCACATTTTTTTTTTTTAGTCTTTAAAGTGTTACTGGAATCTTGCTGTTTTCTATAGACAACAAATTATATTGGTTGCATTCTAAACAATATAGCCCCAGGAAGGCAATGCTACGGATGGGGGATTGTGCAAATAGTATCCTAGCATCAGTGCTGCAAGGTCTGTGGGTCTGTGCTGAGTCTGTGCTGACTTCTTGTGGATTTCTGTGCACAAGTCAAGGCTCTGGAACTGATTTATAAAGCCCTCTATGGTTTCAGATCTATGCATCTGAAAGACTGTATTCCATTTCTTTCTCCTGGCCAAGAACTTTCCTTAAATTAAATTATCTGTGCACCAGTCCTGAATGACTGGGGGGTTTTTTGGGCTGACTTACAAAAGTGGAACTTCCCCCTGGAACCTCTTGTGTTTAAATGTGCACTTAGTACCTGGATGTTGTCTCATACGAAGACATTTAAATTTACATGGACTAATTCACCTTGTAGTTATATACAAGAAATGCACTAATCTGTTTAGGAAAGCAGATGCTACCATTTACAAAATGATGGCCATGTACTATTTTATTGCTTGATTCTTAGTGCATCTAGAAGGATTAAGAGTTCAACAAAAAAATTAATAGAAGCTGTATTTCTCTGCTTCACAGGAGGTTAATAGATAGTACATCCTCTTCATTGGTGATGATAATAACAGAGCACAATGAAACAGAGAGACTGTAGCACAGGGCTTCCTTACTCCCCCTCCATATTCTTGTAAGTGTGTTGAAGTTCACCTCGCAAACTTGCTGTTCATTAATATCCAGACGGGATAAAAAAGGTTTACTTACAAGACTCTTGATAAAGACCCCCTAAAATCTATTGAAAGTCATGCTGCTTAAAGGGCCACAACTCCTGACTGCTCCAAGCACTGGAGCAAGCAGAGTGAGCCAAAAGTACAATGTAGCTTTCAGAATGCAATCGATGTGTCATAATCTTGTTCTGAATAGGATTTGTGTGTACATCACTCTAGTTTGTATTGGAGCCAAGAACAGAATGTCAAAGAGATTTAGAGAAGAAGTGAGGGGAGAGAGAGTTGAGTGAGCATCAAAAGAATACTTTTAAGTGATTTTTTTCCCTTGAGCATCAGGGATATCAAAGAGGAGAGGGGGGAAATGTGGACTGAGCATGAATAAAACACTTTTAGGTGCTTTATTTCTAGTGCATCAGAGTAACTAAGAGAAAAAGAAAGGATTATGGAGTATAGATTGAGGATCCATTCGCAAAGCTATTTCCTTGTAAGGTTCCTTTTTGTTTTATCCTTTTTCTTCCTAAAATATCGGGGGTGGGGGAATATACAGATGATAAAAATAAAAGCATCTCCTTTATTGTATTTCCCATTATCAAGAAAATTAATTTTATTTTATCTTACATCAATCTAGCAATAAGGATCTGTTATGTATATATTTTGCTTTCCAATGTACATCATCATTAAAATGCCTTTGATATAGTTGGATGGGAGATTGCAAATTCATAATCTCTACCTTGTATTGCTATTAGTTTCTAGTCTACAGCATCAATGAGGATTAAGTTACCAAAAGTTTACTGCCTCTGTTTATATGGGTTCCTTCCAAGTTCAGACAGGAAAGATGATTTTGTGCATCTGTAAAAGATTCAGATCTCAGATTTATGTTCTGGATTAGGATCAGGAGTAGGGATGTCAATAATTTCTACTCTGAAATGGGGTGGAGGGAGAAGGAAGACAAGCTAAAAGGTAGATTCTGTTATGTGATTGCAACTATAATCAAACCATGAAGGACTCAAGTTACTGCCTTGTGCTGAGAGAAAGATAGTACCTGAATGAAACTTCACAGATTCTGTAGAAATGATATGCCAATAGGCTCCATCTGTTCGGTGCAGTATCATGCAGAAAGCAAGGTGACCAAGTATGCTGACAATGCGTACAGCTGATATGTGTATTTGGTCTGCACCTATAGCACTATGAATGCATTTAGGATGGTGTCTATGGTGGTGGTGTGTGTTGCTGTAGCCTTCTTTTCTAAAATTCAGTCTACCCAAGCTGAACATATGACAAGAGAGTACAGTGTTTTATTTTAGCCTGTGTAGACATCTGCCCTTGCCCTTTCTCTTCAGGAAAAAAATCAGCTTCACCTTTGGGGGAAGATTAGATTCCACATTTAGGTTAAGATTGAATCCCTGATTTGTTTGTTCATTTCTCTCTGTTCTGAGGGAAAAGACTTAACAATTACAGAAGCATGAAGCTTCACATTTTTGCTCAGAATTCTTGTTCAGGCTAAAATCCCAAGTGATGGCCAGCCCAACAGTAGGTGAACCTAGGCAATTGCCTGGGGTGCTAGAGTATCATTGCAAAAATGCACTGTGCTGTGCTGCTGCTGCTCTTCTTCTCCTCCAGTGTCCTCAGCTCCCTTGCTCTTCTTTCTGGGAGGCCACTTCTAGAGTTGCCAACCTCCAGGTGGGGCCTGGATTTCTCTCAGAATTACAACTGATCTTCCATCTACAGGATTCAGTTCCCCTGGCAAAAATGGCAGCTTTGTAGGATAGACTGTGAGGTATACATACTTGCAAAGTTCTCTCCCTTCCCCAGGCTCCACCCTCAAATCTCCAGAAATTTTTCAGCCCACAGTTGGCAATCTTATCACTGCTTCTTGCAGCAACATACCCAATGGGGCCAGCAGAAGGACAGAAGAAGAGGACAGAAGGAGAGATGGACACTCTGCCTTACTGCACCCACCCACTAACAGAGACTGCTCTGCAAGCAACAACCCAGACGGCTCCAGTTCCATCCTTTGCCAGTCTCCCAGCCAGGTGATTGTGAGGTAATCTGACAATTCCTTCTCAGACACCTGACAATTCCTTCTTAGCATCTTTCCTGCCTTGGAGAAACATGCAGAAGTTAGTGGGGGGGGGGGGGTGGAAATGACTGCCATTTGGGTCAACCAATTCTCTGCACTGTATCGCTGCTTTCTGCCTAGTGTTCCTCTCTCCTCCACCTCCAGGAGCAATGCTGCATTGGCTGGGTTATGCTGCCAATCCCTGGTCATAAATATAGGGGGACCCTCCCTAACTCCAGACGAGGTTCCTCTTGCCTTTTGGCATCCCTCAAACTATGTAGCCCAAGGTTGCCTATACGGTTAGGCTGGCCCTGATAATTTTCACACTATTGAATGGGGGAGCACCAAGGTAATAGTTCATCTAGAGCACTAAAAAATCATGGGTCACCCCGCTCCCAAACAAACTAAATATTGATCTACCCCCATCCCCTATTATTCACTTATGGATTCTGAACTTCCTTTTCAACAGTCTCTATTCCTCATTTCAATTTCCCTCTATCACTGATTGCAATTGTTGAATTAATTTTTCTCCTGTCAGCGAACAGCAGGAGATTGCTGGCAACCCTATTCATAAGGCTAAAGAGCTGTTACACCTCCTGCCCCAATGCAGCCTCATGGCATTATATAGAACTAGGAGTAAGGCCCATTGTCAAGAAAAATACAATGGGCTCTAGAAGGAGGCTCTGGGTGAGTGCCTGCCACCCCTGCTGTCTTCCCACCTACCCAAAAGAAGGCACTGACCCTCCCCCCACTTCAAGGGGAGCTAATGTCTGCCATCTAGAGACCAGCTGTAAATCTAAGTGATCTCCAGTGCCTCCCCAGAAGGAAATTGCATTGTACCTGTCTGAGATCCTATCCCTTCTCAAACCCCTCTCTCTCCAGGCCCCACCCCTAACCTGGAGTTGGCAACCCTATCTCCTTTCCTATATCTGTCCTCTGTCTTCAACTTTCCATTGCCTTCCCACTCCCTGAAGCTTCTACATAGAAAAATGACAGTCTTTCATCGGGGGGGGGGGGGACAAAGCAGTTTGCATCATTCTCCTCTCCTCCCATGCGATCTGAACAACAACCCAGGGAAGGCAGGTTAGGCTGGAAGTCTATGCCTGGTCCAAAACCATTCAGTCAGCTTCCACAGCAAGAAACTGGGTCTGGCAGATCCCACTCTGAAGCCCTAACTCATATCTCCTCTTCAAATTCCACCATAAAATCTTCAGGAATTTCCCACCAATTTGGAAAGGTACCACTGAAGGCCTCTGGGTGAGTGCCCCCTCCTAGCCTTGCTGTCTTCCCACCCACCCAAGTGAAGGCATTCACTCCGCCCGCCCCCATCTCAAGGGGAGCTGATCTCTGCCATCTATTTAGATAGCAGTTGTAATTCTGAGAGATCTCCAGTTCTCATCTGGAGATCGGCAACAGTGGTTCCCCAGGAGGAAAGGCCTTTCTCTCAGAGGCCTGTAGTAATCCCTTAGGAATTTCCTACCAGCCTAGAAAGGTACCACTAAAGACCTCTGGGCAAGTGCCTCCCCCCCCCCCCCGCCTGGCTGTCTTCCCACCCAAGTGAAGGCATTCACTCCCCTCCCCCACCTCAAGAGGAACTGATATCTGCCATCTGGAGAGCAGTTGTAACTCTGAGTGATCTCTAGACTCCAGCCCTCACCTGGAGATTGGCAACAGTGGTTCCCCAGGAGGAAAGGCCTTTCCCTAAGAGGTGGTCCCTTAGGAATTTCCCACCAGCCTGGAAACGTACCACTAAAGGCCTCTGGGCGAGTGTCCCTCCCCAGCCTGGCTGTCTTCCCACCCACCCAAGTGAAGGCATTCACTCCACCTCACCTCAAGGGGAGCTGATCTCTGTCATCTATTTGGATAGCAGTTGTAATTCTGAGTGATCTCCAGCCCTCACCTGGAGATTGGCAACATTGGTTCCTCAGGAGGAAAGGCCTTTGCCTCAGAGGCCTGTAGTGATCCCTTAGGAATTTCCCACCAGCCTGGAAAGGTACCACTAAAGGCCTCTGGGTGAGTGTCCCCCTCCAGCCTAGCTGTCTTCCCACCCACCCAAATGAAGACATTCACTCCCCTCCACCATCTCAAGGGAAGCTGATCTCTGCTATCTAGAATTTCCTGACATAGAGTTGGCAACCTTGCAGCCTCTAAGAGAAAGGACAGTCTTTCTTCACAGTGTGTGTGTGTGGAGGGGAGAACCAAAGCAGCTGCATTATTCTCCTCATTTCTCCCCCCCCCCTTTGGTCTGAACAACCCTGTGAAGGCTTCCCTATCTCCTTCTCAGGCAACCATCTTGGGGAAAGGCTGAGGGGGAGTGAAAGACAGTAAAGGTGGGACAGCCATGCCCTCTGAGGCGGTGCCAGTCTCCCTAGCTATTGCAGTGGCCTTCTGAGGCTTTGTGTGCTGGGAGGCCGTCTGTGTGGGCTGTTGATAGGACCTTTTGTGAGGCCATAGGAAGCTCTTCAGCCCTTTCTGAAGCTGGTTGTCAGTGAAGAGCTAAGAGATGTGGCTGTCTCTGAGGTAAGACTGTTCTGGCAGTTTGTTCAACATTCCTGGGCCTGAGTAGGCGGGGCAGGGAAGACACCTAATGGGATGCCAGAGACACTAACTGACATGTGATTGGCCAATCATTTGTTCTCAAAATATCAGCAAATGGCCTTCCTCGGTTAGGCCATGGCAATAAGAGAATTATTACTATAGATGTGGCTCTTTTGGCAGGAAGATATTTGGATCTATAACACCTGCCTGAGCCTTTGAGCAGTAGTGTGTTTTAGCACTGAATAAAAGGAGAGCTGTATTAGCCCAGGAGGGCCTGGTGTGACTTGGTCCATGGGGTCACAAAGAGTTGGACTTGACTGTGTGACTGAACAACAAAATCAGCCCAAAGATCTATTAGAGGTACCACTCACCACCTTCTTTTTGTGACTTGGGGGAAATCCCCTTTCCCCTGGAAACAGGATTGCCAGCTCTGGGTTGAAAAACACCTGGAGATTTAGGAGGGTGAAGCCTGGGAAGCATAGGGAATGAGGAAGGGAGGGTGCTCAGCAGCCTTATTATCCAAAGGACTTGATCTGTGTCATCTGGAGATCACTTGTAATACTGTGAGATCTCCAAGTCCCACCTGGAGGTTGGCAACCCAGTCTAGAAATCAGAGAAGCCATGTTTGACTCGCTGAGCATATAAGAACATAAGAGAAGCCATGTTAGATCAAGCCAATGGCCCATCCAGTCCAATACTCTGTGTCACACAGTGGCAAAAATTTATATATATATATATATATACACACACACACACACACACTGTGGCTAATAGTCACTGATGGACCTCTGCGCCATATTTTTATCTAAACCCCTCTTGAATTCCACATGTTAATTACCCTTTGGGTGAAGAAGAACTTCCTTTTATCCATTTTAACCTGTCTGCTCAGCAATTTCATTGAATGCCCACAAGTTCTTGTATTGTGAGAAAGGGAGAAAAGTACTTCTTTCTCTACTTTCTCCATCCCATGCATTATCTTCTAAACCTCTATCATGTCACCCCGCAGTCGACGTTCCTCCAAGCTAAAGAGTCCCAAGCGTTTCAACCTTTCTTCATAGGGAAAGTGTTCCAGCCCTTTAATAATTTTAGTTGCCCTTTTCTGGACTTTCGCCAATGCTATAATATCCTTTTTGAGGTGCGGCGACCAGAACTGCACACAGTACTCCAAATGAGACCGCACCATCGATTTATACAGGGGCATTATGATACTGGCTGATTTGTTTTCAATTCCCTTCCTAATAATTCCCAGCATAGTGTTGGCCTTTTTTATTGCAAACACACACTGTCTTGACATTTTCAGTGAATTATCTACCACGACCCCAAGATCTCTCTCTTGGTCAGTCTGTGCCAGTTCACACCCCATCAACTTGTATTTGTAGCTGGGATTCTTGGCCCCAATGTGCATTACTTTGCACTTGGTCACATTGAACCACATCTGCCACGTTGACGCCCATTCACCCAGCCTCAACAGATCCCTTTGGAGTGCCTCACAATCCTCTCTGGTTCTCACCACCCTGAACAATTTAGTGTCATCCGCAAACTTGGCCACCTCACTGCTCACTCCCAACTCTAAATCATTTATAAACAAGTTAAAGAGCATGGGACTAAGTACCGAGCCCTGCGGCACCCCACTGCTTACCGTCCTCCACTGTGAAGACTGCCCATTTATACTCACTCTCTGCTTCCTATTACTCAGCCAGTTTTTGATCCACAAGAGGACCTGTCCTTTTCCTCCATGACTCCCAAGCTTTCTAAGGAGCCTTTGATGAGGAACTTTATCAAAAGCTTTCTGGAAGTCAAGGTAAACAACATCTATCAGGTCTCCTTTGTCCACATGTTTGTTCACCCCCTCAAAGAAATGTAATACGTTAGTGAGGCAAGATCTTCCCTTACAGAACCCATGCTGAGTCTTCCTCAATAACCCTTGTCCATCAATGTGCCTACTCATTCTGTCCTTGATAATGCTTTCTACCAACTTTCCCGGTATTGAAGTCAGACTGACTGGCCTGTAATTTCCCGGATCTCCTATGGAACCCTTTTTAAAGATGGGGGTGACATTTGCTACCTTCCAGTCCTCAGGAACGGAGGCAGATTTCAATGAAAGATTACAGATTTTTGTTAGAAGATCCACAAGTTCAACTTTGAGTTCTTTCAGAACTCTCGGATGTATGCCATCCAGACCCGGTGACTTATTAGTTTTTAATTTGTCTATCAGTTGTAGGACTTCCTCTTTTGTCACCTCAATCTGACTCAGGTCTTTCAACACCCCTTCCAAAATTAGTTGTTCTGGGGCAGGCAAAAAGTTCTCATCTTCCACAGTGAAGACGGAGGCAAAAAATTCATTTAGCTTCTCAGCCATTTCCCTATCCTCCTTCAGTAATCCTTTTACCCCATGGTCATCCAAGGGCCCCACTGCCTCCTTGGCTGGTTTCCTACTTCTAATATATTTGAAGAAATTTTTATTGTTGGTCTTTATGTTTTTTGCAATATACTCCTCATAGTCCCTTTTTGCTTGCCTGATCAGAGTCTTGCATTTGATTTGCCACAGCCTGTGTTCCCTTTTACTAATCTCACTTGGACTGGTTTTCCACCGCTTAAAGGGGTCCTTCTTTCCTTTTACAGCTTCCATTACTTTGTTTGTTAACCATGCAGGCCTTTTCTTATGCCTGTTTGTGCCTTTCCTAACTTGTGGTATGTATTTTATCTGAGCTTCTAGGATTATAGTTTTAAATAGCCTCCAAGCTTCCCCAAGGGTTTTGACCGTATTTACCTTTCCTTTCAGTTTCCTCCTCACATGCCTCCTCATCTCAGTGAATTTACCTCTTTTAAAGTTAAGCGTGGTTGTGGCGGTCTTTTTGGGCAACTCCCTATTTATACAAATGGTGAAATCAATAACATTATGGTCACTGCTCCCAAGCTGCACAATCACTTTTACATCTCTCACCAAGTCTTGGGCATTACTTAGGACCAAATCCAGGATCGCCCCACTCTTGGTAGGTTCTGAGACCATCTGCTACATAGCACAGTCATTGAGAGCATCGAGAAACTCAATCTCTTTCTCTCAACCAGAACACATATTGACCCAATCAATCTGCGGGTAGTTAAAATCACCTATTATGACACAGTTTTTACGTTTAGCCGCTGTCTTTAAGTCTTCCATCATATTATAATCATGTCTCTCTTTTGATTTGGTGGGCGATAACAAACTCCCATAGTTAAATTTCCTTTTGGGCCCTCTATTTCAACCCAAAGCATTTCTAAAAGGGAATCTAATTCTCTGACCTCAGTCTTACTGGACCGTATATCCTCTCTGACATACAGAGCCACCCCACCTCCAACCCTTCCCTCCCTATCCTTCCAATATAACTTATATCCAGGAATCATCGTGTCCCACTGATTCTCCTCATTCCACCAAGTTTCCGAAATTCCCACAATGTCTATATTTTCTCCCAACACTAAACATTCCAATTCACCAAGTTTACTTTGAACACTTCTAGCATTTGCATACAAACATCTATAATTTCCCAGGCAAGCTAGGCCCGCCACCTTCCTCCTGCCGCCTCGAGACTCTGGCAGACAGTCCATACTGTTTGTCGCCATCACAGTGGACAACTCTGATCCGTTACCCAGTAGAAAAATAGCAGCCAACCCTTCATCTCTTTGAGACGAGTCCTCCCGAACTAGAGACATTTCATCTCCTGTCGGCTTTTCCCCAAGATTTAGTTTAAAAACTGCTCTTCCACCTTTTTGATTTTAAGCGCCAGCAGCCTGGTTCCATCTGGGGACAAGTGGAGACCATCGCCTTTGTACAGCTCCCACTTGTTCCAGAAAGCATCCCAGTGCCTAACAAACTTAAACCCTTCCTCCTTACACCATCGTCTCATCCACACTTTGAGACTTCTAATTTGTGCCTGTCTCTCCTGCCCTGCACGTGGAACAGGTAGCACTTCAGAGAAGGCTACCTTGGAGGTCCTGGCCTTAAGTCTCCCGCCTAGCAGCCTAAATTTTTCCTCCAGGACCTCACGACTACATTTCCCCACATCGTTGGTGCCAACATGCACCATGACCACAGGCTCCTTCCCAGCACTGTCTATCAGCCTATCTACAACACGCGTAATGTCCACTACCTTCGTACCAGGCAGGCAAGTCACCATACGGTCAGTACGCGGTTTCGCCACCCAGCTGTCTACTTGCCTAAGGATCGAATCACCAACTACCAACCCCCCCTCCCCCTGCCCAGGGATGGTTCCTTGGTGCGAAAGGATTCCCGCTCACCAACCGAAGAAGAGGTCCCTTCTGAGGGCGCATTCCCCTTATCCTCAGCACGGTGCCCTGTTCCCTCTCGACCCTCACACTCTCTGGCAGTAATGGGGCTGCCACGTTCAGAGTGGGGCTCATCTAATACGCCCCCGAGAGTCTTCCCCAAGTGCCTAACTGACCATCTCTGCTTCTCCAGGGCAGTCACCTCAGCCTCACGGGTACGAACTCGTTCCCTGAGTACCAAGAGCTCCTTGCATCAAGCACACACCCAAGACTTCTGTCCTTTGGGCAGATATTCGTACATGTGAAACTCAGTGCAAAACACTGGAAAGCCCCCAACCCCCTGCTGGCATTCCATCTTCATTATATATATATATAAAATATATATATATATAAAATATACAGTCCTCTTTAAATGCTGTTTAAGTGGCTCCCCTTCTGGTGGGTCAACTTCCCTTATTGGGAGAACAAGGAAATCAGGGATCTGGGTTCCTGGTCCTTAGGGAGCCCCTAGGCGAAGAACCACAGGCCAAGAGCTTTTTAGCTCATGCCCTTCGGCTCGCGCCAAAGGCTCGTGCCTTTGGCAAGGCGCAGCTTAAAATGCAAAAAGGGTGGAGCAGAGGCACTCCTAAGCAATCAGCAGCAATCACTCTCAATCACTTTCACCTTTAGCCCATTCAACCAAACAAAGAGCAAACAAAGAGCAGTTCCCCAGCTATCACAACTCAGAATTTTAAGCAGCCCCACAAACCTCAGAATGAAGTCTTTCAAAACTCAGAAATTCTCAGCAACTTCTCCAGCTGTCTCAGCTATCAGAGCTGCTCTGCTCTGCTCCTCTCAGACCTCTGTGAGATGATATGATATACAACCATGCTGTGAGTTTTAATAATGTCAGGCAGGGCACCCTGTGGCTACGTTTTCCAAAGAACACCAAAGTGTTGTGTCTGTGATACATCAGAAAGAGGCTCCAAGGCACAAGTGAAATCAGTGCTGGCGCTACCAAGTTGAAAGTGAATTTTCCCTTTTCTATAGTTCATAAACACTTTTCCTAACCACAATTTTCCACAACAATATGGCGCTCCCAAGACCCAATTCATGAGACCCAGTACCCTTTCATAAACAACAGATAAGCTTTATTTCACTCCAGTTTTTCTCCCAGGACAGCACGCTATTTATAGGAAAGCAGAAACAGTTAGATAGCAAATTCATATTATTCTCATCAGTTAAAGCCCTGAAACATTCTTATACAGCTAAATACAGATCTTCTTCGTGGTCTCTGTGCATTCACAACCATGGGATGAAGCACCAGCGCCATTCCCCGATCAGTAGTACCAAGTCTGGGATTTTTTTTAGGCCAGCCCCCGCAAGCAAGCACAGCAGCCCAAATGCACATGCTCCGGGGCGGGCATGATGATCCCGCCAGTTCCTTCTTGATCCCCACGTCAGAAACATTCTCGTCTTCTCTGGTTGGTACTTACCTCTCCTCACCTTTCTGGGTGTTTCTTTAGTCTTCATTTCTCATTACCTTAAAAAAAAGTAGAGACTGTTAGTAGTTTTCCCACCCTTTGGGGTTGTCCCCCCCACCTCGTCCTCTCTGTGTGTTGTCTACGGATAAACGCTGGAGCTTTTTCAAGCGCTGCCTTCGCTGTGGGAGCAAAATCCCTCCCCTGGACAGAAATTCGCCGTGGTTACTGTGCCTCAGGGAAGGACACAGGGTGGACTCCTACCATCTTTGTTCGAAGTTTTCGAAGGAGACCAGGAAAAATAGAGCAGCCAGATTCTCGGCGGTCTTGCTGAAATCGGCTCTATCTCCTCAAATGGCAGCTTCGACATCGGCAGTGGCTGTGGCACCAACAACTTCCATGACATCGACTCTGACATTGCTATTGACAGTGAGTCACAGCAGTTTCACACCTACTGCCCCCCCCCCAAGCTCACGAGCTTCGTGTCAGCTTCGGAATCCTCTATCCCGGCCAAAAAAGCTAGAGGGGAAGGTGAACTCTTGCAGGAACTGAAGACAGGTAAGAAGAAGTGCAGGCACTAAGAAAGATGCACCCCTTCTCCACCGCCAAAGAAGTGTCCAGACCTGACGGTAGTCCCGACGCTTCCACCCAGACAGCTTCTAGCCTCACCAGTTTGACCAAAAAGCCCCTTGGGCCTGGCAGACTCACAACCAATCTCCCTCTCCAAATCCAATCCAGAGATTGATTTAACACAGAGATCAGTATCCTTGAGGGCGGCTTCTTGTGGGGACAGTGATTCAGCCTCGCCACCAGAACTCAATAACGAGCAACAGCGAGACCAGCCGAAACCGATCCCTTGTCCTGCAACAGCAAAGGATAGGGGTCTGGAGCCTCCCAACCCATTCTGCTGTCTGCCTCCACCACCTAGTTGGGACCCAAGACCGTGGTACTACCCATTTGGGGGTTTTCCTTACCAGGCACCTTACCCATGGTACCCCCCTCACAACCCAGACTGGGATCAAGGATCAGAGGCCTCACATCGCTCCCAATCTTCACGTCCTCAAGACCAGCAGGAACTTTTGATCTCAACGTTGATGCCGATTGCCAGCCACAAGGTTTGAGCTCAACCACACACCGGAACACATTCCAAATGCTCCCCACTTGCCTGAAAGGGCCGCTTGCCTGAAAGCAATTCTTCCTCCCAGTCTGCCTCCAAGTCAGAACCATTCTGACCAACCAATAGTGCAACCACAGCCTGTCATCAACAATGTCTTTGACATTATGCAGAAAGATACCTCTTTGGCAATTGCTCTACCCATAACCAAGGTGATTCTCCAAGCCATCAAAGAACCTTGGGTGAAACCTGCCTCCAACCCTGTTTCCTCTAGAAGGATGGACCACATGTACCGGATCCAAGAACAGGGTGCGGAGTTCCTATTTAGTCACCCACGTCTGAACTCTGTGGTCATCCCCTCCTCATCTAAAGCTAAGAAAACACATTCCACACCTCCTGACAAGGAGGGTAAGAAAAGCGACAATTTTGGTAGGCATTTCTACTCATTGGGAGCACTAGACATAAAGATTTCCAATTACGTCACCTGCATGCTAGATACCAATACTCCCTTTGGAAGCAACTTTCGCCTCTCTTAGCCTCACTCCCTGAGGAGAAACGAGCCTTGGCGAAGAAGACTCATAGGGAAGGCCTTCTCCTGGCAAAGCAACAGCTGGCAGCTTCAAAGTACATGGTGGACACGGCAGTAAAAACTTCAACGTCTGCTATCACCATGAGATGGCACTCCTGACTTAGGACCACAGCCCTGCATGCAGACACCAGGTCTTGGGTTGAGGATCTGCCTTTTGAAGGAGAGGGGCTCTTCAGTTCCACTACAGACTCCATCCTACAAGAAATGGACAAAAGCATTAAGACCTCTTGGAACTTGGGTGTCCCCTCTTCCTCCCGCACCAACAGGCCTTGACCCTGGTCTAAGCAGTGGCCTAAAAAATCTTATCAACCCAAGTCACCTGACAGGGCGTGGAAGCCTCGCACACCACAGCATGAGAGTAAAGGGCTCTTACTCTTCAGGGGGCAAAACTAAGTTCTCCCCCTCTGCAACTCATGTACCTAAGACCAAGGGAGCACGCAACCCTAAACAGGTTCTTTGACTCTGGCCTTCAGGCCATCCTCCCCTTCCCCCCCTCCTCAGGCCCTACAAGTCTCCACAACTTCTTACCAGCATGGAGGTGTATCACCACCGACAGATGGGTCTTGTCGATAATAGAGGAGGGCTACGTGATAGAATTCGATCAGGTCCCTTTACACTCCAAGTTGGTGATCACCCATCCGATTCAGGTGGTTCAGAACCTGCAGGAGGTTCAGAACCTGTTGGAAAAGCAAGCAATCAAACCATTACCTCCACATCTCCGGGGCCAGGGGTTCTACTCCACATATTTCATAGTCCCCAAGAGGGACGGTGGGCTCTGCCCAGTCATGGACTTGAGGGACCTCAACACCTTTATAACTTACCAACTTTGTAGGATGTTAACCCTACAAAGCACTCTTTCGCTGATCAAAAGAGGGGACTGGATGGCCACTTGGGACTTGAAGGATGCTTATTTACACATAAGCATTCTTCCCCACCGCAGGAAATTCCTCAGATTTGCAATTGGACAGTCCCATTTCCAGTACAAAACCCTTCCACTTGGACTTTCTACAGCCACCAGGGTTTTCACAAAAACAATGGTGGTCATAGTGGCTTATCTGTATCTGCAGGGGATAATCCTCTTCCTGAACATCGACGATTGGCTCATGGTTGCCAGCTCAAGAGATCATCTTTTGGAACATCTCAGCATCATTCTGTGCTTCCTGAGCAAAGTGGACCTGCAAGTTAACAACAAAAAATCACACTTGACTCTATCCAGGAAGGTCCAGTTCATTGGGGCAATCCTGGACACCACTCGTCAACTGGCCCTGCTCCCAGACAGCAGAGCAAGGGACATCATCTCCCTGGTTTGCCTCTTACAGACTCGGAAACAAGGGACAATGGTGCAGATTCAACGCTTCTTAGGGCTAATGGCAGCCACAATGAGTGTTCTTCTGCTCGCAAAACTGCGAATGCGGATCTTGCCATTGTGGTTCCTCACTCATTTCAAAGTTGGTGAATTCCCCAAAGAAGTCACTCAGCATTCCCCTGCTAGTCCTAGACTCACTAGGCTGGTGGAGATCAAAACTGACCTCTGTCAGGGAGCTCCTTTCCATCCACCATCTCCTTCAGTCACCATCGCAATGAATGCCTCTCTCTGGGGATGGGGCACCCACTTAAGACACTTGAATGTAGGCAGTCTGTGGCCTCCATCCTTTGTTCAACATCACATCAACTTCCTGGAACTCACAGCAATACAGCTGGCCCTACATTCATTCTGGCCCCTATTGGAGAACCACACCGTTGCTGTCCTCATGGACAATACAACAGCCGTGAGCTACATCAACTGCCAAAGGGGAACTATATCAAGGAAGTTGTGTGCCCTGGCAATGAGCCTATGGGAAGACTGTCTACAGGCACAGATTTTTGTGGTGGCCACACATCTTCCAGGATAACTCAATGTCCAAGCGGATTCTCTGAGCAGGGAAAGTTTCTGTAACTTTTTCCCCCTCTGCTCCTTCTGACAAGAGTTGTGCACAAGTTATCAAGGGAAAAACCAGACTGTATCCTGATTTCCCCCTGGTGGCCATGTCAGAATTGGTTTCCGATCCTTCTTGCATTAGCAAAGGATTGTTATCATGTGTTTCCTCCTGTACCAGATCTCTTACTGGCACAGGGGGATTCTCTGTTTCATCACAATATACCTCACCTCAAGTTGACAGCCTGGAGGATCAGTTTCCAGACTACTCAAGCAGAGTCAGACATGTTCTACTGAATAGTAGGAAGCCTTCTACTCATCACTCATATGCTGGCAAATGGGCTAGATTCGCGAGATTTGTGACCAGAAGGGGTGTGTGGGCTGAGGAGGCTGGGCTAGAACTCATTTTTAATTTCTGTTAACCTTAGTGAATGCAAAGCTCAACCACTCATCCATTAGTCTATCTGGCGGCCATTTCAGCTTCCTGTGGCCTTTTAGAGGGCAAGTCAGTGTTTGGACTGATCTGGACTACCAAGGGAGGGGGGGTTGGAGATTGGATTACTCAAAGGTAGGGATACAGGCAATAGACAGCCCTGTATTCTTTTCTTTGGGAGAAAAAAGGTTCCTATTCTCTAACTTACAGATTATCAGTGGCAAATTTACTCAGGAGCAGTGATCCCTCTAAGCTGAGCTAGTGTGAGCTAGTTCACAATTTTTTAGCCTCCAGCTCACACATCTTTGTCTCAGCTCAGGAAAAATGGCCCTAGAGCAAACTAATTTATGCAGTAGGTCACAACTTTAATGCCAGTAGCTCACAATATTAATGCCAGTAGCTCACAAAGTCGAATTTTTGCTCACAAGACTTCATAGCTAAGAGGGAACATTGCTCAGAAGTATGCCCCACACAGACAGCAAGTTTTACTGGGAAGCAGAATCGCAGCCTAAGGTAGTGAATGCGTTGCGGGGGGGGGGGGGGAGTATTGAGTGTAATGTGATCATGCATTTTGTGAAGTGGCCCTTGTTAAGTAAGTGGCATCTTATAGTTTAAAAAAAAAAGAATTCCAGTAAGGGAACATAAGTACATAGAATTGTCAGATCCCCTCTGGCCACTGGTGGGGTATGGTTGCCAGTTCCAATCTGGGAAAGGCCTGGAGATTTGGGAAAGGAGCCTGGAGAGGACAGGGACCTCAGTAGGGTACAATGCCATAGAGTCCACTCTCCAAAGCATCCATTTTCTGTAGGGAATCCAATCTCTTTACTCTGGAGATGAGTTGTAATTCCCAAGGCCGGACTCTGCAGGACTTGAAACCAGGGCCAGCGGGGGCAAGAGGAGGGCAGGTGCACTGAGGAGTGCTTGGCAGCCATGCTGGGGAGGGGGTGTGTGCAAGTAAGTAGCCTGGCACCAAAAAGCCTGGCACTGGCCCTAAGTGAAATGCTGAGAGAAGAGTGTCTTGGGCTATGATCAAGAAAGCAATCCAAGGAATAGTACCCAAAGATTCCACTGAAGAAAGGATCCAGTTTTACAGGGTTGGGATTTCTGTACTATTTCTTTATAATTGTCCCACTAGGGAAAGGTTACAAGCCTTGGTGATTAACTTCCAGGACCAGCAGCATACTGAGGAATTATCACTTAAAATTTTATCCAAAAAAAAAATGTAGGCATCTGATTTCCAGTGTGCTGCCTTGCAAAGAACTAGATAAATAGTAATACTATAATCATGCATGGAAAAAAGCCCAGAAGTAATAACTGGCTGATTTTACATTTAATGGCAAAGTCACTAATAGTTTTCAGTACTTAAAATGAAAATTATGGGGAGGGGGCAATTCTAATAACAGAGGAGAACTTGCCTGCGCTGTGTACTGCAGCTTCTTTCATAAGGTTAACAAACTACATTAACCACTCACTCATCTGTAGCTTGTAATTAATCACTTGTTGAAAATTACATTGTATAATAAATGAGAACAGACATGATTCATTAAAACTTCTAATTAATTCTATTTAATACTATTTCATAGTTCATTGATAAGTGCTGGGAGAAGCATTACATTGTAGGATCTTGATGCTTTGTTGTTGAAGAAATAAATCGGGCAAACATGAGCAAGAGTGAAACACAGTAGCACTTGCAAAGGAAAATGTCAGATGTTTATCTTAGCGATGTCTGGTAGCATCACAGAATTGTCTTAAGGGCCAGTTAGTGCTTTTACTGTCATTTCCTATTTCTAATGGCTTATAAAGCAAATGAGCCCATGCTTACATCTGACATTTAGAGCAGGCAGTTTAAAAAGAAACAAATAAATGCCCTTGGATCTCTCAAAGTAAAATGACTCAAATATAGCACTGCCTATATGATTACCTGTTTACTTATATCTTAATTATCATCTATAACTGAGATATGATCTGACCACATTTCAAGACTCCGTAATATCAATAGGCAGAGCCGGCTCTCTGCATAAGAAATTAGTTGGGACATTATGGCATCCCTTGGAGCAACCAGCTCTATCTTTCTCCTTGTTATTCCTGCTTCTCTTACCTCAATGCCTTTTGCCCCTCCCCCCTTTCTTTTGCTAAAGACAAAACCTTGACCTTTCCAAAGGAATAACCCATGTCCCTCTTCTTCAATATTGTGGTCATGCAACTTCCTTTCTTTACCCTTTTTCCTTGATACTGTGGTAACACAACCTCCTCTCCTTACACATAATATTGTCAAAACATGGAAAAGTAGCCTAAAAGAAATTATTTTAAATGATTTTGTTTATGTCTTGCAAAAAAACCCCGACTCTCTGAGAAGCTTCAATGTTAAATGTAAATTCAACATGGTTATTGTCGGCTCTAAATGAATAAGCAATTCAGGGGGAACTATGGGGGAGGAAGGATCTTTTTTCAAATTTCTATACACAATTTAATTTGTTGGTAAATCATTTGCCATCAATGTTTTAAAAACAACATTGCCTTTTCCCATTCTTCTGTAATATACCTTTTTTTAAAAAAGAAGTGGTAGGAAATTGAAAAGATGGGAGAAGAGAAAATCAGAAATGGAGTTTCTGTTTGGAATAAAGGGATTGAAACCTCAGACTAGCATTTGAAAATACTTCCTAAGGGTGGGATCACTCTGGGAATTTGGCATAGCAATATCTCAGCACTAAAAAAGCCAGTGCTCTTTGATGCACACCGCAGCAATCACATATCCCAACCCTTGACTGCTGGACTGACTATGAGGTAGAACACAGTAAAAGAGACGTTATATCTATTCTGTTATCTATAGCTAAAATTAAACTAGCAATGAAATGGAAAGATAAAAATTCTCCATCTTTGAATAACTGGAAAGATAAAATATGGGATTATTTCATATTAACAAAAATGGCGTGTTCTTCAAATTGTTCTCCTCAGTCTTTCGAGAAAAAAGTTGTGATACCTTGGTTTCCAGTTGTGACTTATCTTATGAATAATGATATTTTATCACAAAATCCTGTATATCATAACCTGATATATTTTAATGTTGACTGTATTCTGAAGTCATTTGTTAAATAAAATTATTTTATTTTTTAAAAACCCATCAAAATGAAATGTGATGTTTATAAGTTATGTATAATTGGGTGCAAGACCAAAGATAAGAAGTAATTATTCAAACTAAAGATATGACACATGCACAAGAAAAATAAAGATTATTTTTCCTCTTCAAAAAAAGAGAGAGAGAGAGAGAGAGAGAGGCATGAGCCACACACACAAGAGGAGCATTCACACCACTTCTACACATATGGGGTGGGTGCATCGCACACCCCTGCCATTCAGACAGCCAGGAAATGTGCTCTGCATGAGTTTTAGAGATTTGTTACCAGGAAGTACCTGGTAGCTATTTAATATGGTCTCAGCATGTCCTAAGACAAGGTTAGTACAGGCAGGATTCAGGGGGCAGATATGTGCTTGTGATCATGCACATTAAATCCAGAGGGGAGGGGAGGTGTGGCTAGGTCAGACCAAATCTCTCTTGTGACCTCACCCTTAGTCTGTGCTCAGAAGTGATGTGAATGTGTGAGGAAGTGGGAAAACATAGTTATTCAATGGGGAGAGGAAAGAGCTCTGTGCATTTCCAAGACTCAGACCAAGAACTGAAAATAAATTCCTGGGCTAAATTCTGGTAGGGTCTTGGCACAAATTGATCCTGGAGAAAAAAATCCAGAGCAGTAATCATATGAGTCTGTTGTGGTAAAACTAATCAGGAGTTGTCTAACAGCTTAAAGACGAAGAGGCTACTTAACTTTTGCTGCTTCTAACATTTTTCAACTCAATTTTTTTTCTCAAGGGTTGAGGGGGAGGTATTTTACCACAAGAGAAAAAGATAAGGGGAGGGGGGCACAGGGTGATTTCTTTCCCCTCACTGGAGAAAAATTAGCTTATGTAAAATGATTTTTAGTTACAAAGGGGAAACAGTTAAATAGCCTCTGGTCAGGTGCCCTTCTTCCATTCAGATTCACAACCCGCCAGGGTGTCAGCTTGCCGAAAGCAAGTGGGCCCCTGATGAAGTGAGTCCCCTTAAGCATTGGACAATATGTTAAAAATTTTAATGTCCTTTTAGTAGCTTGAAAATATATTAGAAGTCCCAGTATTATTACTGTAATGCAACTAAAATGTATGTTGTATTTAGAGCCTTTAGGTGGGACCTGGGGATCTCCTGCTTTTGCAACTGATCTCCAGCTGGCAGAGATCAGCTCCCCTGGAGCAAATGCCATCTATATTTACATTTTATATCTACTGCATACTGCCCACAAAATATACAATATACGTACACTGTAATTACTACAAATATATATTTATTTCGCAAAAGTTTTAATTGTACCTTTTTTCCACTTATGTTTTTTTTAAAAAAATATTTATTTCTTACAAAAATTAAATGATAGCATAATAATAATAATAATAATAATAAATTTATTCTTATATCCCGCCCTCCCCTGCCGAAGCAGGCTCAGGGCGGCACACATGACATGGTTTACACCATGATTACACTAAAATCCATCAATACATTAAAACAATTAAAATAGTTAGATACAATTCAGAATTAAGTTAATTAACAATTAAAAATTTATCAGATATAAAATTAAATTAAAGTGCCACAGTTCAAGATGTGTATAGGATGGCTAGGTGTCATCTCCGGGTGCCATCTTAAATGCGAGTTGACAGAGGGTGGTTTTGCAAGCCCTGCAAAATTGATTTAAGTCTCGCAGGGCTCGCACCTCCTCTGGTAGTTGGTTCCACCATTTGGGGGCCATTGTGGAGAAGGCCTGCTCCCTAGTTACCTTCATTCTGGCCTCTCTTGGTCCAGGGATTCGTAGTAGGTTTTGAGAGCTAGATCTCAGTGCTCTCTGGGGAACATATGGGGAGAGGCGGTCCCTAAGGTAGGCAGGTCCTCGGCCATATAGGGCTTTAAAGGTAATAACCAGCACCTTATAACGAACTCGGTACACAATCAGCAGCCAGTGCAGCTCCCGCAGCCTAGGCTGTACGTGTTCCCACCGTGGTAGTCCCACTAACAGCCTGGCCGCTGCATTCTGCACTAGCTGCAGCCTCCGCGTTCGGTACAAAAGCAGCCCCATGTAGAGGGCATTACAGTAGTCCAGCCTCGAGGTGACCATTGCATGGATCACAGTTGCCAGGTCGCTACGTTCCAGGAAGGGGGCCAACTGCCTCGCCCTCCTAAGATGGAAGAAGGCGGATTTGGCAGTGGCAGCTATCTGGGCCTCCATTGTCAAAGAAGGCTCCAGTAGCACTCCCAGGCTCCTGACCCTGTGCACTGGTATCAGTGACGCACCGTCAAAAGTTGGTAGGGTGATCTCCCCTCCTGGCCTGCCACGACCTATGCAAAGGACCTCTGTCTTCGCTGGATTCAGCTTTAGCCCACTCAGCCTGAGCCAGCCCGCCACGGCTTGCAACGCCCGGTCCAAGTTTATAGGGGCATCGTCAGTTCGGCCGTCCATCAATAGATAGAGCTGGGTGTCATCAGCATACTGGTGACAGCCCAGCCCATACCTCCGGGCAATCTGGGCAAGGGGGTGCATGTAAATGTTAAACAACATAGGGGAGAGAACTGCCCCCTGAGGCACCCCACAATTAAGTAGGTGTCTCTGGGACAGCTCTCCTCCACTCGCCACCCTTTGTCCCTGACCTACAAGGAAGGAGGAGAGCCATTGTAAGGCTAGCCCCCGAATTCCTGCATTGGCGAGGCGGCGGGTTAGCAGCCGATGGTCGACTATATCGAACGCGGCCAATAGGTCTAACAGCAGCAATATTGCCGAGCCGCCTCGATCCAGATGTCGCCGGAGGTCATCCATGAGGGCGACCAAAACTGTCTCCGTCCCGTTGCCCGGGCGGAAGCCGGACTGGCACGGATCTAAGGTGGAAGCGTCATCCAGAAAGGCCTGTAACTGCAGCGCCACAGCCCTCTCTATAATTTTGCCCAAAGAGGGCAAATTTGAGACCAGCCGGTAATTAGCCAATTCGGCTGGATCTGATGTCGCCTTTTTCAGGAGAGGCTGGACCAATGCCTCTTTCAGGGGTGTTGGAAAAAAGCCCTCTGAAAGGGATCTATTTATGATGTCCCGTATGGGACATCTTAATTCCTTCTGGCAAGCCTTTATTAGCCAGGAGGGGCATGGGTCCAGATCACAAGTTGTTGGGCGTGCAGAAACAAGAACTCTGTCGACTTCCTCCAAGCTGAGTGGGTCAAAGCGGTCCAGGATCAAACCAGAAGACACGCATTGGGCCTCGAGTTCGCTTACTGCATCCAAATTGGCAGGGCAGTTGTGGCGGAGCGACTGGATCTTATCTGCAAAAAATTTCGCAAGAGCCTCACAGCCTATTTCCAATTCCTTAACATTTGGATTGCCTTGTGGCAATGTAGTAAAACTCCGAATTATCCTAAACAATTGTGCCGGGCGCAAATTTGCAGACGCAATCTTAGCCGCAAAGTATGTTTTCTTTGCGGCCTTGACTGCCATCTCATAGGATCTCATAAACTTCCTATACGATGTTCTAGTTGCTTTGTCACGGGTACGCCGCCATTGCCTCTCTAGCCGTCTAAGACCTTGTTTCAGCTGGCGTAGCTCCGGGGTATACCATGGAGCCAGCCTAGTCCGAGGTCGCAGAGGGCGTCGAGGTGCGATCTCATCAATGGCCCTGGAGAGCCAGCTATTCTAGGTCTCCACCAGGCCACTGAGAGAATCGCCAGAGGGCCAGGGATCCCGCAGAGCCATTTGGAACCATTCTGGGTCCATCTGGTTCCGCGGGCGAGCCATAATAGGCTCGTCGCCAAAACAGGTTTGGGGTGGCATATCTACACGAGCCCTGAGGACGAAGTGGTCCGACCATGGCACCGCCTCGGCGGTTATATCGTCCACTGTAACCCCGGCCGCAAAGCTTAGGTCTAACATGTGCCCAGCCTGGTGAGTGGGGGTTGTAACTAGTTGAGAGAGTCCTAGCGTCACCATGGAAGACACTAGGTCCATCGCCTGATTAGAGGTCGGGTCATCAGCATGGACGTTGAAGTCACCCAGGATCACCAACCTTGGGTGCTCCAGCGCCCAGCCTGTCGCCGCCTCGAGCAGGGATGGTAAGGCGCTTGCTGGTGCGTTTGGCGTACGGTACACCAGCCAGATCGCCAACCCCTCTCCAGCCTCCCACGCCAGGCTGGCACATTCAATGCCCTTGATCTTTGGGGCCGGGAGTGCCCTAAAGCAGTAAGCCTCCCGTATAAATAGTGCCACTCCTCCCCCCCGCCCGCTAGTCCACGATTGGTGGAAGACCGAATAGCCCGGGGGAGCTATTTGCGAGAGGGCTACTGTATCTCCCTCTCGCACCCAGGTTTCGGTCACGCAAGCCAGGTCCATGTCCTGTTCGAGTAGAAACTCTCTAAGGACAGCGGTCTTATTATTAATAGACCTGGCATTGCATAACACCAATGACGGAGGTGGGATATTCAACCTGACCCTACTACCCGTCACCCTTGGGATGGGACACAGACTGGAGGGAGGCCGAGTACTATCTTGTCTCCGTCTTCCTCCCTTATGTCATCCGTTCCCACCGCCATACCTCCCCCTCCCCAGGAGCACTGGAATCTCTAGACCAGACATTTCCCCGCTGGTGGCAACCACGATCTTAGCCACCACCAATGCACTACTATCACCAATACTCCCAATACTATCACCAATACAATATAGTTGTGGGTGGGCCCCCTTTGTCTCCTGGCAACCAATATTTTTAGACCCAGTACACCACTGCAACCTGCCCATGATACTATGGGGCCAAGAAAGAAATGCAGATGAATGAATGACAAAACTCTACCTAACTGCCCATTTGAGCCTGAGAAAAGGTTCAGAAAGAAGCATTCAGGGATACACATGCACATATATTAATACTATCTCTAGTTCTGACAGGGCTGCACTTTTGGCATACCATAGTGCCACATCTGTGATCCCTCACACATGTTCCATTAATGACACAACACTGACAGAATTTTAAAACCCTTTAATATGCTGGCATAGATCTAGAGATGTGCGAACTCCCCTTGACTTCAATACCAAGTGGATCACCCATCTGCAGTTTTTTAAAAGATCTGTTTTTATGAAGATTTGTAAATTGGCTCACTTTTTTTCTGTTCATGAACATGTCTCATAGTTGCTGGGGAAGCATAGTGCAGGGAAAGGCAGCACATTGAAACTGTGCAAACTTGCCTTGCCTTTCACCTACCTCACCATCATGCCTTGCACCACAGTTCACATTTACAAACATGGAACCCTTTGTAGAAATGGAAGAAGAGGCAGCATTTGTTATTAGATTACAGAAAGTCAAGTAAATTCCAGGAACCAGGGTATTTAATAATCAACATTCATTAAGAGGTTGAGGGTAACCGGTTTAGGAGTATGCACCAACAGACTAGCAACCTCAGCTGCCATGTCTGACCAATGCAAACCACACAGGCATAAAAAGTCCATTTCAGCTAGAAATACACCTCATTTTAAAATGCAAAAGAAGAAACAATGTAAAGGCAAAACAGCTCAATCTCTTTTTCTTTAAAAAAAAGGATTATAAACATAAGGAATTCATTACAAGTTGATTATTTTGAACTTCACAACATCACTAATTGTGTCACTTTGAGTTCATGCAGAAGAAAGGAAGATGAAAGTAAAATCAACTGAGCTGTGATCTTGTGATACTTCAGCTTTGGTCAAGAACCCTGTCACTCACTGTATGAATAAAAGATTGCAAAGGCCCTTTCAGAAAGAAAATAAAGAAAAGATCATTCTGGTTTTATAAATCACCCTCAGCTGGTATTTTGTCTGGTTTACCTGAATTCAGATGAGAGTTATTCAAAATTAAACCACCTGAAATGCATTTACTGATTTGGGGTTTTTAGTTCAGTGGGAGTGAGTGACAGCCATCTTTTCTGCCAGCTCTATAATGAGTGTTAAATCAGACACACTTGTTTACTCAGTCAGTACACAATAAAAAGTAATAGAGGTCTGTATTCTGAAGGAATGATGCTAAGGAGGAGAGGTTGTGTTACAAGATGTAGATCAGCACTACCTGTAAGAATTTACAATCCTAAGAACATTTTCCGGAGAGTAAACCCATGGAATAGACCCAAGTAGAATTCTCAGTAGACCTGCTTAGGAGTGTTCTCTTGCTCTACTTATTCCACTTATTTGGAAGATATGAAAGTCTTTGAACGGAGTTGGAATATAGTAATCTCAAACATGTACAGTGTTGCCTGGGCCATAGATCTCATTTGTTTTCTCACTTGCCTGTTGACCAGATTTTCAAGAGGACCATTATAATATATCTAATTTGCATCACAGAATTTCCAGATAAATATCAATTCAAACAGATTATCTATTTGAAATACCTGTAACTGATGTACAACAGCCTTGTGGGAGGATAACAATTATATGCATAAAAACTTAAATTAATCATTCAGAACTAGTATACCAAAGTGCTTGTCCGTGGAAAATGTAGGGTCATTAAATAACTTTACAGTATAATGTAGACTGGCCCTGTCTTTAGTTCATTCAAAATATTCGGAATAGTATATTGTAACTATGGAAAAACATTGAACTGGTTCAAAGAAAGAAGACATCTCATCCTGTTTGCAAAATGTGTTTTTTATGCTGCTGCCCATTATTTTAATGCTGTTCGGCATGGTGGCCTTGCCAGTTAGCCAACTAATTAAGCAAAATGACTTGTCTGATAAATTTAATCCTGTTAATGACTACCAGATGCCTACAAATGGCACCAGGGACTATTGTGAGTAATGGTTATTTTAAAATGCTGTTAACCATTTCACAGCAGGATAAAACTGTAAGACACACTTAGATTGCAAAACTAAATTGAATGGTGAATGCTGGCATCTTCCGTTTCCTATAAATCTGTTTATACATGTACAACCCATTGCTATGACTTGTACTGCCAGTAGGTAAATTTCACAGCTCTGTGTAGCCAACACTGTGCCAGGTCCAACAGGCACAGTGTGATATGGGGATGTTATTCAGACAGAATATGTTGGTCTAAATCAGCCAACAGCCATGCTTCCTTTGACTCACCATGACTGTTGCCTCTCTTCTCATCTTCTCAAACTATCCTTATGCCTCTTTTCATAGCTTCTGAAACTATCCTTATGCCCCTCTTCTATTGAATTTCTTAATACCAAAGAGTGACAAAGCCTCAAACAAAGGTCCATTTTCACTCCCCCCCCCCTCGCAAACTGTTGACAAGACAAGCACTTCTTCTCTTGTCACTATTGGAAGACCTGCTTCCACCTCACTCTCTATTGGTAGTGCCAATCAAGTTATCACCTCTCTGTACCACTGCTACCTACTAGTTTCTGACCTATCTTGCCATCATCTCTCTTCTGCTGGTATCTCTGAGAAGCTCTGCTAAAATAAGTTCTTTCTGTTCCACCATCCCAAACATGCCACTCTTCTGCTTGACTGTTCACTGTATCCATTTCACTTATTATAGCAACTTGAAGGGTTCCCCCCCCCCAAAAAAAATTGAAGGCTTTCCACCTGGCTAGATTTCCTTTCTACCAGCCACTTTGATTTCTACTACTCTGCCTTTTGCATTGTCTATTATTCTCTTCTGTGCCTCAGATAGCCTCACTCTTTTTTTCAACAGGTCACTTCCTTCCACTTTGTCTAAACCCCTGTCTTCAGAAAAGCCTTTCATAGCTTCGGCTTTTCAGCTTTTAGTTAATCTTAAACCTACTCTACAATCAGGATTGGATTTTGTGCTTTATCAGAAGGTGATAAATATTAGGTAATAGCTGGTAGTACACAGGTTCAAGGCATGGTTGCCAAGCTCCTTTTGCATCTTCTATTATTCTCCCCCATGCCTCAGATAGCTTCACTCTATATTCAACAGGTCACTTCCCTCCACTCTGTCAGTCCTTTGATGTAGCATCTTTACTTTGATGTAGCATCTTTGAAATCCAGATAGTTGTAAAATTACCATTTTAGCACAAAAGAAAATAATCTGGAAACTGGTTGGTTAAATATATGTTTTGGTAATAGAATAGCCATGCATAACCCTTGTGCATGAAACAGAAGCATTTGTAAAAGTCTGACCCTGAAGGGGAGTTCTGAGATCTTCCTGCTAAGATAGACTAGAAGTTTTTTTGTTTTACCTCATCCAAATAGGGTGTAGTGGTGAAAGTGCTGAATTAGGACTGTTGAGAGCTGAGTTCAAATCTCCACTAAGGCATGAGGCTCAATGGTTGTCTTTGTTCAGCCACTGTGCCCTAGACAAAATAGAGAGAATAGAAGTAAGATCATGAATGCAACTTGGAGAGAGGGCTCCTGGGATGAAAGGCAAAGTAAAAATGTGAAATGTTTGATTTCCCCAATATTTGTTGTATAAAAAAGTAAAAATATTCAGCATAAGTAACCATATCCATTGTCCACCATATTTTCTGCCATATTAACTGCACAGTTTCTTTTCCTCCATTCTTTTTGAATTCACATATAGTCAGACCTGTGATTTTAATGTATGGAAACTAGGGCCATTTCAGTACAAGTGATTTGTCCTGTGTCCGATGCTATTGTTAAGTGTTTCCCCACCCCTGCTTCCTCAAAGCATTGTAGTGCTTCTGTGCACCACCTGAGTTTTCTTCTACTTTACTGTGATTTTTCCCAAACCTGCTTTGCTGCGGTGTTTTAGGAAAAACTGCAGCAAACTCAGGCAGGGAAGTCTGGATTTTCATATCTACATAGCAATCATTTCCCCTACCGCAATCTCCAGGGCAATCATTCTCTCTACTTCATCCTGCATGCCTGCAAAAAAATTTTGAGTTTGTTTTTTTAATCAACAACTAGTGTATTGATATAATGCTGTATCAGTTTGGTCATTACCAGATAAAGCACAATTTAGGAAAAAGTTCTCTCCCCACCCCCACTCCCCACCCCCACCCCCCAGTGCTGGGGGTTGGGGTTCAGAAATGGCCACAATGGGGATTGTTGCAGGGGAAATGCAGGGAAAGCATACTTCTGGAAGCCCCATTACCCCATTACCACTACATCAGCAGCTGCAGTGAAACCAGAGCTTCCATAGAGAAATGTTGCGATGTGGAAAATGCTTGGCTGAGAAGGGCTCTATCAATGTGATACCCATCTAGAACAGTGTTAATTTATACTATGTTGGATTGTGATAAATCCACACAGTGTCAGTAAGAAGACTTCCCAAGTCATTTAGGAAATAAATCCAGTTTTCTAAGAGATACAGTGACCTGTTCTCCTGTGACTAGATGAGGAAGATACGCATGTCTAGCTCCCTTTAAAACAAATGGGAGCTACATATGTAAATCTCCAATGTTTCAAGATAAGAACAGACTTTTTGAGTTTTAAAGATTTCTGGCTTTCAGACAAGCAATCCATCTTTTATGAGAAATGCCGCTCTTTTTTTTATTGTACAGATATAAAGTAGGCAGAGGAAACAGGCATTAGTATATCTGAAAAATTAAACAATTTCACCAAAGTATCTAAAGATGCATGTTTCACCTCTTTTCATTTTAATGAATAGGACAAGTAAAATATGGGGCAAATGTAGGGTTAGAATGATGACCATGTTTACTGAGGGAGGGTGTGAAGATGTTGGTAAAGTGCAGAATATGTTCTTCAGTTGCGGTGCCTCAAGCGAAGCTCTGTTTTGTCAAAATCATGAGCCTTGTTTAACATAGGAAAAGAAACTCTGTCAGCTTCACATACATATTATATAGATTAAAAAGAACTTAGAATGATGCTGTATGCAGCATCAATGAGCTCCAAACCTGCCTTGGATCCCAGAATGCATGGGAGAAAAGTGGGTATATAGATATTTAAAATAAAATAAATATTTAAAATTAATAAACTTTGCATTCCAAAGTTTGGGACAGTGTGTTCCGTGCCATGTTGGTCCTAAGAGCAAGCACAGCCCTTCTGCACACTCTTCTGAACAGGCCATGGCAAATGTTTTCTCTTATCCAGAATGTCACAACCATTCAAAAAAAAAAAATCACTTCCTCATCTTCCCAACTTCAGCTACAGCCTTGGGGGTGGGGAGATATCAAAATCCTATATGTTCTCTATATGGGCTAGATAGAAAGAAAAGATTGTAAGAACTCATTGTTTTTAGGAAATGATCACATCATTTATTTAAATGGTTTATTTCCTTCTTTCCCCACAATCTGAATGATGTGACTTCAGTTGCTCCTGTTAAACAGTGAATTCCCCTTTCACCCCCAATACAGCTGGAGCTCAGAGAAAAGAAAATACTCACGTCTTCTGATGTAGACGTTAGAAATATAATGTGAAAACTCAATGCAGTCAAGCCAGAAAACATTCAATAGCTTAGATTCTGTTGAAATCAGTAGGACATAAGCACTAACTATGTAATTTTAAGTCCCATTCATTTTAGAAACACTTAAGCATGCTGAAACTTCTGAAGACCAAGATTACTGTTATTCTACATATTTCTTCAATTGCTGCAGTTCAAAGTTGCAAAATCAGACTGGAACAGAGTTAATAATGAGCAAAATATGTACCATATAAAGTCTCAGATGGAAAACAAGAAGTGGGGATATCAAACTACTATTTCAAAATACAGCCTTCCATTCATTTCATTTCCAGCCACAATAATAAAGGAGAATAAAAAACTGAATGGAGCAGTCCAAGCAATTCAAGTAACCATTCTCCCCCCCCCCCTCCTGATGCTATAATAACTTTCTTATCCATACCTTTGTCAAGGTAAAACCATAGGCTTTCCAGCAATTCCTAGAAAGGAGTGATGTCATTTCGAGATGTTGCTGGAAGTGACATCAAGCTGTAATTGACTGCTGTCCTTCCATCTCCTTTTTCATGGTGGATGTACAAGTTCCCTCTGCTTGTGGCAGCAACAGCTTTTGTTAATGCTCATACCTGCCATTTTTCTAGGTGTGGATGTACCCACCTGACTACCCCTCTTGCTGTTTGTGGTGATAAGGCCCTCCTTCCAATTCCTAAAGATGTCTTTTTTATTTCTCAAGTCTTTAGAGAGCTATCCATGGAGCCATTTTTTCTTCTCATAGGAGAAATTATCCTATGAAGTTAAGGGATTGCTGTTGTTACGGCTGTTCACACCCACCCTCTCTATCACTCCTGGCGGCTGTATCTACCCACACAATCCTGTGGTGGCTATTCATAGTAGCCCTCCTTTTCTCTCATTGTGACCAAACCCATCCATCCATCCCTTCTTTCATGGTGGCAGCTGCTGTTACCAGGGCCGGATCTAGGGGAGCAGAGGGGGGTGCTTGCTGACGGAGGGGGGGCGCCAAATTGGGTATGGAGTCCATTGTATTCTATGGGACCATAAGATAGAATGGGCCATAACAGGGTGCCATTTTTTTTAATTTTGCCCCTACTAAAAAAATATGGATCCGTCCTGGCTGTTACTCATGTCTACCTACTACCCCTCCGCTTGGAACAAGGGCTACTCCTTTACTTGAGGCTGGGGTAGCCCCAGTGTGTATGCAGGCCCAAGGCCCTTAGACCCCAAGGGTGATTTCTGGTGGCCTTAACCTTCAATCCCTCCATTCTTATCCTACCCTTTAAGCTACTGCAGCAGCTTCTCTTTTTTTCTCATTTGCATACACCTTTGTTCTAGGTGGGAAAATGACAGCATCAAGCACACTTTTCCATCTGACTCTAATACTTCTCCATACACACACAAACACCCTTGTTCAGAATAGGAAAGGAATGTGTTATTGACTCTTTCTCCCTGTGTCAAATGTACTGTTTGACTGGGCAGGGGGTGGGGGTGGGCAGAGGTAACTGTATTTTACTCCGCAGGGCAAGCTAGAATGTGTTCTGGAGTTTGCTTTGGGAAAATGGCTTCCCCATCTAAGCACTGCAGACCTGCTCTGAAAAGCTGCCATTTTTGTATGAGCTACCATTTTGTGACTGGACTGAAATACCATTTTGTCACTGGTTGCTCACCAAGGTCTTGAGAAAAAAGCAAAGTAGCTCCCAGAAACAAAGGCTGCCTCCCCTGCCCTAAAATAAAAGCAAGTGGAAGCTTTTCTCAGTCTCTTATACATGCAAAGCAGCCACAGTTTTGTGCCAGTCTTCAGCAAGCCCAGAGCTTGGTGAAATGTTTAAAACAGTATCGATTTTTAAAGATCTGAAAGTGTTGTCAAAAAGAGGCAAGGCTTTTTATTCATTCTAGTGCTTAACTTTGATTCACTAGGCATTCTGAAAAATGCACACACACCAAAAATAATAATTGTAATAATAATTTTTAAAAAGGGGGAAGGGAGTGGGAAATTAAGTGATAGAAATGAAAAATTGTTTGGCAGCAACTTTGCAGGGAGAGAGCTGACACTGTACAGCACATATTTCATGAATAATGAGAGGATTCTCAGCCATGTGCAATCACTGCCTATTGGGTCAGAAATTTCACATTAGTGGATCCATCAGAGCAAATCCGTGTCATAAAGACACTCTTCCCTGAGGTAAACCTATCTTTTCCTTTACTGAATTGTCATCTCTTACTTGTACAGGAACCAGCAAAAGACAGAGTGAAATTTACCAAGAACCATTAGAGGACTATCTAGAGCAAGGAAATGTCAAGAATAATTTTATTTATTTATTTATTTGCCCAAGAAGGGACTTGTGTAATGATGCATTATGTGGTCAGTTATTGCATGTAACAGCTGTTGTCAATGTGCATGTTTAGTTAATGATTGTATTTTACTCTAAATCATGAATATCTGGAAATCTTCCCAATTTTTTTCTTCAGTGCTTATTCCTAGTATAGTATTTAAAATGGAAATCTGTATGAAAGGATGAGAATTATGATTGGCATAGAATTATAAAGTTGGAAGGGACTTCAGGGTCATCTATTCCAACCCCTGGCCTGAGAGAAGTCCACATGACGCATTACCCCTCCCTTGAGTTCCTGCATTCAGAACTGTTTTATATGAATAATACCTGTATGTGCAGCTACCAAGGTGTTCCAAGTCCAGTACAGCTTCCTGTAAATGAAAGATTACATTGGTATACACCGGTAAAGGGTTATTCCCAAAGCGGAATAACTTGTACAAGCAGAGATAAGTTACTTTTCTGTTTTCTTGTTCTATTACTTTTCTGTTTAAGGTTTTGCTCCATGCTATATTCTACTCCTATCTAGTTTTGGTTTTACTAGGAGAATTCCTAAAATTAATTCTGGAATTGGAACATTTCCCCATGTATTTGTGTTGTGTCATTTCCTTATTGATGCAAACAGGCATATAGATAATTCAATTCAAAAATACAATAAACATTTTGATTACCCTATAATTGTATCAAGATTCTTGTTGGGCAGTGCAATGGCCAGATAAGACACCAACAATTTAAGCCTCACCAATTGTCAGTCAGCTTTCTTATTTAAGACTTAGTCTTAAATAAGAAACAATATTTACTTTAAGCAACTGCAGATCAAATGCCTCTCAGTAAAGGACTGTTACCAAAGTGAGGCTGTCATACACTCCCTATTAAAATTAGGACAGATTTTTTTTTTTTTGCTCCTCTACCCTTGCCAGTTAGGCTTCCCAACCCTCCTGCCCTGGCGGGGGACCCCAGGATTTCCACCCTCTTCCCCCATTCCCCAAAAAAATGGAAGCGGGGGGAGAGGGGGGAAACGGCACCGGGGAGCAGGCGAAGCCGCCACGCCACACTGCTGCTGCCCCCTCCCCACCCACCACAGTTGCTCCTCCGAGATGGGCCCAGGCTGAGCCCATCTCGGAGGAGCAGCCAAGAGGCGGTAGCAGCGCAGGGGAGGGCGAGGCAGGCCAGGAGCATGGCGAGCCGCGAATCCGGGCCCTTCTAGGACCCGGACTTGCGGCTCACCATGCCCCTGGCCCGCCTCCACCCCCCCTCCGCTTCCACCCCAGAGGCGGAGCGGGCGAGGCCGCCACGCCGCTGCCGCCTCTTCTCCGCTCGCCATGGCTGCTGCTCCTCCGAGAAGGGCTCAGGCTGAGCCCATCTCGGAGGAGCAGCCACAGTGAGCTGAGAAAAGGCGGCAGCTGCGGGGCGGCTCGCCACGCTTCCCGGCGCCGTTTCCTCTCTCCCCCTAGCTCCACCCCAGTGTCTCCTGGCTCCACCCCCAAATCTCCTGGCTCCACCCCCAAAGTCCCCAGATATTTCTGGGGTTGGACTTGGCAACCCTATTGCCAGTATTTCAGAGGCTTACTTATTCCTGCTTACTTTTTTGTAGCAGGAACTCCTTTGCATACTAGGCCACACACCCCTGATGTAGCCAATCCTCCTGGAGCTTACAGTAGGCCCTGTACTAAGAGCCCTGCAAGCTCTTGGAGGATTGGCTACATCAGGGATGTGTGGCCTATTATGCAAAGGAGTTCTTGCTCCAAAAAAATCCCTGCTGATAGAGAACGTTCCGATTGGCCTGACATTTTCCTATTGATGCTGATAGAGGACTGACTTAGACTGTTTTGCAGGCTTTCCTCTGATCCTGCTGAAGTATTCTTCCCATCTCTCCAGACAAACTTAACCACAGATCTTTTAGCCTCTTCATATTCTCAGCTTGAAAGCTCTTCTTTAGTGCTGGTTTTACCTCCACTTAGCAACAGTCACTTGCTTCACCAACTGAAAATACCTTGTAACAATTTGAAAACCTCCTCTGTCCATAAACAAAACAATAATTATTACATATATTCTGAAATTATTACAAACAGTATTTGTTTTCCTTGTAAGAGAACTAATTTCTCCAAAGGTGTTTTTTTTTTTTTACTGACGTATACATGCATACAGGGACATGAGAGCTTAGCCATGATTAGTACTTGGATGGGGGACCATCCAGGAAGATGAGTTGTGATGCAGAGGAAGGCAATGGAAAACCATCTTTGCTCAGCTCTTGCCTTGAAAACCCCAATAAGTGCTGCCACAAAAAATCTTGATATAACTTTATATACAACCACATCAAGAATATTTTTTCCCCAAAGTTTTAGCAGTGTAGTGGAAAAGGAAAAGATACAAATGAAATGAAGGAAATCTATGGTAAACTGTTTTTGTGAAGTGTTCAAGGTCCCTTTCATATAGGTCCTTTAACTCACTTTGATCTCTTCAGGCAGATATATATATTAAAGGTGTCACATATCTTAGGATAAAATGCTATCCACTCACAGTTGATGAAGCTTTGATTTGGGTCAGGCGTGGCAAAACTTGCATAACATAAGAGCCACACAGAATATATGTCAGATGTTTGAGAGCTGTAAGACATGAACATTGGGTGTTTGAGAGCTGCAAAGTAGGCAGGAAGGAAGGAAGGAAGGAAGGAAGGAAGGAAGGAAGGAAGGAAGGAAGGAAGGAAGGAAGGAAGGAAGGAAGGAAGGAAGGAGGGAAGGAGGGAGGGAAGGAAGGAAGGAAGGAAGGAAGGAAGGAAGGAAGGAAGGAAGGAAGGAAGGAAGGAAGGAAGGAAGGAAGGAAGGAAGGAAGGAAGGAAGGAAGGAATATGGGGAGGGAGAGAAAGGTGGAAAGAAAGCAACTTAAAATGTATCCTCCAAGCTCCTGGCTGGCTGGGCTTGGAGAAGTGATTTAAATAGACAAATGGGGTGGTGGGGGCTTCAAGAGCCACACAATATGTGTGAAAGAGCCACATGTGGCTCCCAAGTCACAGTTTAACCACCATTCATGTGGGTTTTTCAAAACAGGTTTTGATTCATTTGTTGTTGTTGCACTTTATCCTTCAAAAGCTAAAGTGAGTTTAAAGAACCCATATGAGAGGGACTCTATACAAAATATGAATTTTTAAAAATAGAGCAATGAAGAATGCATTGTTTCTACTTTGAAAATAAGACCATAGAATTCAGAACTTCAAAGCTCAGGAAGATATCAAATAACAACAGTTTTGAAAGCATCCCTACATACATATAAGGCTTATCAAATGTAACTCTACCTGTATGAGATGGATCTAAAGCTGCAAACCATTATATGAAAGTAAATTCTATTGAATTCAGTGGAACTTATTTCTGAATAAACATGCATTAGATTGCACAAGAGATATTTGCTGGTACCACTAGTAGCCCTTTGGTATTATGTAGGGGCAACCATCCCCAGATTATACTAGTTTACTACTCAGCATGGTTTCTTCTTGCAAGACTTCTACTGTAAGCAACACAGGAGCTTTGTAAGCTACTCTGCATGACATACTAAAAATCAGCTCCTTTGGGTTTTTTCTTTCCTTTCTTTCTAAAAGTATACCACACAATGCTAACCAAAATCCCTGTCTGTGATGGAGAAGTCTGAATTATTCATCACTGTGCTAATGGCAGGTGATGAGATCTTTTCACACTAAGGCCCTGTCAGTAGGTGTTTATCACTCTGTTTCACTGGCAGGCCTGCCATTACTTCAGGGCCAGAAGACAGCCCCTCATGCAGGCATGACATGTATCAGTAGACACAGCACTTTAAAGATTCTTTTTTGCCTGAGAGGTCATTTGAAGGTTATTATGAACAAATTATTTCTTCATTTCCGCTGACTGAGTAGATAGCCTTAATGATCTGTCACTTAGCAATAGGCTGCCTGTTCAAACATAAAGAATGGCTGATGGGTTTCTAACCAGAAATAGTTCATTTTAGATATTCTCTTGTCAAGCATGTTTTCAAGATACATACAGTATTTACATATTCATGAGCCTCAACAGGCATGAATGCCATGAGAAGGCTGATCTGATATTGGGATACAAGTTTGTACTGTGTCCTGAGGCACTCAAAGCCCATTAAGCAAATAAACTTGATTTAGTACAGCTCTTCCTAGGAGGTACTCTTGGTCTTTATGGTCGCTGCAGTCAATATTTGTGTTTAGTTCCTGGTGCCTTCCTTCTTTGTCTTCCATGACAAATAGTTGATTTTTTTTTCATATAAGAGGAGTAATGGGAAAGGCAATATCATTGGAGAGGTGTCTGTGACACAGGATTTTGTTTTATGGAAAAGGACCCTTCTGTCTGCACCAGTCATGTTTATATATCCAATTTCTAGTGCTTGGTAACTTTGGTGTTTCCCGTGCATAGTATAAAAATCAAGAGAAAAATAAGATATGCAGAACCAGAACTCTCCTGTACAAAACCAAAGAATGCAAAATTATTTTTTCCCCATTAGGCCACTGCTCATTAGATAGCACAGTAAAAAATGCATACTTTGCTTGTAGACAGGGGTCACTCTGCAGGGGGAAAGGTGCAGGATGTGGCATATGCAAATGAGTTATGCTAATGAGAGATAAAAGAGAAAGAAAGAAAGAAAGAAAGAAAGAAAGAAAGAAAGAAAGAAAGAAAGAAAGAAAGAAAGAAAGAAAGAAAGAAAGAAAGAAAGAAAGAAAGAAAGAAAGAAAGAAAGAAAGAAAGAAAGAAAGAAAGAAAGAAAGAAGAGAGAAGGGAGGGGAGTGAGAAAGAGGGAAGGAAGGACCCCTACATGGAGGCTTCTGTTGCTGGGTGGCTGACCCTGGGATCTGTGTGCAGCAGGGAGATTTTCTCCCTGCTGCACACAGACCCCATGGCTGGAGGCTTCTGTTCTGCCCAAGAACAGAAGCCAGCCACAGGATCTGTGCGCAGCAGGGAGATTTCTCCCCATTGAATGCATGCCCCTGGCTGAATGGGGAAGAGGTGGGGGCTGCTGAAGGTCTAGGAGCTGCACTCCGGTGCACTCCTGCTGAATCCAACCCCTGCTTGTAAATGGTCTCAGAGTCCATTCCTCACATCACCAGTTAAAGGATCTCAGGTGGCAACATTTAAACCCTGAAGAGAAGCCACCAGAGAACACAATACTAGGTTACATAGGTGAATAGAGCAACAGTTTCTGTTCCTTACACTTTATATCAATATCTCTAGCTCTCAACTTGGCCCCATCTGTGGATACTTAAATATGGAGACTGCAGTCCCTGAACAACCAGAGGGTTGTTTTTGTTTTTTGTTTTTTTGGGGGGAGACATAGAAACTTTATTCAGTTTTTTTCCAGAGTCAATTTTATCCAGAAGTCCTCATGCAGAAGGCACAACAGGTCATACTCAAGGATTCATATGCTACAGGTGTGGAGGATATGGCAAGCAAGGGTGGATCAGTGCAAGTGGCAAGCCTCCCACTCTGATTCCAGCAGCATCAACACATCTCCTTCCCAGACTGGGCCTTTCACATTGCAGATGATGCAGAGACTGGTGTCATCCATGAATTCCACCCATACCTGCATGCACTGGCCTTGAAAGCTGGTTGGTCCAGCCAAGCACTTTGGTCACTCAGGCCAGCTTATAGGCTGCACATGGCTCACGTCCATGGTGGAAGCAACTAACCTGAGCCTACTTGAAAACCTCAGCTCCAAACAGCAGTCAAATCCATCATACACACAACTAGTCATTTTTTTAATTTGAACATCTTGGTACAAAAGTAACTATGTGAAGATCCAGAAGGATTTCCTTTTCTTCAAAAGCTGCATTTGTTGCGAAGAGTTCATTTGCAGTTTTTCTGTGACCCAGAACAAGGCTTGTATGTCCCAAGACCACATAGTGATTCCCAAGTGGAGTCAGCAATTGTTGCTGCCTGATGCAGTTTCAGTGTTCAGATATTCTCACTTTAACTGGCCACATACAATCAATCATATGGGCACAGTACACAATAAATGACTCCTCTTGAGTTACAATTAACAAAAGATCTAATATAGTAACTTCTGATCCTTGAAGAAATTTGAAACACATTGATTTTAAGGTCAAGGCAACAAACAATTGCCACATGGAAAATAGCCATTTGGACTATGCCCCACCCCTGCCAAGGTATCATCCAAAGTAAACGTTTAACTGCACTCCTAACCGACACATCTTTAAGATTTTAGCCCTCTTAAAAGTACCTAAACAATGATAATCAAGGATTGACTAATCCATGATAAATTGATTATTATTTAAATAAAGATCACTATAATGTTCACTATAGCAACTAGAAAAATTTCCATTGAGTGTACTTTTTTTTTTACTAATTATATACAAACAAACAGGAACCCACAAGGAACTTGTGGGAGGCAACTCATTTTCCCCTCCCACATTATTTCCACTTTCACCTTTGTAAAAGTCTTTGCAGCCTTTCTTCTGAGAGCCAGTTTGGTGTAGTGGTTAGGAATGGTGGACTGTAATGGGGAGAACCGAGCTTGATTCCCCACTCCTCCACATGCAGTAGCTGGGTGCCCTTGGGTTGGTCAGAGTTCTCTCAGAGATGTTCTCTCAAGAACAGTACTCTCCAGCAAAGTAAATGCTTTTAAATCATTGGAGAAATACAAAAATTCCATCTATAAGAAAAGAGTTAATAGCGTTATTCTGCTCTGCAGCTAAACTCTTTTTAGCACGCTCTTGGAAGTCCGATCATATACCTACAGCTTCTGAATGACTTAAGAAATGGTGTAATCTTTGTGTACTGGATAAAATAGCTTCAAACATTCATGGGTCAGAAACCGGGATGCTTACCACTAATCTTGAGGAGTTATGGTTCCCTTTTCTAAATTACCTTTCTAATCAAGAACCTAGTCCATCGTTGTCCAATACTATCAAAGCTATACTTCTTATTTGAATATTCATGTCTGTAGACCATATGGTTTCATTATCAAAACATGTAGTCTTTTGAAATGTATGTTAAGACTAAGATTTCAGGTTTTCACGGCTGGTAACATCATTAGGGTTTGTAGAATCTTTTGGGCTCAAGTGCCGTGTTCTATTGGAGAAAGTTTTCCTTCCAGACGTTTCGTTCTCAGCTGCGGAGAACATCCTCAGTGGCGTTGCAGCCGGAGCAGGCGCTCTGACCTTCTTGGCTGCTGTGCACTGAGAACGAATGCACAGCAGCCAAGAAGTTCAGAGCGCCTGCTCCGGCTGCAACGCCACTGAGGATGTTCTCCGCAGCTGAGAATGAAACGTCTGGAAGGAAAACTTTCTCCAGTAGAACATGGCACTTGAGCCCGAAAGATTCTACAAACCCTAATATGTTAAGACTGTTTTTTTCTTAATGCTATATAATTTAGTATGTTGCCTCTTTGATGGCTATATAATATTACCCCACGGAATGTTCATGTATTTACTACTTGCAGTTATTGTATTTAGTCTTGTTTTTCTAATAAAATTAAAGGGGGGGGGGGGGAGAACAGTACTCTCAGAGCTCTCTATCACCTACCTCACAGGGTGTCTATTGTGGGGAGAGGAGAAGAAGGATATTGTAAACCTCTCTGAGCTCCAAGTGAAAAGCAGGGTATAAATCCAACTCTTCTTCTTTTCTTGCTCCTCCTTCTCCTCTTTTCCTATCTCCTCCTCTCCTTCTAAGGTTGCCAACCTGGAAATCTCTTGGAATCACAATGGATCTCCCAACTATGGAATCAGTTCACCAGTTAGGGTTGTCAGGTCCAGGTTGGAAAATCCCTTGAAATTTGGAGGTAGCCTTGGGAGACTGAGATTTACAGAGGAAAGCAACCTCAACAGGCTATAATGCCATCAAACCCATCCTCCAAAGCAGCCATTTTCTCCAGGGGATCAGATCTCTGTAGAGCAATTGTAATTCTGGGTGATCTCCAGACCCACCTAGTTTCCCTGAAGGAAATTGCTGATTTGGTGGGTGGAGTCTATTGCATTATACCCTTCTGAGATTCCTTCCCTCCTGAAACCCTACCATCCCCAAGCTCCACCCCACTAATATCCTGAGATTTCCTAACCTGGAGTTGGCAACCTTATCTTCTTCCCACCCTACAACCAACCTACCTTTATCTGCCTCTCTGTCTTAACCTCCCCGCCCTCAGCAGCTCTACTTAAGAAATCTGTGGCCTCGTTGTATGGTGCTGGCCAATGGGCCATGTTCACTTGCATTATAGGAAACTCTCAAGGACTTATAGGATGACACCTTATTTACCCTGTATCTGTGTCCCCACACTCTTTCCCTTCCCCTGACAATCCCTGCCTCATTTTCTCCTTGTCAGCCATTCACCTGCTTGCTTTTTATCTGCTTCCCATCTTCAGCTATATTTACTATTTACTTCATTTAAGTATCCAAAGATTTGACCAACTTGGCTATTAGTATATAGATTTACTGAAAACCAATAGAGGATGCAGATGTAAACTAAATACAAAAAGGCCATAAGCCTTTCTTTTTTTTAGAAGACAACTGAGCAGGAATCACATAGCTTAGAAAAGTTCTTGATGTTTAAATTAATTCTGATTGATCTGCTTTTTAAAGTATAGAAAAAGTACAGATGAAAGGATTTTCACTATCCCATTCATTTATTGTTCTAGAAGTTTGATGTGCATTATATTCAACTATTCCTTAACAAAAAGAATCTGGTCTCGCTAGATGAATTTCTAAAATGCATTCCAGAGCTGAGTATATGCAGTTTACTGACACTTTTGTCTATTCCTTAACCTTCCTTTGCATCTTTTATCTGTGGCAGCCATGATGTTTGTATGAAATTGCATAGGTTCTTTGTGTGATGCTTGACCACAGTACAAAATTCTATGTATTCCTTGAGAAAACACCACAAAACTTTATCTAACTCAAATATTCAGTCACAAGAAGATTGTTTTTGTAGTGTTTCTAGCAATACACACAAATGTCTATAATGCAGAGGAATTTTTCAAAAAACATGAAAACTACTATGCAGTTTTTTATATAAAATTTGGAAACTTACAAAACAAGAGCTGGTAGGAGGGAGTAATTTATTGGTTTCACTTAGGAAGTAAGTCCAGTTAATACAGAACTCCAAAATATGGAGAGAAAATTTACATTAGAAGAATTTTGGCAAAATCCATAGTAGAAAGTTATCATAATGATATTAATCCTGAAGTTTTGATCCAACAGTGGTCTGGTGTGAACACAACTAAAATCCATTCATCTTGCTTATGAACCAAGAAAATGCAGTTTGGTTTGTGGTTCATGGCATGCCCAGTTCACGAACCATGGACCATCATGAACTTTTTGACACTAAATAAATTGGTTTGGTTTGTGACATTCATTATGTGGTAGAAAGCCCCTCCCCAGTGTGCAAGAGACACCAAAGTCACAGGAGATCTCTGGCTGTGTCTCCTCTATCTGGCCTCCATGTCTGGTGAGGATTGAATTTATGGGATCTGAGTTATGCCCCCCCCAGAAGGTGATCCCATCCTCCATGGTTTCCAATGGAGATTTTAAAAACAGCAAAAAAAAAAAAAAAAGCAAGGGCAATAGAAGCCTCACAGAACAGAATCAAAGTCCCTGAGAATCTCTGCAGTAGAAACTGAGGGGGGGGGGATTTTTGTAAGCTCAGCAAAACCAGTGCAATATATCCTGCCTTGGCCTCAGTTAGTGGGAATGTCCAAAGCAGCATTTCTGAGATGATTACATTAGCTTGGTAGATGCATATGGGAGAAGGGAGTTGTGACGGAAAGCAATGGGTTAACCATAAACTGAAGACGCACAGGGCTGCGTCAGGTGACCTGAGGGTGGGGGCAAAGTGCTCAGAGCTCTCAGGGAGGGAAAAGAAGTTGAAGGAGAGAAACTGCTGAGGCAGGAGTTCAGTCAGTTGATGTCTGACAGAGTGGAGGCCTGTCAGAGAAGTCTGTCAGTGGGGACCTGACAGAGACTGAGGGGGTCAGTTCGGGCCTGGTAGAGGCTGAGAGGACAGCTGATCCTGTGAAGAAGCTGGAGACGGAGACGGGGAAGTCTTCCAGAGACTGCCAGCTGGACAAAACCAGCCAAGAGGGCTGTGTGTGTGTGAGTCAGTTAAGACCGGAACGGTCACAGACACCAGGAAACTACTCTAAAGATCTAGTGAGGAGGTTGAGGGAGTGGGTGTGGGTCTGAGACACCAAGAAGGGCTGAGAGGAGAGACTCCAGTTGAGGGGTGAGACTAGACACATCAATCCCAAGAGGCCAGACCTTGGCTAGAGGTGGAGAGTGAGTGAAAGGTGAACTGTGTAACTGTGAAAGATGCAAAACAAAAGAAAAAGTGATTGTAAGCCTGAAACAACAGAACAAACGTACTAGCCTGTGTAAATATCTCCTATATCCCCAGTTTAAGACTTTTTGTTACAATAAATCTGTGGTGTAAGTTAAAGTTCTCGTGAGCCTATATTGTGTGGGAAGAATAAACAAAGCTGCTGTGGTCCCATCAACAGAACAAGTAAAATACCCCGAAGAGACGAAAATATAGAGATCCAGTGAGGCCGTGAGGCGGGCGCTGCTATAGGAGTCTTCACCACAGGCCCCTGTTGGGATTCCTTGTGTTTATTTATTTTATTATTCATTTAAAACATTTATTAGCCACCTTCTTTATGGAGCTCAAGGTGGCTTACAACATTAAAAAAATATATTAAAAACATAAAACTCAAAAGTTAATCACAACTCAGGACTGCTAGTGGACTTAACCAAACACAGCTGTAAATAAAACTGTCCTCAACTGCCTCTCAAAGATTAAAATTAAGGGGGCCAGATGCACCTCTCAGGGGAGGTTTTTCCATATTCATGGGGCTGCCACTGAGAAGCTGTCTATTGTGAACCCACCAAATAAGCTCTGATCTTAATTCCTAGGTTGTAATATCAGTGTCACATGCTTCCAATAGCTTCCTATTCTGCACTGGATGTAGCCTCTGAACATTCTTCAAGGGAAGCCCCAAGTACAGCTCATTGCAGTCATCCAGTCTAGATGTAACTAAGGCATGGATCACTGTGGCTATATCTGATTGATGAAGGAATGAACACAATTTACACACAAGCTGAAGCTCAGCAAAAGCACTCCAAACCACTGCAGTCACCTGGTTTTGTAATGTGACTGCTGTGTCAAGTAGCCCTCTACCTGACAGACACCTCAAAATTGTTTCTACCCTTTTTTTGATAAAGGATATTTATTGAATTATTCTGATTATCACCTACAGCATAGGTCAGGCAAAGGAATTGTCAATGTTGATGCCTTGATACACATTGCCCTCAAATCCACTGAGGTCAACACTACTCTGCTATGTAGCTGAGATTACTAATATGTTATTCAAGGATCCCATTCTTGCCCATGTTCTCAACTGAGTGTTGAAGAGGACGCTTTTACACTGGTTTGAGGAGAAAGTCATGTTTATTAATGCAATATTGACTATTACTGCAGAAGTGGTGATTCCCTTTCAGGCAACAGAATCTCTCTGAGGCCCTGAGAGTTGTAGACTCTACGAACAGGGCACTCTGGCACCATACAGATTTTGCTTTGGCTTGCAGTTATGTGGTGATCCAATATGGAAGAAGAAGAAGATATTGGATTTATATCCCACCCTCCACTCCGAAGAGTCTCAGAGCGGCTCACAATCTCCTTTACCTTCCTCCCCCACAACAGACACCCTGTGAGGTGGGTGGGGCTGGAGAGGGCTCTCACAGCAGCTGCCCTTTCAAGGACAACCTCTGTCAGAGCTATGGCTGACCCAAGGCCATGCTAGCAGGTGCAAGTGGAGGAGTGGGGAATCAAACCCGGTTTTCCCAGATAAGAGTCCGCACACTTAATCAAACATGGACAATGATGTTGAAAAGAGTCATAAGGTGCAATGAGAGTCCTCATACGATAGAAGTCAGCAAAAGCTGAATGGTTACAACTTCATATTGACTTTGCTGGCCATTCCAGGGAGAGGACTTATTAATACTTAGTAACTCATATTCCAAATGACAGGAGATTATTCTTGTTTCATCAATTACAGCCCAAGTTGTTATCAAAGCCAAGTTGTTATCAAAACCTTTGCAAGACATGGGCTATCAGATTCTATCATTTCAGAGAGCAGAGCCCCAGTTCAGAGAGGAATTACACACATTTGATATGAATGGCCTGAGCTGTCATATTACATTAATGTTCTTCCATGCAGTATCAAAGTTCCAGGCTTAGCAGATGGTAAAAACAATAAAGTATGCATTTAAATGGACTGCTGAAGGTGATTGAGATCACCATCTTGCAAGTTGCCTTCTAACACAATATACTATACCACACACTACTACAGACAGGAGTCCTGACAACTCCACCAGATCAAGCGTACTTTGTGCTGACAAAAAAACACTGATGGTGTCTCTAACAGGTGAAGTTCAAAGTCCTACACGTGTTTGCCCCAGATGATAAGACCGAACTGTTCAGACAGGCTTTTCTGGTTGACTGAAAATGGGCTGCCACCAGACATCCTGCAGAAGCTGGCGATCATAGTCAGAACCCACTACCGCCAGACTGGATTGAGACAGCGCAAATAGTTTTAAACTGATAAGTGTATTATGGTTTTATATGTTTTATGGAATTGATTGTTTTTATGATATTGTGAGCTGCCCTGAGTCCGCTTGCGGAGAGGGCGGGATATAAATGTAAAGTAATAAATAAATAAATAAAATGATCCAATCTACATCAGAAACTATTAATCTGGCAAAGCATGCATCCCTGCACCTGTGATTTAAACTATAATAATAATAATAATAATAATAATAATAATAATAATAATAATAATAATAATAATAAAAAATTTTATTTATATCCCGCCCTCCCCACCTCGGCAGGCTCAGGGCGGCTAACAACATTTTATAAAAACATACAATAGTAGATAAAAGCCTTTAGATTTAACAATATAAAACATTAAAACATTAAACTTAATAACATTAAACCAATCCAATAAGTACAGTTATTCAGCGGTATAGATCTTCAACCCGCATTGGCGGATCCTTAATTACCGATCTTCTTAGCAGTCCAAGTATGCAAGTTTAAAAAGGGCGGTCTTGCAGGCCCTGCGTGTCACGGCTGGGGCCGGGTCAGGCAAAGTCCAGAGGCAGTCCGAGGTCTGTAGCCAGTAAGCAGGAGGGTCCGAGGCGCCAAATCCGAATCACTGTAGAAGTATCGCAGGTCTGAGGTCCAGAAGCCGAGGTCAGGGAGTCCAGAAGTCCAAAGCCAAAGTCAGGGAGTCAGGAACCAAAGTCAAGCCGGAGTGGATGCTAGAATGTCAGGGAGATGACTAGTTGCTTCCACAAAGCTTCCTCCCAAAGCCCACAGCTATATAGCCCTCTGCTGGCTGTTGCCCATTTGGGCTAATTGCTGGCTCAGGGAGGCAGCCAGGATCCTGTTACCACTCAAGCATCCTTGCTCTTAGAAGGGCCAGAATCCTCTCAGAACTCAGGGCTCAGGGAGCGTCTTGCTTGTGAGCGTGCCGCCCTCCTCCGATCCCTGAGGTCCTGCCGGAGGCGGTCACGCACACGAGCCACCCGAGAGGGCGAGGCAGGGGGGCTGGGATCTTCTCCAGCAGGAGGCAGGGGCACTGGTGCAGGTGGCAGGGGCACAGTTTCCTCATCAGACTCAACTTCCTCTGAAGGGTCCCCAGCACCCATGACACTATCCCCCCCCCCAGGGCCCCCCTCCGTCGAGGGACCTGGAAGGTCGGGGTGGTCGTTGTGGAACTGGTGCACCAAGTCCGGGGCATGAAGATTGTCCTCGGGCTCCCAAGACCGGTCTTCTGGGCCGTATCCCTCCCAGTCCACCAGGTACTGGAGGCCTCCACGATGGTACCTGGAGTCCAGGATCTGGCGCACCTCATATTCTTCCTCGTCATCCACCAACACTGGTGGTGGCGGCGGTGGGGAAGGAGTCCGAGCTGGGTCAGGGGGTGCAGCCGGAACAAGGAGGGAGCGATGAAACACGGGGTGAATGCGGAGGTGGGGTGGCAACTGGAGCCTGAAGGCGACGGGGTTTATTTGTTCAACGACGGGGTAGGGTCCAATGAACCGTGCATCCAGCTTGTGAGACCGACCAGGCCGGCGCAGGTAGCGAGTTGAGAGCCACACCTGATCCCCCGGCTGCACTGGAGGGCCTTCTTGCCTCTTTCGGTCCGCAGCCCGTTTATATGCCTCCTTGGCTTGCTGTAGCTGCTCTCGGAGCAAGTCTTGGCTGGCACGGAGTTCTTGCAGGTAGGCATCGACGGCGGGGACATTCGTGGGTGGTAGGATCGCTGGGAAGAACCGAGGGTGGTACCCGTAGGTTGCAGCAAACGGGGTCATTTGGGTGGATGAATGGACCGCGTTGTTGTATGCAAACTCCGCTAGGGGCAATAGAGTGGTCCAATCATCCTGCTGGTAACAGGTGTAGCAGCGGAGATATTGCTCTAGCGTGGCATTGGTGCGCTCTGTCTGGCCATCTGTCTGTGGGTGGTAGGCCGAGGACAGGTGCACTCGAGTACCCAGGCTGGAATGGAGGGCTTGCCAGAACCGAGAGGAGAACTGAGGGCCCCGATCGGAGATCAGATGGGCTGGGAGTCCATGCAGACGAAAGATGTGTTGCAGGTAAAGCTGGGCCGTCTCCTGAGCTGTGGGGAGTTTCGGGCACGGAACAAAGTGGGCCATCTTGGTAAATAGGTCGACGACCACCCAGATACAAGTCTGACCCTTGGAGCGTGGAAGTTCCGTGATGAAGTCCATCGAGATGGTATCCCAGGGTCCTGAAGATGTGGGCAAGGGCTGCAGCAACCCTGAGGGTTTGGCTGGGATGTCTTTGGCCCGTCGGCAGACGTCACAGGAGCTGACATAGCGGGCAACATCAGCGCGAACTCGTGGCCACCAGAATTCCCTTGTCAGCAAGTGGGTGGTCTTATGCTGTCCAAAGTGCCCGGCGGGTAACGAGTCGTGGGTCAGGCGTAGCACTTCTGCCCGCAAGGGCCCGGGTGGCACATAGAGGCGTTCGCGGTGTAGCAAGAGGCCGCCTCGAGTCGTGAACTCCCCTGTTGTGTCATCTTGGAGAGCCTGGAGGTGTTGCTGGACCCAGGGATCATTGGCCTGGCTAGCCGGAATGTCCTCCACGAGTGCTGGTGAAGTGGAGGTGGCTGCAAATACTGAGGGCGGCAGGATTGGAGCAGCGGGCGCGGTCTCAGTTGAGGCAGGGGCGTATTCCGGTTTCCGGGAGAGCGCGTCTGCTTTCCGGTTCTGGGTATGGGGGATGTAGGAGATCCGGAAGTCGAAGCGAGAGAAGAATAGGGACCACCGGATCTGGCGCTGGTTGAGACGGCGAGTGGTCTGGAGGTGTTCCAAGTTCCGGTGATCGGTGAGCACTTGAACAGGGTGGCGAGCCCCTTCGAGGTAATGTCGCCAAACCTCAAACGCCGCCTTGATCGCGAGCAACTCCCTCTCCCAGATGGTATAGTTCCTCTCTGCAGCAGTGAGCTGCCGCGAGTAATAGGCGCAGGGCTGTAGTGGCTGGGACGGCTCCTCGCGCTGGGACAGCACTGCTCCCAGGGCCACGTTGGAGGCATCAGCTTCCACCGTAAAGGGAAGCTGGGGGTCGGGGTATCTCAGGAGTGGCCCGGTGGCAAAGCGAGTCTTCAGGGTGGAGAAGGCGTTATCGGCCTCTGGGGACCAGTGGAAGGGTTCTTTGGGGCGGAGTAGTTGAGTCAGGGGTGTGGTCAGGGATGCGTAGGCCGGGATGAATTGCCGATAGTAGTTGGCAAAACCGAGGAACCGCTGCAGGTCTTTGCGATTCTGAGGAGCCTGCCAGGTCAGGACCGCTTCTACTTTTTTCGGGTCCATGAGGATCCCCTGCGGTGACACGATGTGCCCAAGGAACTCGACGGAGCGCAGGTCGAAGTCGCACTTCTCCAGCTTGGCGTAGAGACCATGGGCTCGTAGGCGCTGCAGGACCTGGCGGACGTGCTCGGCGTGCTGGGCAGGATTGCGGGAGTAAATTAGGATGTCATCCAGGTATATGATCGCGAAGCGGTCGAGCAGGTCCCGGAATATGTCATTCATGAACCTCTGGAAGACAGCGGGGGCATTGGTCAGTCCGAAGGGCATTACCAGGTGCTCGTACTGCCCGTATCGGGTCCCAAACGCGGTCTTCCATTCGTCTCCGGGCCGTATGCGCACCAAATTGTACGCTCCACGGAGGTCCAGCTTGGTGTAGATTTGGGCCCCCTTTAGGCGATCCAAGAGTTCAGGGATCAGTGGTAGAGGGTACCGGTCGCGGATGGTGATCTTGTTCAGGGCCCGGTAGTCATTGCACAGCCGGAGCTCCCCACTTTTCTTCTTCACGAAGAGCACTGGAGCAGATAGGGGAGAGGTTGAGGGTCGGATGAATCCGCGTTTCAGGTTCTTGTCCAGGAAGTCTCGCAGAGCTGCCAACTCCGGCTCCGACATTGGGTACAGACGCCCCACCGGGAGTGGTGCCCCAGGTACCAAATCAACGGCACAGTCGTAGGGCCGGTGAGGGGGAAGCTGATCAGCTCCTGTCTCTTCGAAGACATCAGCAAAGTCCACATACTTCTGAGGGAGCTGAGGACCACCACTCGGGATGCCAGCTGCTAGAGTGGTGGGAGGAGTCAGATGGGGGCATGGGTCTCGGAAGCGTAGTTCCTGCTGGGCCCAGTCCACGATGGGGTTGTGCAGCTTCAGCCAGGAAAGGCCTAGAATCAGCGGGAAGCGAGGCATGCGGGCGACATCAAACCGCAGCTGTTCTTGGTGCTGCTGGACGTGGAAGGTGATGGGACAGGTCTCCTGGGTGACGGGGCCAGAACGGAGGAGGCGCCCGTCAATAGCCTCCACCAGCGACGGAATCCCTTTTGTCTGCACAGGGATCTGGTGTTGCTTCACAAAGGCGGCATCTATAAAACAGTGGGCCGCTCCCGAGTCCAGCATGGCATACACGAACAGCCAGCGTTCGTCAGGCAGACGGAGTTTGACTGGTAGCAGGAATGGCCCTGGGGTATCAGCCCGCTGTTCGGAGGACCCAGCTAGTCGCCCCAGGCTGGGGGGTCCACTTACGCCTGGGGCTGCCCTTTTGGCGGCGGTGGCAGCGAAGGTCCAGGTATCCGATGCTTAGCAGGGCAGCCAGAGGCATAGTGGCCTGCCGTGCCGCAGTAGAGGCACAGATTCTGCGTGCGGCGTCTGGTCTTTTCCTCTGGGGTCAGGCGGGGTCGAGCAGCTCCAAGCTGCATAGGCTCATCCTTGGTGCTGGTACTAGCTGGGGACGGGTGAGGAGCCAGGTAGCACGGCGCAGGGAGCTGGCGCCCTCTGGTCTTGGCTTGGCGGCGACTTTCCAGGCGGCCATCGATGCGGAGGCAGAGGGTGATAAGTTCTTGGAGCGTGGGTGGCTGCTCCACCCTGGCCAGTTCATCCAGGACCTCCTCTGCCAACCCCTCAGTAAACTGGTCCATCTGGGCAGCCTCATTCCACGCCAAGTCCTGGGTCAGGAGCTTGAATTCAGTGGCATATTGAGCCACCGAGGAGTTGCCTTGTTTCAGTGCCCTGATCTTCCGGTTGGCTGTGGCTGCTTGGACTGGGTTTGAGAAAGCAGCAGACAGGTGGGCCTCAAACCCCTGGTAATCAGTCAGTAGGGGAGAGGACGCGACCAGTAAGGGTGTGGCCCATTTGGCCGCCTGCCCCTTTAACAGACTGATGACGAAACACACCTTGGTTTTGTCATTGAGGAAGTCCCGTGCTCTCAGTTCAAAGTACAGCCGACACTGTGCTAGGAAGGCAGGAAATTCTTCCACGGCACCCCCAAATCTGTCAGGTGGGGGAACTGGGCACTTGGCTGGAGCACTGGCCGCAGGTTGTTGCTGCAAGTGCACTACTGCCTGTGTTAGCTGCTGTACCTGGGCTTGGAGCGCAGCCAGTAGTTCTGTGGTTTCACTTGCTTCAGCATCCATCCTGTGGAGTGGGTGTTTGTGGGTGGAAGCAATCTGTCACGGCTGGGGCCGGGTCAGGCAAAGTCCAGAGGCAGTCCGAGGTCTGTAGCCAGTAAGCAGGAGGGTCCGAGGCGCCAAATCCGAATCACTGTAGAAGTATCGCAGGTCTGAGGTCCAGAAGCCGAGGTCAGGGAGTCCAGAAGTCCAAAGCCAAAGTCAGGGAGTCAGGAACCAAAGTCAAGCCGGAGTGGATGCTAGAATGTCAGGGAGATGACTAGTTGCTTCCACAAAGCTTCCTCCCAAAGCCCACAGCTATATAGCCCTCTGCTGGCTGTTGCCCATTTGGGCTAATTGCTGGCTCAGGGAGGCAGCCAGGATCCTGTTACCACTCAAGCATCCTTGCTCTTAGAAGGGCCAGAATCCTCTCAGAACTCAGGGCTCAGGGAGCGTCTTGCTTGTGAGCGTGCCGCCCTCCTCCGATCCCTGAGGTCCTGCCGGAGGCGGTCACGCACACGAGCCACCCGAGAGGGCGAGGCAGGGGGGCTGGGATCTTCTCCAGCAGGAGGCAGGGGCACTGGTGCAGGTGGCAGGGGCACAGTTTCCTCATCAGACTCAACTTCCTCTGAAGGGTCCCCAGCACCCATGACACTGCGGAACTGATCAAGGTTCCGCAGGACCCGCACCTCCTCGGGGAGTCGGTTCCATAGGGTAGGGGCCGTGATTGAAAATGTCCGTGCTCTAGTATTCTGATATTTAATCTCCTTCGGCCCAGGGATGATCATTAGATTTTTCCCGACTGACCTCAGTGCTCTCTGGGGTTCATATGGGGAAAGACAGTCCCTCAGGTAGGCAGGTCCTCGGCCATATAAGGCTTTAAAGGTAAAGGTAAAACTAAAGAACTACCAGACACCTATGTTCTATGATGACATATGAACCAGATGAGAAGATATGTATCTGTGTCACCACCTTCCTTTGCAGCGCCAGTGATGTGCTAGCAGCATGGAGTGTAGAGTCAGTGGCTACATAGGAACTCAGCCAATGTCAATAGAGCCTGACACAGAGCCTGCTGAAGCATCAGATGTCACTCTGACAAGCACAGCGCAGGATCTGGGTTACCCACCTTGCACCAGAGTTAGTCCCTGCTACCCTCAATACCACTTGAGCTAGAGGGAGCAGTGTAGTACATTGGCCTGTTCTCTCATATTAGGAAGTGCTAGAATTCAACCTCTTAGGAAGTACAGGTTCATTTTCCAGTTCCAAAATAGTTTGGCTGTTTGTTGCCCTAATCTACCTTACTGGTTACCATAAAGTTACCTGTTGGCTATATGCTTTCTGAGTAGCATCCTCTTCATGGTGTTTAACATTCACATTGGAATAAGTATCTGTGGCACAAATAATTCAATTGTTGTCTGAGAAATGAGAACCATTATCACTGTAGATCTCAGAATTATCTTACCTCAGCTAAGCACTGTAAAACTATGCAATCCCTTAACTTAATAGGATAATTTCTATGCAATCCCTTAACTTCATAGGATAATTTCTCCTATGAGAAGAAAAAATGGCTCCATGGATAGCTCTCTAAAGACTTGAGAAATAAAAAAGACACCTTTAGGAATTGGAAGGAGGGCCTTATAACCAAGGATGAATATAAACAAATCACCAGTGCTTGTAGGAAAAAAGTTAGGCAAGCTAAAGCTCAGTATGAGCTTAGGCTGGCCAAAGATGCAAAAAACAACATAAAAGGGTCCTTTTCTTATGTTCAGAGTAAGAAAAAGAGCAAGGACATGGTAGGCCCATTGCGAGGGCATGAAAGTGAAATTGTAACAGGTAATGAAGAGAGGGTGGAACTGCTCAATTCCTACTTTTCTTCTCTTCTGAGGGAAACAGTGCTCAACATGGCAAAAACAGAACATATAAGGAGGGTATGAAGTTCCAACCTAGGATCAGCATAGGGGTAGTACATAAACACCTAGTTTCTTTAAATGAAACTAAGTCCTAAGGGCCAGATGAATTGCATCCAAGGGTTCTAAAAGAGCTTGCGGATGTAATTTCTGAGCCTCTGGCTATTATTTGAGAATTCTTGGAGAACAGGAGAGGTGCCGGGAGATTAGAGGCGGGCGAATGTTGTCCCCATCTTCAAGAAAGGGAAGGGGAAAAAGACGATCCGGGTAACTACCGACCTGTCAGCTTGACGTCTATACTTGGAAAAGTATTAGAACAAAACATCAAACAGTCGGTCTTGGAACATTTAGAAAGAATGGATGTGATTACTAAGAGCCAGCATGGGTTTTTCAAGAACAAGTCATGTCAGACTAACCTGATCTCTTTTTTTGAGAAAGTGACTACCTTGCTAGATCAGGGGAATGCTGTAGGCATCATTTATCTTGATTTCAGTAAGGCTTTTGATAAAGTTCCACATACTATCCTTGTTGACAAATTGGTAAAATGTGGTTTGGATGCTCTTACAATTAGTTGGATCTGTAACTGGTTGACAGATCGCACCCAAAAAGTGCTTGTGAATGGTTCCTCATCCTCTTGGAGAGGAGTGACAAGTGGAGTACCTCAAGGATCTGTCCTGGGAACTGTTTTGTTCAAGATCTTTATCAATGATTTGGATGAAGGAATAGAGGTAATGCTTATTAAATTTGCAGATGATACTAAATTGGGAGGGATTGCAAACACAGAAGAAGACAGAAACAGGATACAGGATGACCTTGACAGGCTGGAAAACTGGACTAAAATCAATACAATGAATTTTAACAGGGATAAGAGTAAAGTTCTGCATTTAGATAGGAAAAATTCAATGCATGTTTATAGGATGGGGGAGACTTGTCTTAGCAGTAGTATGTGCGAAAAGGATCTAGGGGTCTTAGTGGATCATACGCTGAACATGAGTCAACAGTGTGATGCGGTGGCTAAAAAGGCAAATGCAATTTTGGGCTGTATCAACAGAAGTATAGTGTCCAGATCAAGGTATCGCTTTACTGTGCTCTGGTAAGACCTCACCTGGAGTATTGTATTCAGTTTTGGGCACCACATTTTAAGAAGGATATAGACAAGCTGGAACGGGTCCAGAGGAGAGCGACGAAGATGGTGAGGGGTCTGGAGACCAAGTCCTATGAGGAAAGGTTGAAGGAGCTGGGGATGTTTAGCCTGGAGAGGAGGCAGCTGAGAGGTGATATGATCTTCAAGTACTTGAAGGGCTGTCATATAGAAGATGGTGTGGAATTGTTTTCTGTGGCCCCAGAAGGCAGGACCAGAACCAATGGGTTGAAATTAAATCAAAAGAGTTTCTGGCTCAAGGTTCGAAGAACTTCCTGACAGTTAGAGCAATTCCTCAGTGGAACAGGCTTCCTCAGGAGGTGGTGGGCTCTCCTTCCATGGAGGTTTTCAAACAGAAGCTAGATGGCCATCTGACAGCAATGAAGATCCTGCAAATTTATGGGGAGGTGTTTGTGAGTTTCCTGCATTGTGCAGGAGGTTGGACTAGATGACCCTAGAGGTCCCTTCCAACTCTATGATTCTATGATTTCCAGTGCAATCATAATAAAGAAAAGCTGGAAAATAACTTCTGATTATGGGATTCTCTTAGCAATACATTAAAGCTATCAGAAAAATTCAAATTGTAACAAATAATGGAAAAAGATAAGGTGTGAGAAAATACATCACACTGATTTAAAAAATGAGGAAAATCAGCAACAAAAGAAATGCATGATATAAACACATAATAATTGGACTAGTTCATTGAGATTTTAAGAGCTTAATTGAAAACTGGGGGTGGTTTATCATGCTGACGTTTGGTTTTAGTTTGTCAGCTTTTTGTCATTCCAATTGCTTTACACTGTAAACAGCAGTCTTTCTGTTAACAAAATTAAAGTTTACTCTATCAGAACGTTCTTTGATTTGTTGCAGCACTTTATTCTCTAGTTGGTGATGGTGGGTTAGATCAGTTCTTGCAAATTTTCTGTGAAAATATTGATTTGTACTAGTTTTCCATATGTATTATTGAAATGGATATTCCTTGAGCCAATTTAAGTCTTATAACATCATCTAACCCCCTTTCCAAGAATAAATTATAATGAAGCATAAAGCTCTCCAGAGTGATAATTAAAAGCACATTTGGCTTTTTTAAAAACTAGATTTAGTTGCCTGGATAAATCTGATGACACATACTTCCTTGGAACATTTTATGCTGCCTACTGTGGTGATAAAAAGAAACTTTTACTTTTAATAGAAAGGGAAGCAAATTAAAGAACGAGATCCAATTATTTAAATAGTAAGAAAAATTGTTGGCAAGATACTGTAAATATTGGAACTAAATATTCAGAAAATGGCAATGATGACATAAAGTTTGTTTTTAAATTGCATTTTCTGACAAGATATATAGAATTCAAGGAGGCTTTTCATTTAGTTTAGTGCCAGCTCTCCTAACATAAGAATCCACATCTTCAGAAGCTTCTGTTAATAAACATCTACTGAATTGCATATTGGAATTCAAGTGAATGTAATTTCATGCTATCTCTTGCTGTTATAGTTATTTTTCAGATCATAGCCAGAATTCAAGAAGAACTATGAGCAAGCTAAGGAAATGTCATTATAAATTGACATTTCTCTCTCTTTCTCTTATGGTAGTTTCTTCCAAATACATTCCTTTGCAGTAAAATAAATATCAGGAATCTTTATTTCTAACTATTTGTAGAAAATGAGAAAATATCTATTTTTACAATTGAAGGATAGGAAAGTACCCACAAAACAGCAGGTCCACATTTTGGGGGGAGGGAAACAAACAACTACAAGATAAAAGGTCAAAATGCATATATATGAAACATAATGTGTCTATACATTTTCCAAACAGTAATAATATATGGGGCAGAATCCAAAGGTGCCAGCATGTGAACAGAAGGCTTGCACAAGGAAACTGTCATTTCCATGGATTTCTCACTTGAATGTCATGCCCCCACATTTTATCCTCTGCTGTTTCAGAGGGTTCCTGATCTTCTACAAGCAGCTTTGAGAGTTATTTAGAAGACTCTGATAGACATGGAAGACATTCTGCTAACAGGGTGGAACATAATTTGTACCTCTTCATATGCAATCCTATGTTCCACACACACACACATGGATGGACAGACAGACAGATATAGATATAGATGATATAGGGCAGGAAAGGTCCCCTGTGCAAGCACCAGTCGTTTCCGACTCTGGGGTGACGTTGCTTTCACATTTTCATTGCAGACTTTTTACAACGTTTCACAAACGTTTTTACAACATTTCACAACATTTTCATGGCAGACTTTTTATGGGGTGGTTTGCCATTGGCTTCCCCAGTCATCTACACTTTCCCCCCAGCAACCTTGGAAGGATGGAAGACTGAGTCAACCTCGAGCCGGCTACCTAAAAACCCAGCTTCCGCCGGGGATCGAACTCAGGTCATGAGCAGAGCTTAGGACTGCAGTATTGCAGCTTTAACACTCTGCGCCATGGGGCTCTAGATATAGATATATAGATATAGATATCTAGTATCTTCTGCCCTTCCTACTCCTAAGGAGCAGAGGACTCCAGCCCCAAGCCTAGGGAAATGCAATGTACAGTATGTACAGAAGAGCTTTCCATTCATACATACAGCTTTTTTAATCTTGGCCACGATCCCTAATCTATTCTTTAAAAAATAAGTTAATAGATTTCTTTTAAAATGCTTATGTCCATAAAATCAAATAATCTCCTTCAGGGAGTGGAAGCTATAGCAGCAGCTCCCAAAATATGTGCCATGAAATAACTACCCATGCAAGAAATAGGTTTTATTAAATAATTTTAAAACCCTATATACCAAAGTGTTTATGCAGTTTTCCACTTTGTCTCCAACTATGTGATCTCTGTTAGCAGTGTAGCTATGTTAATTCAGCTATGCAGAGCTGCAGTAGCCATCACTTACATTATTCATTTCAAGGCACTGGCTAGCCCAGTCAAAGCCTTTCATGGCCTTGGACCCTCACATACACAGGACCATCTCTCCTCCTACACTCCACCATATTTTATCTTATCAAGGCCACCTAGCAAACTGCCTGCACATGTGCATTCTCTGTTGTGGTTATCATTTTATGGAATGGCCTGTTTGATGTCAGGAAGGCTCTCTCCTGGCATTCTGCAAGTTATGCAAAATAGAATTATTCAGAAAGGCACTGCTACAAGGTAATAGCACTATATTGTAACTTTATGGTATATTATAACATAAAGGGAAAAGGACTGTGAACTATACTAGTACATACCATCTGTTGCTGTATCTGTTATCCTACTATGTAATTTCTGCACTGTATAGCACCTAGGCTTTGTTTCAGATTTCTGCCATCCTATTACATTGTTTCTTGGATCCCCCATCTGGTAGATTGCATTGATTTTCATTGTGTAATGCACCTTGAGTTCCAGGGAGACTATAAATAACACAAATTGGGTAAATGAGGTTGTTCATAGTATCTCTATATGTTATCTTCTAGGTTTGCTTAGATAGACTTTTTTTCTTGCTGTCCCAGAATACTTAGAAAGTGAGGTCTCCCAATGAATCTGATTGGTAGTAGATTCAGGACAAAGTACTTCTTAACATAGTCAACAATTAAAGGCTTTAAAAGAGGGTTAGTCAAAGTCATGAAATATCATCAGCTATTAGCCATGATGGCTAATTGGAATATGGTTGAGAAGCACTATGTGGACTAGGACTAAGGAGACAACAGTTCAAGTCTTGACTCAGTTATGAAATCATTAGGTGATCCTGAGCTGACCATTCCTTCTCATACTATGCCTAACAAAGTTATTGTGCAGATGAAACAGAGGAGAGGAGAACTACACACACTGCCTGGAACCCACTGGACAAATGATGTAATAAAAGCATAACAGAAAGTACACAACTGAGTATCCATTACTGGAGGCAATGGCTGGGAAGGCTTCTACATTTATGTCCTTCTTGTGGGCCTCCTAAAAGCATCTTGCTTGGGAAGGTAGAAAAACAGGACCCTTAGTCTGATTCAACAGAGCTCTTGTTAGGCCCCCTTTTGACACATACCCAGATCAGTGAATCATGCAGAAATGTAAAATCACCTCTTTTCCTCCCTTCTGCTGATGTAAGCCATGAGCAGAAAAGGAGAGAAGAAAGGGTGATTTTACTTGATTACCCATTGTCAATGCAGCCCCCAATTTTGCTTGCAAGTGTCTTCCACTCCTCAGGAGTTTCAGGAAAATGGCAGGCTGCTTGTGGAAATGAAGGCAAGGAAAGATTCACTTTGCCACCAGTATACTCTACCTGCATTTTAATAAATGCTGGGCATTCATGGAACACATCTTTCTGCCATCAAAGTTTTGCAAGCAAATTATGGCATTGTATTTAAAGATCAGCACAATATTAAAATTCAAGAAGCTACAGAAAGTAGTTCAATGTAAATATCATCATATCATGAAAGCATATATAAAATTCCTTGAAGCCTATGTAAATATTTATTATTGAGTGCGTTCCTGTATCCTGAGATAATTTGGACAAAAGCTGGCCTGAAAATTAATTTATAGAAATTTGGTAGAATTATGTAATTTAATTTTACAGCTCCAAGAAAAGAATATAATCTCCTCATTCAGAGGCAGTCAACTTCTGAATAGCAGTGTCAGGAGGCAACATCAGGGGAAGGAAGGCCTTGGCATCTCTGTCCTGCTGTTGGCCCTCTAATGTAACTGGTTAGCCTCTGTGTGAACCAGGATGCTGGACTAGATGGATCACTTGTCTAATTCAGCAGGGTTATTATGTTATTTTGTTGAGCTCGAAGGGTATGTTCCCTATATTATCTAGGGATTTCAATTCCAAAGTCACCTGCCTGCTTACTAAAAATATTTAATGGTTCCTAAGTATAGAATACTTTTCTCCAAAACTAGATTATGCCTTGCCATTAAGAGAATTAACAGGAAGATTTGTGGAATTCCTTTTTCTGACTGGCTATGTGACTGTAAATCCAGTGATTTGGACACTATTTGGCACTTCTTTATATATTATAATAAGTATAATTTGGTTCATAATAAATGGATATACAATCTATATCCAAAAATGGCGTTCTGTCACCAAACAAGAGGTTGTAGCAAGATTAGCAGATATTGATTCAAATGTGGCTGTGACAGTTGAAAATTTTTTGCCTATGGCACTTATGGTATCCTTTCCTAATGTAAAAGTTTATGTCTATGTTTTCTATATTACATATCTATGTTCTCTATATTGTTTGAATATTACTATAATCCTTTTGTATGCTTATGACATGTTGCTCTTCAAGCATTAATAAATGACTGAGACTGTTCTTATGTTGTGAAGAAATGCATTTTTGGGTGGAAACCTGAACTGAGTAAAATCTTCACTAGAAGTTCTTTAAAGTTTTTATCTCTAGACAGAAAACAGGCAGGAAGGGGGGAAGTCAGCTTAAATGCCTTCTATCTTACCTCAGCCATCTTTTAAGAAATGCTAATAGGTCTGGCAAGAGACAATGGGTTGGTCAAGTTCTCCCCACCACCACCACCAAAAAAAAAAGGGAAGAGAGATTTGGAAGAATTAAGACTAGAAAGACTTCTGGGACAAACTCTTGGAGACTTCAGGAAAGGCTACTTTGACCTAGCCTGACCTGCTCAGTGGGTGGAGAAACAGAAATGATAAAACTCCTGGGAGCAAGGAGGAAGGGCTCTTTGGTGCTGAGTCCATCAAAGCAGAAAGAACTCTTAACTGCAATCTGGAGGAGGCTGCCATTCACATGTGCTGGCCTGTACACCTGAAGGAGGCTTGCAGGTAAAGGTATTCCTGTAAAAACCTGTAACTATCTAGGCTAAGGAGCCTGCTTTATATTTAACAACTGATAGGGCATGTATAGAGGGAGGGACAGAGGATTTGCACTTTCCCCTTTTCTTTTGAATCCCTTGTTTAATTTGGTACTGTGCTAAATGTATGATAGCGACCATTTTCTTTGAAATAAATACTTTTTTTTAACCTGGTAGTGGTTCTCTTTGCCACATAGACCCCCACTGACTTGGTTATGCTACTTTAAATGGAATGCCAGGAGGAAGGGGAGGATAGTCAGATGGCAAATGCCTACTTCCCACTAGTGCACTAAGCAGTAAGCTGTCCCCATGGTAACCAGGCACTGGGTTTCAGAAGACACAGAGGCAAGGCCTCAGAACTTGGAAGGAATGGTGGGAGTCCTGACCTTCCCAATGGGCAATTCCTACAAAGGTCAGGTGGTGGTGGTGGTGGTGGTTGCAGGCTACCTGAAAATCATGTGCTCCTCAACCTCCCCAAGAAACAACCTGAAAATATTCCCTAAGGCTGTCTTGAGGAAGAAGATTCAGTAATTAACTCTGTTTCTGAAGACAGTGATTTGGATCTCTCTCTCCAACAACACAGCAGCAAACTAAGTCCCCCACTCATTTGTAAAGAGCAGAAGGCACTCAAGGCCCCTAGACCACAAGGTATTTTAAGTATATTCTAGGTCACAGATGAGATAAGCCCTTGGGCACTCATCAAGTCTGCTCCCATACTTCAGGGCTCAAGTGAGCAGCCTGTTGAGCTGTCCTGGGTCCTGAAATTCCTCATATCAGTTACCAGACTACCACTGGCCACACGCTTCCTGTTACTTGTTGCTCTCTGATGTTGCAGTTACGTTACCCAGTCCTGAGTAATCAGGAACAACCCATACAGGCTAAATGGAAAAGGCCTGATGGCTTGGCAGTGTTTAGCATGTGGCAAGCTATTCAAGTGTAGTTCATAATTGGGTTGCAATCATTTCACCATACCAATTCAAACCTATTGTGTGTGTGTGCATTTGTAACAACATGGAGGTGTACACCAGGCCTTCAAATAGTATCTTTCAAACCAGAGGTTTTTTAAAATCAGTTTTGCTACTTTTTATGTTTTCCCCGTGCCCTTTAAAGGAAGACAGAATCCTGCACATGCTCAGAACACTCTCTGTACATAGATATATATTTAAAGATTGGTTCCTCTTGGAGAGAAAGGCAATTGACACATGCCTATTGGTACTTCAGCCTTAGATCCATTTTTTAAAAGTAAATTCTATTTTCCATAGAAGAAAGCATACATAAAGCCATTCTTAGTACCAGCATTTCTGGAAATTCTTAGCTACTGAATAAACAGCCAGTTAGGACAGGATTAATCTAAAAGCTCAGGGGAGTAATACTTGCACAAACTATGAGGAGCCACAGATCACCTCTTCCATTTATACTCTTCTAGTAAAACTTTAATCAATACATGCTAATAGACTTTATGTCTACACAGGCTGTATGTCTCCAGAAGTGAACCTCTGTTCTCCCTTGAACCAAATAGCAGTGGGTTGACATGTTTACTGTACAACTCAAATCCCTTAGCATCAACATATATTTTCAGGATTACACCATTAATATTTATAGGTGACACTCAAATGTAGTAACCCATATAGCCAAGATTTAAGTTTTCAGTTAAGAGGATGATAAGAAATTTACTTTGCTACCTGAGCAGGCATTTAAAGTTACAATGTACTTACAGTTTCTAGCTTTATGAATGCATTTTATTTTGTTATTTTAGGAAGTTTTAACCACATTTGCATCCTGGACACAAAATAAATGCCTTGGCCCTTGCTAGTTTCACTATCTAACACTGCAATTTTTATCATAATAAGTAGGTACCCAAATAAAACATTCCTATGCATATGAGTATACAAGTAGCACATTTCCCTTTCATTAGCCTATCTCAAATATAACACTGCAACATTCAGAACTGTTATGTTTTAAAAAGCAGGCAGAAAAGTTGCTCTGACTTCCCAATGGCATGTATAATATTTGTATCAGTTTCTTATTATTCAAATAGGACTTTATGTGAGTTCAGCCAGCCAAGGTAGAATCTGCTCTGTTCTGTCAAGCTGAGTGTTATTAAATGGTTTGAAATTATTTTAATTACTGTCAATGAGCTTGTTATCATTTATCTGGGAATTGGAGTGCCTAACACATGGTAAACTTGACAGAGAAAGGAACATGCAAAGAACATAACTTCAGACCTAGGTGGCTTCACATGTTTCATAAAGATGGTAACCATGCATGAATGTCTCATAAGTCTCATAAGAAATACATGTAGTCTGAACAAAGCCAACATTCATTTTTTTCTTGCTGTCAAGAGAGTTGAAAAAATACTGGTTATAAAAATGTACCTGGTGACGTTAGCAGTCAGACCTCTTCTCCCATAGAAGGAGTGGTTTAGCACATAGAAAGAAAGAGGTAAACATCCTTCATACAAATATCACCTCAAAATCATAACTATGAAACACGGTCTAGCCAAAGAAGACACAAAATGTTTGCCAATCAGAGACAAGCCAGAATCAAGCATGGGAAAATATTTTTGAAGGGGTTTCAAAACAGAATGGCTGACTAATGACCCTCTCCCAACCCTAAAGAGCTGCATAATTAAGGTATGTAGCATAATTAAGGTAAGTAGCTTTGACCTCACCTTGGTCTAATCCTATCAACTCCAGCCTCACTTCTCTCCTGACCCATTAATCCCAATTTAGCAGTACTTATTTACTTATTTATTTTTGTAAATTTATATTCCGCCCTTTCCTGTGAGGGCTCAGGGCGGATTCCAACATAATAAAACCATTAAAACCAACAATAAAACATCAGAACAATTAAACAATTAAAGCAACAGATCAGAATTAATTTAGGACGGCCTGGCTGGGGTAAGCACATAAGGCATAATAATTGTAGGCAACTTGTATTGCCCAAAGATATCAGCAGTATCAGCCCCAGACATGTGGCAATCATTGCTGGGAGGCCAGTTAGATCTAGAACAACTTATCCTTGTTCTTCAAACCTCATAGTTTTCCTGTCCAGCAACCACTCAGCCATCAAGAACCATTTATACCTATAGTCCACCTCAGGTCAGCCTATCAAACATAATTTGCATCTAAGGAAATCACATTAAATCTCTTCCAGAATCATTGTTTACTATCCAGAAAACTGATTAAGTTATCAGAGTGGGGGTGGGGGCAAACACATCAACATTTCCCCTCTAACTGTAGTACTCCATTCCATTGCAGGGTGCATATGTTCTTGGTGCCATACCTTACACTACTACTTGTGTGTGGGTCTTCTTGTTCTCTCAGTGAAACACTGACCATTTTGCTGCTGTCTCCATGGACCTCTACCTTCAAGACTGAATTGTATAATTTTCCCCAAAACTGCTTTCTCCATTTCCTCCCTTTCATTTTCACCTCTTAGTGTGTGTGTGTGCTTTTAAGTGTGTGTGTGTATGTCTTTCTATGTGTGTGTCTGCGTGTGTGTTCTGCCCTTTTATCTCTTTTAATTAAAAAAACCTTTCTGGGTGAACATCGACCTGCTTATTTTGAGAGTTCTCTTAAAGGAAAAATCCACATAAACATTGGTGGAGATCCCAGTTACCCCCTCTTACTTGTCTCCTAAAGCTAATTCCCTCAATTAAACAGGAGACTGCCTACTTGAGTAACAGTGACAACAAATGGGAATGTTATGTAAGTGCACGTTAGAGATTGGGAAGTCATATTTTTGGTGTTAACAGAAGGGATTAGCAATACATTAATAACATTGATCTTAGTAATAGTATAGATACTTGATTTCCATAATTAAAAGGACTATCTACTATGTGGCATGAGCAGACTATAATCAGACTATAATCAGTCACTAGACACAGCACTTGGCATTAGAATTAGGAAATAAAAATTGAGACATTTCAAAGTGAAGGTAATAATATTTTGCAGCAGGAAGCTCAATTTGTGAGGAATACAAGCCACAAGACTTCTGATAAATGAAGCTTGCTGCTGAAGCACATCAAAAGATCATCTTTATTGCAGAACAATTGCTTGACCCAATTTCCTGGCCAGTAACAAGCTTTTGAAGAAATTTCAGGAACTCATAAAAGCTCAGCAAAGTTACCCCATGTACTTTTATCTCTGACTATATTGTAAAAGATTATTTGGTAAAGACATCATGGTATTCTTTGCCTAAATGTGTTTCTCCTAGAGTTGTTATGTTGTGAGACTGCAAACCTAAGGAACTACCAAACAAGTCATTTAGGCATTAGTTGGGTTTACAAGAACAAGCAGTATGCATGGATGGGACTATTACTTCAGTCATAGCTATATATACTTCAGCCACAAATTAAAAAGGGCTGAAGTACTGCCATTCCTGCTCCAAACCAGTGATGTTAAAAAAAAATGCCTTCACTGTCAAAAAGCTGCACAAACAGCACACAACTACAAAATGAATACCTCATGCACAACTTATACTATATCTAAATCTACATTCCAAATGCAGTAATATTTTTGTTGTTGTTGTTCAGTCGCACAGTTGAGTCTTACTCTTTGTGACCCCATGGACAAAGTCATGCCAGACTCTCCTGTCTTTCACCATCCTCCAAAATCTGCTCAAATTTGTGTGTTACATCAGTAACACTGTCCAGCCATTTCATCTTTTGCCGTCCCCTTCTTCTTTTGCCTTCTGTTTTTCCTAGCATCAGGATCTTCTCCAGTGAGTGCTCCCTTCTCATTTGGTGGCTAAAGTATTTGAGCTTCACCATCTGACTTTCCAGGGAACAGTCTGGGTTGATTTCCCTTAGGACTGACTGATTTGATCTTCTTGCAGTCCAAGGCCAATTCTACACTGCACAAAAGACCCAGTAATACTACCCTTTCAGATGGTTAAATCCACACTGAAAACTGGCCTCACGACTGTCTTGCTCCGGAGTTTTCGCTACCATATACACTTGAAATCCTGGAACAGGAGTGAAGCTGCATTAGCCTCGGTGTTGCTGCTTACTTTCCAAGACCAGAGATCCAGCGGATTTTTAGTGGATTTTATTCTTTCTGTAGCTTTTCTTCATTACCACCAGCAGGTGGCGTTTTCTGCAGCAATCCTCATTGGTCGGTCCTATGTGACTCTATGTTATCTGATGGACTACCAGGTAACAATGGGCCGAGAGGGAGGCTAAAGGAAAGGAAAACTCCTGCTGTGAGAGCTGTTAAACATATCAATGGATGGCCAAATTGACACCTAGGCGACAGGTCTACACAAAAAAGCTACTTGGCTTTCAGGTGAAGATGCATTTTTTTCTTCTGGCACCATCCTTTGTTTTGGATTCCAAGGGACAAAGGTTTAGGCAGTCTGTGCGCTTGAAATGAAATTGAGAAGGCAATCCGTTTCTCAGTTCTGCTACCCAAGAATCATGAAGGAAGAATGGTCTCTGAGCCTATGCAGAGTTCCACACTCATGGCATAAGGCATTCCTTTTAGCAAGTACTAGCTCAAGCACTCCCACATGAGGAAGCCCCAGTCCTTTTCCCCAGAAATGTTCTGTCCTTAGCTCATCCCATTTGGGGAACTTGAAAGCCATAATTCTGGGGAACTTCAGAGAATGGCATTCCCACATGAGCAGGCTTTGTCTGTGAGCCTCCCCTCCCCCCAAGGGAAATCTAACTTTAAAACCTGAATGTCTCCTAGAATAGAGAAACCTTGTTTTGTAAGGTTAACAGGTAACAGAGGCATCTTTTCCCTCAAGTAAATACAGAAAAAGAGAAATAACATTAGACAAGGGCAGTTCTCCAGCCAAGAGCTGGAGATCCCCTGGAATCCCAGCAAGGTTTCCAGCCTTTAGTTTTTTCTGCAGGGCGAAGGGAGTTTGATGTAATATCTTTATTTTAACCCTTTAAAATGGCAGAATCAAGAACCTGAGAAAAAGAGGTTGAAAAAGGTTTTGTTAATTCAAAACATTCAGGGCAAATGGTTAGGAAATGACCATTTCAGCTTTCAAATTGGCTGAATGTAAATCTTTGAAACTCCCAAGCTCATCTTTCTCTGCCACTTATAAAATCAGAAAATATTCATTGCCTCAGCTCTATGAATTTTACAGTGGTATAGCCTCTGAGCTTGTATGGAGTGCCTAAAGGCTAGCCCAAATAGAGCTGGCTAAAGTATTGCAAATGCTCAGCACTCATGCTCCTCCTCCATCAGGAAGAAATGCTAATCATCCCCCCTCTTGCTCACAAAAGCCTACAGTCGATCTCGGTAGGCTAGATATATGTTTTATTTAAGGGCCAAGTAATAACCTGGGTGCACCTCCTAATTTAAGGTTTGAACAGCTAAGCTAATAGTACTGGGCCAAAGGCTACTTCCTTCAGCACTTCCTTCAGCTACTTCCTTCAGGTGACTGACATATTTGTTCATCATGCAGTGTCCCTGAAGGGTCTGGGTAAAAGTCGGATCTACATGGATCTTCATGAATTCATATGATTTTTACATTGAAATGAAATCAAACCACTTTAATTCTATACATCCTGTCTTAGACTATAGGCAGGACCACAGAAATCATGCCTCCACGAATTCGTGGCACCTCAGCAGTGCAAAAACTGAGTTGCAAAGCACGAATCCTCATGAATTCATATGATTTTTATGGTGAAATGAAATCAAACCACCATCATGTTGTAGATCCTCTCTTAGACTATAGGCAGCACCAGAAAAATCATGCCTCCACGAATTTGTGGCACCACAGCACTGAAAAAACATGTTTCCAAACCACGGATCCTCATGGATCCTCATGTTTTTTGCTTTGGGCCACTCCAAGATTACCAGCCAATCACATATCCTGTCCATGGGAAGAGTTTGCACCACAGAAATCATGGATCCACGGCTTCATGGCAGTGCCAGGGACCAAAAACTTGATTTTGGACCATGGATCCTCATGGATCCACATGATTTCTGCTTCGGATCCCCCCAAGCCCTCCATCCAGTCACTTATTACGTCCATGGGCAGAAATCGTGGATCCTCGGCTTCGTGGCAGCGCCAGGGATCAAAAACTTGCTTTTGGACCACGGATCCTCATGGATCCACATGATTTCTGCTTCGGATCCCCCCAAGCCCTCCAGACAGTCACTTATTACGTCCATGGGTAGAGTTTGCACCACAGAAATCGTGGATCCACAGCTTCATGGCAGCGCCAGGGATCAAAAACTTGCTTTTGGACCACGGATCCTCATGGATCCACGTGATTTCTGCTTCGGATCCCCCCAAGCCCTCCATCCAGTCACTTATCATGTCCATAGGTAGAGTTTCCACCACAGAAATCGTGGATCCACGGTTTCGTGGCAGCGCTAGGGATCAAAAACTTGCTTTTGGACCACGGATCCTCATGGATCCACGTGATTTCTGCTTCGGATCCCCCCAAGCCCTCCATCCAGTCACTTATTACGTCCATGGGCAGAGTGCACCACAGAAATCGTGGATCCACAGCTTCGTGGCAGCGCCAGGGATCAAAAATTTGCTTTTGGACCACGGATCCTCATGGATCCACGTGATTTCTGCTTCGGATCCCCCCAAGCCCTCCATCCAGTCACTTATCATGTCCATGGGTAGAGTTTCCACCACAGAAATCGTGGATCAACGGCTTCTAGGAAGCGCCAGGGACCAAAAACTACGTTTTGGACCACAGTTCCTCATGGATCCACGTGATTTTTGCTTTGGATCCCTCCAAGCCCTCCATCCAGCCACATATCATGTCCATGGGCAGAGTTTAAAGCACAGAAATCATGGATCCACGGCTTCATGGCAGCCCCCGGGATCAAAAACTTGGTTTTGGACCACGAATCCTCATGGATCCACATGATTTTTGCTTTGAATCCCCCCAAGCTCACCATCCAGTAACATATCCTGTCCCTGGGCAGAGTTTCCACCACAGAAATCGTTGATCCACGGCTTCGTGACAGCGCCAATGACCAAAAACTTGCTTTTGGACCACGGATCCTCATGGATCTACATGATTTTTGCCTTGGATCCCCCCAAGCTCACCATCCAGTCACATATCATGTCCATGGGCAGAGTTTGCACCCCAGAAATCGTGGATCCACAGCTTCATAGCAGCACCATGGAACAAAAACTTGATTTTGGACCACGGATCCACATGGATCCACATGATTTTTGCCTTGGATCCCCCCAAGCTCACTATCCATCACATATCATGTCCATGGGCAGAGCTTGCACCACAGAAATCATAGATACACAGCTTCATGGCAGTGCCAGAGACCAAAAACTTGATATTGGACCACGGATCCTCATGAATTTTGCCTCGGATCCCCCCAGCCTCACCATCCAATCGCATATCATGTCCATGGGCAGAGCTTCCACCACAAAAATCATGGATCCACGGCTTCATGGCAGCACCATGGAAGAAGAAATTGGTTTTGCACCATGAATCCTCATGAGTTTACACCCCAGAAATCATGGATCCTGGGCATCGTGGCAACATCATGGAGCGAAAACATGGCTTTGAAGCACATATCCTCATGGATCTTCATGATAACTGCATTGGATCATCCCAAGCTCACCATCCAATCTCATGTTGCGTCCATGGAAAGAGCTTTCCCCACAGATATAACGGATCCATGGCTTCGTGGCAGCACCATGGATCCAAAACATGTTTTTGAGGCACGGATCCTCATGGTTCCTCTTATGAGAAGATAGGAGTCTTGGAAAACAATTTCACAGTAGACCTTTATTCCTGGTTTAGCGGTGTCCCCAAACTGACATTCTACACCAGGGCTGGCCAACGGTAGCTCTCCAGATGTTTTTTGCCTACAACTCCCTTCAGCCCCAGCCAGCATGGCTGATGGCTGGGGCTGATGGGAGTTGTAGGCAAAAAACTTCTGGAGAGCTACCGTTGGCCACCCCTGTTCCACACTAAAATCATAGAATTGTATAGAATCATAGAGTTGGAAGGGACCTCCAGGGTCATTTAGTCCAACTCCCTGCACAATGCAGGAAACTCACAAACACCTCCCCCAAAATTCACAGGATCTTCATTGCTGTCAGATGCCCATTTAGCCTCTGTTTAAAAACCTCCAGGGAAGGAGATCCCACCACCTCCCGAGGAAGCCTGTTCCACTGAGGAACCGCTCTAACGGTCAGGAAGTTCTTCCTAATGTTGAGCCGGAAACTCTTTTCATTTAATATCAACCCATTGGTTCTGATCCCACCTTCTGGGGCCACAAAAAACAATTCCACACCATCCGCTATATGACAGCCCTTCTAGTATTGAGGATGGTGATCATATCACCTCTCAGCCGTCTCCTCTCCAGGCTAAACATTCCCAGCTCCTTCAACCTTTCCTCATAGGACTTGGTCTCCATATCCCTCATCATCTCCATTGCCCTACTCTGGGCATGTTTCCTTATTAACCTGTGGTGCCCCAAACTAAACGCAGAAGTCTAGGAGGGTCCTAACCACAGCAGAGTAAAATGACACAATCACTGAACATGATGTGGACACTTGGTTTTTGGTGATACAGCCCAAAATTGTGTTTGCCTTTTGGGCCGCCACATCACACAGCTGACTCATGTTCAGCGTGTGGTCCACGAAGCCCCCTAGATTAGTTTCATACATAGTGCTGCAAAGATAAGTCTCCCCCATGCTATAATGAATATGCAACTAGGTTCAGAAAAAAAATCCTGCAGTTGTTTGAGACTTCGAAAATAAAACCCGGAACTATAAATAGGCCAGCAGTCCACAAAACTGCTTTTATGTAAAACTGTAGCCTGATCCTTATATTCTGCCCCCACTTACATCCAGAGAGCTCACGCAAGAGCAGCTGTCATTTCTGTACACTAAAAGCACCAAATCAAAGAATAGGTAGCTGTACTCCAGTCTGAATATCTGTAAGGAAAAGTATGGTCATTCGGTAACATCATCCAATCCTGGTTCAGCTAATGGGAGAGAGATGGATTCATCAGAATATCACACAACAGAGCAGGCCTTGAAATTCCTAGTCTCATTTCAGAAACCGACCTATGAAGCTCTTTTGCCCTCAAGCATAGAAGGCGGAGTGCACAGCTTGCTCTCTCATGGGAAAACCACAGACTATGTTTTTATTGTAATTAAAAGAAGACTCAATAAGTTTTAATTCTAAGCAGATAAGTGATGTATGGAAAAAAGTCAACCCTTTGCCAATTACCCTGTTTCATTCTCAAGGTGTCCCATCAAGACACATATCACATATGTATGGCAACACTTCTGTCCTCAGTCATATTTGATGAGGGAAAAGGCCCAGCCACACCCCACATTCCACATGTATATGGGAGGACTCGAGGATGGGTTCTCCTTTTGCATCTCATTCCATTAGTCTCCAAAACTACCTTTGTTTGCTGGCTTCGTGTATGTATCACTTTTCTCCCCAATGAAAGCAAAGGGGCTGACATCATTCTCCTGCCCTCCACTTTTATGCTCACAGAAACCCTGCAAGGTGGGTTAGGCAGAGAGTGCATGACTGTCCTGAGGTCACACAGCAAGCTTCCATGGCAGTCAGGATTTGAACCTAGGTTTACTAGATCCTAATGTAATATTCCAACCACTACAACATACTGGCTTTGCATGACCTGGTGAGCCAAGAGTACAGCATGTAGAACAAGGGTGTACGACTTCCCTAAGCCTTTCTGCATCTTTGGAATCATGACACAGCATGGTGGCTGCAACCAATAAAGCAGAAATCACGTGGATCCATAAGGATCCGTGGTCCAAAAGCAATGAGAGCAATGCCGCCACCTTGTGGATAAAGTGAATCAATACAGCCCTCGTGTTCATCACACCCAGACAGTGTAGATTGTTCGAGGATACTCCAGATTTATATAAACCAGCTTCAGTCCACAGAAAATCTGGCTTAAATATCAATGCAGAATCGGCCCAAGTGACTCTCAAGATTCTTCTCCAGCACCACAGTTCAAAAGCATCTATTCTTCTGCGCTCAGCCTTCCTTATGGTCCAGCTCTCACAGCCACACATTTCTACTGGGAATACCATTGCTTTGACTATATGGACTTTTGTTGGCAGGGTGATGTCTCTACTTTTTATTATACTGCCCAGGTTCGCCATAGATGTCCTCCCAAGCAGCAAACGTCTTTTAATTTCATGGCTACAGTCACCATCTGCAGTGATCCTGGAACCTAGAAATGTGACGTCTGTCACTACTTCCATGTCTTCCCCTTCTATTTGCCAAGGTGTAATGAGGCTGGATGCCATGATCTTTGTTTTTTTTGATGTTGAGTTTCAAGCCTACTTTTGTGCTCTCCTCTTTCACCCTCAACAAGAGGTTCTTCAGGTCCTCCTCACTTTCTGCCATTAGAGTGGTGTCATCTGCATATCTGAGGTTGTTGTCATTTTTCCTGGTAATCTTAATTCCAGTTTGTGCTTCATCCAGGCCAGCATTCCACATGATGTACTCTGCATATAAATTTAATAAGCAGGGTAACAATATACATCCTTGTCAAACTCCTTTTCCTATTCTAAACCAATCAGTTGTTCCATATCCCGTTCTGATCGTTGCTTCTTGACTCTTATACAGGTTTCTCAGGAGACATGTGAGGTGGTCTGGTACTCCCATCTCTTTAAGGACTTGCCACATTTTGTTGTGATCCACACAATCAAAGGCTTTAGCGTAGTCGATGAAACAGAAATAGAAAATTTTCTGATACTCCCATGCTTTCTCCATAATCCAGCAAATGTTGACAATCTGATCTCTAGTTCCTCTACGTCTCTGAAACCAGCTTGAATTTCTGGTAGTTCCTGATCAACATACTGTTGAAGCCTAGCTTGTAGTATCTTTAACATGACCTTGCTGGCATGTGAAATGAGTGGAATGGTGTGATAGTTGGAACATTCCTTGGCATTACCCTTCTTTGGGATTGGAATATAAACTGACCTTTTCCAGTTCTGTGACCACTGTTGCATTTTCCAAATTTGTTGACATAATGTGTGCATCACTTTAACATAACAGCATCATCTTTAGGACTTTGAATAGCTCATCTGGGATACTGTCATCTCCACTTGCTTTGTTGTTAGTAAGCTTTCTGAGGCCCATTTAACTTCACACTCCAGGATGTCTGGCTCAAGGTCAGCGATTTCATTGTCATGGTTGCCAAGGACATTGAGATCCTTCTTGTATAATTCTTCTGTGTATTCTTGCCACCTCTTCCTAATCTCTTCTTCTTCTGTTAGGTCCCTACCATTTTTGTCTATCATGGCCATCTTTGCACGAAATGTACCCTTGATTTCTCCAATTTTCTTGAAAAGATTTCTTTTCCTTCTCATTCTATTATTTTCCTCTATTGCTTTGCATTGTTCCTTCAGGAAGACCTCCTTAGCTCTCCCTGGTGTTGTCTGGAAATCTGCATTCAGTTGGGTGAATCTTTCCTTTTCACCTTTGCCTTTCGCTTTCCTTCTTTCCTCAGCTATTTGTAAGGCCTCATCAGACAGCCACTTTGCTTTCTTGCATTTCTTTTTCTTTGGGATGGTACTGATTGCTGCCTTCTGTACAATGTCATGAACCTCCGTCCATAATTTTTCCAGCACTCTGTCTAACAACTCTAGTTCCTTAAACCTATTCTTCACCTCCACTGTATATTCATAAGGGATGTGATCAAGGTAAAACCTGAATGGCGTAATGGCTTCCCCAGTTTTTTTTAGTTTAAGCCTGAATTTTGCAATGAGTAGCTCATGATCTGAGCCGCAGTCAGCTCCAGGTCTTGTTTTTGCTGACTGTAAGGAGCTTCTCCATCTTTGACTGCAGAGTATATAATCAATCTGATCCCTGTGTTACCCATCAGGTGATGTCCATGTGTAGAGTTGCCTTTAGGTTGTTAGAAGAGGGTGTTCGCTATGGCCAGTTTGTTCTCTTGACAAAACTCTATTAGCCTTTCCCCGGCTTCATTTTGTTCTCCAAGGCCAAACTTGTCAGTTGTTTCGGTTACCTTTTGACTTCCTACTTTGGCATTCCAATCTCCTATGATGAGGAGGACATCTTTTTTTGGTGTTAATTCTAGAAGGTATTGTAGATCTTCATAGAACTGATCAACTTCAGCCTCTTCTGTGTCAGTGGTTGGGGCATAGACTTGGATTACTGTGATATTGAATGGTTTGCCTTGGATATGGACCAAGATCATTCTGTCATTTTTGAGATTGTATCACATTACTGCCTTCCTCACTCTCTTGTTAACTATAAGGAAAGGAAAGGTCTCCTGTGCAAGCACCATTCATTTCCGACTCTGGGGTGATGTTGCTTTCACAACATTTTCATGGCAGACTTTTTACGGGGTGGTTTGCCATTGCCTTTCTCAGTCTTTTTACACTTTCCCCCCAGCAAGCTGGGTACTCATTTTACCGACTTCAAAAGGATGGAAGGCTGAGTCAACCTTGGGCTGAAGGCTGAATCAAACTCAGGTCATGAGCAGAGAGTTCGGACCACAGTACTGCAGTACTGCTGCTTTACCACTCTGCGCCATGGGGACACTTGTTAACTATAAAGGCCACACCATTTCTTCTACGGGACTCTTGCCCACAGTAACAGATGTAGTGATCCTCTGAGTTAAATTCACCCATTCCCATCCATTTTAGTTCATTGATTCCCAAGATGTTGATGTTCTATCTTGCCATCTCTTGTTTGACTACATCCAGCTTACCTGATTCATATATCTTACATTCCACGTTCCAATGCAGTATTGTTCTTTACAGCATCAGACTGTTCTTTCACCATCAGACACATCCACAGCTTTGGCCCAGCTGCTTCACTGTTTCTGTGGCTACTTGGACTTGCACTCTGCTCTTCCCCAGTAGCATATTGGACACCTTCTGACCTGAGGAGCTCATCTTCCAGCGCCATATCTTTTAGCCTTTGTTACTGACCATGGGGTTTTCTTGGCAAGGATACTATAGTGGTTTGCCATTTCCTTCTACAGTGAATCACATTTTGTCTGGGTTCTCAGCTATGGCCTGTCCATCTTGGGTGGCCCTGCATGGCATAGCCCACAGCCTCACTGAACCGCACAAGTCCTCTCACCACGTCAAGACAGCAGTCCATGAGAGGGCAGCAATATTACCTGTGATCAAAAACAATCAGGCCTATCTACTGTGGGTGCTGGTGTTTTAGTCCAGACTACATGAGCATAAATGTGGAGCACCATAAATATATTGTGAAGCACACTCATGCCTACTTTCATCACTCTGCACCAGTGTTCTCACAACATATATATTGGCTCAACCTCTATCCATCTTCATCAAATGGCAATAGTAAAATAGCCACAAGTAATCACATCTACTACAATCACAGATCTAGGCATGGACATGAACCAGCTCACAGACCAAAATTCATCATTAATTTTAGCAACATCCATAGAGGCTCTGCTGCCACAAAATTACATCTCATTCTCTCCGAACTTGTTGCACACTAACCCAAATTTATGAGCATGATGCATCTGTGCTCACTTGCAAAAGTAATGTGAGCTGCTTTAACAACTGGACATCTGAACAATGTGAAATTAGAGTAGTGAACTGAATCAATAGTAGGTCCAGGATGTAACAGCACGTTCCATCCTTTGAGCTGTTAGTAGATGTGCAGAGTGCATACAGATAAACTGATAAGTGGCCAATTCAATAGACTGGTAGCAAACATGTGCTTTGCTATATATGGTTTTTTTTTAAAAAAAGTCTTCATACATCAAATAGACAGTGTCAGCCTTTGAGGATAAACCTGTGATGGCTTGTTGTGTTCTTTGAACTGCCTCTGAGGCCCAGAGTGCTTGAATGTTCCTCTGAATCCTTTGGGAGGATTGAAAGCTTCAAAGAGGAACACTATCACATCCAAGGAGAAGCACATTGATTGAAGGAACCACTGTGAAATAGTCTTTAATAATTACCAGAAAGCTGGAATCGACTGGTGTTTTGCTGAGCTATATTTTATCTTTATTGGATTAAGTGTGACACAGTAGGTTATGTCAAAGAGAATCTCCATGAATATTAAAAGTAAATGTGGTGTGAATAATAGATAACTTATATTAGATGCACCAGCATGCAGTAATTTTAATCACCTATGTAATTAGATTAAAACAAATCTGCTGAATAAAACACATTGTCATATAATCTGAACACAAAACACCCCCAAAAGTTACAGTAATAGCATGATTTGCTATTGTTAACAAATGCATTGATATCTGGATACCTATAGATATGTGTGTTTCTTACACGCATATTTTACTAAAGATTCTTTAAGGCAGGGAGAGCCAATAATAAAGATCTCTTAACAAATTTAATCTAAAGACAATAAGAAATCGTCCTAAGAACTACAAAGAAGAACCTTGAATTATGTAATCATAGTCTTTCTAAAACTAATGTAAATACTGAGAGATAGTGAGATAAAAGGAAATTACAAGAGAGAAATGAACATACTGCTAAATTACCTCCTACAAGACTCAGGACATGCTGCAGTGCATATCTTGCAAAGCAATGGGGGAATTGAGATTTCTTGCTGTTGGGTTTTATATAAGCTTGAAAGGAAAAAAACATGGTTTGATCTTACAAGCAAGAGACTGAAAAAGCATAGTAATAGAATATGCTAGGTATATACTGGTTGGTTCACCAAATCATAATGACCTACACAAGGAATACAAGAAGTAGGGCATCAACAAACTCAAGCTGAGATCACTGACTGCTTGCAAGTCTCTAATGATCTGAAGAATGCCAGCGCACTCAGCCCATAGATTTTCTCATGGTGTGCTTCTGATAATTCCATGAAGGCAGCTGTGGAAGACCAGGCCTGCGTCAGCTGGCAGGCCCTGGCTCTGCCTACCCTTTCCTGGTATTATGATCTGAAGGGGCTGTTCCACTCCACTTCCTCAGGGTACCGCTGTCACCAGTGTCCCTGTCTTGGGCTCTGGTTAGGTGGGACAGCCTCCTAACCTCCCTCCTGTGTCACTAGGAACCTGCCTCAGAGCTTCCCAGGGATCTTTGGTGCTCCCCTGGAGAGTTTGCAAATGACCATTTTGCCACTTTTCTCCACCCTAGGGATTTCCTACCCTTAGGGTTCCAAGTGGTTGGGGGAACTATGTGGTACAGAGGGACTCAGTCCTTTAACAATCAAAAGTTTATTTAAAGCTTACAACTATTTACAGGCAAATGCATAAGTGAGCAGAAGACATAAAACAAAGCAGAAAAAAATACTCCATCTCTCACCCTGTTTAAAATCATGCTCTAACTAGATGGTATGCAGGGCAGGCACCTTACTTAATTACAGTTGAATAGATGGTCATTCATACTGTCCAAAACGGCCACTCACTCTGGCCCAGAAGCATAGCTCTGTCTGCCTCCTTCTGTAGCAAGTTCTAACCAACAAACACCTTGAACCATTCTCTTCCTACCCAGCTTAACAATATAAACTGCAGTTCCTGCCAAGGAACCGGTCCACCTTTTTGCAGCATTCTGGGACAGACCTCTGATGGACTCCATGTCCCCTCTAGGAAGCTGACCTCAGATTTACTGATTACAGACAGTAGGGGAGGGGGAAATGAGGAGGTGACTAGGCCAAGGCCTTCCTCAAGTCTGATCGTCTCTCCCCATCCAACCCACAGTTAAACACAAACAAAATAGCATTTCTTTACAGCAGCCATAGCTCCTACCACCTTCTGCTTCCAAAGGGCCATCATCTATGTCAGGGGTGGGGAACCTTTTTTCTGCCAAGGGCCATATGGATATTTATAACATCATTCGCGGGCCATAAAAAATTACCAACTTAAAAAACAGTGCTCCGCTGAGGGAGAATGATTCAGGCCAGCAAAATTAAAGCAAATAATTGTTTTTTTTATTTGAAGTCATGTGGGGAGAGCCTAATCTGACACACACACACGGCCTGCTGCCCTAGGCAAATGCATAGCTCCAGGGCTTTTTTGTAGAAAAAGCCCAGCAGGAACTCAGTAGTGTATTAGACCACATCCCCTAATATTACCATATTATGTCACACACTCATTAGCATATTCGGCCACACCATCTGGGATAATCAAGTGCAAACTGAACTGTGACAGAAACTTTTGCAGGCCCCACAGCAACTCTTGCCAGCCAGTCAGGCCCCAGTGAGGCTGCTGCACAGTGCAGCTGGGCCCTGTGATCCCTGCCTGGCCCTGAGCAGGCTGCTGCACAGTGTGGCTGGGCCCCACAATCCTCACTGGCCAGCCAGGCCCCAGGGAGGCTGCCACATGGCTTCGTTCAGCCCAGCAATCCCCGAGGGCCACAGCAAGTGACCTCGAGGGCCGTATACAGCCCTCGGGACGGAGATTCCCCACCCCTGATCTATGTCCTCCTGTGCCTGCAGTGTTGAATACCTGAAGGCCCATTCATAAAACAGATATGGTAGGACCATGGAGGGAATGAGAAGGAGGACTATAACTGCTTTCTTTCCTACTTTAGTATGATACCTTAAAGATACAAATCTTACAACAGCATGCATTCCAAATTTGAAATATTATCATTGCAATAAAAGTATTTCTCTAAAGCCTATGAATCATTAGATGTCATAAAGTGTGTGTGTGTGTGTGTGTGCGTGCGTGCGTGCGTGTGTGTTTTGGGGGGGTCCTTCAGGATCATGGGCTGCTCCACTCACTCAGTGGCTACTGCACAATGACTTTAGAAGTATCTGAGCCATCAACAGGAATCAAAGAAAAAGGCCAATTATAAGCAACTGCCTCAGTGTGGATGTCATATCCAAGAACAGCAACTCAGGCGTAGATTCTCGTACACATAAGAACAGAAGCCATGTTGGATCAGGCCAATGGCCCATCCAGTCCAACACTCAGTGTCACACAGTGGCCAAAAAAAAAACCCCAAGTGCCATCGGAAGGTTCGCAAGTGGGTCTAGAAGCCCTTCCACTTTGCCCCCCCCCCCCCCCAAGCACCAAGAATGCAGAGCATCACTGCCCCAGACAGTTCCAATAATATGCTGTGGCTAATAGCCTCTGATGGACCTCTGCTCCATATTTTTATCCAATTCTCTCTTGAAGCTGGTTATGCTTGTAGCCGCCATCACCTCCTGTGGCAGTGAATTCCACATGTTAATCACCCTTCACCACATGGGGTGAAGAAGTACTTCCTTTTATCTGTTCTAACCCTACTGCTCAGCAATTTCATTGAATGCCCACGAGTTCTTGTATTGTGTGAAAGGGAGAAAAGGACTTCTTTCTCTACTTTCTCCATCCCGTGCATAATCTTGTAAACCTCTATCATGTCGACGTTTCTCCAAGCTAAAGAGCCCCAAGCATTTTAACCTTTCTTCATAGGGAAAGTGTTCGAAATCTTTAATCATTCTAGTTGCCCTTTTCTGCACTTTTTCCAATGCTATAATATCCTTTTTGAGGTGCGGTGACCAGAATTGTACACAACATTCCAAATGAGACCCCACCATCGATTTATACAGTGGCATTATGATACTGGCTGATTTGTTTTCAATTCCCTTCCGAACAATTCCCAGCATGGCATTGGCCTTTTTTATTGCAATCGCACACTGTCTTGACATTTTCAGTGAGTTATCTACCATGACCCCAAGATTACTCTCTTGGTCAGCCTTTGCCAGTTAACACCCCATCAACTTGTATTTGTAGCTGGGATTTTTGGCCCCAATGTTCATTACTTTGCACTTGGCCACATTGAACCTCATCTGTCACGTTGACACCCACTCACCCAGGCTCAACAGATCCCTTTGGAGTGCCTCACAATCCTCTCTGGTTCTCACTACCCTGAACAATTTAGTGTAATTTGCAAACTTAGCCACTTCACTGCTTACTCCCAACTCCAAATCATTAATGAACAAGTTAAAGAGAATGGGACCCAGTACTGAGCCCTGCGGCACCCCACTGCTTACTGTCTTCTACTGTGAAGATTGCCCATTTATACTCACTCTATGTTTCCTATTAATTAGCCAGTTTTTGATCCACAAGAGGACTTGTCCTTTTACTCCATGACTCTCAAGCTTACTAAGAAGCCTTTGATGAGGAACTTTATCAAAAGCTTTCTGGAAGTCAAGGTAAACAACATCTATTGGGTCCCCTTTGTCCACATATTTGTTCACCCCCTCAGAGAACTGTAACAGGTTAGTGAGGCAAGATCTTCCCTTACAGAACCCATGCTGAGTCTTCCTCAATAACTTGTGTTCATCAATGTACCTACTCATTCTGTCCTTGATAATGGTTTCTATCAACTTTCCCGGTATTGAAGTCAGACTGACTGGCCTGTAATTTCCCAGATCTCCTCTGGAACCCTTTTTAAGGATGGGGGTCTTCCAGTCCTCAGGAACAGAGGCAGATTTCAATGAAAGATTACATATTTTTGTCAGGAGATTCACAAGTTCACCTTTGAGTTCTTTCAGAACTCTTGGATGTATGCCATCCTGACCTGGTGATTCCCATTTCCAGACACTGGGTAGTTCGCTCTAAGGACCAAAGTACATGAGATGGGATGTTTCAATCTTCACTATCTCTTACTGATTAGCAGAAGCTGTGTGGGAAGGAGAGTAATGCATGTAATACTGGAGAAATGGTAGAGGGAAGGGGACTGAGTTCCTCCCACCTCAGTGAGATAGTTCTGCACAACTGATATTAATGAAAATGTAAAGAGATGCAAAAACAAAGTCCCATATCTGCAATGACTTATTTAGTTTTGAGAAGGAGATAACAGGCTTAAAGGCATGGCTATTCCAAGGATTGTTGTCACCCTAAACAAGGTCTGGTTTTGCCCTTCTTTCCATTAACTGCTAAACAGCAGAAAACATGGATTCATGAAAAACAACCAAAAATTTCCTGAAAGTCAGTTTTATTCCCCTGTTGCAGATGATATGCTGAAATCAAGTTGCCCAAAACCCTCCTAATGAGAGTTTTGAATCAGGATCCCAAACTACATTACAACTGCTGCAATAGATGCAACTTTTCAATAAAAGAGGGTCCCACAATTTTAGTACAAGCATGGGGTGCTATTGGAGCCGTCCCTAAAGATGGAGGCTCAGACAGCGGCCACTGCCAAGTCCACGTTTTTTCATCTTAGACGGGCAAGGCAGTTGGCCCCCTTCCTGGACCCCGACGACCTAGCAACAGTGATCCACGCTACAGTCACCTCGAGGTTGGATTACTGCAATGCCCTCTACATGGGGCTGCCCCTGTGCCGGACCCGGAAATTGCAGCTGGTGCAGAATGCCGCGGCCCGGCTGTTATTGGGCCTCCCAAGATGGGGACACATTCGGCCGGGTCTTCGGGCTCTGCACTGGCTTCCAATAACATACCGGGTCCGGTACAAGGTGCTGGTCATTACCTTTAAAGCCCTATATGGCCTGGGACCTGCCTACCTGAGGGACCGTCTCTCCCCACACGTTCCCCAGAGAGTACTGAGGTCTGGCACCCAAAATCTCCTTAATATCCCCGGGCCCAAGGAAGTGCGTCTCAAGACAACTCGAGACAGGGCCTTTTCTACAATGGCCCCTATGTGGTGGAACCAGCTACCGGAAGAGGTGAGGGCCCTGTGGGATCTTACTCAGTTCTGCAGGGCCTGTAAGACGACCCTCTTCCGGTTAGCTTACGCCTGACTGGACTAATGTAGCTCTCTAGATATCTGTGATTACCGTATAGTTAATACTAGTTTTAAGGTTTTTAAGGTTTTTAGGTTTTTAAATGTTTGATTTAAATGTAACTATCTTATTCCGATTTTATTGTTTGTTGTAAGCCGCCCTGAGCCACTCGTGGGAAGGGCGGGATATAAATCCCGGAATAAATAAATAAATAAATAAATAAATAAATAAATAAATAAATAAATAAATAAATAAATAAATAAGTACATGCTCAAAAACATAAAGCTTGTTTCAAAATTGACTTTCAGTCAAGTACGTTTATCAAGCCAAGAAACACTGGCAGGCTTGCAACATTGTTTATCCAGTTGTGGGGAGGGAATCAGCAAATGCATCCAAATTTACATATGAACCAATGTCTATGTCTCAATGACAACTTACATAGTTATAGAATCAAAATGCCTCTAGACATATCTTTAGTAAATGTCTCAAAGTAGAGGGGGAGCTTTTTTGTGCAAAAAACACAGTTCCATCTGGCTTGGGGTCATGGGTGTGACCTAATATGCAAATGAGTTCCTGCTGGGTTTTTTCTACTAAAAAAAAGCCTTGTGGCTGCCAATACCAAAGTACAGGTTAGTGGAATTGTTGTTTAGAATGCCTATTCAGCTATTATTTGTAAGTATAATGGTTGCTTTCATTTGTATGCTTTGTGAGTAGCTCTTTTACAGTAGTTCAAGAATTGCTTGTATAGCTAGGAAGCAGAAATGTCCCAGTTGACCGATGGGAAGAAGAACTCTGTTGAACTTCATTCCTGTTTCCTCTGGGAAACCCATGTGTAGAATTTACCAAAATACCATACTTGTATTCCATAACATATTTGCAATTTAATAAAAATATTTCTCATCCGTTATTTCCCACTCAGTTATATCAAGCTGTTTGTTTAGCTTACCAAGACATGACAGAAATTTTGTCTGTCATCAGTTTGTCTGAATTTTAAAAAACCCTACTTATTGTTACCTAGAGGGAGCTATTTGACATTCAGAGTTCATTAACCACCACCACCACCACCACCACCACCACCCTTCTTAGAGACATAAAGGCAGGACCGGTGCGTAGAAGTAGGTGGGGTAGGCCTTGGGCACTACCCCGCCTGAGGGCACCATGAGGTGCCCCCTTACCCGTGCAGAGCCCTCCTCAGACCTTGAAGGCAGGATCGGAGGAGCGCTTTCCCCCTGCAGTAAGCTCAGCACACTGTTTTAGTGGCATCAGTCACTTTTGGGTTGAAAGTGACTGAGCAGTGCCTTTGGAAGGCACCGCTCGGCTGCTTTCAACCCAAAAGCAACCAGAGCACTAAATCAGCACGCTGAGCTTACTGCAGGGAGGAAGCGGTGGCACGGCAGCATTGTTGTGCGCCGCCCATCACTCTCCTCTCTGCCACCCTGCGCGATTACGTTTTGGTGACGTCATCATGCCCTACGCACACAGAGGAAGCTTTGGGTTGGTGGGGGCGCGGCGCAGGGGGCTGCCTCTAGTGGTAGAACCTCTAGCACTGGCCCTGCATAAAGGACACTTTTAAAGTTTAATTTTGTTTCTCTGTCAAAGTTGTCTCTGATTACTGATTGTAGGAAAATGGCATGGATAGCTATTACTTCCCTGCCCAGCTTGTGGGCTTCCAAAAGGCCATTGTAAAATGGCGGTAGATGGGTTTATGGTCTGAACAAGTACTCAACTTACATTAACTACAATTTTCAATGTTCATGGTAAGACACAACAACAGATTTTAAGACAGTCTTATTAAAACATTGCCTTCATCAACAATTCTGGTCAATGAAGAACACATTAGTTCCATCATTCTACCATATTCTATATTGGATAATGACACTGCAATAGTTCATGAGAATCCAATATGGAATCCCATAATTTCATAGTATAATGACTAAATGGATAGTTGTTTTGCTATGCTTATCAGAACAGCATTAACTAATTAATGGCTAACAGTATGTCCCTGTACATGTGTTCATTAATAAATGAAATGAGAGAAGAATATGTGTTATAATTTGAAATGATTTATGACCAGTTCTGATGCCCTCCTGAAAGTGAGATTATGCTAAATAAGTATTTTCAAAAATTAGATTGAAACATTTGTGAAGGCACCATGTCTTTTAAAGTCTGCTTGTGCGGGAGAGCATGATATGAATAAAGATGCTTTGAATGTTTGACTCAAATATCATAGGCATTATAAATTGTTTATTGGCACCCAAATGAAGCTACTTCTGTTTTGAAGAGAAAAATTGGGCATTATATTATAGTATTATTAGGGCAGATATTACACAATTCCTATTCAATAAGGACAATATATGTGACAGGCCTTGTTTTTAAATAATTTAATGAGTTTGTCAACCTCCATTCTCCAGTCTTTACATTAAGGCTTTCCATACCTTATTCCAAACATCATTCAGTATTATACCTTTGCCAATTTTAAAAATCAAACATTAACTCCTCCTCCTTATCTTGAAAAGCCATTCATTGTTCCAAACCTTTCTATGATGGTTACCCACTTTCCTTTTTTTCTTTGCTTGAGGAGTCTTCTTCTTTGTTTCACTATGGGCGTTTCCGCACTCACCTTCAAGTGGTGCGACCACCCTCCTCACGCCGGCGGATCTGCAGGGATTTCGCACCAGAAGCGCCGGCGCACCCAAAAGAGCCGGCGACTTCCGTTGCGAAACCAACTCAAACGTTTTCCTGCTTCTTGGCAGTTACCGTTTGAGCTGGTTTCGCGACGGAAGTCGCCGGCTCTTTTGGGTGCGCTGGCGCTTCTGGTGCGAAATCCCTGCAGATTCGCCGGCGTGAGGAGGGTGGTCGCACCACTTGAAGGTCAGTGCGAAAACGCCCTATGTGTCTCCCCACCCCCACATATGTTTAAACACAGGCCTTAGATTCAGTGGGAGCTCACAGGAGCGCAGCTCCTGAACCTTTCTGAGAGTTCCACCTCCTTGTCCATTGAATAGTATGTGCAGCTGCACAACAATCCCTGGATGAGCTCCTCCACCTATTAAACGATCCCTGTTTAAACATGTACAGATATAGTCTGACCCAGCATAGGATGCTGAAGAACAAAAAAACTCTTCATTGATATATGTCTGATTATGGCACAAAAAGGCTGACATTAATTTACAACACATAAACTGTTTTACTTTTATGGGTAAATAGTCAAGTCAGACTGTCTGGAAGGTTTCAGGTTCATACTGGGAAGATGAAAAGGCAAGAGGAATGAGGGAAACTTTGTATAAATGTATACAATCAGGGCTTTTTTTAGCAGGAATGCACAGGAACGCAGTTCCAGCCGGTTTGGTGTCAAAGGGTGTGGCCTAATATGTAAATTAGTTCCTGCTGGACTTTTTCTACAAAAAGCCCTGTGTGGAACAATGGGTGACATCAGGGGGTGTGGCCTAATATGCAAATGAGTTCCTGCTGGGCTTTTTCTACAAAAAATCTCTGTATACAACAGATAGTTTGTTACAATTATGTAGCTGTTTTGTTCTACCAACAGGTACATTTATTTATTTATTTATTTATTTATTTATTTATTTATTTATTTATCTGGGATTTATATCCCGCCCTTTCCACCGAGTGGCTCAACATGTAACTGTTGAGAGAGATCACTTGGCTGTCACTTCCTAGATAAACAGGCATAAAGTTATTTTGCACAAAATTTGTCAAGTTACCCTAAGTAGTTGTGATGGTCTCCTGAGTTTGTTGAGGGAATTAGCAAGAAGACCTAGGCTATGCAAGAGGCAGGTAAGCAGGATCTTCACCTATGTTTATGGGGATTTTTCTCTTAGAAGTACTCTCAAAATGAACCAGGCTGTGATTAATGGAATGGTTTTTATTAAAGAATAAAAACATACTTATTAATTGAAGACCACTCTAAACATACATACAAGTTCAGAAAATAAAGCTAGTAGCTTAGAGAGACAAGAACTTATTTTACATGGGACTATATTTACCTATTCCAGAACAGTTTCAAGGAGAAAGGTGAGGAAAATGAACCAGCGTTCCACTCAGAGAAGACTTTCCGAGCTTTGTATTGGAGGTGTAAATTTAGTGGTTAAACAAACACATACAGACACATACAGTCACACAGAAAAAGTCCCAGCCACACCACTGAACAAAGTGTGGTTTGATATATATAGTCTTTGGGACATGACATGGCTGTTCCAGGAAGCTTCATAACTTTCCCAGGGAAATACCACCAGTTTCACTTCCCTATTTCAGGATCCTCTTCGATCCTTCACTCTTCTACCACTCTATACTCCCCATCCTCTCCTTCCTAATGACACTCTCAATTCAATTCCATTTGAACTCCTTGTCAGTCAGAGTTCTCAGATCAGTATAATGCAGTGATGGCTAACCTTTTCAGCTTGGTGTGTCGAAAATCGGGAAAAAGTGTAGTCTTCCTCGGGTCGCATGTCACTTCACCGTGTCACTTCAACCACACTCACCAAATGAGGGGGCCGCAGGAGAACCAGGCACAAAGGATCCAGTGCGCAGTCTGCGGCCTAGGTCAGACTAGGGTTGCCAAGTCCAATTCAAGAAATATCTGGGGGCTTTGGGGGCGGAGCCAGGAGACTTTGGGGGTGGAGCCAGGAGACATTGGGGTGGAGCCAGGAACAAGGGTGTGACAAGCATAATTGAACTCCAAGGGAGTTCTGGCCATCACATTTAAAGGGACAGCACACCTTTTAAAATGCCTTTCTTCCATAGGAAATAATGAAGGATAGGGGCACCATCTTTTGGGGCTCATAGAATTGGACCCCCTGGTCCAATCATTTTGAAACTTGGGGGGGTATTTTGGGGGGAGGGGGATCCCCTGCCCCCACCTGGGGATTGGTAACCCTGCGGGAAAGGGTGTATCTTTTTTTCTTCCCGCCTTTTCTCCTCCAGCGCTTGCCAAGGGGGGCGACCCAATGCTCTCCTCCCCTTGCTCTTTTGCAACCCACACACAGCCCCCATTGCCCACCCCCTTCCTACTCTTCCAAGCTGAAAAGGGCAGCTTGTCCTTTAAATCTGAAACCCCGCCTCCGGCAGGCGGCCATGAGAAAGAGCAAGAGAGCAAAGTGAGAAAGATCATGTTGGTTGCAAAAAAAACCCCCAGGACCGGGTGGAGGAGGAGGAGGGGGGGCAGCCCCACAACAGGCCCAAGAGCGATGCCCCCTCGGGCATTGCACCCCACACACACTGCTGCAATGCCATCTCTGCCTCTCCCCCCCCAGCCGCTCCGTGCAAACAAACGGAAAAAAACACGCCTGCCTTGCTCCTGCATTTGCAAAGCCCCGGCATTGCAAAGGCGCGACCCACCGAGGAGGGCACTTCTTTCCCCCCCTGACTCTTTTTTTGCAATGCTCTTTTTTTCTTTCTTGCTGTACCCACCTATTTCCTCAGGCCCCGGGGAGGGCGGGAAAAGGGGGTTGCAAAGCTCGGCCCTGTTGCGAGGAGGAGGAGGCGCGTTTGGCTGCCTCTGCTTTGGGTGGGGGACGGGTTGCGCCAGGAGGCTGCCTCCTCCCACCCCCAGGTCAAGGCAAGGCGCTGGCAGCGTCGGCCAACCTTCCCTCCCACCCCCAACCTTCCCTCCCACCCCCACCCCCGGCCTGGAGCCGGGGAAAGAGGCGGCGGCCCGCTGCGCTGCTGCCACCTCTTCTCGCCTTCACCTTAGCAGCTGCTGCTCCTCCGAGACGGGCTCAGCAGTCTCCGAAGGACTCGCGGCTCGCCACGCTCCTTGGTTTCTAGTGTGTCAGCCAAATTGCCTCGCGTGTCACCAGTGACACGCGTGTCATAGGTTCGCCATCATGGGTATAATGCATCAACAGTTAGCTGTCCATCGTACCTTCATTCACAATGAAAGAAAATAAAGGGCAGCCAGAGTAAAGTCAGAGCTGCAGAACTGTTCAAACATCATTATTCTGTTTGTACATTTTATGTAAGTACTTCCTTGCTAGCAAAAGAGATAATTAAGGAAGTAAATAATAAGCTAATTAAGAATCTTTGTTAAATCTGAACAGTTAAATAGGTGCATCTGCTGTTTACTATATCAGCATGCAAGACCTTGTAGCTGAACTACATAAATTTAATAACATTATCTTTATTAAGATTCAAATTAAATACAAAGCTTGCATGAGAGCTGAGCTCTTGTGAGGAGATTTGCTTTTATCCACAATCAGGGCTTTTTTTTAGCAGGAATGCACAAGAACACAGTTCCAGCTGGCTTGGCATCAGGAGGTGTGGCCTACTGTACAAATGAGTTCCTGCTGGGGTTTTTCTACAAAAAAGCTCTGTCCACAATGTAACTCTTTTTAAACTTAATCTTTTTAAACTCTTTTTAAACTTTTAATCTTAATTGTCAGTAGGCATTGCTTATAAAATGGCAAGTAGTCAAACAATAGAACAGGTATTCCAGCCCAAAACAGAACTGATAGGTATATTCACTTCCTTGTTGAACCTTTTCTTGTACCAGAGGTCAGTTCCACTGGAGAAAATGGTTGATTTGAAGGGTGGACTCTATTGCATTATATCCCACTGAGGTCTCTCCCCTCCCAAACCCCACCTTCTTCAGGATCCACCCCCAAATATCCAGGAATTTCCCAACCTCAAGTGGCAACCATAACTGTCAGGGCTTTTTTTGTAGCAGGAACTCCTTTTCATATTGGGCTACACCCCCTTGATATAGCCAATCCTCCAAGAGTTTACAGGACTCTTCTTACATGGCCTACTGTAAGCTCTTGGAAGATTGGCTACGTCAGGGGTGTGTGCAAAGGAGTTCCTGCTACAAAAAAAGCCCTGATAGTTACCAGTTTTCAAGGATTTGTGGAGGTTGTAGGTCTAGTACAGGTAAAATCAGAGTACTAATATACTAACGGAAATCAGCAGTATTGTCTCCAGCCTGTATTCAGACATTCTGCGGACCAAGTTCGCCAGATATTAAAGCTGTGTATATTTTTACATCCATGCTGAACTTACTTCTCAGGGGCATAAGGATACTTGCATATTCTTGAAGCCGAGAGTCATCATCTGTTTGCTACTCTCTTATTTAATGCAACCCAGGTTGGAGGGGACAAAATCATGACCTTTGTCATAGTATATGAATAGCAGTGCCTTTTTCATCCTGGTGGACACATATTGGGAAACTATGTGTCCATTGCTCAAGGCACAGATTTGTAAAACAATGTTTTTAATGTATTTGTTTCATTAATGATTTGTAAACCACCCTGGAATCTGTGTTGATGGAGAGGAGACACAGAGATGTTAAAAAAAAAGGCATTGCTATTCACACATCCGCCATCCAGAGATTATTATCCATCATCCACTCATCCTCATAAAAAGGTTCAAGTAATTCTGGCTGAAATAAATTGAAGAGCTGGTTTTGTGCAAATATGGTCCACAGATTATATATTCTGGAATATTCCCATTGATGGGATTACTCCATAGATGTTTGATGTTTGCTGCCTCTATTACATATCTGTGCACATGTGGTTTTCAAAGCAGTAAAATGTTAACTGTGGCTGGAGGAAAAATACAGAGGAAATGACATCTCATGTTATTAAAGTTTCAAGTCAGAACAAAATTTTATATCCAAGTTATAAACCCTTGAAAAATACCAGGTTTCAAATTGAAATGCTGACACAACTTTAACTATAGCATTGCGAATGGTGATGCTATAATTAAGCTTCGATCGCTTTGGGGGAGGGGAGAGAAGTAAGAGGTTATTGTTCAATGAACTGCTCTGTCATTTGCTGCAGCGATTCTTAATTGTGTCTCATTACAGCAAAATGATCATTACTCTACTTGTCTGTCTGATTTAGAGACCACTAAAAGTGTCTTGTAACAAGCAGCCATCTCCTATGCAACAGTCCTTTGGCTCTCACCCTCATTACTCAGAATCTGTCCAATTATTTGTCATTAAAGTAATAAAAAGGACTTCAGCAGAAAATGTGGGAGGTAATTGTTGGAGGTCTGCCGAGGAAAAAATGAAAACTGTTTTCAAGACACTGGGAAGGTGACATCGTTAATTAAGTGTTAGAGAACATGCAAATCAGTCACTATCTCGAGAGACTGTAATAAAACAGAGAAAACATTATTATCGCTCGAGGTAAAAGAAGGCAGAGTTACCCAGGTGCTGTATGGTTTTCTTTCTTTCTTTTTTCCTTTTTTTTGTAGCTAATGATAACCGATCTGGCACAGAGTACAGTATGCTGGAAAGATGAGCTGAAATAGTACTGCTCAACCTCCAAGGCTGTGTGGCTGAGGGATGGTAGCAGTTATAAACCTTCAGATTAGTATATTTCAAAGTGAGATGATTGTCTGGTGACCAGATTTGCATAATTAATTTCCTTCAAAAATACCTACTGATAGGAGGGGAACAAAGCTACAACATAACTTTTGCATGTTATTGGAGGTGCACTATCATCCCAATCTTACTAGCACTACAAGGTCCAATACAGTGACATCTATGGAGTAAGGTGTCATTAGACATTCTGAGAAATCCATGGCAAACATACTCACCAAGCAAGCATACTACTGTGACTTACTGGTTGAGCCTTCGATCAGTTCATTTCACCTTCATGGTTCATCAAGTACAGAGCCAGACAGCTTTGTGGCTGCGTAATAACCAAGGTAGATGGCCATTTTGTGTCTTTATATCTTGCTGCTACTTTTGCATCTGTACAGTAGATGAAATGATTCTACACAGGGTCATGGGGCAGGATATTAAAGTGTATTGAACTTGCTGATCAGGGCGGTTGAGGGGGCTTTTAGAACAGTTAGTTGTCAGTATGGGCTTCTCACTCAAGACATCCCTCTATTATTTTTACAAGTAAAGGGGATTTATTTCAATTATTCAGGGGGAATTAACAGTGGCTTTCATGAGTCCATGCAAAAATGTGCATGATCTGGATAGTTCATCAGCCACTGAAGTTCAGCCTTTCAGACAACATAGACTATAATAAAATGTTTTTCCATAAAAATCATTATTTCTTTGTTATCTTAATACTTTCTTTAAAATGTTAGTAGTGAAACTTGAAAATAGTCCATGCAGCCAAACTTGGAGTGAGTTAAATAGCAAGCTCACTGGGATTGGCTGGACTGCCTCCTAGCAACCAAAGTGACTTAAATAGGGGGCAGGGCCAAGACAAGGGACTTTTTGCTTCTGTCTGGAGTTGCACAGATAGGAGAAAGACCTGTTTGAACATTGACAGCTGTGAGGGACAGAGCTGGCGACAAATAAGGCTCTGTTCTGAGGAGATTTTTATTTTCTCTTTAGAGGCCATGTAAGCTTCTGGTGACAGCTCTGGTTTAGGAGTGCTGACAGGCCAATAGTCAGACTCCTGTGTAAAATCAGAACATCATACACACACTGATAGCTGAGGGGTGGAAGTTTGGTTATCAGAGGGGAGATCCAGGATAGACAAAGGCTTCAGACAAAAATGGGCTTGACTCTGAAGTTGTAGGTTAGTGATAGAGCCCTGAGGGAGAGTCAGTGTCCAGGGGTCTGGAAGTAGGGATAACCAGTACCTTAGGGCTAGAAGTGCTTTCAAGTGTGTGGGAAAGTGTAGTGCCAACCAAATTTATACTGGGCACAGCTGCAGATTGTTCCTATTTACCTGTGCTTTCAAGAATTTATGTTTAATTATTCATGAATCAGTTTACTCATGATCTTTGTGTGTGAGCTGCGTATTAATCCTCCTCACATTTGCTATGGGCTACTTGCCCTGTTACTTAGGAGGAAATAGTATTGAAGGACAGCACTGGAAAGGCTAAAAGAGATAGAGACAGGGGGGTACATAGACTACAGACATGTGCTGACACCCCTAAACATCTGGTGTTCTAGAGAGCCAAGATGAAAAGATAAAAGAGGGAAAGGGATTATCTTGATGGTGGCAGCTAAGACTGAGGTAACAAACCCACTGGCACTGAGGAAGATGGATACATTTAAGATTAATGGTGCTTCTTTATTTCCATTAGGTCAGTCTTGAGGTTCTGTTGAGTCTCAGCATATTTTTTTAAAGCAAGTTGGCACAGAGGCCAAACATACCTTTTTCATCTTCATTTAATGCAGTGATATCATTTCTCTATAGTTATGACCTTGCCACAATGATCTATGCTTCAATAATCTTCAGATCAACTACTTCAAAGCAGTTCACAAGGTGCTGCCCTGGAAGACAACTTGGAAGTTTCAGCTGGTGCAGAATGCCACCATTTACCTATTGCCTGGAATTAGGCATCATTATTGTGTCAACCAATTTTTCAGCATCTGAAATAGCTACCAATTCTTTTCCCCTTGGCTTACATTAAAATGTGCATATAAACCTTTAAACTAGTTTTTCACAACTTGGGACACATATAAAAAAAAATGACCTCCCCTCCCTATATGGACTCATGTTCTATTAATGTCAAGCCAACAAGCCTTCTCATCATAAAGTTAGAATAATGACAGCAAGGAACAAAATATTCTTGGTCCAGCAAGTACCCGGTGTTGAAGAAGGATGAAAAACAATTTCTCTGCTGATTTTCCACAGAGGCAGTAAAGCCTTCTTCTTTAAATTGTTTTAATCTGTAATCTGCAGAGGGAAGTGTTTTATGGCGGGCATTTTGAGATGAGCAGTTATTGCTTTTACTGGAGAGTTTTCAGCATTGCTGTAAATATTGATTTTAATGTTTTCTTAATAATTGATATTGCCTGTTTTAATTGGATTTTGTGTGTATTGCTTATTACCTCTTAGCTACGTTGAACACAGTAAAGATTGGGTACAAGTCTATTGGATAAATGAGTGAATAAACTAAAAATAAAGTTTCCAGATTCAGTCCCTGGCATCTCCAGTTAAAAAGCAGTAGAGCTAAGAAAGATGTTTCCAGAGCCACACTAACAGTAACTTGGAAATATACCAACATAAATCAGAGTTACACTGTTCTAGCATGAAAGCACCACTCTCAGTCGACATTGCAACCCCGCAGTGGATGACCATCTGTGGGTCAGCAGTATAGGTCCCAGCACCAGTGTGGAAGAGAAGCATGGTGAGAGGTAGTCAGCTCCCTAAGCTGTTTCAGTGTCAGTGGTGGAAAGTCACACCATCATAAAACACAGCATAGCTCAAGGTACCCATGCAATGCAAACTAAAAATGTGAGTGGCCCCTATTGGTGCGGCCACACCCATAAGGTCTGGAGGAGCAAAGGATGCCAACTATAGGTGCAACCAATTGCCTCCATGCCCTATGGATGACAACCCCCCTCCAGAGCATCCAATTGCTCCCTCTTCAGCTCAAGGCACCCCAGAACTTGTTAGGTAGGGTGCACAGCATGGGATTCTGTCCCCACCATGCAGACCTAGAGCAAGTGGCGTGGCACTTTGTTGGTGGGAAAAGCCCAGAGAGGGCACTTAGCCTTAACACCCAAGGGGGAGTAAAAAGTCCATATTGTGTGGCTAACATGTCTCATTGCAGAATCCTAACAGGTACCCCATCTCCTGAGGCTTAACCCAAAGGAGTGGCCATGTAGCAACAGATAAGAAAGGGTGAACAGATAAAAAAAAACTGTGGTGAACTTGCTTCCCCATTCCCCTTGCATGATATCAGATGCTGCTTCTCTGATGCCACCACCCACACTAAAGCCCAACATTGTGTTATTGCAAGTGTAACATGGGCCACTGTGTTTCAACATCATGGCCCCCAATGTGTGATGAGAAAAGGCCCCAAGAAAGTTTCCCAGGCAAATGAAAGGGAGGGGATGTTTTCAGCCCCACACTGGACTGTTAGCTCATTTGTTTGCCTGGAACCTTCCTGCCCCCAAGAGAAAGCAAAGCTTATCAGAGGAGGGTCTGGCAGCTGCCTTACTGTACTCTGTGGAGCAACTTGCTGGGAAACACTTGCAGTCATTTACTTATGGGAGCAGATGTTATAGTGGATGGATCATTGGCAGTCATTTCAATACTGGACAGATGAATGTAGTTTGCTGGGCATCATCATCTGCCTCAAGGGGGAGTTCAAGCAAAGTCTATTCCTATGAGGCTGAGATAATGGATCTTGCCAGGGCCCCACATCCATGATTAAACCCAGTATGGTGGTTATGGCGACTGGCCATTACTGCACATGTCTCCATTTTGTTTTTCTGCAGGTGATCTCTAGGAGTGATCAGTACTTTTCCCTCCACACACTCTGTTAAGTCTGCTGTCCCAGCCTTCCTCCTGGAGTAGAGTGTTGCACCCAGCCAGCTCTTCCACCTATGACCATGCCCCACTAATACACATGTCATACCAGGGAAGGCTCAGTCTGTCTCTCTATGGCCCCAGGGCAGTGGCAACTGGAATCATCAGACCTTTCCATGATTTGCAGTTCAATTAAAGTCTGAGTTGCACCACAATTGTGCCTGTTTGGTTTCAGAGTTACACAGGAGCTCCACGTCCCTCCCTGCCCACTCCCTTGCCACCCATCTGTGAATAGATATACTAAAATGAAAGACGGGATTGCCCATTGGGAACAATGGGAGAGGCTTGAAGGCCTACTGGATGTAATGGGAGACAAGAATGACAACTGACTTGCATTGCCCCATTGCAATATATTACAGCACACAAAAGTTGTAATGAAAATGCAGAATGGATTTTGAATTAAGCTCTCTCATCTGAGACAGACTGCTCTGGGACAGAATGACAGCCTGCAAAGCAGAATGACCATCCCTGGGACCATGTTTTGTGACTGGAACAACAGTCCCAGAGCACTGATTGCAGTTCTAGGGGCCATCATCTCACTCTGGACCAACACCTGGCCACTGTGGCATGGGCAGTCCTTAGGACTGCACTGAACCAGTCTTAGATTGGAAATGTTGTATCTTCTGAATATCCTAAATCTTCCTGTACACATGATTGGGGGTGTTGATTAAATTAGAATATAATTCCAAATTAATATAAGCAAAACAAATTAAGAGGGAAATAAATGTTTTCACCTGAATTGTTCCCCAATGGTGTTGCCACAATGAAAACATGGTGACATTTTCCTGCTTAAAGAGTCCACCATGACCACTGAAGCAGGAAGTAGCATGAAGTCACCACACGGTGGGAAATGCATGGTGCTGTTGGCCGGTCAGCAGCTGCAAGCTTGCATGATCTGACAAAGTCACCCTCTGCATCAGCTGTCACCTGGCATCTCTCTTTGGTAAGAATATGGTCCCTCTACTTCCTCAGTAGCCACTCAGATGACAGCCTATCATGCAAAATACTCCATGCCTCATGAGCTGCATTAGTAGACTTCTCTCAGTCAGTCAGTCAGTTTATTGCGGCGCTAGGCCAATCAACAACAACAACACAACACATTGACAACGGTACAACACAACACCAAGCTAAAATATGACATAACTATAAAATAACTGTATGCAACCTTCAGAGTAGTATTAAAATTATCTGGTATAAGCAACACATAACTAAGGGCGGCATTATACAATCAGATCACAACTTCTTTCAAGTACAAACAACATTAAGTTTCTTCCTGTCCAGGTCAGTAACATATAAATACTTAGCAAGATCCAGGGAAAGTTGATCACTCCCATCCCCTAGGAGGAAGTAAATGGCCTGGGCCTGATTTAAAGATTTAGCTTGCATTAGGTGGTTCCGCAGAAGTCTGTGCCTTGCCTCTGTATGGAAGAGACAGTTCAAAATGAGATGGAAAACCGTATCGATCTCCTCGAGGCCACACGGGCAGGTCCTATCTTCTAGCGGAATCTTATGGAAACAGCCCCGATTAGTAGACTTAAATTAGAAAAGATTCTCCAGGTTGCCAGTCATGCCGAAGAGGCAAAAGAGATGGTCCTCCGCCAAGATGGTCCTCCGCCAAAACCGCCAATACGGTCCTGTCGAGGGACCCTGTCATTATGTAAACTGAAGAAATAGCGGCAGAAACACCATGGTACTGTCAGAATAAGTTAAGTGTAATTAAGTATTAACTGGTTTTTAAATAATGTTAATTTAATGTCTTATTATCTATTGTATCGTGTTTTTATAAATGTTGTTAGCAACCCTGAGCCTTCTTTGGCGGGGGAGGGCGGGATATAAATAAAATTTTATTATTATTATTATTATTATTATTATTATTATTATTATTATGGTATCCTGTTGGATAAAGAGGCACAGAGGTGATGAATATTTATTTAAAATGAAACTCTTTATCTAAGTCTATTAGAAAGCGGAAAGAACAGGATGGTCCTAAGAAAATAACAAAGTTCTTAAAAACTACATATTTATTCTACAAGTAGGCTAATGGATAAAACAAGGGTGGTGGTCACAACAGGTACAAAGTAGAGGCAGGTAGGTAGGTGCAGCTAATAGGCAATTAACTTCTGTTTTACAACCTTGACAGGAAGAAACTTTTCATTAGCCAACTCAAAACACTGTTAAAATCACTCAATCAGTTTATCAAACACACCAGTTAACAAACATGATTGACTTGGAGTCAGGTTGTACTTCCAGATCAGGCCTAGAATCAAAACAAATATGTTAACCCTATAATGACTGAAATTTAGATCTTGCCATGTATCAACACATCCCTGATCTCTGTGCATGCACCCTAGCAGCATATCCTTCCAAAAGGAAGCCAAAAATTGAAGCTGTATAGTCCTGTGACCCATTGGTTGAAGACCACTGGTTTACATTATCCTTCTTTAGCGCATAACTTAGCCTTAATGGCTTTCCTTGAACCAAGTTACTTTGGATAGACTGAGCCAGAAGTTTAAATGATGTATCAGAATGATTATGGGAAGTTAATTATCAGTATACACTTCTTACTACCTTTTGCTCTTAGAGATTTTTAAATTAGCTATATAATTAGTTTCATTATATTCTTTCTACAGATGTAGATAATCTATTCAAAGAAATCAGTAGATACATACCTTAAGAAAGACTGGGAATAATTTTGTATGTGTGTCAGCCAAAGTTGTTATGGTGACCACAGCTGTTAAAATATTCTTTACTTTAATCAAGAGATCTTTACACCTTCCCACGTGAACAATCATCCAAGAATGCAATAGGATAAACCTTGAAAGTTTCTGCAGAAAAATGTAGGCTGGCTTCTATCTCAAATTACATAAACAAGAAAAACCATTCATAGAAAATAATTGTATTTAACCCACATATATTACTTTCATCAAAACAACCATAATACTCAGAACAAAAGGAAGCATTTACACCAAGAGTTCTTTTCCTTTATATGGTAAAATAGTAGGCTAGCAGATAATTCCAATAATAGAAAGTTCAGTTCTATATTCATTAGGACATTATCTTCTGCATTCTGAAAATGAAGGGTGATAAACCTTATAATGTGAAAGGAAATTCTTTGTTCAATAACATAGTACAGTCTTCCACAAAGGAGGTCAGATGAATAAATATAGGGTTGTCTAATAATTTACAGCCAGATATTGACCAACCCTGGATCCATTTAACATCAAAGATATTATTTCTGCATCTGTATGCAGACAGATTGGGCAATCCCCCTAAACACTAATATCTAAATTTTCAATCCACTCTATCATAGCTGGAGAGATCTCAAAGAGCTCTGACACATCTCCCTGGAAAGCACAATGCTCACATTCCTGCGATAGATGGAAAATAATTTTGTGAGCTGCACCACAATTGCATTTGGGTCCTGGTATTTTGCCCAGTCTGTTCAGCTGCCAAAGCCTGTTCATATTCTATTAGCCATCCTCCATGCTTTATGCAGCAAGAAAATCCTGTGGGCCTCTCATTTGTGTTTATTAGGTTATGGACATTCATAACCATTCATTTCCTAGATCAAAATTTTGTGATTACAGGATTTGGGCAGATCTCATTGCTGGGTGACAGGAGCTTGTCTGGATAGGCCCACACCAGCCTGTGGATGGGCAACTCTCTGTTTTCAGTGATCTTTCTATATTCATGAAGAAGAGTATCTTGCCTTTGGATATGCAGAGGAGCAATGTGGCATAACATAGGTAGCTAATAGGTTGGAGTGGGTTTAATAATCAGCTGATGGTTCTCATTGTTGTATTGAGTTGGACATCAAGTTTGGGGACATGGGGTTTTCAAACCACACTGAAACATCATATTCTGCCAGCCCCAAAGCTGAGCATCTAAGGGTTGTAGCAGATGTACCCTAAGTTGTACCACACAATTTTTGGAGAATGTGGTTTTGCATATATATTTTTGCTGTTACACTGGAAAGGTGGTTTTTATAGCTCAAGGCCTGTCCAGGGTACATGGGTACCATGGTTGTGTGTAAGCCATTAAGGTAGACATTCAGTTCATGGTTGGCAAGATTGTCATTGAGATGGAAACAGAAGCATTCTATTTTCCCTGAACTTGGTGTAAGCCAATATTTAAGGTAGCAGCCAGACAAAAGTTTGAGATTCCTAGTCAGTATTTCCTCAGTTATTTCAATTGATTTGTGCTTTACCACAGTCACCATTTCATAGGCATAAGCAAACTTCCTGAAAATCATCTCAAGAACATCAGAGATGTATGGATTGAAAAGATATGGATCAAGGACTGAACCCTGGGGTTAGGCTTCCCAATCCCCAGGTCCCAGCAGAGGATCCCTGGTTTTACAGGCTTCCCCCTGCCCCCAGCCAGCTGGCAGGCGGGGGAAGTCCCGCCCCACAGCCACCATGCAGCTCTATTTCTCTCGCAGGTTTAGAAACCTGCTAACAGGTCCGTTTCAAAATGTGTGTGTGTGTGTGTGCTTTTAAAGTCGAGTAAGAGGTACTTCATGGGAAAAGTCAGCAATACAGTCCCTTCGTTTGTTCTGCTTTCATTTCAGAGGAACTAAATGTGAAAGAGAGAGAGAGAGCAGTGTAGCCCCTGTTCTTTTCAGATGTAGTTGTGGAGGAACCAACCAGTACATGTGTGTGTGTGAGAGAGAGAGAGATGGTTGCCAATCCCCAGGTTTGGAGGCCCTCCCCCCCCCCTTAGGTCATCAGAAAGCGGCGGGGGGAGGGAAATATCTTCTGGGCAATTATTCCCTATGGAGAACAATTCCCATAGGGAATAATGGGGAATTGATCTGCGGGTATCGGGGGCTCTGGGGGGACTGTTTTTTGAGGTAGAAGCACCAACTCTTCACTATAGCATCTAGTGTCTCTCCCCAAAATATCCCCCAAGTTTCGAAACAGTTGGGCCAGGAGATCCAATTCTATGAGCCCCAAAAGAAGGTGCCCCATCCTTTATTATTTCCTATGGAAGGAGGCATTTAAAAAGGTGTGCTGTCCCTTTAAATGTGATGACCAAAACTCCCTTGGAGTTCAATTATGCTTGTCACACCCTTGCTCCTGGCAATGCCTCCTGGCTCCACCCCCAAAGTCCCCAGATAGTTCTTGAATTGGACTTGGCAACCCTACCTGGGGTACCCCATTATTCATTTTCATTATTCAGCCCTGTGTGAAACAATGGTGACATCAGTGGGTGTGGCCTAATATGCAAATGAGATCCTGCTGGGCTTTTTCTACAAAAAATGCCCTGAGTGGTGGTGTCTGATGAAGAGAGTTAAATAGAGGGAACAAGAGATGATATTCTAGGATTAACTGACAAATTAAAAACTAACATGTTACAAGGACCAGATGGCATATACCTGAGGGTTCTTGAAGATAGCAGATGTGACATTGTTGATCACTTAACAATAATAAGTGTCACTAAAATTTACTTCCCTACTAGAGGGATTGGAAAGAAGCCACAAAAATAATGCTGTTTTTAAAAATGGGATCCAGGGAGAATCCAGAAAATTACATGCCATCTATTCTGTGTAAAGTTGTTATAACCATTAATAAAGATAGAATTATTAAGCTAGAACAACATGCCTGATTAATGTAGAATCAGAATAGTTTCTGTGAAGAGAAGGCCTGCTTTTTGCAATTCTTTGAGCATGTTACCAAGCAAGTGGATTACAGTGAACCAGTATAGCTGGACTTCTAGTTTTTACAAGGCTCTAGGATAAATGTAGTAATCATGGGAGAAGAGGACAAGTTCTTGCAGAAATTAGTCTTTGGCTGAACAACAGGAAGCAGAGAGCAGGGGTAACTACAATGGAAGAAACAAGCAGTAGACTCTACCAAAGGTCTGTATTAGGAGTGAAAAATATAGGTTTCTAGATTATCTGAAATTAAGGATAAGAAGCAAGTGGCCAAGTTTGCAAATTGTTCCACTCAGGGCTTTGTAAGAAAAAGCCCCCTACTTTTCATACACATGGACATTGTGATCACCAGTATGGTTGCCAGGGTGCCTGGAGTTTTGACTCGCACACATCTGCTCTAAGAAGTGGACTTTGCCCACTGTTTCTAAGGCTTATGTGAACACTATAAGCCTCAGCTTTGCAGCAGCATTCTACATCTCTGGATGGCTGTTAGCCAGAACTACAGACGAGCTTCCAGCCGCTCTTTGTGTGCACAGCCGTTGCAGTGGAAGAAGCCACACCGCCATGAACTGCACAGGCAAACAGTTTCCAGCCTGTTTCCATGAACCAAAGGCTAACACCACCAGAATCCATCTTGTTTTCCTGACTCCATTACAGCAAAGCAAGAGACTCACGTATCCAACAGCTGCTTCAACTTCTGCATAAGGCAATCAAGCTTATCTTAGGTGTGGATCCTGCCAGACTGCCTAAGCTTTTGTCCAACGGAACCCAAGACAAAGGATGGTGCCAGCAGAGGAGTAAAGAAGAGGAAAACAGCTTCACTCAGAGCCATAGTTATTGTATAAATTGGGTGTCACCTTATGTATCAATTTGGCCATCTATTGTCACCCTTTAGATAAGTTTTGATAGTTTTAATCCCCTCCACCCCAATCATTTCTCCCATTCTTTCCCTTAATGGTCATCCTGGAGCCTCCCCCTTTGGCCCATTGTTACCAGGAAGTCCAATCAGGTAACCAGGGCCAAGTCTGCTCATTGGCCAGCTATGGGCATCCAATCAGGTACCCCGAATAAACTGGCTATTGGCTGCCACATAAGTCCAGCCCTTATGGTCATTGCGGAGCCTCTCCTTTTTCTGAGGTCATGTACCAGCTGACCACTTGCCATCCGCCCCTATACCTCCCATCTCCTAAGGGCTCAAGGTAGTCCTTATAACCTGTGACCCAGCTCCCCACAGGTGTGTATCTAGCAGTACCCCATCCCTGCTGTTTAGATACATCCCCGATTCCTGATCAGTTGAGGGTCCCTTCTCCCTAGTCCTCATTTGTCACCATTGGAGCCTTCCTTGAAGACTATGGTCGGTGATTATCACCCTGTTTGTCCATCCTTGTGTTACCTCTATGCATTTCTCTCTATTTTTATTAGGACTGTGTGTGTGTTGTATATATTCACTACCATGTATGTGTGTTCTATATTTTTCTGTAATAAATTCATGATTGTTTTACTTAATTAGTGTCCTTGGTAAATTTAGCAATAATTTCTGGAAGTGGAATCCTGTATACATAGATTCTAGATCCCTTTTTAAGCCAAAGGTGCCCACCTGTCAATTCCCCAACCTCTTTTGAGGGCATTTTGGCTTACAGCTTTTTTTTGTAGAAAATCCCAGCATGAACTCATTTGCATATTAGGCTACACCCCCTGGCATCACCATTGTTTTGTGGGGGGGTTGCAGAAAAAGCCCAGCAAAACTCATTTGCATACTAGGCCACACACCCTGACACCAAGCCAGCCAGAACTGCGTTCTTGTGTGTTCCTGCTCAAAAAAAGCCCTGGTTCCACTTACTCAGTGTGTTGGAAACCACAGTAGATTGTGAAGATTACAAGTGTACAACAATGTGGCAAATTATGCAAAAAAATCCTAGCTTTACATACACACTCAAGTCTGAACTGGCAATGACCATCTTGAGGTCAACATGGAAAGTTCAATGAAAATAGCAACTCATTGTAAAACAGTAGTGAAAAAAGGAAATTCTGTTGTCACTGACATTCATGGTCTCAGATCGGGGTTTTTGGTTACATGGCTTTAAACAGCACACCAAGATCCTCCTCAACCACTGCATCAACAACCCACTTGGCTGTACAGTAGCCCCCCTTGCACTCCCCTCACATCTCTGTGTCCCAAATGTCCTGTCTCTGGATGGTCACTGAGGCCTTCCAAGTACTAGTGTTTTACTCTGCTCACTCCTATACCTGGGTGTTTGCAGGGTGGTCCAGAGCTACAGACATACTTTCCACTGCCAGTTCTTCCTGGCCTACTGCCCAGCCAGCTTCTGAGGTTCCTGGGCTGGGTGTCCCAGCCACCTCATTCCTTGAAGCTTCATTCTCTGGCTCCTGCTGCATCTCCTTGGGAGAAGATGTGCTTGCAGCCCCTTAAGAACATAAGAACATAAGAGAAGCCATGTTGGATCAGGCCAACGGCCCATCAAGTCCAACACTCTGTGTCACACAGTGGCAAAAAATTTTATATACACACATACACTGTGGCTAATAGCCACTGATGGACCTGTGCTCCATATTTTTATCTAAACCCCTCTTGAAGGTGGCTATACTTGTGGCCACCACCACCTCCTGTGGCAGTGAATTCCACATGTTAATCACCCTTTGGGTGAAGAAGTACTTCCTTTTATCCGTTTTAACCTTTCTGCTCAGCAACCATTACACACTTACCTGGCTTGGGACTGCTCTACTATGCTCCCCCTTTGCTGCCTCCTCAACATTTCTCCTCCTTGCCTCTGGCCCACTCTTCTGCTGGACTATATTGACTTCCCATTTACTGGATTACTGGCTGGCACACCCTGACACCGCCCAGGCCCTGTGGAACTGCTCAGCTAGTCATATTTGTGCTAGGAGATATTAGGAAAGGGATTGAAACTAAAACAGCCAGTATCACATTTGGAACACTCTATACCAGGGGTGGCCAGACTGTGGCTTGGGAGCCACATGTGGCTCTTTCACACATATCATGTGGCTCTCAAAGCTCCCACCACCCCATCAGCCAGCTTGGAGAAGGCATATGTCTCTAAATTACTTCTCCAAGGCAAACCCGCCAGAGGCTTGGACAAGACATTTAAACTTAGACTTGCTTTCTTTCCACCTCTCCCTATCTATTTTCCTTCCTTCCTTCCTTCCTTCCTTCCTTCCTTCCTTCCTTCCTTCCTTCCTTCCTTCCTTCCTTCCTTCCTTCCTTCCTTCCTTCCTTCCTTCCTTCCTTCCTTCCTTGTTTGCAGCTCTCAAACATCTGACATTTATTCTATGTGGCTCTTATGTTAAGCAAGTTTGGTCACCTCTACTGTATACAGTTCCAGTCACCCCATCTCTAAAAGGATATTGTAGACAAGATAAGAGAAAGGGCAAGAAAAATGATCAAGGGATTAGATTAACTTTCTTATAAAGAGCATGGGCCTTCTTTGGTCTAGAAAAAAGCTGCCTGGGACAGGACACATGACATAGTTGAATGGTCTTAAAGAATAAACTGGAAAATATTTCCTATGTTATTTCACTATACTTCTCAACTACGCTCCCTTAATGATCTGCTTATTTTTGTTATGGCTTCAGTTGAGAGACCATTAATTCTACTCTGTGTAATATACCATTTGCTGAGTATGCAGCTCTCTAAATAGCACCTTCTTTTAGGTAAATTTCCTTGGTGGAATTATATTCTAAGTCAGTGGTTAAAATAAATATCACACTCAGTTTCTTTTACTTATTGTATCAGAAACCAACATTACTGTGATTTAAATGAAAGTTCATTTACATTTGTTTGCTGCTAATGGCAGGTTAATGGCCTCCCAGGACAGTTTTTAACATTTCACATGTGATTAGCATTTATAGATCCATATTCAGATTTCACAGCTGGCAGTGGCAAACAGAGGCTGCAAAATTATTTTCTGAAGTCTTGTTTTCCTAAGTGGAAAATGGATAGATCCACCTGAAATATAAACCAGAAGATGCTTGTAAGTACAGATGCACCTCATGTACTCAGTTTTCTCATGATTTTTGTACCACTCTGTAATAAACATGGAAGCCTTTAACTTGGAACAACTCTGATGCCCTCATGTGGCAAGATATGTTTTAACACAAGCTAAACCAGTTGAAAAGTTTGGATGGGAGATGAAATGTTAAAATAAAATATAGGTAGTCTTTCTTCTCATATGGAAATAAAACAATATTGGATTTCCAGATCAGCCTTTAGATACAGTATAAATAAAAGTCAGAAGACTCAAGCGCGCCAAATGCTGAATCTTACTTTTGGTGTTGGATTAAATGTGGTTCTGGAAGCTACTGATACAGATCATTTGCCTTGAAGACCCAGATAAGTATGCCTAGCCCTCCCTGTTTAGGTGGCAAGCAGATTTATGCTCACCAGCAGAGATTAATTGAACCCATTAAGTTCCAGAATGCTCTGAAAAATCCAATGCCCCCTGGCAGTTTGCTAGATGAGCTAGTGGAGTACTGGCATAGCTGGATCTCTGAAACTATTGACAAAATTGCCCCCCAGTGCCCTCTCCACTCTCATACCAAACTAGCTCCATGGCATACCCCAGAGCTATGAAGGATGAAGCAAGAATTAAGACAGTTGGAGCAAGGGTGGCGGAGTACCACTAACAAGGCTACAAGAACATCTTATAGGATGTTTGTGAAAGCCTATGAGATGGCAGTGAAGACTGCTAAGAAAAATTTCTATGAAGTCTCCATTGCGGCTGCAAGCTCTCTCCCAATCCAATCATTTAGGATAATTTGGTCTTTAACTTCATTGCTGCCAGCCAAACAAAATGATAAGGTATTAGATATTGGCTGTGAGCCATTTGCGAGCTTTTTGGCAAAGTCTTATCACTCCACCAGGACCTTCCTGCCGCAATTGATACAGTAAGGGAACTGGAAGCCCAATGGTGATGTCAGGGGCATGGCCTAATATGCAAATAAGTTCCTATTGGGCTTTTTCTACAAAAAAGCCCTGCCCTTTTCCATCTTCTTGTCCAATTTTGGACCTCCTCAGCCAGCTGTCAGCCAGTAGGAGATTGACAAGATCCTGGCACTTGCCTCATTGACCCATGTTCATCTTGGCTGGTCAAGGCATGCAGAGATAATGTTTTGGCCCCTCTGCAATATACAGTCAATCCATCCCTGTCTTCAGAAATTTTGCCAGCAGGCTTGAAGGAGGTAGTGGTGCATCCACTATTGAAAAAATCATCATTGGACCCTGCAGTCTTTGCCAACTACCACCCAGTGTTGAACCTTCCATTCCTGGTAAGATAGTTGGGATAGTGTTGGCTCCAGGTTTTCTTGTGCCTCTATCCTGAACCCTTTCCAGTCTGGTTTCTGCCCTGGCCCTGGAATAGAAGCCGCACTGGTCACTCTTACAGATGATGTCTGGAGACATCTGGATCGAGGCAGATCGTTATTATTGCTTTTTGATCTTACAGCAGTGCTCAACATGGTCAGTTATGGCCTTCTGACCCACTGCCTCACCAATATAGGGATTTGGGGGATTGCCTTACAATGACATTCCTCCTTTCTTCATGGTTGGGGACAAAGCAGGGCACTTAGAGAGAGAATTTCATTTCATTTCATTTTCATTTTATTTGATTTATATCCCGCCCTCCCCACCGAGAATTTCACTGCAATACCCACTGAAGTGTGGCATACCACAAGGGGCAATCCTCTCACCAAGATTGTGGCGGGCCTAGCTTGCCTGGGAAATTATAAATGTTTGTATGCAAATGCTAGAAGTGTCCAAAGTAAAATTGGTGAATTGGAATGTTTAGTGTTGGGAGAAAACATAGACATTGTGGGAATTTCAGAAACTTGGTGGAATGAGGAGAATCAGTGGGACACGGTGATTCCTGGATATAAGTTATATCGGAAGGATAGGGAGGGAAGGGTTGGAGGTGGGGTGGCTCTGTATGTCAGAGAGGATATACGGTCCAGTAAGACTGAGGTCAGAGAATTAGATTCCCTTTTAGAAATGCTTTGGGTTGAAATAGAGGGCCCAAAAGGAAATTTAACTATGGGAGTTTGTTATCGCCCACCAAATCAAAAGAGAGAGGACGATTATAATATGATGGAAGGATTAAAGATAGCGGCTAAACGTAAAAACTGTGTCGTAATAGGTGATTTTAACTACCCGCAGATTGATTGGGTCAATATGTGTTCTGGTCGAGAGAAAGAGATTGAGTTTCTTGATGCTCTCAATGACTGTGCTATGGAGCAGATGGTCTCAGAACCTACCAGAGGTGGGGCGATCCTGGATCTGGTCCTAAGTAATGCCCAAGACTTAGTGAGAGACGTAAAAGTGATTGCGCCGCTTGGGAACAGTGACCATAATGTTATTGATTTCACCGTTTGTATAAATAGGGAGTTGCCCAAAAAGACCGCCACAACCACATTTAACTTTAAAAGGGGTAAATTCTCTGAGATGAGGAGGCATGTGAGGAGGAAACTGAAAGGAAAGATAAATACGGTCAAAACCCTTGGGGAAGCTTGGAGACTATTTAAAACTATAATCCTAAAAGCTCAGATAAAATACATACCACAAGTTAGGAAAGGCACAAACAGGTATAAGAAGAGGCCAGCATGGTTAACAAACAAAGTAATGGAAGCTGTAAAAGGTAAGAAGGACTCCTTTAAGCGGTGGAAAACCAGTCCAAGTGAGATTAATAAAAGGGAACACAGGCAGTGGCAAATCAAATGCAAGACTGTGATCAGGCAGGCAAAAAGGGACTATGAGGAGCATATTGCAAAAAACATAAAGACCAACAATAAAAATTTCTTCAAATATATTAGAAGTAGGAAACCAGCCAGGGAAGCAGTGGGGCCCTTGGATGACCATGGGGTAAAAGGATTACTGAAGGAGGATGGGGAAATGGCTGAGAAGCTGAATGCATTTTTTGCCTCCGTCTTCACCGTGGAAGATGAGAAGTGTTTGCCCGCCCCAGAACCACTAATATTGGAAGGGGTGTTGAAAGACCTGAGTCAGATTGAGGTGACAAAAGAGGAGGTCCTACAACTAATAGACAAATTAAAAACTAATAAGTCACCGGGTCCGGATGGCATACATCCGAGAGTTCTGAAAGAACTCAAAGTTGAACTTGTGGATCTTCTAACAAAAATCTGTAATCTTTCATTGAAATCTGCCTCCGTTCCTGAGGACTGGAAGGTAGCAAATGTCACCCCCATCTTTAAAAAGGGTTCCAGAGGAGATCCGGGAAATTACAGGCCAGTCAGTCTGACTTCAATACCGGGAAAGTTGGTAGAAACCATTATCAAGGACAGAATGAGTAGGCACATTGATGAACACGGGTTATTGAGGAAGACTCAGCATGGGTTCTGCAAGGGAAGATCTTGCCTCACTAACCTGTTACATTTCTTTGAGGGGGTGAACAAACATGTGGACAAAGGAGACCCGATAGATGTTGTTTACCTTGACTTCCAGAAAGCTTTTGATAAAGTTCCTCATCAAAGGCTCCTTAGAAAGCTTGAGAGTCATGGAGTAAAAGGACAGGTCCTCTTGTGGATCAAAAACTGGCTGAGTAATAGGAAGCAGAGAGTGAGTATAAATGGGCATTCTTCGCAGTGGAGGACGGTAAGCAGTGGGGTGCCGCAGGGCTCGGTACTGGGTCCCATCCTCTTTAACTTGTTCATAAATGATTTAGAGTTGGGAGTGAGCAGTGAAGTGGCCAAATTTGCGGATGACACTAAATTGTTCAGGGTGGTGAGAACCAGAGAGGATTGTGAGGAACTCCAAAGGGATCTGTTGAGGCTGGGTGAGTGGGCGTCAACGTGGCAGATGCGGTTCAATGTGGCCAAGTGCAAAGTAATGCACATTGGGGCCAAGAATCCCAGCTACAAATACAAGTTGATGGGGTGTGAACTGGCAGAGACAGACCAAGAGAGAGATCTTGGGGTCATGGTAGATAATTCACTGAAAATGTCAAGACAGTGTGCGTTTGCAATAAAAAAGGCCAACGCCATGCTGGGAATTATTAGGAAGGGAATTGAAAACAAATCAGCCAGTATCATAATGCCTCTGTATAAATCGATGGTGCGGTCTCATTTGGAGTACTGTGTGCAGTTCTGGTCGCCGCACCTCAAAAAGGATATTATAGCATTGGAGAAAGTTCAGAAAAGGGCAACTAAAATGATTAAAGGGCTGGAACACCTTCCCTATGAAGAAAGGTTGAAACGCTTAGGGCTCTTTAGCTTGGAGAAACGTCGACTGAGGGGTGACATGATAGAAGTTTACAAGATAATGCATGGGATGGAGAAAGTAGAGAAAGAAGTACTTTTCTCCCTTTCTCACAATACAAGAACTCGTGGGCATTCGATGAAATTGCTGAGCAGACAGGTTAAAACGGATAAAAGGAAGTACTTCTTCACCCAAAGGGTGATTAACATGTGGAATTCACTGCCACAGGAGGTGGTGGCGTCCACAAGCATAGCCACCTTCAAGAAGGGGTTAGATAAAAATATGGAGCAGAGGTCCATCAGTGGCTATTAGCCACAGTGTGTGTGTGTGTGTGTATATATATATATATATATATTTGGCCGCTGTGTGACACAGAATGTTGGACTGGATGGGCCATTGGCCTGATCTAACATGGCTTCTCTTATGTTCTTATGTTCTTATTGTTCAACATCTACATGTGTCTCCTCACCCAGATGGTCCAGGGGGTTGGGCTGGACTGTCACCAGTACACTTATGACACCCAGATTTATCTGTGAATGGATAGCCAACTGGGACATTGGAGGTCATGGCTGGTTGGTTGTAGCAGAGCCAGCTGAAATCGAATCCAACAAAGATGGCGGTTCTGTATCCATAAGGGCCTGGGATCAGGAATCTGTCTCCCAACACATGAGGGGCACCGCTGATGCTGGCACCTATGGTGAAGAGCCTGGATGCCTTGCTTTCCATGGAGGTCCAGATTACCGCAGTTGTGAGATTAACCTTTTATCAAGTTGGTCAAGCAACTGTTGTTTTTTTTTACTTTATCCTTCAAAACTGGTTACAGTGATCCACGCAATAGCCACTTCCAGGCTGGATTACTGTAACTTGCTCTATGTGGGACTGCACTTGAACCTGTCCCGGAAACTGCAGCTAGTGCAAAATGCAGCTCCATGCCTACTTACTGCAATGTTTGTATGGGCGCACAGTTGGCCAGTGTTGTGTGAGTTGCACTGGCTGCAAATTGAGTACTGGATGCTGTTTGAGGTTTGGTAATGACCTTCAAAGCCCTGTGCAGCCAGGGACCAACATACCTAAGGGACTGTCTCTCCATCTTGGTGGAATGGCCTTGGGTTAGCCATAGCTCTTGTAGGAGTTGTCCTTGAAAGGGCAGCTGCTGTGAGAGCTCTCTCAGCCCACTCTGATTCTCAGAGTCTCTGCAGTCTTCTTCTTCTTCCCAGTATATGACCTGAAGAGCTCTATGATCAGCAGATCATCATCTTCTTGTACTTCTTAGCCCAAAAGACATCCAGCTAGTTTTGACAAGGGCTAGGGCTCTTTTACCCTGGCCCTGGCCTGATGGAACAAGCTCCCACTTGCAATCAGGGAGATTTCAGTTTTGCAGGCCTGTAAAATGGAGCTGTTCTGCCAGGCTTTTGGCTGAGACAGCAGACATCAAATACATCTTGGCCTCCCCTGATCATACTGCTCACATGTCTCAAACTGCTTGTGGTGTTCATAGTGCCCATCATGATGTGACTTGCCCTGCCCAACGTGATCAACCACCATTAAACTAGCTTCTTTCAGGAGGCACTAAGTACTGTTGAATACTTACCATCTTGTTTTGAACTGGTTGTAACTCTATTTTTATGTTATTGTATTTTAATTTGCTTAAATTATTGTTTATTTAATGTGTAATCTTATTTTGTGTTATTTGATATGTTGTGACTATCGGTGCGTGTGTGTGCAGAGTGAGGAACAGAGAACCGTACAATAGTAAGCTCCGGAAGGAAGGTGAGCCACACACCAGCACCTAGTATTAAAACAGTGTATTTACAGAATATATACAAAGTAACTAGTGCAGTGACAAACATAGATCTGAGCGACAAAGTGCTCCGCCAGCATCCACCTCTCGAGTGAGAGAACTACATACAGGCCATGCAGTCCTTATATATGTACATCAGCCAATCAAGGCAGTCCACATACTTGCTGACTCCAGCAGGTACTTTCCCTTAGTCATTGTCCAGCCAGAACCGGCTTGCTGACAAGGTTACTCTGACCTGACCTGTCAGATAGATCCACCTGCTTCCTTGTTGCTCCTGTCATGCTGTGTAAAGGAGGACTCCATATACTGACAGTGACCTGCCCTGAGTCCATTCACCAGGGAGGGAAAGATATAAACCAATTACGGCCAACTGACCCTTATATTTGCTCTCCAGCTTCCTTAGGTCTCTATGCATTTTGTGGCAAAATGCCCAATTATCTATCAGACTTAACCACTCCAAGTCATCGCAGGGCATTTATGTTGGCTAGACTAAATGCGTTTCCCTCCAAAGTTTTACAAGGGAGATATCAGCGAGTCCCTTTAGCCAACAGACTTTGCTCCTGTGGAGCGAATACTCCTGACTCAATCCAGCATATATTGCTTGATTGTTCTTTTTACCATAACCTCCGCAAAGATTTATTTGGCAAGCTTTCTTTTTCCCCAGATTTATCTATTCTACCACCCTGTTATTATTTATAGAGTGATACTGAGGGGGTGGTTAGTGAGGCTGTGGCAAAATTTCTGGCTGACATCCTTAAATTTAATTCTGACCATGTTTGAATGCATCTGTAAGCTCGGTTTCATTTTGATTTTATCTCCAATGTTTAAATTTTTATATTCTGTGTATTTTTTCCTGAATCTATTATGCCATTAAAGGTATGGTATGGTATGGTATGGTATGGTATGGTATGGTATGGTATGGTATGGTATGGTATGGTATGGTATGGTATGGTATGGTATGGTATGGTATGGTATGGTATGGTATAAACCAATTAATTAAACTCAAGTTTTTTAAAAATGACAGAAATCTTCAATTTGCCATTTTTTTCTGACACCTGGTTCTCTGGCTTTTGTGTTCATGAACAAAAATGGAAAAGGGGAAAGTGAGGAAAGATAGAGACAGATGATAATATAATGAGGTTTTAGACTGAATTACATAAGCTTGTTGTTTTGATTTACACATACCCATTTCAATTTGATTGTGAGAAATGTGGTAAATCTGTGGCTCTTTCTTTACTATATATTCAGTTTTCTCACAATGAATTTACCCATAAAATATACACCTTTCCCAATGTCATTTGAATGTCAGTTGCATACAAGTACATTTAAAAGTATACCAATATAAATGGCATTAGAGAACAAAACAATGGGAACAACAACGGCAGTAAGAATGACACTGATACCAACTACAATTACATATGAAATCAAAATTGCCATTTCAGCTCATCCATACATGTGACTGAAAGGGGCATTTTCCAGTCAGCAGTCATACATATTTGCTTTCAAAGAGGATCACATTGCTAGGTCCATCTTTCCAGAGTCATTAGTATATACCAGACACATGCACTGGCTAAGGAGGAACTTTGACTCTCTATATACGGTAGTTCTTGACTTCTTGGAATTCTGGTCTCTGGTGTTGTGTTTCTTAGGGCTGGAACAAATACTGTGCTTTCACATGGTGAATGCTGACATACAGATAACATGAAAGATCTGGGTATTAATGAGCAGAGCCAAATTCCTCTTGGGGATTGTGGGGAACAGATTCTTCTCCCATTCATAAAAAGTACTGCATTGGAGCAAATAGACAAAATCAGACATTTTTCTTGTGCTTCCAAAAATACAGTTTCATTAAGTAGAACCATTTCATGTTGATTAGTTATGCTATGGCCTGAACTAGATTAGACAGCAGGACATCCATGAGCAGCTATATCAGTTTTTAAAGTAAACATACCATGGGTAGCTAACAAAATTTACATTGCTTCAGGTTAGTCTGGAGAGGTTAAACAACTTTTCCCTGTAGTATTTCCTCCTAATTTGGATTGTCCCCTTATCTGCTGTTTTCCTTGTGAGGAATTGATGATATATAGCACCTTACAGGTATCTACATGTTTTCCTCTGTACTAGGGGCTAACAATTTATATGAAGAAGAAGATATTGGATTTATACCCCGCCCTTCACTACCTGATGGAGTCTCAGAGTGACTTACAATCTCCTTTCCATTCCCCTCCCCACAACAGACACCCTGTGAGGTAGGTGGAGCTGGAAGAGGAACACCTCTGTGAGAACTTGTGACTGCCTAAAGGTCACATCAGCAGGTGCACATAGAGGAGTGAGGAATCAAACCCAGTTCTCCCAGATAAGAATCTGTGCACTTAACCACTACAACAAACTGGCTCTCAAGAGAAAGCAGCTTGGAAAAAGGTTAAACATTTCTTCATCTATTGCTGCTTCCCTTATCCAGCCTTTCTGCTCCCAACTGTAGCTGCTCTGACATTTATTTGTGTTATGTCCATGTTTTGTTTCCTATGCTAGCTGTAGTGGCTCCTTACAAATGTGCCTGGACTTGTTCTCCAGAAGCCTTAGTGGAGCTTGAGTTTCGAGAACAATAGACCACTAGAATTCTGGAGTCTGCTTGCCAATTGGACATGCAGTTGCTGGCTGCCAATAGGGAGCAGGAGGGCAGTTCAAATCCTCCAATAACTTGGGAAGTGGGAGGAGTTTTTGTGTATATAAACAGGCTGAGGCCTAAATGTCACATATATGTTTTTTGCTGAAATCACTGAATAAATGACCTGATCACTCTGCCAAGAGTCTGTATGTATATCAAATCCAGTATTTAACAATTTGACAATTAGGAGATCCAGATCATCCACCATCTCATCTCATTGGGCCCTATATTTGTAAGCATTGTTCTTGCAAGAAAACATTTTCTATTTTACTTTCATTTTGTAAGTCCAACATTTTGTTAGACTTTTTAAAGCTTTATTGAATGAATGAATAGTTTTATTGGTAAAGCTTTATTGAACTTTAAAACTGTAATGGGCATTGGGTTGCCATCTCTGGTCTGGGAAATTATTGGAGATTTGTGGGTGGAGCATAGGGAGGGCAGATTCTTCAGAGGGAATGGAGCCAAACAGGGATGTGATGTCATAGAATCCACTCTCCATAGATATCATTTCTTCTAGTGGAACTGATCTGTGTAGTCTGAAAATCACTTGTAATTTCAGGTGAGCTCACTCTCAAGTGTATATAGGATTGCAGAGTGTATATTTGATTATTTTTGTGCAAGGAAGTTTATATTTGGAGAGGGGAAGGACAGCTTCAGCTGTGTAAAAACACCTAGATTCATTATATTGTATATTCCTGATTCTGAAGGGTGAGGGTGGAGGTTTTAAAGAGCCGGTGCACTAGTTCATTGGTGGCAGCAATAAAACTTCTCTGAGTGAGTCACTGATTGGCCAGTTTATCTTCCCCATCCTATTACCTGGGAAAGATGACAGACCGAAAACCTTGGTCAATAACATGCACAGCAAGAGTGGATTTTCCTGCCCCTGTATGAAAGCAGCCTTGGTAAATAACATGTCATTAAGCCTCTATTAAAAGGATAAGATTTTTTTTCCCTCCATGCACTTGGCAACCCTATGTAGCACCCATGTGGACTGGAAAGTCTAGATCTTCCCAGTCCTGTTTGCATTGGTGCCATTTTCTCTGTTCCAGACCCCTGCAGTACCCATTACCCATCACTAGGGACTTAAAAAAATTGTCAATGAAGTAAGTTTAAAGCATTATAATGCTAGAACAATTCATCTATCAGGTTTATTTTTCATTTAAAAAAAAAAAGTTCAGCTCTAGTCCCTTTTATTGAGGAGATAAGCCTTTTACTTTATAGCTCCACAATGAAAGGTGATAGTTCTTTTTTAAAGTTAAAGCTGGGAATTCAGAAAACATGAAAGTCATTGTAGCAATATTCAACTGCTGATTAAAACAAAACTGCTGCAGAGAAATGTAGGGGCAGGGAAAATATAGGAAACCTACCATTATATCAACATTTGGGAACAGATGGAAACTTTCTGATTTGACAGTTATTTTTGTCTTGTCTGTTTTTCATTTCTGAGACAGAGGGAGGTGTGAGGGACAGTCAGAAAGAGTTATTCTGCCAGGAACGATCATTTTGACTGGTATTTCTGCCCACTCTGTTTTCACATTGCCAATTGTTGCAGAATTTGGCTGGCTTTCAGAGGATTTCAGATTCTAAATAAGCATGAACTATTTTGTACTCTGGAAATGCATTTGCTATGCTGAGATGAGATGAGGCTATTGCCCTTTTCACATTACCATTCTAAACTGGATGTTGTTTGCTGTTGGCCCAATTTTGAGTAAAGTGATACAGACAGGGGGTTCACACTGCAAATTTCCTTCTGTTAATAAGTCGTCTCTGAAGTGCTATGGTCATTTCAAACAGTGCCACTTTTCCCCCCACCCTTGGACTTTTTTTTAACATTCTAAGGTGAGCACTATAGTGCTAAACCACTATAGCATTAAAGTGCTACAGTGGCACCCTTGAGATGTATTGACTTTATCAGGACTAGCCTAGACTGTCTGGCACCCTAGGCAAGATTAACTTCTGGCACACCCCCCCCTGCCATGATAACATCACTGAATCACAGGGGGTGCCCAATTTGGTGCTCCCAGAAGTCTGGTGCCATAGACAATTGCCTAGTTTGCCTAGTGGCAGGGCCAGCCCTGGACTCTATAGCACTCATCTTAGAACATTTTTTTTAAGATCTGAAGAAGGTCACATTGCAAAAAAAGGACAAGGAAAAAGTGGGACTGTAGGAAGTGCTATGGATATTTTAAAGAGCACACCACAATAATCAGAAGTGCAACAAAGAGGTTGAAATGGGGAAAAAGCAGTTTCCCTCAAAATCTGCTCAACCACACTTTGCTAACCTGATACAAGAGGGTTTGTATGAACAGGTAAATTCTGCTAGCAGCCAGTTACTAAAATGGGTCTGTCTGAAATGAAGAAAAAAAAATCATTTTGCAACCAGTTACTAAAACAGAACACAAAGGCAATTTGAAAAGGGTTCACTGTTTTCACATACCACAAAGCAAGCCAGTAGAAGTAGCAGGGGTTTGATCTCAGGCTTGCTATGCCCACTCCTACCTGCAACAGAGGAAACACGCTAACACTTTAGGTTGCGCATGCCAGCAAACAGGCAGACAGGGATATAGAGTGAAGAGGAATAACAGAGTCAGCAGCCCAGGCTTTGCCCACCAGGGCAAAGACTATTATTCAGTCTAATAAACTTCTTCCTCCATACAAAACAGCACCTTCTTCAGGTTGCAAGAGAAAATGAGGATGATAGAGAATCAGATAATCTTTCTAAACTAGATAAGCCCACTGATTCAGGATCAGAAATCCCTCAGATGTCTGTATAGTATTGTATGGTCACCATAAGGTATTCAATTTACACAACCCTAACTGTTCCCATGGAAAGCAAAATGACCTGTTTTAAAATGAAAATGGGATGTGTATGGATAACAGTAACTAAATCCTTCCATCTTCTGCATGTTATTTCAATTTGTTCCAGAGTCTGAAGCATATTTTCTCCAGGCCAGAATCCCATATGAAAAGTCAGCTGGTAAAATGTCAAATGAGTTCAGCAAAGTAGGGCAAAAGCAGGTCAGTTTTAGCTCCCCTTACCCAGTTGCTCTCTTTCCCAGGAAATAAAGGAAATCTAATTCATACCTCTCTTTGCCCTCTGCAAGTGAGAATTTTAGCTGACTATAGAACAGGGCTACTTTCTCCTAACTGCCTTAAATTTGGTAACTTCATCCTAATTGGGTACAAAGAAGTTAAACATGGAAAGTGTTACCAATTAAAGCAAATGAATATAACTCTCATATTGATTTACTAATACAACTAATTCCTGTACACATTTTTCAAAATGACATATGAGATAGATCTAACTTTTTGGTGTTTTGTATACTCTTAATTACAAGGTTTTTTGTAGTTCTGTAGCTCCTTCTCAATCACTGGTGCATCATAGCAAGCTGCTGTTCTGTCCTGACAGCATGATGCAAACATTTAGGGCCAGGGAGAATAATTATAGTATGGTTTAGATTAGGGCAATTCAGATTCATTAAAGCATATAAATCAATTCTAACTGTACAAGTGTGCTATTGATACAATTAATTGCATAATGTAGATATAGGCAATTCAAAACTAAAACCAGATGTTTCAGTGAGTCATCATCTAACTGAAGTATAGCCAATAAAATACTCGTGTTCATACAAGTTCATATAAGTAATTTCTGACATAATGACCACAAATAGTATGCCACTATATTCAGGTAAAAATGAGAGTTTCCACTGGTTGCTTACTACGACAACAAAAGAGTTTTAGACTCTATCCAAGATCACTTTATATTTCTTGTTCATCTAGAACATGAATTATTTCCTCCCCCTCCCCCCAAAAAAAAACACTTTAATTGATTGATTCTGTTAGGCTCTCTTTCTTGGTTATGTTTCTTATTTTCCGTCCAAGTATTTCTATTCATAACCCATAGTCTTTTTACTAATAGCTCATATGGTTTTTGTTTGAATTAAACATAATCACACTGCTGTTCAGTTAATTGCTCTGAGATTAACAAAACTGCTGAGTTTAAGTGATATTCCCAGTAAGCAAAGATTCAGCTCCTAATCTTGAAATACTTTAATACAATGGTGTCAAGACTACAGAACCTACACACATACAATATGTATCCAGATTTCTTTGCCTGAGATTATGTGTTCCCAGCAGTTTGGAACATTCAAAAGCTTTCATAATTCTTGGGTAGATGTGACTATAGCTTAGATTCTTTCTTAATGTGCCACCAAAAAAAAATTGCATTCATTTGTTGAAACAGATCTTGGGGTTACTTCAGAAGACATATTTTCCTACGGAGACTGTATTACAAAAATGCATATATTTCTATGCAGTAATTCTGGCATCTGTGAAAAATGTACAAATCTAGAATGACTTTTATGGCAGCATTTGAAAATATGAGTTTTAGTATTTTGGATTCTGAAATAGTGTCTTTCTCCAGCAAATCTTAAATCAGAAACTAAAGAACTATGAGGGCCAGCCTCAGCTGGGAGTCGAGTCTGTGGTCACTCACACCTCACAGAATGCTTGCTGTAGTGCCCTGCCTAACAATCCCACGGCCAAGGCATGCGAGAACCCTGCCGAGGCACTCTCGGCATTGCACTGGGGTTCCTGGGTCCCTTTCCCATATTTTTCTACCTTGTCTTTCTTTTTTGTGTCTCCCCACAGGACTTCAGCTCTGCCTGCCATTTTGTCGTCTTCCCCATGCCTTTTCCAACAAGTACATGAATATTTGAAGGGATCCCGAGAGTGGTCCCGACAATTCTTGTTTAATAATAGATTGAAGTGCCCAAGAGGCAGAAGCATACATGGGAGTGTGCGGAGTCCCCCCTGGTGGCCCCGGGCATGTGAGCAGCTGCACTTACAGCACGCTTTCCTCCCTGGGTGTCCTGGCTGCATGCCGAGTGGCCCAGATGTGAGCTTGCACACGTTCCCGATTCAAGTGCCCCCCAAAGTCCTGCTGGGCTTTGGCACCCTCCCCTGCCCCTCTTCACCACCGTGGGACTGCCACAATCTGATGGCGACACCCTTCCCCCCCCCCAGGTGACTCCCAGGACTCCTCGCGGACTGGTGCGAGCTCCACTGTGAGCTCGGAGGTGGGCGGCTGCTCCAGCGAGGCAGCCAAGGACTGGAGCTGGTCGCCCAGCACCTGCGTGATGGGAGGTTGGCAGGTCCAGTGCCACCCGCCATCCCCAGAGCATCCAGACAGCCGTCAGGAAGTGCCAAGTCCGGGGGAGAACATATTCAGTGAGGAGGTCATGGATGCCGTGGTGCAGGACGGGAGGAGCACTGACGGGGGCTTGGCTTCCCCCCTTTGATGGGTAGTCTGCTGCATGGAACTAGAGGTAAGTGCTGACCAGATGCTCCGCCAAGGATTACACAGGCTCAGTGTGTGCATGAGGGGGTGGGGCATGTGGTCAGCCTACCGCTTGGGAGCTCTCTCTCCGGTGGCAGGCATCACATGGGCCAGTTCTGCAGCTGCCACCCACCAATCCCTGCCATCCCCACAGAAGTGCCCCCCTCCTGTCCCCACCTTCGCACCGCTCAGGGTGGCCACGCTCCAGCATATGTTACATGTCTACTGGCGGTGGCCACTGCTTGGGCACGCTACGCTCCGGTGCCCTGAACCCCTTTGGAGGCCGACTAGCGGCACCACAGATCCGCCCACACCCGAGCGGCCACCCGCCACGTATGTCTGGATTGGGCTGCCCATTAGTCTCTTCGCTATTTCTTAGGAGAACCAACTCTAATTACTTCTAACACAACTTTGATGCCCTTATATCATAAATTTTGACCTGAAGACCACTGATTGACCACATTGATCATGCCCAGTGAAAAGGCTCTTTTCTGGACCATAGCTTTATATGTTCTGCTGCAACTTTCACTTGTTTCCTTCATACTCACAAATAAACTTTTGCTGAAAGAAGATGTATTTCTTTTATATTAAGCTTAAATCCTCTTTGGTAATAATTATGATCCTTGTAGATTTACGTCCAATCAGCATTCAGACTTACTTCCTTGTTCTGTAAAAATACTGCCACATGGCACAGTCATTGTTTAATAAAAGTATATTGGAACACAATTTGCAAGCATTATCATAGCTGGGAACAGTTATTAATATTATATATCAAGAAACCTGGCAATGCCATGCAGAACTACAAGCTCTTTAATAGGTGTACTTATAGCCAGCAGCAGCTCATAAAATAGTTTGCTGGAGAGTAATAGGCTTCTGCAGCCAAGCAGAAAGTAATGGATGATGGGGATATTGACTCTACTGTGGTTACCAGATTCAGCCCCTAGGAATTAGTGGTTTTTATTTATATATTTGTTTATGAGATTTCTATCCTGTCTTTTTGGAACAGCCAGATTAGGATTTTAAAAAGATTCCTCAAGATGGTTAACAGTATTTATTTATTTTAATTAAATAATAATTTTTCCTTTTCCTTAATACACGTTAGTATATCCTAAAATTAAATGTATAATCCGCTATCTAAGAATACCAGCTCAAAGTGGGTAACAATTTATGGAACATACAGACTAAAACATTATAATCACAACAAATATACTAACACATTAAATAATTACAATAAATACAATAAAATCAATAAAATACAGCTACTATACAGCTAAAAGGTGGTGTAAAATCATAGTGGAGGAGCAATATATAATCATCAGATAAGAAAAAAGGGGGAAGGGAGGAGAGAGAAGATGCCAATCCTAGATTAAACCTATCAGAAAGGAGCCCATCACAGCCCTCAACCATAAGCCTGGTGAAACAACTCTGTTTTGCAGGCCCTGCAGAACTGTACCTTGTCCTGCAGGGCCCTGATCTCTCCCAAGAGAGTGTTCCACCAGACCCTGGTTCTGGTTGAGGACAGCCAGATGCTGTTTGGGCTGGGAACCACCAGCAGATTCTAATCATTTGAGTTTAATGTTCTTCGGGGAACGTACCAGGAAAGGTAGTCCCAGAGGTATGCTGGTCCCTGACCATATAACCACCTATCAATAAATAAATTAAAAATAAACAATAAATAGAACCAGTAAATAAAATCAAAATGAAATCTTGACCTCCAAAAGAGACAATCAATGGAATTCAGCAGCAAAAATGCCCCAAGGAAGTTTTTACAGTGGAAAGCTGAGGACCCCTGCACTGTCCTTGGGAAGAAATTCCAGAAACTAAATGGTGAAAGACAAAAAAGCAATCTCCTGAAATCCCATCCACTGTACATTTCAAGACAACAAAACATGTGTGAGTTTCTAGCAGGCATAAGATATTTGTGTTTTACTTTTTAAGCTGATTTAGTACATTTCAAGGGAGAGTTAAATCCATTAATGCTTACCAATCCTATTTTTAATTTATCCATTTTGTCCCAATGTTGATTGTTTTTTCTTCTGAACTCTTAGTCTTTGAACTCTGCTTTGGATATTTTCCTTCAGTTCCTCTGTGTAACTCCATCATTTCCAGTTCTTCACCGAATTGCTTAGCTTGTTCTTCTGTCACAATTACTTTCCTTCCTTTTGTTAAGTATACCTCTAATGCAAATGATATTTTCCAGTGGTACTTTATTTCTGTCTTTTGTAAAATCTGTCTCAAAAAGTCAAAGATTTTTCCTTTTCCTTAATACACGTTAGTATATCCTAAAAGAACAACACTTCTTTTTTCTGCTCTTTTAAGTGGAGATCATTTCTGCTTCTCCAATATTGCATCTTGTGTTTTCTTATGAGTAAAACAGATCAATATATCTCAAGGCAGCTTGTGCATGAATGCAAATCCTGAATTCACTCAATATCTGGTCAATATTAGGAAAATTGCTTTTCAAACAATTCTGAAGCAGCTCATTAATGCTCTCTTCTAAATTTAGCCTCCCAAAGTCTTCTGGAATGCCTCTTTGATGCAGATTATTTAATCTGCATTGGATTCCAAGATTTCAATTCTTTGTTCTGCCTTCTCAATCCAACAGTCTTGTCTTTCTAGATATTTATCATTATCTTTTTATTCTCTTTAATTCTTACGATTTCTTGTAGTTTAATATTAATTTCTGATAGTCCAGCTGATAGAACTTGATGTGTTCTTCTTTCCTTAGATTCTTGAATGTTTCTCTGGATACTCTGAATGTTCTTCTGGGTTCATTCATCAAATTGCTGCATTTGAAACATCAGTGTTTGTGATAGCTTTCCTACCAGTTCTTTGATTGTTTAGTTTTCATCTGTTTCTTCTACTTTATCTTTTTGTCATGTTCCAGTTGTTCTTTTTTTGAAAATATACAAATTTCCATATAGTGTTTTCTATGTATAAAACTGCCAAATTTTAAATTGTTGAAATAACTAAACTAGAATGTATATCTGTTTTAGTAAGGAGAGATGTTATTTTAAATCCTTATATTAAAGTACTCATGGCAAATAATGAATATTCTAAATAAGAGTGATGGGGATAAAAACTAGATTATCTTCTATTCATGCTGTTTGTGATTATTATTCTAAGTAAATTTTATTTTTAAAAAAGTCACCAACAGAACTGTTTCTTTGTCATCTATTAAGATTTAAAATTAACGAAATGGGGGATGATGAGGGAAAGAGAAGGGGAAAGGAGGTAGAAATCGGAAACAAAATAAAATATTAGAGAATAAACATGTATTATTTTAAATAATACTAGAGAAGAAACATGTATTATTTTAAATAATAAAAACCAGGTAAAGTATATCTTGCCTCATCTGAAAGCAAAAAGTTTGGAGTAGTCATTTATATAAGTAACCCACAATTAGATGTATTAGAAAAACTAAGAGATCCAGGTGGAGAATATCTAATTTTAAAAACAAGATTGCTGGAAGGCAAGGTGAGCACAATAGCAACAAAGTATGTGCCAAACAAAGTTAAAATTTTTGAGAATATTTTCCAAATTATGATAGAATTTCAATATGAAGATATAAGGATGTTTGAAGACATGAACAGAGTACTAGATCCAAAGAAGGCTAGATCAAGGAATTTTAAAGGTAGGAAATAACCCAAAAATATATTCCAATATTTGAAAATGCTGAAATTAGAAGACAGTTGGAGGACCAAGCACTCAGAGGTAGAGATTTTATGTTCTTTTTGGAGAGACACATTCAAGAATAGATGTGTAGTGGATATCAAAAAGCTTAACAATAAAACTAGATAATCAGAAATATCACTGAAGATATTTGCAGATCATAATCCCATACAAGTGGTTTGGCAATAGAACAGAAAATCTAGAGGCATATGGAAATAAATGATGAACTTCTACTACAAGAAAAAGTAGTTAGCAAATGTAAAAAAGATCTGGAAGAATTTTTTAAAATAAATAATACAGAAGGAATGTCCTTAGTTACCATTTGGGAAGCAAGCAAACCTTTTATTAGAGGAATCTTATTAGCAGCTGTTGCAAGAAGTAAAGAGAAAAATCAGAACAAACCAAGTTAATAGTAGAAAAAATCCATAGACTGGAGCAAGAGCACTAAAACTCCAATAAAGACATGCTACCAGAGATCAGACATTTTTTAAAAAACCAATTAGATTGGTTACAAATGGAAGAGGTAAAGAAAAAATAACATTTCTAAAACAAAGGCATTTTGAACATGTGAACAAATCTGGCAGATACTAGGTATACTGTCTTAGGAAGGAGAAAGAAAAAAGAGTAATAACATGTAAAGAAAGGAGATCAAATTACATATGCAGAAAAAGAAATACAAGAACAATTTATCAATGCTTTTTCAGGATTAAACAAAAAGAAGTCTCTGAGGGAAAAAGGAATAAAAGAATATTTAAAAGGCATCCTGACCATAAAGTTTGTGCCCGAACACAGAAAACATTTAAACCAAAAAATAGCAATTCAAGAAATTTCCCAGGCAATTAAAAAAATGAAAAAAGACAAAGCACCGGGCCCAAATGGGCTGCCAACAATGTATTACAAACATTTTGAAGACATTTTAATGATATCATTACAAAAAAAGTTACGCATGAGATAAAAGAAGGAAAGACGATATCTCCAATGTGACAAGAGGTATATATAATATCAATATATAAAGAAGGAGGGGGGGTGGGCTCACCCCGGGTGTCCTGCCCCCCCAGGGAAAGTGCACACGCAATACATCGCCTCTCCTTTCCCGGTGTAGTGAACGCTGGGTGGTCACTGTCTGGCTATGCCTGGCAGATGGTCACTGCAATGGCCTCTCCTACATTGCTGCATCCGTGGCAACACCTTCTCGCTGGTCCCCCCCTGTTTTCACAGAGTTTGCCACGTCATGGTGCGACCGTACGTCCGGCGGTATAACCGGATGGGCAGGCTGGGCTCACCAACCTCGCCAGCCAAGAGAAGGAAAACTCTAACATCAAGCCCGGGCAGACAGAGCTCATTAATGTAACATCTACCACCTGGAGGACTCGCTGCAGGCGTCCCGGCTTACTGGCCCATGGCAGATGACCCCATGGTGAAAGGGTGGAGCCAGTACTGCGCACACTGCGCTTTACCTAAAAATTCCTCTGCGCAGGCCTGAAGGGTATCCACATCCACAACCCACAACATACCAAGTCCTGCAGCAACGGGCAAGGGGCGAAACGGCAGGTGGAAGATGCCACTGGAAGCCGCAGTCCCGATCCTGCATGTAGGCGGTTCAGGGTATTGGTCGCCTGATGCTGACCCGGAGACAAAAGCATTTTTCGGCAGCACCCTGAACGACCAAGCAGCCTTATCTAGGGACAACACTGCTTGCTTCGCATGGAGAGGGGCCTAGAAAAGGTGGCCTAAATAAAGCTCGTCTCCTCCCCCCCCCCCAGTTGGATAGCCACGGTCAACGGGCATCCTTACTTGCGGTCGAAAAATAACAACAAAGAAAAGGCATGCACCTGCCTCACAAAGTGTGCAAAGACTAAAGCTTGCGTGTTGGAACATCAGAACCATGCTTGACACAGTAGACAGTGGGCGCCCTGAACGACACTCTGCTCTAGTTGCCCACGAACTTCTCAAGTTGAATATCGACATAGCAGCTCTCAGTGAGGTCCGTTTCCCTGAGGAAGGTAGTCTTCAAGAACACAGTGCTGGCTATACCCTCTACTGGTCGAGTAAGTCAAAAGCTGAGAGCCGCTTTTCTGGCGTTGGCTTCATGGTCAGGAATTCCATTGCCTCTAAACTCGAAAACCTGCCAACAGGTCACTCAGATCGCATCATGTCTATGCGCCTCCCACTTCAAAACAAGCAGAATGCAACACTGTTCAGTGTGTATGCCCCAACCCTTCAAGCAGATTCTGCAGAAAAAAACAAGTTCTATGCTGATCTACGCTACCTCGTATGGAAGACCCCTACAGAGGACAAGGTGATCATCCTTGGCGACTTCAATGCCAGAGTAGGTAAAGACTCGGAAGCCTGGAAAGGAGTACTTGGCAAACACGGCATTGGCAACTGCAATGATAACGGGTGCCTCCTGCTAGAATTCTGCACGGAGCATCAGCTCACCATCACCAACACTATCTTCCAGCAGAAGAACAGTCTGAAGACAACCTGGATGCACCCACGGTCCAAGCATTGGCACCTTATTGACTACATTCTGGTGCGCCAGAGAGACCTTCGAGATGTCTTAAACACCAAAGTAATGCCCAGTGCAGAATGTCATACGGATCATCGTCTTGTACGCTGCAATCTCCGTCTTCACTTTAAATCTACACCCAGGAGTGGCGGTATCCCCAGGAGGAAGTTTCAGGTTGGCAGCCTTCAGTCAGCCGAAGTTAAAGCTGCCTTCCAGGCAAAACTCCAGACAAGAATTGAGGACCCCAGTTGCCTCACAGATCCTTCTCCAGAAGCACTCTGGGAAAACCTAAAAACTGCCATCCTGTTGACCTCTGAAGAAGTCCTCGGGTTCTCCACAAGGAAGAACAAGGACTGGTTTGATGAGAACAATCAAGAGATCCAAGAATTACTGGCGAAAAATAGATCTGCCTACCAAGCACATCTTGCTCAGCCCTCCTGTCCCGGGAAAAAAGCAACCTTTTGCGCTGTATGTAGCAACCTCCAGCACAAGCTTCGAGACATTCAGAATGAGTGGTGGACAAGCTTGCAGAGAGAACCCAGCTGTGTGCAGACACTGGTGATTTAAGAGGGTTCTACAAAGCCCTGAAGGCAGTATATGGTCCATCATATCAGGCTCAGAGTCCCTTGCGTAGTGCAGACGGCCAAGTACTCCTCACAGACAAGGCATCCATACTGAACCGGTGGTCGGAGTATTTTCAGGTTCTCTTCAGTGCCAATCGCATAGTTCAAGATTCAGCAATCCACCTCACCCCACTTCAACCAGTGAAAACAGAGTTGGATGAGATCCCCACCCTAGAAGAGACTGTTAAAGCCATCAAGCAACTGAAAAGTGGCAAGGCAGCGGGAGTTGATGGAATCCCACCAGAGATCTGGAAGCATGGGGGCACAGTACTACATAGCACACTTCACAAAGTACTTGTCACCTGTTGGGAACAAGGCAAACTACCACAGGACTTTCGCGATGCAATCATCATTACTCTACATAAGAACAAAGGGGAAAAGTCAGATTGCTCCAACTACCGGGGGATAACTCTGCTCTCCATCGCAGGCAAAATCCTTGCTAGAATACTCCTGAACAGACTGGTGCCCACCATTGCAGAAGAACTCCTCCCAGAGAGCCAGTGTGGCTTCAGAGCTAACAGGAGCACCACTGACATGGTATTTGTTCTCAGGCAGCTCCAAGAGAAATGCAGGGAACATAACAAGGGTCTATATGTGACTTTTGTCGACCTTACCAAAGCTTTTGATACCGTTAGCAGGAACGACCTGTGGCAAATCTTGGAACATCTAGGATGTCCCCCAAGGTTCCTCAGTATGGTCATCCAGCTACATGAAGACCAGCGAGGCCAAGTTAGACACTGCAATGATCTCTCGGAGCCCTTCCCAATAGGCAAAGGTGTAAAGCAAGGCTGTGTTCTCACGCCAACTCTCTTTACGATCTTCTTTAGCATGATGCTTCAAAGAGCCGCAGTAGATTTAGATGATGACGATGGTGTCTACATCCGCTATCACACGGATGGCAGCCTGTTCAACTTGAGGCGACTAAAGGCCCACTCCAAGACAATGGAAAAACTTATCCAAGAGCTACTATTTGCTGATGATGCTGCACTTGTCTCCCACTCGGTATCAGCTCTGCAGCATATGACGTCCTGCTTTGCAGAGGCTGCCAAGCTATTCGGCCTAGAAGTTAGTCTGAAGAAGACAGAAGTTCTCCACCAGCCTGCACCCCAGGAAGATTATCACCCTCCTTGCATCACTGTGGGTGAATCAGTTTTGAAGACAGTCCAGCAGTTCAGCTACCTGGGGTGCATCATCTCCTCAGACGCCAAGATCGACAAGGAGATTGACAATAGACTGGCAAAGGCAAACCGTGCATTTGGTCGACTGCATAAAAGGGTGTGGAGCAACAAGCATCTGAAAAAAGGCACAAAGATCAATGTTTACAAAGCAGTTGTGATGACAACCCTCATCTACGGCTCCGAATCGTGGGTTTTATACCGTCATCACCTGCGACTCCTTGAGCGCTTTCATCAGTGCTGTCTTCGCACCATCCTCAACATCCACTGGAGTGACTTTGTGACCAACACTGAAGTCCTCAAGCGGGCGGAGGTTACAAGCATCGAGGCACTGCTGTTGAAGACACAGCTGCGCTGGGCAGGGCATATCTCCAGGATGGAAAACCACCGCCTTCCCAAGATTGCCCTGTATGGCGAACTTTCCACCGACCATCGAAATAGAGGGGCACCAAAGAAGAGGTACAAGGACTCCTTGAAGAAATCCCTTGGTACCTGTTGCATTAACCATCACCAGTGGTCTGACCTAGGCTCAGATCGCAAAGCATGGAGGCACACCATCCACAAGGCTGTCTCTTCCTTTGAGAACGCACACATAGCTGGTCTTGAGGACAAAAGGAGATTGAGTAAGAATTGTACTGCTACAGCACCAACCCCAAATCAGACTTTTCCCTGCAGCCACTGTGACCGGACCTGCCTGTCCCGCATTGGTCTTGTCAGCCACCAGCCAGCCTGCAGCAGACGTGGACTACTGCACCTTTCTTAAATCTTCGTGCGCGAAGTCAAGCCAAGAGATATAAAGAAGGCAGAGATATAACAACATCACAGTCATATCTCTCTGCTGAATGTAGATTATAAAATCTTTGCCACAGTAATGGCAGAAAGACTAAGAAAATGTCTACCAAATTTAATACACACTGATCAAATAGGCTTTGTACCAAAGAGATATCTGAAAGATACAATTCATAATAGATGCAATCCAATTTGTGAACATGAAAACAAAGAAAGCAGTGTTTTTATTTCTGGATGCAGAGAAAATGCTTGATGATTTAGCATGGGAATTTTTACGGAACGTATTTCAAAATATGGTCTGTGGCCCTGAATTCTGGAACTGGATGCAAAGTATATACCAAACCAACAAGCAAAGACTAATAAATGGAAAATTAATAAAAGCTATTTCAATTGGAAAAGAAACATGTCAGGGATGTCCCTTGTCACCCCTAAAATTTATCCTGAGGAAAGAGACTTTAGTTACAAAGATCAGACAAGACACAAGGATCAAAGGAATAAATGTAGAATTTAAAATGAAAAGCTAAGAAGATGATTTGGTTCTAACAGTCTTGGATCCCCAGAAATTGTTACAGTATGTAATGGAATATACTGAAGAATTTGGATCCTTCTCAGGATACAAAATCAACAGGAAGAAGACAAAAATGACAATGCAGTTTTTAATATGAGAAGATATTATAAAGAGTATATAATGTACAGTAGCTACCCATCCCATTAAGTATCTGGGAATGGCTGTGATTGGGCAAAACTGCAATCATTTTTAAAAAGAAGGTATCAGAAGACTTGGACATTAATACAAGCAGATTTATCCTGATTAAAAAATATTACAATCTTGCATTTTGATTGCAGAATCTCTGCAATCAAAATGAATGTACTGCCAAACTACTTTTTAAATTCCAGATGCTACCTATACATGCAGAAGAAAGAATACTAAACGAGTGGCAAAAGACATATACATTTATTTGGAATGGCAAGAAATCAAGCATAAGTTTAAAATACTACAAGACAAGAAAAAGAGAGGAGGGTTAGTAGTTCCAAATATAAAATTATATTACCAGGCATCAGGCCTAGCTTGGATTGTGGATTCGATTAAAAATCAAGACAAACAATAGTAAAATCTGCAGAGCTAGATGAAGGCTTACACAATTATCTATAGATTAAGAAATCTATTTAAACTATCATAACACAAGAAAGGAGTCATATGATTAGTGATGGAATTCTGAGAATATGGTTTACATGCCGGAATTTATTGAGCTCTCCAAATTCACTGCTCATGTCCTCAGTAGAAGTTTATCATGTTAAGAACACGAGAAATAAAAATGGTCTTTTAATGAACAGCAATATGTTAAATGCTCAGGTGAAAATCAAGCCTGGCAAGACATTGTAGATGAAGGAATCAACATTCAGTGGTTGCTATATTATCAATCAGCCTCAAGACTAAAGAGGATTATCAACACAGAAGGTGGAGCTCTAAGAATGGTGAAGAGTTCAAACAGCTGACTATAAAACAAAAAACCCGCAATGGATATATAAATTATTACTTCAGTTAGAAACAGAAGATGAACAAGTGAAAAAAATATGATTGCCCTGACCTGGATAGCCCAGGCAAACCTGGTCTTGTCAGGTCTCAGAAGTTAAGCCTCATAATAAATGAGTTCTATACTCCTGTAGAGGAACAGTTTTAAATCCAGTCATGTGACTTTTAAAAATTCTGACCAATAACATATCATGTATCAGCTTTTCCCAAATGTTAATTTTTGAAGGCACATGTTGAAACCATTACATCAAAAATGCTTTTGTCTTCTGAGCTTGTAAGTACATACAGCCAAAAAGTTCAGCAAAGCAAAATATATTCTGAAAATGAAAAATAAATAAATAAATATAATAATAATAATAATAAAAAAATAATGAACTCATATCTTAGAACTGATTATTACTAGTTTTAAGAGAGAATTGTGAAAATGAGAGAAAACCAAAAACAAGAACAAGAAACTGCACTGGAAATCGGACAGAGTCGCAGATTCAAATGCGCCCACACAGCAACTGGTGGGGAATTGATCACTTGTGCAGGGGAAAGCAAAAGCCCAGGGGCAGAGCAACTGCTAGTGAGGAATCGATCATTGATAAAATCCAACAGTCTCTCTGCCATTCAGATTGCTGGACCTTGTTCATTTGTACATATTTATGCCAAATGAATTTAGTCAGGAACTGGAAAAAGGACAGGCAGACTGAAGTTTGATTATGACCACATTCAGTAATGCAAGGTGGTGGACAGAGAACACACATGCACCCATCACTGATGGGTCTGCCCTTGGTATCATGATCCATTGCAGGCTCAGTGTTGGAATGATTCTGGATATATTTACTAGGATCTAAAAGTGTTTTACAGCAACTAGAGTTAGCTGAAAGGCTTCAAGCTTTTGTTTAATATGTATATATAAGATATGTCTTTTATATTCTCTAATTTTAAGACCTGACTACTTAATGTGCTATGCACAAGATTGTCTTTGAAGACAATTAATGGTTTGTCTTGTGCAACAGCATAACTGCCTTCCTGTCGCTTTCCTGGTTGCATTGATATAGTCTTATGCACCTTGGATGAACACATGAATCTTCCTTATACTGAATCACATCCTTAGTCCATCAAAGTCAGCATTGTTTACTCAGATCAGCAGCAGCTCTCTAGGGTCTCAGGCTGAGATCTTTCATCCTACCTGATCCTTTTAACTGGAGATGCAGGGGGTTGAAACTTGGACCTTCTGAATGCCAAGGAGATGCTTTGCCAGTGAGCCACATTCCTCCAAATGTCTCTGCTATTGAGTTATCCATCATCCACTTGGATCAGTTTCCTGAATATTTCTTGTGTCTCAGATAAAAAGAGCAATCTCAGTATTGTCCCCACTGCAGAACACAGAGGTATGTCAAAGTAAAAACTTTCAAAGCCTTCGAGAAGTACATTAAGCAATTCTTCTAAACAGGCATTTGAGATTAGGGATCATATATGAGGGTTGGAGCCAGACTAAATATTCTGCTCATGAAGTACTTCTCAGTAGAACAGGATGTTCCTGCTCTCCTTCATCCCTCCTCCCCACTGCAGCCCAGTGATCTTCCCAAAATGTTGCTTCCTGGGGAAGAGTAGGTGCTCAGAAAGGGCATGAGACACAGATCTGGTGTCTGCAGCAGGAAGAGAGAACTGGTGCAAATGACCTCACACCTTTCATTCATGGAAAACTTAGTTTGGATAAGGAGTCAGGACTACAAAGCCAGATGGATGAGAGATATTGGAGCACTGGAACTGGAAAAAAGATGCAACTGGGAATACAGGTGTCATATCTGCAGATATTTACATGTCCTATTGTCAACAGCCTTGCTCAGGTCTTGCAAACTGAGAGTTGTGGCCCTTTGGGCCATTACATACTTAGTTATGTATGTCTGTATGTATTATTTATTTACACCAGGGCTGCCCTTAGAGCATGTGGCATCCCAGGCTCCTTTAGGGAGCAAAGCAAAGCCAGCCGGCTGGTGCACAACTGCTGCCTTTGCTTCGCCTCCCTTCCAATCAGAAGGTAGGTGGAGTGAAGCCAGCAGCAACACAGTGGCTGACTGACTTTGCTTTGCTTCCCTTCTGATCGGCATTTGCCTAGGGCACTGGGGAGGGAGTGCCCAATTCGGTGCCCCCCCATGGCCAAGTGCCCTAGGCAAATGCCAAATTCGCCTAGTGAAAGGGCCGGCTGTGATTTACATTAATTATTGTCTGCTTTTTTCATTGGGACTCAAGGCTGATTACAAAGAGTGAATCAATACAATCAACAAGATGGGACATTCAATAAACAATGAAATAGGATTTAGGTTGTAGATGCAATCAAAAGTCTGCAAAACGTAACTGCATCAAAGTGTAAGTCCTTCCATATTTCCACCATAATGTCACACCCCTTAAATAATGCAAAATTACACAATGGGAGTCAATCCCCAAGAAACTATATACAGTTGTATAGACCACAGTCCCCCAAAATGTATCCAAATATCTTTGTGAAGCCTTTTGTAACAGTGCTACACTGTTGCCTGAGTAGAAAGCCCGCTTGAATAATTCAGTTTTGCATAGGTAGTGCAGCAGAACAAAGTTTCAGAAGTGTGTGTGCACACAAAAGCTCAGAATCAGGCGGGGGGGGGGGTGGTTTGAGCAGGAATGCAGCTCCAGATGGCTTGGTGTCAGGGTGTGGCCTAATATGCAAATGAGTTCCTGCTGGGCTTTTTCTTAAAAAAAAAAAAAAAAAGCTCTGCCCAGAATAAAACTTTGTTGGTCTTAAAGATGCCCCCGAACACAACCTTTTTCTTCAGTTTTGCCTAGTTTGCAGAAAGCCAGGAGAGTGGGAGCCTTCTGACCTCCTCAGGCAGGCCATTCCACAAGGTGAGAGCCACAACAAAGAAGGCATGTCATGCCTTCCATTTGGGTATTTTGTACTGCAATTGCATTGAGTTACATGAGTTAGAAAAGAAGGTACATTTTTGAATTATTTACATCAGCATTCCCCAAATGGATCATTTTTTTTATTTTTCATGATTATTTCCAACATTTCCTTTGTAAGCATAACCTGTATAAATTAACCTTCTGTGTATTAACATTTACTTGTGAGCACAGCTTGTAACAATACATGCTGTTCTGGATGAGAGATGCACAAACATGAACCATAAATGCATATTAGAACCTTCCTCATTTCATTTTCCAACTATTTTTTCCTATAGTTTAAAAAATAGTACCAATTTTAAACATGTTTCTGTGAAATAAAATCCCACAGAAAATGATGGAACTTACATCCTGGTAACCATTGGTTGGATCATAGCCCTAGAAATGCTTTCCTTTTTCCTGTCTGCAGTTTTGCAGTGAGTGCTCTGCATGAATACACACACAGTCACACACACACACACACACACCCATCATCCTGGTCTCTCTCCTTTTAGCAATAATTTGCACATAATGGAACAGCCAGAGGGGGGTTTGATCAATGACCTCTGTCTTAGAGATGCTGTTCCAAGGGAAACACATCTGCCAACATAAAGTATTGGAGCAATCATAGCTCAGTGAGCGTCGTAATAAGCAACTGTTACACTGGAGCCATCAGTCATGTTCAGTTACAGACCTGAAAGGATACAGCACCTTAGGGAGCAATGTCCTTCCATAAATTTGGGCAGCAATGAAGAATGATTTGCAATCAAGTCATAAAAGGCCTAAAAAAGGTCCACTATGCATACTAACATCCCGTACAGCTGACAAAGGAAATAAAAAACCTTGGCATTGTTTGCTCGTTATGTAAACTGCACAGCTGTCCAAGCAATTAAGATATGATTTTGGGAATTCTCTCATAAAAATTTGCTAACAGTGCTTCCACTTGTGAAAGTGACATTCTTCTTTATCAGTAAAGTGCATTTCATTACGGTAATGCAATTTCATCTAGCTTAATAGTAGAAATTGCTTTAACCTTATGGCAGGAGTATATAAACATCATAAAATTAATGTCACCCCCCATGCATTCTGGGAATAAATTTGCCTCATGTGACAGCATCAATCATGTGATCAAGTGACTGCACCTTCTGTTTTGGTGTTTCAGAAGTCTGGTCACCATCAACAAGCTTAGCATGAAGGTTTCCTGGCTGAGTTAAAATTTTCAACAGCCCTGGCCATTGTTCAACATTAGAAGTGATGGGAAAAAAGACTGTTTGAGCAGCACTTGAAGTTCAGCATTGGATTGGGAAAGTTCCCATGGAAAGACAATAGATGTGATGGTTTGTGCAGATTCTTCCTGGCAGACAGTACCTTTACCTCTCAGTACATGCAGAACAGAACATAAGTTTAATTTTAAATGTTGGTCAACTCACACCAAGATGATTCAAATTGCCACTTTCTCTGGTACGCGGTTTTATAGGCTCCCACTAAAATGTGGTTGGAAAAGTTATTTGAATTAGTCAAAGGGATTATTGGGGATTAGGGTATGGAAGCATCGGGGATATCTGAAAACTCAGGAAAATTTGCAGACTTTCATGTTTGGAAAATGTCATGGAATTGCCCCCTTTTAATATGGGCACATAGCCAGATTTTTATGGCTATTCTTCAGACTGTCTGAAAGCATGTTGATGGTTATGAAAATCATCTGATCTAACCACAAAAGCATTATTTTCTATCTTCCTTTGTGTAGTCAACTGATCAAAAATATTCCAATTAATCACAATGTGAATGTCTTCAGATACTTTATGGCAGGGGTGCCAAACATGCAGCTGGGGGGCTGAATCAGGCCCCCAGAGGGCTCCTATCAGGCCCCCAAGCAATTGGCTGTTGTTTGCTTCCTTCTCCCTTTCTTTTGCTTCCTTCTGCATAACAGCTTGTTATGACAGGCTTGCGCAATCACACAGAAGCTACAGAGCAAAACCTCTATTTTCTCCATTGGCTGAGGCTCACTCGGGAGGAAGGGGGGAGGAATAGCTTGCTTTGCCAGGCTCTCTCAATCACACAGCAGAGCTACTGAGCCAAGCCTCTCTTCCTTCTATTGACTGAAGCTTCCCCCCCTCACCAGTCCCTGGGGAAGGAAGGAAAGACCCAGGAAGGAAAGAGCCAGAGTTTCATTTGCCCAGTTCCCTGGATCCCATGGAAGAAATACAAAGAAAGCACCTTTAAGTCCAATGAGTGCTAACGTTTTAAGCATCTTTTAAGTTTTGTGTTTTTCTGTGTTCTTTACAAAATTTGTATCTCTGCTACCTAATCTTAAATAGGTACACACGTGGCCTGGCCCAACATGGCTCGGCCCAACCTGACATGGCCCGGCCCTGCAAGATCTCATTTATGTCCAATCCAGCCCTCATAACAAATGAGTTCAACACCCCTGCTTTATGATATTGCCTCTCACATCATACAATGCATATTCCTTTATTACTAACCACAATTTTGCAGTCTACTGGTAACCCACTTTGAGTAATTCTTTCCAGCTCCATAGTTAAAGTTACCCCATGACAAATAGATATAAATGTATAGTTCATTAAAATTATTTATGGGATGCAGCCTTTATGCAGAAGATATCTGATTGAAGGACAATGAATTCATGGAACAAGTCACACAGTGTCTCTGCTCCTCTGATTTGCAGTGTTAAATACAAACTGGATTAAAATGCAGCATAAAAAATGTATCCTTCCATCAAAAAACATGAGTAATTATGACCAAACAACATAAAACTCTTAAGATAATATGGAATTATATCATCATGGTATAGGATGTATCCACTGAGAATTTTGCGGCAATAGCCTTTGCTATAATCACAACTTCTATGGCAAAAGATGTTGCCTTAGAATGCATTGTTTTTTGTATCAGTGAGAGGTGAACAAGTCTACTAACAGGGTTCCTACCAGTTCTTCTCTGACCACTTTATAAAAGCCATATTTTAAAAAACCTGAATAAATCTTCGTACCACTCTTTCTCTGTGTATACTATCTTATTAAAGTTGCCCACATAAAATATCTGTTAGCATGCTATGAACCCTTGATGTTAGCTGACCATTGATCATTCTGTTCCTTCTTAAAGTTGAGTACAAAAATTCATAAATGTGAGTTTTTTTCATTACATCAAATGTTCACTGTAAAACATAGAAAAGTTGCAACGTAGTTGTTAAAAAACTTTCTTCATGACCCTCCACTGATTCAGAAACTCTATGTTAGCTCATTTAAAACTAACTCTGTTTTCCACAATCTAGAATATGATAATTTTAGAAGTGCCTTTTTCACACATGCATACTGATAGTGTGAGAAGAGCTGAAAAGTTCTTTGTACAACACATGTAAATTTGCTCTTAATTGGAGAGGGAAAGACCTCCAATTCACATTAATGTTTATACGCAGGCTAAAGTCAACAAAAGTTGGTTTTGATAGTAAATATTGTACATGTTTAGTCAATCTATGAATGGTTTAATGTGTGATGCAGTGAAGTCTGGAGGAGGTTGAACCAGGCTGTGGTATATTATGATTATACCACTAATCCACTGAATGGTGAACTGTTGTTAACTTCATCCCAGATAAAATCAAACATTATTAAGTTAAGTGGGGCTCTGGCTAACAGAGGAGCTGAAGTTTGTAACTTCATCACTATGTGGCCAGTCACTATATACAGCATTCCCATTCAGATACAAGTGTTATGTGGGGGAGACGAATGATCACCTTAGAGCACTGTGACACAAGATACTACAGCTCTTTACATAAATGCTGTTGCCTCACAGTGAGATTCAGCCATCACGTAATTCTGTGGTGTCTGTCTGAATCCACCATATAATCTGGCTTTCACAGCTCAGAATAATAGACTGTACAGTCCATATTTTGAAGAAAAAAAATTCTGCATTTTCTAGTTTATGGCATCCAATGACCACAAAAAGCTACTTTTTTTCTCACCTCCAAAAGAAAACAGTATCTTTTACTTTCAGTCATATACTGTAAAAGCTGTTATTTCAACATCAGCCAGTTATACAGGGTATCACTCTGTTTCTTCCTCCTGTCAAGCATCAGATCTCAAAATAACCAAGCGTTGATTTTGAAAAAAAAGTCTTAGTTTATTGATAATCCATTGTGCTCAGGTAGGCACCAGATTGGAAGTGATACAATGTAACTCAAGAATACTAATTTTAAAGGGGCACATCAAAGGTATTTTAGGAATTCTAACACAGGTGTGTGAAACTAACACTCTGGCTACTTTATCGGATTTTGTGGTTTAGCAACATCCTGGGTCCAGGTTTAACCCTGGGAAAGTATCCCAGGAGACCTTATCTTCAAAGCGGACATTCCTGCATTTGCTACTAGTGAGAACTAAAGAATAGGTTATATGGCTTTGATGTGCAGTACATTAGAATAACAGTTGAAAATACAGTTATACAAAGAAAGGAACCACATGCTTGACATACTGCCCCCCTAAGCTTTCACTCGGGGTTTATCTGGGTGCAGTAGGTAAAACTTCTTCACCAATATCGGGGCTCAGACATTGGATGCTTCCACCCACTCATCACAGCTCAGGGGGAAGTGCTTCCACCGTATTAGAAAGTGAAGCATACCCCCTTTTTACTTTAGCATCCAATATCTCCTGCACCTCTGGTGACTCTGACCATCCACTTGAATCGGACTGGGTACCGACAGGCGGGGATGCCAGTTCGTAGCCCCCGGATCTCGCCGGAGAAGGCTGCAATAGAAAACAGGGTGTATTTTACTAAACAGTTTGGGTAGTTCTAGTTCCACAATAACTTTGTTTATTACTCTTTTTATTTTAAAGGGTCTCAAATACGTGTATGCCAACTTTCTTGACGTTTGCGGCAACGGCAAGTTCTTGGTTGACAGGAAAACAGTTTCTCCTACTTCAAAATCCCACTCCGGTGCATGTTTTTTTTTTATCATACTGGTTTTTTCTTGAATTGTTTTCCAACTTTTTCCTAAAGAGCCCCACCATTGTTCAAATGAAGAAGGGGCTGGATTGTTAGCACCCCCTGGTAGAAGAGGAAAGGGCTTTCCCTCATACTCATTCACTACTTTGAAGGGGGAGGTTTTGGTAGAGCTACGAATGCTATTATTGTATCCATATTTGGCAAAGGGCAGCAGTTCTACCCAGTTCGACTGCTGGTGATTTACATAGCACTGTAAATATTGTTCTAGAAGCGCATTAATCTTTTCCGTCTGGCCATCGGCCTGTGGATGATATGCGGAGCTCAGACCCTGCTCCATCCCAGTCAGTTTACAGAACTCCCACCAGAAGTTGGCAACGAATTGCGGGCCCCTGTCACTAATGACCTTATCTGAGAATGAATGTACTTTGACCACGTGCTGGAAAAATAAATACGCCAATTTCTTGGCGTTTGGCATTTTTGTACAAGGGATAAAATGAGCCTGTTTTGAAAAGGTATCTACAATCACCAGGATCACTATTTTCCCTTGAGATATTGGTAATTCCACAATAAAGTCCATAGATACAATAGACCAAGGTCTCCCCGCGGTCTTGGTTGGCTGTAATAGTCCAGGAGGCTTCCACTCCCCGTCCCGTATCTTGGCCATGATGCATACCGGGCACATGGAAACATATTCAGAAATGTCCTTTTTCATTTGTGGCCACCAAAACTGCCTATTAACTAAGTGCAGGGTTTTCACATATCCAAAGTGACCTGAAAGTTTGCTATTGTGACAATATTGCAGCACCTCTTTTCTGAGGCTTTTAAGCACATAGAGTTTTCCCTCATGGTACCAAAATCTGCCTTATCCTTTATTTACTCCCTCCAGTCACTCAGCCTCTTCTGCCTTGACTGCCTCTACCTGTCAATGACCACCCCACGGTTCCAGCAATTCTCTTTTTCTCCTGGAATGGGTGGTAACCACTCCCGTTACGTGGCTGGGGTGTATTATAGAGTCTATCACCTCCTCTTTCTAGCTGTCATGTTGGGGCAACTGGATAGGGCGTCCGCTAAAAAGTTTTTCGAGCCCGGAATGTGTTTGAGGGTGAAGTCAAATTTGGCGAAGAACCCCGCCCACCAAATTTGTTTCTTGGTTAGTTTTCGGCACCCTGTTAGCGCTTCCAAGTTTTTGTGATCAGTCCAAATTTCAAATGGCACTCTCGCTCCCTCTAGCCAGGACCGCCATGTTTTAAAGCAAAAGTCACCACAAACGCCTCTTTATCCCACACAGACCAATTGCACTGCTCTTGGGAAAATTTTTTAGAAATGTAGGCGCAGAGGCGCAGTCTCCTCTCCGTGTCCGCTTGCATAAGTATTGTTCCCATGGCCATGTCGGAAGTGTCACATTGCACCACAAAGGGTTGGAGCTCATTGGGGTGGCTCAACACAGGCTCACTGGTAAATAGTCTTTTTAACTTATCGAACACTTGCTGACACGCTGGCGTCCATTTTAATTTGGCTCCCGGTTTTTTCTCCTCTGGACCCTTTCCCTTGGTCTTTAAGAGATCTGTGAGGGGTAGCATGACTTGGGCAAACCCCTGAATGAAGGTCTGATAAAAATTCGCAAACCAGATAAATGATTGTAACTGTCTACGTGTCCTTGGGGGTTCCCAGTCCAATACTGCTTGGATCTTAGCTGGGTAACCCCTTCCCTGACACTCTGAATCCCAAATAATCCAACTCCTTCTTATGGAACTCACACTTAGACAGTTTGGCATACAGCTTGTGTTCGTACAACGTGGAAAGTACTTTTCTCACCAGACTCACGTGAGATTCCATATCATTTGAATAAATAATTATGTCATCCAGGTACACTACCACACCTCGATACAAGTACTGTCTCAAGACTTCATTGATAAAGTTCATAAACACCCCAGGAGCCCCTTGTAATCCAAATGACATCACCAAGTATTCAAATTGGCCCATCGGAGTGTTAAAGGCTGTTTTCCATTCGTCCCCCTCTTTAATTCGCACCCTAAAGTACGTGTCTCTCAAATCTATCTTGGTAAAGATTTTCCCTTCAGAGACCGTACTTGGATCAGGGGAATTGGATAGGCATTAGAGGTTGAAATCCCAATGATTCCTCTAAAATCTGCGCAAAGTCTAAGGCTCCCGTCCTTTTTTTTCTGAATAATACAGGCGCGACGTGTGGGGCAGTTGCTGGGCGGATGAAGCCTCTTTTGAGATTTTTCTCTATGAACTTTCTCAGTTCTGCCTTTTCTGCCCACCCCATGGAATACAGTTTTGCCTTGGACAGTTCTTGCCCGGAGATGAGTTCAATCGCACAATCCGTGCTTCTATGAGGGGGGAGTTTATTAGCTTCCTCCTCACTGAATACTTTTTTCAAGTCTCGGTATTCTCTGGGAATGGCCTGGACTTCTTCCACGGCCACACACATTTTCTCATTCCTGGGGGGGGGGGTTAAGGTCTCCATGTTTTGGCCCACTGGTGGCACTTGCACTTACTGTCCATGAAATCTATAGTCTGATCCCCCCCCACCTAATGTCCGGCTCGTGTTTAGCTAACCAGCCCACTCCCAAGACTACATTGAATGATGCAGACGGGGCAATTACCAACAGTTCAGTATCCCAGTGGTCCTCTATGCCCACAGGCACCATCTGAGACTGCTCCACGCATGGTTCTCCCTTCATCACAGTATCATCCCTCTGTTCAAATTGGATGGGGTGGGGCAGTGGGGTTCGTGTAAGTTCGAGGGTGTCCACCAATTTGGGGGTAATTATTTCCCTCGTACACCCCAAGTCAATTAAAGCTCGTGTGTGCATAAACCTCTTGAGCTTTGGATTTAATAAAGTCAATGGGACAAAAAACAAAGATCCAGTTATTCTCACCCTCAGCGGTGCTGTTAGATCCACAACCTGCTGCTTGGCACCTTTCAGTGCAGGTCGTCCTCGCTTCCCGCTGGCTCTACTCCCCAGGACATCTTGTTCAACTCATCCAGGATGATAGTCTCCTCCTCGGGGATTGTGGAGGCGGCAGTGCTCCCCTCGCTGATTCCTTGGTGCGGGTAGATGTCCTCTTGGGTGTTGCTGCCGTAGGCTTTGGAGTTGGGGGGGGGGGCTCGAGGTTTCTCTGGGCAATCCACCACCAGATGGTTTGGGTTCCCACACCGATAGCACTTGCAGACAGGTGGAGTTTTGGTGGCTCCACTCGTCTGTGGGCCCTTCTTCCCCTCTGGTTTTGCCCCCGACCGAGACTCACGTCCCCCCTTTCCCCCTTGCTGCTGTTGACGTTGTAGGGCCACTCTCTTCATATTGGTTTCCACCTCCCCTGCCAGTTGCACCCACCCTACCAGCGTGGTAGGATGTGCCTGCTGCAGGGCCCGATCCAGCACACTCGCATTCAGGCCCCTCTGGAACGGCTCTATCTTCATTAGCTCATTCCAGCCCCAGACTTTAGCTGAGTTGGCTCTAAAGTTGGCCGCATACTCATGCACCGACTTTGACCCCTGTTGCATCTCCCGCAGCGCTGTGAGAGCCCAGGTTTCTTGTAGGGGGTCTTTGTATTGGGTGAGCAGGGCTTGCAGGAAACCAGCCACGGTGACCAGCTCAGGACCCCTTGTCTCATACAATCTCACATATCATCTTTTGGCCGCCCCTTTTATCTTGGACCCCAAGTAGTCCACTCTACTAAACTCTTCTGGGAATGTGTTCCCCCAATAGTGCATGTAACTATTGGCTTGAATTGAGAAGTATTCCATTTCTTCAGGGTCGCCATTGAAGGTGGTGTCCAACTCCCTCCTCCGCACATAGTTGCGGGGCCCTGGCACTACTGGCTGCGGCGCCGGGGCAGGGGGTGCTGGAGCCCTCAGGGCTTGGAGCGGTGCTGGCTGCCCTACCGGTGGAGCTGGTGGTACTGCCGGTGATGCTCCTCCCGGGATCCCTGGTATCCCCTTCAGGTCTGGCTGCAGTAGACGGTCGATCTGCCTCCGCATCTCTTGGGTCATGAATGCGGCATTGGCTTGGATCTCATCCCTCAGCCCTCTCGCCATGGTTATCATCTCACCTCTCACCGTTTCCAGGATGTCTGGTTCGCCTGGACCCTTGCCTCCATCCTCCCCCTCGGAGTCGGAACCCGACGGTTCCCCACCGCCGTCGTCGGGTCAGGGTTCTTTTCATCCATTTCCGTCCCTGAGAGAGCAACCTTCCCGGTTGCACCCTGGAGCTCTGCCGCCTCATCCCCCTCGAGCCAGTCTTGTTAGGATGGCCTCCCGGCGGGCTGGAGCTTCGTCCATCAGAGCGGTGGAAGTTCGTGGCTCCCACTTTTGTGGGGGGATGAACAGTTGTTGCACATGTAGAGGGGACCCACGCTCTGCGACTCACCTTGTGTCAATGATGTGCCAAGGGGGGGTCCGCACCTCTATTCTCTCCAGCAGTTTGATTGGTTCACTGTTATCCGGAGCTCCTTCAGCCATTTGGCTTGGAAGTTACCAGATCAGTTGAACTTTAAAAGGGATCACTTCCAAAATGTCAAGCATCAGATCTCAAAATAACCAAGCGTTGATTTTGAAAAAAAAGTCTTAGTTTATTGATAATCCATTGTGCTTGGGTAGGCACCGGATTGGAAGTGATACAATGTAACTCAAGAATACTAATTTTAAGGGGGCACATCAAAGATATTTTAGGAATTGTAACACAAGCGTGTGAAACTAACACTCTGGCTACTTTATCTGTTCTTGCGGTTTAGCAACATGGGTCCAGGTTTAACCCTGGGAAAGTATCCCAGGAGACCTTATCTTCAAAGCGGACATTCCTGCATTTGCTACTAGTGAGAACTAAAGAATAGGTTATATGGCTTTGATGTGCAGTACATTAGAATAACAGTTGAAAATACAGTTATACAAAGAAAGGAACCACATGCTTGACACCTCCCATAAATCCACATTTTTCTGTCATTAGAGGAAGAAATGAAGGACCACTTAATGTTCCTGGCCTCCAATATAGTGCCAAGGAGTTCCCCAGAGGGGCTGGCAAAACTCTGTGTCACCTTAAAATTCACTGAGGAATTTTGTGCAATTTTGAATCCTCCGCAGTAACATTTGCTTCACACTTTCATCATAAATAAAAAGGATAATATTGTCCAAATGACAAAGTTTAAGCAGAGTTTGACAAGACAATCTCTAATCCTATGTCACTACAGCAATACTGTTCTCAACTAATAAAGCATGGGGCCACACTCTCTTGTGACCCCATTGTAAGGAGCCCCACTATAAGAAAGGAAAGGGAAAGTACCATATTAAAAAAAACTAAATGAAAAAGGGTTTACAAAATGGTGAGGCATAACTAGGACTGCCAAGCCTCCAACTATGGTATAAGCCTCCTGCTGGCCACACAAATTATTTGCAGCTGATCTGAGTGGCAGTGGGAGAAAAATTAAAAACATTGGCATCATGTGCACAGCTACATCACTTCCAGGGAAAATCTGTAAATTACATAGGGTAGCTCTAGGAATTACCAGAAACTCTATGATTATACCATATGGCACCGTACCTTCATATCCCCACCGTCAGAGCTCCTGCTGATTACAAGGTATCGCCTACTGACAAAACTGCTGACAAAAAAACCCTTATATATATAGGGTTGTCCCCTCTTGAGTGGTATTACAGAAGAGCATCCATTCATATGTGCCTGTGGCTTAGCATTCCAAGTCACAATAGATACAACTCAGAAGAAAACCTGTATTTCTTCCATGACAAAATGTTGCAATTTGAGTGTTGTTGTTTGAGTATTGTGAGAATGCAGGTTCCTGTACAGCAGTGTTACCTTTGGGGAAAGATATCTGAATCCATTACAGAAACTTACAGAAAATGCACTTTTATTGTGCAATAAAACAACCACCAGGAGAAGGCCCACCATGACAGAAGTAGGAACTAATAATTTTATTATGCAGTAGAGACTGTATATCTTTTGTATAAAGTCTGTATCTACAATGACAATGAAGCATAATCAGCACTTTTGCAGTTATGCAAAGAAGGGGGAGGCGTAGAAGGTAACAGCAACCACCAGCAGCAGGCTAGGTGGGTCAGCTAGGCTTGCCAATCCCCAGGTCCCAGAGGGCGTTCTTCCGCTTTCCCAGGCTTCTTCCCACCCCCAGTCAGCTGGCCGGTGGGGGGAAGCCCCGCCCCCAGAAGACCATGTGCCTTTCCAGCTCCGGAGGCTTCAGTCTCCGATTGAAAGGCTTCCTCTTGGGATGGTGTGTCTGTGTTACTTTGAAGAAGTTGGCAGCAACTCGTGAGTAGAGAGGCCAATCCCTCGATTCAGAGTCGCCAAAAACAGGGGTGGGGGGAAAACATCTGCTGAGCACTTCAAGGGGTATGCTCAGCTCAGGGGATGCCAGGGGTTACCCTTATGCTCAGGTGGCAAGTCATCCTTGTGGGATCCAGACCACTTAATGGCAGTTGTCCTTGCGGGATCCAGCATCCTGTCATCCCATGGTTCCCTCACCCCAGCAGGTGGGCTGGGTTGGCAGAAGATCAACTGACTGTCAGCTCAGTCAATGGCCATGATCAAGTGCCCCATGCTGTGCCAAGGCTTCTTTGGCCAATTTTATTCCAAGGTTCAGTGGTAAGTTCATTTATTACTGTATGGTTAGTTGAGGGACCTCTCACCTTTCCTACTCTCACCCCTCCCCTTAGCTCTGGGGCCACAATTAATTGCCAGCAAATTGAAACTGAAGAAAAAGCAAATACCATGTGATGTTTTTGTTTGAACAGTTTGTCCACTATCACCAGACCTCCATAGTAGACCTAATATATGCTGACTTGGCTGCCTTCTGTAACTGGGGCACCATGTGATTACATATTTTGATTGTTTCCTTAACATACCTTAGAAGGTGAAACTGGTGGCAAAACAAAAACATAAAATATGATCACCAGCTTCATATGAATTGGGCGGGGGGGGGGCTCTGAGACTGCAAAGGAACCTCAAAAGAGAGGAGGCACAAGAGAAACAATTAATACATCAGAAATCTCTGCCAGGCTTTTATAAGCATTACAGGCTTTTTCCTCTATAAAGAAACATATTGAATCTTTAGAGCACAGCCCATTCTTCACTGTTTCAGTTGTCTCCCTTTGTTTACACATCCCTGCCATCCTTCTTTGTGAATGGAATGCTAAACTATCTCTAGGGAAATGTTAGATTGCTTACAGAATGCCTCAGCAGATGGTGGTTCCTGTTGCAACAGAAGGCTGTGATTTCACCTGAACTCTGCAAGAACTCTAAACTTAAACAGAAAAACAAGATAAATGAGGACTCCTTAAAGTTCCCCTTCCTATCTGCAGATTCTGTGGCAGGAGGAAGAAAAACAACAAGTTTTGGAAACCAGCACAAGATCCCATCTGCAAACTTTGTTCATTGCATTACAGGATTATCGTTTTAGCTTTACTTTCACTGTATGTCCCACTGTTAGACCATTATGAACCATGTTGAATGGCCTTTCATCAAGAAATGCCCATAAAAACTCAACACTTAAACACCAAAGGATTGATTGTGACACAGAACCCTTTCACAAGCACTGCAGGGAATACAAATTCATATTATCACATTCCAAATGTGTTGATTCTTAGGGCACTTTGACTTTATCATCACACCCTTCTTCTCTCAGAGGGGCAGTTTATAGCTTAGAGAGGCAGAAACACCCTTCTGAATATATCACCCTGAAAATCATAAGTACAGAATACTACCTGGCCCAAAATGATACAATATGGATGCCAGTCAGGAATGAGCCTGGGCAAGTATTTTGGAAGTGTAAGAGCAGCTGACAGTCTACTGTCCCCTCCATGCCCTGGAGAGATGCATAATTTAGGACATTGGGTCTCCCAAAGCCTATTGACTGGTGCTTGGACTAATTCCATCAAGTCCAACCTCACTTCCTTTGTACACACTTACCCTAATTAAGTACCACTTGATCAACTCTTAATTCTATTCACCAAACCTATTAGCTTTCCTGTCCAGTACTTGCAGGTTCATCAAGCCTCTCCCAAATCATCATCCACCTCAGAAAAATCCATCAAGTTATTGTTTTTTGGGCAAACATATCAGCTTGCCCCAGATGCATTTTGCCCTATATCAAGAGCACCCAGCCACTGGTGCAGTATGTGTGTGTGTGTGCGCGCGCATGCATGCACCTTGCATCCTCCATTTAAGTCCCACTTCATTGGGTTCTCTTCTCTTCATGAAATTCTAGTTGTTCTGCTGCTTTTGCAAACCACTTTTCTTGAGACTGGTAATTATCTCTCTTCCTTAAGATCTCTCTCCTCTCTCTTCCCTGTGTTTCTCTTAGTTAGTTCTTGTATATGTGCATTTATTGTGTGCATTTTGTTTTATTCTTTCTCTTTTTAATAAAAAACCTTTCTGGTTGAACATCTGCCTGGTTTATTTAAAGAGTTCTCCCAAACTCCAAAGCATGCAACAACATATCTAGATGTGTTTGCTTGAAGCCCTGAATCGAACACTGATTCCAGAAAACTCTCAAACCCCGAGAGTAGAGAGCAGAGAAGATCACTAGCAGGAGAAGTGGGGGATATAAAGGCACCCAATAGTCCAGCCTTTAGCTCAGAGCCCAGAGTCCACTCTACCCTAATCCCAAACCCCAGCAGCAGAAAGAAGATCACAACCAAACAGAAAACAAAGCAATGAATCAGCTGTGTTAACTCCTTGCCTCTCTCTCACTTCACCAGCCAACAAAGGCGGAGAAGGGAGAAGAGCTCAGTTAATACATAGTCTTCTGTGCCCATAGACCAAAATGGGAACTCTATTATTGGCAGTCAGCAGTGCCTGTTAAGCTTTGGAAGGCTCCTATTGGCATCTCCAAGGCTGGAGAATTCCACCCACACTGTTTCCTTGGAGTTTTATGAACAATTTAATTGATCTGTGCCAGTTTGTCTGCAAAATGTAAACATTCATGAATTGCCACAAACTACACCAAAATTTCGTGAAAGTTCCTGGTAAAAGCACCACCACGAACTTTACTTCACAGACCATAAACTGGCCGAAATTTGTGATGAACTTTAGTTTGTACACAGACATCTCTCCTATTCCTATCCAGACTGTACCCTATCTAACAGCCCTGAAATGGCTTACAATGCAAAAGACTAATGTAGAATAAAGGCAGGTACAATGGGAACCACAGGAAAAAACCACCTTCAAGACCAGAAGCTATTCAATGTATCATTTATACATCTGTGGCAGAGACTGCAACTACTTTCCACTAAATTCACACCCTATTTACAGAACCATCATAACTAAGGCCTAACTGCTAACATCTGCTACAGGATTTTATATAAATCTTATAATCAAGGTTGCCAGTGGTCTGGAGGGGGAGATCCTCTGTCCCTTTAGAAGAGCATTTCTATGTGAAAATGGGCAGCTGAACCTCTTCTTGGAGACAAAAAAATATATCCTGATAAATAGCAGTCCATTGAGCCTCTTTAAGAGGGCAGGGCATATTTTTCTCCAGATTATTGTCAACCCTAGGAGCAACAAAATCAATGAATGAATTCTTACACTAAATTACAGCCTTATGAAAAACAGCCCTTACTGTCTATAAAAACACAGCTTTCAATTTGGTTAAAGTTAGTTGGGGGTTAGGATACAGCTGACTTGCAGCACAATCCTAAAAAGACTTTCCTACATTAGTCTTTAAGATTACTCTTTTAATTTGTTCTGTTCATTTTCATAGGTACCAGTCATAACTAAGCTTAAGCAGATGGATTTGGAAAACTGCAAATTTTTATTTTTCCATAATTTATCAACAACACAATGCACTCAGTTGCAAATTTCATGGAGTTCATAATTTGTATCAAGCACACATGCTCTGTAGCTCCTAAACTGAAATATACTTGTAAAAAGGTAGTCCCCTGTGCAAGCACCAGTTGTTTCTGACTCTGAGGTGACGTTGCTTTGAAAATGTTGTCATGGCAGACTTTTTACAGGGTGGTTTGCCATTGCACTTATTATAGAAATACACTTACTAGGTTCATAATTGTTGTCTGAAGAAATAGCATGTATTGATCTAGCTCATTATTTACATGTAAATGCAGGATCAGCTCACATATGTTGTTTGATATTTGACTGAAGTGCCATGTCAAACAATTTTTGTCTCTTATGCGCCAGGATGATGATCCAGTCATGTCTTGGTAAATAAGTTATTCATAACTTCAAGTCAAATCAACGGGATTGCATTAGCTCACAGTAAGAGCAAATGACATTAACAATGCAACATAGCATAAAACAATCACAGTACACGTTAGAACCCATAAAATATCCATTAAAATCTTTTAAAATATAATATACTAGGAATAAAACCCATTGTGAAGAAAAGTGCAACGGGCTCTAGAAAGAGGCTCTGGGTGAGTGACCCCCCTTGCCATCTTCCCACCCACCCAATTGAAGGCATTCACTCCCCCCATCTCAAGGGGAGCTGATCTCTGCCATCTGGAGAGTAATTGTAATTCTGAATGATCTCCAGCTGCCACCAGGAGATTGGCAACAGTGATTCCCCAGGGGAAAATGGCATTGTACCTGTCTGAGATCCCACTCTTCCTCAAACTCCACCCTCTCCAGACCCCACCCCTTAAATCTCCAGGAATTTCCTAACTGGGAGTTGGCAACCCTATCTCCTTCCCTTTATCTGCTCCTCTGACTTCAGGTTTCTATCACCTCCCCCCACCTGGCGGCCTCTATATAGGCAAATGACAGTTTTTCTTCACAGCGGGGTGGGGGACCAAGGCAGCTTACATCATTCTCCTCTCCCCGCTTTGATCTGCACAACAACCCTGTGAGGAAGATTAAGCTGGAAGTATGTGACTGGTTCGAAATCACCCAGTCAGCACTGAACCTCCTGGGCTTGCAAACCACCACCACCACCCTGGCTGCATGGAGTGTGATTGTGTGCTTCACATCAGTCCTATTATGCTAGCATTGCCAAAATGGCACTAGGTTCTGCTGAAGATAATGTATTTTTTTTTTATTCTATTTTTAGCCCGCCCTTTCCATAGGACAGACTCAGGGCGGTTTACATCATAAAAACAATCAACAATAAAAACAATAAAAGACCAATTTAAATATATAACATCTAAAACTACAGAATGACAATAGACTAAAATGGCAGGTTCTGCCTTACAGATATGGCCTATTGTCCAGGTCCAGTAGATCTTATAGCTCTGGGATAGAGTGAAGTGAGGAGGCCAGTAACAAGTGACGTCCACTGCCTCAGCTGAAAGCCTGGTGAAAGAGCTGTTTTACAGGCCCTGTGGAACTGGAGCAGATCCCGCGGGGCCTGGATCTCCAGGGGGAGCTCATTCCACCAGGCAGGGGCCAGAGCTGAAAAGGCCCTGGCCCTCATCGAGGTCAGATGGACATCTCTGGGGCCATATACTACCAAAAGTTGTTGGGTTGCTGATCATAAAGATGTACTAAAAGGAATGACAGGATTGCCCATTGGAAACAATGGAGAGGCCTGAAAGCCCATTGGAGATAATGGGAGGCAGGAGTGCCAACTGACGTGCATGGGCTCAATTTAAATACATCACAGCACAAAATAGTTGCAATAAAAATACAAAGTCAACTGTAAATTAATGTTTTTGGGTCCAGACAAACTGGTCTGGGTCTGGAATAACAGGTCTCTAAGTGGAAAGATGACCCCAGAAATAGAATTAGTGCTCTGGGACTGAAATGACAGCCCATGGGAGCAGCAGAAGTGTTCTGGGAGTGAAATGATAGCCTCTAGGAGTAGCAGAAATCTGGGTTTGCACTGCCAGTGTGGCCATGGATCTACTGGGCAAATTGCACTGGTTTTGCTGGGTTTGCAAAAATGGCCCCCTCTAGAAAGAGGTTCTGGGAGAGTGCCCCCCGTTGTGCTTCCCACCCACTCATTCACTCCCCCCCCACCCTTGGTGTCTTCCCACCCCCAATCCTGGTATCACCCACCCAAACCACTTCTTCCTCTTAACTACCCTGCGCCCTTGACATGCCATTACCCCCCCCCCACCCATGACATTCACTCACCCACACTCTTGCTGTCTTCCAACCCACCCCCAATTCTTGGTATTAACTAACCCCCCCCCCATCCTTGACATCTTCCCACCCACACAGTTGAAGGCATTCACTTCCCCCCACCTTGAAGGGTGCTGATCTCTGCCAACTGGAGAGCAGTTGTAATTCTGAATGATCTCCAGCCATCACCTGGAGATTGGCAACAGTGATTCCCCAGGGGGAAATGACATTGTACCTGTCTGAAATCCCACCCTTTCTCAAACTCCACCCTCTCTAGGCCCCACCCCTTAAATATTCAGGAATTTCTTAAGGGGTTGACAACCCTATCTTCTCTTTATCTGACCCTCTGACTTCAGCTTTCCACTGCCTTCCCTCTCCCTGCAGCCTCTACATAAGCTGTCTTTCTCCCCAGTGGTGGGGGTGGGGGCAAGGCAGCTTACATCATTGTTTTCTCACACCCCCATGAAACAGGTTAGGCTGGAAGTTTGTGACTGGTTTAAAATCACTCAGTCAGCTCCCACAGCCAGAACTGGGATCTGGCAAGCCCCACTCTGAAACCCTGACTTCTCGCCATCCTCAAACTCCACCACAGAACCTGGAACTGGCAGTAGGCTTCCCAAATCCCCTGCCTTGCCTGGTGACCCTCGATTTGGAGCCTTCATCGCCTGCTAGCCAAAAATCTGGAAAGTGGGGCGGAATGGCGGCTCTTCCCACCCAGCCCCGATCTCAGCAGCTTTTCCTTGCCCTGCCCTTCCCACCCAGCCCAATTCTATGAGCCCCAAAAGAAGGTGCCCCTATCCTTCATTATTTCCTATGGAAGGAAAACATTTAAAAAGGTGTGCTGTCCCTTTAAATGTGATGGCCAGAACTCTCTTGGAGTTCAATTATGCTTGTCACACCCTTGTTCATGACTCCGCCCCCAGTGTCTCCTGGCTCCACCCCCAAAGTCTCCTGGCTCCACCCTCAAAGCCCCCAGATATTTTTTGAATTGGACTTGGCAACCCTAACTGGCAGCTATAATCAGGACTGGCCCCAAGGAGTTCTGCCTCAGAGGCCTGTAGTGAGACCTTTCAGACCAACAGTCTCTCTTTAACAGTTGTTGGCCTTAAGCAGAGGACTTCAATATCTGTGTGTGTGTGTGTATTTGGTCTGTTGGCACAGGACACCATTTTTTCCCCTTTCCAAAGGAGTTCTCAGCCAATCAAAGGAAGTCTTTCTCTAGCTTGTCTCCCACCTTCTCCCTCCCTCAGTCATTCTAGGTAGGGTTTCTTTCTGCACTCTGTGAATCAGTGCGACAGGCAGCTCAGCCAATGGTCTCCTATTGGCTGAGCCACCTGTCGCACTGATTCACAGAGCGCAGGGAGAGCCAATAACTGCCAGAACTAAGGTTGGTTGCATTTCACTGAGAGAATTAGCTTTGCTGGCTAGCAATAGCCACTTGGATGGGAAAGAGGAGCAGGCTGAACCATTGGCATGCAAGTACTCTTGACTGATACTTTGACGTGCCGAAGATTGATGCTGTGCAGTCCCACCAAGTCCCAACCAATGTGGGAACTGGGATTTCCCAACATGAAACCAGTTTTTTGTCTATAGATAATTAACAAATATAAAGGGAGAAATTTAGCAATGAATTACTGATCCTACTGATCCTGCCCGTGGCACAGAGTGGTAAAGCTGCAGTACTTCAGTCTGAGCTCCCTTGCTCACGACCTGAGTTCGATCCCAGCAGAAGTTGGGTTCAGGTAGCCAGCTCCAGGTTGACTCAGCCTTCCATTCTTCCAAGGTTGGTAAAATGAGTACCCAGCTTGCTGGGGAGAAAGTGTAGATGACTGGGAAAGGAAATGGCAAACCACCCCATAGAAAGTCTGCCGTGAAAACATTGTGAAAGCAATGTCATCCCAGAGTTGGAAATGACTGGTGGTTGCACAGGGGACTTACCTTTACCTTTTACCTTTTTATTGATCCTATGATAGCACAGAAAGACCCAATTCATTGACCACATTGTCATGAGCAGTTTTTGACGGATCTTTATAACTAAGGCAATACATTTTGCCATTGGTAATAAATTGCCATTTATTTCAGTTTTAAGTAATATTACAACTTTGGACCAATTCAGTCATCCAGATATCTTGTTAAAAAATTACCAAGGTATCATTCACAATCCACTGCAAATCCTGAGTACCAAAAAACTTTTCATGTTGCAACTTGTAGCCACTTTTGGACTTGCACAGTCTGCAGACTAAATTTTCTTCATGAAGCAGGAAGCCACTAACCAACACCTAATAAAGATATCATAAGGCACATAGACACACTTAAAAAGTAAGTCTCATCTCAAAATCAGTTTTTTAAACAACTGGATGCATTTAGGGTGAAATAGTTATGACTGAACTAGTCAGACACAGTCAAACGGTAAGTTAAAAATTCAGCTCCAAAAATCGTTATCTGTGAGCAGAACAAATCAAAGGGCAATCAAGCATTCAGTTTTTCTGTTGCGATATCAGCATTTTTAAAAATTGCCTTAATATTTGGTGTTAACATATATTTTAAATATTGTAAAAGAGTAATATAGGAAGAAGCAGTATTTAGATTTCTAAATTACTCCAGATACCTGGGCTGGTGAACTGACGGGGTACCAACCAGCAGTTCTCAGCTGCTGTCAGAGGTCATATAAGTAATATGATATGTCAAGAGAGATATGGACTTAGTTGCTCTCCAAAAAATTATCACGGTTTCCCTATAGCATCTCTTGAGGTATTATCCAATAAAAAAAATGTTGCTGGAAATTTCTGCCTTTGAGGGAGCCATAAATGAAGACACAAAGGCATACTTTCTATTCATGCTCCAGCTGACAGGGGCTGTTTTATTGTGCAGCCCAAGAGAACACAAAAATAGGTAGATCTAATATGGATTTAACATTTCTTGCACTTTTCAGAAACTAGGCCTATAAATTAAAGGGGGGGTGCAAGACAGAGCCCACCCGGGTGGTGGGAGGATGGTAGATTTAATAAGTTGCAAATTTCAGTTGTTGACCATGAAGGCATTAAAAGGGAATTTTACAAATATTATGCCAAGCTGTTTAAAAGCCAAAATGTTGATAGAAAAAAAATTGATGAGTATCTACAGAATATTAAGGTCAACTCATTAACAAAAAACAAATGCTTGTTTGTCTTAATTGAGCAATCCCTTCCTCCAGTTGTGTTTGCTTTCCTTATTATCAATTTAACATCATCTTTCAGAGCCCACCCGGATGGTGGGAGGATGGTAGATTTAATAAGTTGCAAATTTCAGTTGGTAATTAACCAACCTAGTTTAATCCATGCTTGAGGTCTGGTGCCTCCGTTTCAGGGTATGAGATCAAGAAGACAACCAATATGATTAATGGATTGGTTGAGAGCATCCTTCCTGTTAGGATGGTTAAGAGTCCGAGTCTTTTCAGTATGCAGAGAGAATATATGGCAGAAATTTGTAAAACTATGCATAAGGTGGAGAAAGTGAGTGAAGACAATATTCTATTCCTCTACCACAAAACTAAAAGTTGGTGGCACCCAAAGAAGTTGATAGGCAGTAGATTCAGAATTGACAAAAGGAATAACTAAATGAGTGCTTTTCACAGCTAGAGCATGTTACAATGGAATCTACAATGGAAGACTTTAAATGAAAGATTTATGGAGAAGAAATCTATCAATTGCCAGAAGCCATGATGATTGAAAGGAGACTCCACATCCAGAGATCTCTGTACATCTGACTGTTGGCCCTTCAGGACAACCATTTTGTCTCTGTGTGAAACCAGGTGCTGGACCACTGGTCTGCTCCAGCAAGACACTTTTTACGTTCTTAACCATTGGCTCTAACTTCAACCAAAATTAGGCTATGACATTTGGCTCATAATACATGAGGAAATGAGAGGGAAGCAGAAAAGCCAACAAATATCCTAGTACATATTCTAGGATTGTGAAGAAATAGCTCCCACGCACTCAAATTCCAGATGACCTTACCACAGGAGCTAAAGAAATATGTCCAGATTTGACCCTGACATACTACAAATGCCATAGAAGTTTCAAGGAGAGTGCTGCATGATCAGGAGAATCACACAGAAATGCATCCCAGCTAGCCTATTGCTTACCCAAAGAACACATGTTTGCTGCTTTTCCATGTAATATTTGAATTTAAGAATACACTAGTATTCTTGCAACTGCAGCACAATCAAAATATTTAGGCAGGACTGCATGTAAATTCACTCCAAGGCAATTTATTTTTATTTTTTCTAAAAGAGGATTGTATTCAAATAGCAGCACAGTTTACATGCAATAAATTAACAATGGGGAAACTGTTAATTACAGAAACCTAAGAGATTTGAAAGTGCTTTTCTAGTTACACAGTGGAACACTCTAATAACTCCTTTAGTGACACCTAGCGCAGTTGGTGAGGATTCAGAAATATTAAATGTTGTCACTGAGACATACTTCCTTGTTAATGTTACTTTGATTTCAATAAAATGAGCTAAGTCAATAGTGCTGAAAGGCAACCATTTCTTTTAGGCTACAATTTGCATGCATATTCTAATTCACATTTGAATCTATTTTTTTAAAGTAGGAAGGCTTATGGACCATGCTTTCTGCTCAGTTCATCACTTAACTGTTAGAACCACTGGGTCATTAATATCAATAATGAGAGAGAACTGCAATTAGGGTCCAAATGAAATATGCCATGCCTCACTTGATTTATTAGAATGTTTGTCAGTACAAATATACCGTAGCACAGTAGACAAGTCTGCTGTGCTTAGATTGCTGCCGTCTTTCTAAATGAGAAGCAAGAAAAATAGTCACAGAGGCTATCATTTTATTACTGAATTGGATTAAGGATACAAAGCAGTTTTTTTAAAAAGCAATGCCTTGCTAACTTAACATTAATGCTGGGAGACAGATGACAAATAATCGAGTACTGTAAATTAGCAAGTAATTATTTTCTTGCTGCTGATGTGACCTTTTTGCTCTTCTCATTGAACTACTTCCATTGGTTCCTCTTTGCACAGCTAATCAAATCATAGCTACTTCAAGGACTGGCATGCACAATTCTTGACTTCCATTTCAGACAGCTTCTCTAATCACATTTCCTTAAACAGACTCTCTGCTAACCAGGAACAACTCATCCATCCATTTGCTTGGAACTTATAGAATAGGAGCATAAGCAGGGAGTAAAAATGAAAAGATGTTATAATTTTATGTAACAAAGATAATTTATACAAAAATTGAGTGGAAGTGTTATGTTATTTATTGCAAGCAGTCTCCTGGAAAATAAGGAACATCCAAACTATAGCCTTCAAGCCACTGCCAACCTGAAGACCCCTTTCATTCAGCACTCAGGGCCTGTTAAGTGCCCAGATCAGCCCTCTGCCTCCAACAGTGTGTGCAGAAGCAAATATGTGCATGCCTGAAGTGCATGAAGCTAGCCTCATGCATGCCCCTGATGCCTATCTACAAAGTGGACCCTTTTACTGGACCAAGAGCAGCTAGGACAGGACCCCATCCTCACCCTGGCCTGACCTGACCCATCAACTGGTTTTCTCAATGTGTTAGATGCAGATTAAACTTCTCATCTTTGGAACAGAACGTTCCTACCATTCTCGGGTTGCCAGGCCCAATGTCTGTGTTCAATGGCAGGTGGAACTCTCTGGAATCAGAGCAAAGTGATATGGAAGTGATGTTATTGAGCTGGGAAAATGCATAGCAATGCTCTCATTTTTTGACAAAACTGTATGGTAAAATCAGTATCAAAATATAGAGTTTTGCCCAAAAACCAGAGCATTGCCATGTGACATCCCTGATGTGATGATGTCACTTCCACGTGATGTCAGCAAGTCAGACAGTTGCATGGCAATGTTACTGTTTGGGCACATAGTTTCCCCCACAGGCCAGCTGGCCAATGGTGGGCAGAAACCCCTAAAACTGGGGGATCCCCTGCTCCAAACTGGGGAATACACAACAAAAAATACAAACTAGTGACCAAGAAGCCTCATACTGAGCTGTAGCCGATGTGAAATTGCTGTTGGAGATGCTCTGTGTTCCCTTTTTTAAAAATTATGTAAAGAATCTATATAATTGAATCAATATTGGTCCCAGGTCTGATGAAGACTGGAAAGAAACAAGTACTTAATCAATTGGCTTGTCACCGCACTACTTTGGGACTTGAATGTACATGTTTTGGACATTTGGACTGATTTCTATATATTTCTTAGTAAATTGGTCACTAGTTTGTATTTTTTGTTGTATTATCCATTATAGAAGAAGATATTGGAAGATAGAAGAAGACGATATTGGATTTATATCCCGCCCTCCACTCCGAAGAGTCTCAGAGCGGCTCACAATCTCCTTTACCTTCCTCCCCTGTAACGTACTCGAGGCAGAGACGAGAGTAGGGCAACATGGCTTATTAGGAGCACGTTGCAAGAGAGGGAGCACGCGGGCCGGGTCCCGCTTATATACAATCCCGGGTACTGCCTACTGGGTTGGTCGGGCCAATCCAGCCCCTTTAAACTTCCCGCCACAGCTGTAGATAGGCGGGGACAGGCTCCCGGCGCTGGGGCTCCTGGGACTGCCCAGTTGCCCCCCCCGTCGGGTCGCATGACATTTCTGGATACACTACACCCCTCCCCCCCTGGTTAATGTACAAAGTCCTGTAAGTATGCGGGGGGCCGGCGCTCCCGAGTGGACCGTCGGGGGGGTCCCGGTGTCGGCGGCGCGGCCGCCGAGGATGGTGCCTCGGTAGGTCCTGGGGTGGACGGGGGCGGCCCGTCCGGTTCAGCGGATCCCTCGGGCTCAGTCGGTTCCGGTCCCTCCGGCGCCCGCATCACGGATGTTGGGATCGCGTCCTCTAGGCGGTCACCGTTAGGCTCCTCGCTGGATATAGCCTCGTCCGTGTCTGTGGGGGCCTCCGGAAGGGTGCGGCGCCTCAACTGGTCAATGTGCCGCCGTAGTACCTGGCCCCCCTCCGTTGATATGTCGTAGTGGCGGGACCCGGTTACCCTCAGTACCCGCCCCGCCACCCAATCGGGGCCCCTAGCATAGTTTCTGGCGAAAACTGGGTCGCCCGCGAAGAAGCCCCGGGCGGCGTCTCGGACTTCGGGGCTCCCGCGGGTGTCTGAAGCTCGGTCGGGATGCAGCCGGTCCAGCCGGGTTATGAGTTTGCGTCCCATGAGGAGCTCAGCCGGGCTGACTCCTGTGACCGGGTTAGGGGTGATCCGATTATCGAAGAGGAACGCGGCCAGCCTGTGGTCCCAGTCCCCCTGTACAATCCGGCCGAGGGCCTCCTTTGTTGTGCGGACCATCCGCTCCGCCTGGCCGTTGGTGGCCGGATGGAAGGGAGCCGACCTTATGTGCCTGATCAGATATCTTTGCAGGAACGCCTGGAAGTCGGCTGAGGTGAAGGCGGCCCCGTTATCAGAGACTATGGTGTCCGGGATGCCATGTGTGCATAGGACCCTGCGCAGAGCTCTGATCGCGGCTGTGGACGAGGTGGACCCTACGGGGATGACCTCCAGCCATTTGGTGTAGGAGTCCACCATTATGATGAAGGTCTGCCCCTGGAATGGGCCCGCAAAGTCGATATGGAGCCTCGACCATGGTTTCCGGGTGGACTCCCACCTAGTGACGGGGGCGCTGGGCGGCTCGGGCCGTGATTCCTGGCAGGTCTGGCACCCGCGGACCCAGCCCTCGATCTCCCCGTCCATTCCCGGCCACCAGACGTAGCTCCTGGCCAGAGCCTTCATCCGCACTATGCCGGGATGAGTCTCGTGTAGGGATTCTAGAACACGCTTTTGGAGCGGGGGTGGAATCACTACCCTACTGCCCCAAAGTATGCAGCCCTTGTGTGCGGCTAATTCCTCCCTCCTCACCTTGTAAGGCTTGAATTCTTCCCCCATGTTTCCCTCTGGCCACCCCCTCACCACCCAGTCGAGCACCCGTGCCAGTGTCCTGTGTTTCTGGGTGGCCTTGGCCACCTCCGCTGCGTGGAGGGGCGGCTCTGGGAGGCTCTCTATCATCATGACCTGGTGTGCGGGTGCGGGGTCCGGACCCGTCTCCGGCAGCGGCAAACGGCTAAGCGCATCCGCGTGTCCCATAGCCTTGCCGGCCCTATGAACCAGTGTGTACGTGTATGAGTTGAGGAATTGGTTCCACCTCAACACGCGCTGTGAGAGTATTTGGGGGGTTTGTCGGTCTGGGGCCAGTAGACCTAAGAGGGGCTTGTGGTCCGTGGCAATGGTGAACCTTCTCCCATATAGATACTCATGGAACTTCCGGACCCCTGCCACGATTGCCAGGGCCTCTTTATCTATTTGCGCGTAGTTGCGCTCGGCTGAAGTGAGTGTGCGGGAGTAATATGCGACCGGTACCTCCCTCCCGTCCGGAAGCTGGTGCCCCAGGACTGCTCCCACCCCATACGGCGACGCATCGCAGGCCAGGATGACGGGGAGGGCCTCGTCAAAATGGTGGAGCACCGCATTGGACACCAGGACGTCCTTGACCGCCTGAAACGCCGCGGCCTGTCGCTTGCCCCAAACCCAAGGGGCTTTTTTGTCCAGCAGCCGGTGAAGGGGTTCCGCCAAGGCTGCCTTGTGGGGGAGGAAGGAGTGGTAAAAGTTGAGCACCCCCAAGAAGCTTTGGAGCTCCGCTTTACAAGTGGGAGCCGGAGCTTGCACTATGGCTCGGGTCTTTTCTTCCGTGGGGTGGATGCCTGCTGCGTCGACGGCGAACCCCAGAAACTCCACCCGTGGAACCCCCAGCAAGCATTTCTCTCTCTTGACCTTGAGCCCCGCTGCCTGGAACCGGCGGAGCACCTCTCGAAGGCGGTTGCCGAATTCATCGGGGTCCGGGGCGGCGACTAAAACGTCGTCGAAAAACGGCTGGACTCCTGGGATCCCTTTAAGGAGAGCGTCCATTAGGCTCTGGAAAATCCCCGGAGCGACGCTAACCCCGAACTGAAGTCTCTTTACCCGGAAAGCCCCCCTGTGGGTCACGATCGTTTGGGCCTCCGCCGTCTTATTGTCTACTGGGAGCTGCTGGTAGGCCTGGGCCAGGTCTAGCTTCCCAAATATCCTAGCCCCTGCTAGGGCGGCCAGGACATGGCTCACCACAGGCACTGGGTAGGGGTTGTCCTGTAGTGCCTTGTTTATGGTGCATTTATAATCGGCACAGATCCGCACCTCCCCGTTCGGCTTGATGGGGGTAACTATGGGGGTTTCCCAGGTGGCGTAGTCCACCGGCTCGAGGACGCCTTGTGCCGTGAGGCGGTCTAACTCTGCCTCAATCTTAGGTTTCAAGGCGAATGGAACCCTCCTGGCCTTGAGCCGAATCGGTCTGACCGCGGGATCTAGGGGCAAGGAGATGGGCGGCCCCCGGTAGCTCCCTAGGGACCCATCGAATACCTCGGGGAATTCCTTGCAAATCTCCCCGAACCCCCGGGGCGTGATGGTCTGGCCCACCCCCTCCACTCGGATTCCCAAGGGTTTGAACCAGGCCAGACCTAGCAGGGTGGCCAGCTGGCGCTTAACCACCAGGATGTCCAGCGGGCCGTGGAAGGACCCCCGCTCGACTTGTACCCGCGCCCACCCCGCAATTTGCACCGGGTTCTTCTGGAAGTCCCGGAGTATGAAGTCTGCCGGCCGAAGTTGCAGCCGCTGGCGGGGACACAGTTCTCTTAGGGTTTCTTCCGCAATAAGGGAAATGGAGGACCCTGAGTCCACCTCCATTTGGCAGGGGTTCCCCTCTATAAGGACCGCCACTTTGATTTTATCGGGGGAATCGTGGGGCAAGTTCAGTACCTGTAGGGACGTGGAGTCTACCGCGTGGGACTCCGCGGACTCGTGGTACGTGGTCGGCTTCCTGCGGTTGGGCTTGGCTCGGCAAGCCCTGGCAATGTGGCCGGTCTTCCCGCAGCTCCTGCAGTCCCAGGTCCGGTATTGGCAGTCTCTCCGCTCGTGGGGGCCGCCGCAGCTGGCGCACTTGGTGGCCGGGGCTCTCTCCGACGCTGGTGGTCGGTCGGTCGCTCGGGGGCGTTGGGTCGCTCTGTTGGGTGGCCCGGCTGGGCGGTGTAGCTGATGGGCTTCCTCCTCCTCGGGGCCGTCGTGGTCCAGCTCTCCGTGGTGGGCAGCCTCCATCTTGGCCCGGGGAAACGTTCGTGCGGTTCGTTCCCATGCCACCGCTTCGCTGAAGGCGGCCTGGAGAGTGAGCTCTTCTTTGGCGAAGAGCTTCTGCTGGAGCCTCTCGTCGCGGAGGCCCCACGTGAATCTGTCCGCCAGGGCTTCCTCCAGTTGGGGAAGGTTGCAGTTCCCGGCGAGTTTGCGGAGGGCCGCCAGGTAGTCCGCGGCGGACTCGCCCGCGATCTGGTCCCGTTTGTGGAACAGGAACCTGCGAGCCACCCGCGAAGGCTGTGGTGAGAAGTGTCCCGTGAGGAGTCGGATGATCTCGTCGTAGGATTTCTCTGTCAGACGGGCGGGTGCCGAGAGACCCTTGGCGATCTCAAACGTGGCAGGCCCGCAGACGCTCATGAGAACGTCCCTCTTTGCTCCGGCGTCAGTGATCTTGTTGGCCCGGAGGTAGAACTCGACCCGCTCCGCGTAGGACTCCCATCCCTCTGGGTTGGTCGGGTCGAAGGGCTCGAGGTAGCCGGTGATCCCGCCTTGGTTGGCCATGATGGCGGCGGCGGTCGCTTGTTGCCCAGATCTCCGTCGTAGCCGCTGAGGCTAGAATCCCACCTTCGTCGCCAGTGTAACGTACTCGAGGCGGAGACGAGAGTAGGGCAACATGGTTTATTAGGAGCACGTTGCAAGAGAGGGAGCACGCGGGCCGGGTCCCGCTTATATACAATCCCGGGTACTGCCTACTGGGTTGGTCGGGCCAATCCAGCCCCTTTAAACTTCCCGCCACAGCTGTAGATAGGCGGGGACAGGCTCCCGGCGCTGGGGCTCCTGGGACTGCCCAGTTGCCCCCCCCGTCGGGTCGCATGACATTTCTGGATACACTACATCCCCCACAACAGACACCCTGTGAGGTGGGTGGGGCTGGAGAGGGCTCTCACAGCAGCTGCCCTTTCAAGGACAACCTCTGCCAGAGCTATGGCTGACCCAAGGCCATGCTAGCAGGTGCAAGTGGAGGAGTGGGGAATCAAACCCGGTTCTCCCAGATAAGAGTCCGCACACATAACCACTACACCAAACTGGCTCTCCTAGTATAGTGACCTCTCTCAGTTTGTATTCCAAACTGGGGAATGACTACCCTACACCTCTCCCTTCTCGTTGCAGCCCACTGATCTCCACAAAATGCTGCTCCTGGGGAATGGGGGACCCTGAGGAACAACATGAGGACTACTTTCCCATGTCCAGAAACTTCAACTGATCCACGATATGGCAGTCAGGCTACTAGTCAGAGGTGGGATCATATCACCCCTCTCCTGAAAGATTTACACTGGTTTCATGTCTGTTTTTTTTTTTTAAGGCCTGAAATACTTTGGGGCCTGAGTATTGTCCTGTAGGGCACTTAAAATCCTTCTCATGAGTCCTACATTCTGCAGAGGTGAGGCATGTGGCAACTTGAAACAGGGTTTTTGCAGTGATGGCACCTTGCCTGTGAAATATCCTTCCTTTTTAGGCTATCCCCTTTCAAGTTCCAGACAAAAATATTTCTAACTTTTAATTAAGAGGTTGGTGTGTGGGTGTGCGCACGCTACTAACTAGAGTGGGCATTTGGTTCAGCCAAACTGAATACACCCCCAAAAAACAGCTATTTCAGCAGCATTCAGACCCTATAGAGCCGAATCAGATTCTCTGATCTGATTCAGGAGTCATATACTGCAGCCAAGAATCGCTGCTGAAATTCAGCGGCCATTCGGCCCCATTATACCCTATGGGCCATTGAAGTCAATGGCAAAATAGGGTATAATGAAGTGCAGCTGGGGGCAGGGGGTTTGAGGTAGAGGCTCCAAATTTTTAGAGATTCTTCAGGAGCCTCTTCCCCACAGATCCTCAAGTTTCAAAAAGATTGGACCAAGGGGTCCAATTCTAGGGGCACCCAAATATGGCCTTTTCCCTCTATGATGGGAAATAAGCAGTCACTTTCCCCACTGAAATTACAGTGGGAAAAGTGCCCCAGAATTCAGACTCTGTTGGTTTTAAAAGAGCGACTGGTCTTATAAAGTGTCCCTGTTTTGGGTGAGTGCCTGCTTGGGGTGGGAAAGGGTTTTCTTTTGGGATGGGGAGGGTGGGGTTGGTCAGGTCTTTAGAGGTTAAACTTTTTTGCAAGGTTTAAAAGCTTGTTTCAGTACTTTCATTCAAGATATTACAGTATTATTGCTGTTGCTATTTTATTGCTGGATGGGGGACAGGGTGTTTTGTTCACTGTTAATTGTTTAGTTAAATTTCTGATCAAAAGTTGTGTTAGTGGTTGTTTGCAGATCTAATTATTGTTACTGTTTTGCAGACATTGACAGATGTTTTTTAAAGAGTTTACTGGTGCTTCCTTTGTTGCTTGGGAGTAGATGGGCAGCTGCTGTTGTGGGGTTGTGTCTTGTGGTTTGGTTCTACTGGATACTGTTGTTGCTTTTTTGGCTTGTTTTTTTTTACTGCACAGTGTGATTTCATGTGAATTTAGAATTGGTTTTTAAAGTTCCTTTTTTTCCCCCATTCTAGTTGCTGGGGAGGGGACTGGTGATGAATGTCAGTGGGTTGCTGTGTTTCTCTGTGTTGTTTTGTCTTATACAGACTTGTGTTTTTGCCCTTTTTTCCTGGGTGGGCCTTTCAGCTGGTGTTGCTGATACAGTCTTGTGTTATTCTTTGTAACTTGCTTCCTCTGGTTGCCTGATGACTCTTTCTGTCTTTGTTGCAGTTTGAAATCAAGTTCGGGTTCAGTTGATTTTTGCCTTATGGGGGGACATTGTTGCTGGTTGGTTAACCGTCAGGAAGAACCAGCTAGAGTCAAGATGTATAATAAGACCTAGGTGTTCACTGAGTATAACTAAGAATGGAGCAAGGGAAGAATACAACAGCATACAACTACAAACCTGAACACCTAAATGTGAGAGAATGACATTTAGAAGTGTGCCAGTGGCACCTCAAGATAAACAAAGGACAATACTAGGTGGTATAAGCAACAACAGAGCTCCATAAGATTAAATGAAAAGGGTGTTCCATCATATTTCATGGGGGGGGGGGCTTGCTGCCAGGAAACTAGATGTCAAAATGACAGAGTGGTAACTGCAGCTAGAAGTGGATAAACATATTAAACAAGAGCAAAAAAAGCTGCAATTTTGGATTCAATACAGGTTCTGATGGGGTTAATAATATGCCTGAGAACTGTTTGACTGCAGTGGCACCTTTAAAACCAATAATCTGTTTTCTGTGAAAAGCTGAGAACTAAACAACTTAGTTATTAATTATTATGTCTACTGAGATAGGAAGCCAATATCTCTGTTATGTCCTGGGGGTTCCATTGTGTTGACTGTTTTTACGATGACTGGTCTCTCAGTTTTGTTGTGATAAAAAAGAATGCTTCTCTCTTTGGGAATGTGCCATGCCAGAACCAAGATGTAGAATAAGTATAGTGCAATGACATGTTCCCAAGATACTTGCTTTTAAAAAAGCAAAGGTGACATTTGCATGCCTCTTGGCATGTCAGTCAAGGTTCTCCTTGAGCAGCCTTGATTTTTCATCAGCTTCTTTTAAAACCCAAGTGCCTTAGTTTCCAAGATTTTCTTTCAGTGACAAACAACAAGTGGAGTGTTGAGGGATTCCACACAGGTATTACTTCTGTGGGGCAGTGGTTCAGTAGGCAGATGCCTGACATGCAGGAATTCCATGCCCCATCTCTGCTGCATGGCAGTAGTGCATTCAATGCACTGGTTCTGTGCAGCAGTCCTTGCAGAGAGCCACCACCTCAGTTTTTGAAAGGGAGATTCTCTAGTTTGATCAAATGTACTGTTTTGCCAGTGGCAGTAGCATGGTTGCACTGGTTCTGCTTGGGGACATGGCACTGCCTATGGGGGAGAGGCCCCTGCAGCTGCCCTGCAAGTGTGGGGGCTCTCCCTCAAACCCTCTGTTCCCCAGAATCAGTTTTCCCACTGTTTCCCACTGTACAGTGGGAACACTGACTGACTGCTTTTTCCCCACTATTGAGAGAAATGGGCCTTTTTGGGTGCCCCTAGAATGGGAACTCTGGTCCAATCTTTTTTAAAACTTGGGGGTTCTGTAGGGGAGAGGCTGTCCTGAAAATCTGGAGCCTCTACCTCAAATCCCCTCCCCTCCAGCTGCCTTTTATTATACCTATTTTATACCTTTTATTATACCTATTTTATACCTATTTTATACCTTTTATTATACCCTATTTTGCCACTAACTCCAATGGCCCATAGGGTATAATGGAGAGATGAGAGAATTTGATCCCCTAGTCCAATCTTTTGGGTCTTTGGGGTTCTGTAGGGGAAAGGCTCCTACAGCAGTCCTGCAAATTTGAAGCCTCTACCTCTAACTCCCTCTGCTCCAGCTGCCTTTCATTATACCCTATTTTGCCATTGATTTCAATGACCCATAGGGTATAATGGAGCTGTATATTCGGAAATAGCCGAATATCTCCGGAATCAGATTCAGCTACTGAATCTGCTATTATAAGGTATATAACCTCCCAAATTTTTTAGCCCTAAATACCCCCAAATCTGAATTTTCTTAAAAAAAAAATTCTTTTGCACACCCCTCCTACTAACCTGATACTAACCTGAAAACTTTTTTATGAGAGTTAAGTTTAAGTAGCTCAATGCTTTTTACTGTTTTTATGTTTTGCCTAATTTTTTTAAGTTTTAATGATTTTAGGTTTTTATTTAATTTTTTATTTTACAAAATTGTACTCATAACAATTCCACTCTCTTTGTCATCAACCTTAAAGTTGTATAACTCCTCAATAGTCATTACTTTAGTCTTCTCGAAGTTCTTTAATTCTGCTTTGACGTTTTCTGCTTTAATCTTCATCAGTAGTCATTTCAAGTGTTTACTATTTTCTGCCAGTAATGTGGAGTCATCTGTTCCTTCCACCAATTTTCACTTCACCTTCATCTAAATCTAATCCAATTTTCCTTATGATATGTTCCACATGTAGACTGAACAGATAGGGAAGATAACTTTTATCCTTGTATGACACCTTTGCCAATTGGAAACCATTCTGTTTCTCCATATTTTGTCCCAACAGCCTCTTATCCAGAGGTTCCACAGCAAAGCAATCAGAAGCTGTGGCACATCCATTTGCATTAAAACCAACCATAGCTTTACATGATCCACAAAGTCAAAAGCTTTGCTGTAATCTATGAAACATAAACTGATTTTCTTCTGAAATTATCTCATATGTTCCAGTAACCATGAATTTGTAATGTGATTTTCAGTGCCTTTTCATTTTCTGAATTCAGCTTGAACAGCTGGCATTTCTTGTTCTATGTATGGTAACAGTCTTTGTTGTACAATTTTGAGCATCACTTCACTCACATGAGAAATTTTAATGGTCTGAACATTGCTGCTCCTTTGAGGGGAATTGCAATGTAGATTTAGTGCTTCCAGTCACAGGCACTAGTTTGTTTTCCAGATTTGATGGACAAATGTTTAGAACTAAAAGCAAATATCTAAAATATGTTACAGGCAATGCTTTTAAGTCTCTTATTTTTAATGGGGAAATTAGCTAAGAGACTTGGTAGAGTGCATTTAGGAGCAAAGATCTTTGCTTTCAATAATACGGAGTTCGGATTTTCAGCCAAGAATAGTCCAAGCAATTATATTTTATAGTGTTTACTTAGGATATGTAGCAAAAGGATTTACACACACACAAATCCTTGTACAAGCAATCAAGAGACTAAGAAAATAGAGGTTATCGATAGAGGAATTCAAGGGTTGTTGATCCAGAAGAGGAGACGTCCGTACAATGGGAAGCATATGGAGAGGAACGCAAACGACCAGCATAACATGCCCTATAGACCCAATTACAGCAGTAACGGGTGGTATAGACTGCAAATGGCGCCCTACAGAATGCACACTGAGGTGCGTTTTTGACCCACGCTATATAGAGATTCAATGGATGGGGGTCGTTAGTTACCAGGGGCTTTGATGCACCATTGATGACTATCTTGAATCACTATGTTGGGAAACTTCACACATTTTGCTAGGATGATAAACTCAGAGCAATTGAATAATTTGTTACCAGTTTTTCACTGACACTCAAAAATTTTCCATTTGTAATCCCAACAAAAAAATATCTGGAGATGTCTGAACATCATATAGCCTAAAATTATTGACATTTCGTTCTGAATCATTTGCCAAAATTGTCTTGCCTTTTCACAAGTCCACCACATATGGTAGAAAGAACCTTCAACTTTTTTACATTTCCAACATCTGTCTGTCACCTGATTATTCATTTTTCCAGTTTCTTAGGTGTCATATACCACCTGTATAGCATTTTAAAGCAATTTTCTTTAATATTGTAACATGTCGATATTCTCATAGAGTTCTTCTATAGATACTCCTATGATTCCATCTTTATTTCATTATTAAAATTGTTTGCCCATTTTATCATTTGAGATTTCACTACTTCATCTTCCGTAGACACTTCAATAATAATTTATAAATTCTTGAAATCAACTTTTCATTATCGCCCAACAGCATTCTTTCCAATTCTGTTTGCTCCTGTCTCATACCTTCATTTTTGATGTCCTGTTCCACCAAACTCTTAATTTGTTGTAGTTGAAACCAATTATATTTATACTGTAGTTCTTCAGCCAATTTTAATTCTACTTTTCCTCCATTTATTTTTAATAATTGTTTAAATGTTAACCGCATCTCATCTTCAGTATCTAATGATAGCTTTATTACTTCTGTTGGCACAATCCATAATGGCTTTCTCTCATCTCCATATCTTTTATATTTTGACCGGTTTGGTGTAGTGGTTAAGGAGAGTCGGTTTGGTGTAGTGGTTAAGTGTGCGGACTCTTATCTGGGAGAACCGGGTTTGATTCCCCACTCCTCCACTTGCACCTGCTAGCATGGCTTTGGGTCAGCCATAGCTCTGGCAGAGGTTGTCCTTGAAAGGGCAGCTGCTGTGAGAGCCCTCTCCAGCCCCACCCACCTCACAGGGTGTCTGTTGTGGGGGAGGAAGGTAAAGGAGATTGTGAGCCGCTCTGAGACCCTTTGGAGTGGAGGGCGGGATATAAATCCAATATCTTCTTATATTTTGACCAAGTATTTAACAAGTTCCTTCTTATATAGTGATGTGAAAAAAAATCCCTCTTGTTTTTTCCATAATACATATAAGCATGCCAACCAAAAACATTTCCATGACCTTCTAGAACCAATAATTTCTTATTTAATAACATTATCCATTCTTTGATCCACACCAAACATTGCGATTTTTCTAACCCTTTTAAATTTTTCCTTTTTCTCCAAAAGACCACCAAAATTAGTTCCAGTTATATAATCCAAAATGTTTCACTCTGTAATTGTAATATCTGCCGGCTCCACTGATTTTTACAGTCCTTTTCTTTTTTCTAAAACTTTTAAGTTTTTTTACCTTCCTTTAATGGCCGCCACAATTTTTCTATGGTTTTAAAATCTTAGGCCGTTTTCCCACTCACGTTTTACTGGCGCCACGACCATCCTGACGCCGGCGAATCTGCCTGGATTTCGCAACAGAAGCGCCGGCGCTCCCAGAAGCGCCGGCGCTTTCCGTCGCTAAGCCAGCGCAAACGTTTTCCTGCATCTTTGCGATTTCCGTTTGCGCTGGCTTAGCGACGGAAGTAGCCGGCGCTTCTGGGAGCGCCAGAGCTTCTGATGCGAAATCCAGGCAGATTCGCCGGCGTCAGGATGGTCGTGGCGCCAGTAAAACGTGAGTGGGAAAACGGCCTTAGAGAAGGCCAGGAGGTTTAAAATTTCCCTTCTTCCAATGGCTCCTTCCTGCTTTTCTTGCCTCGAACTCACATTCTCGATGGTTGAGAGATCTCGCGATAGCTTTATGACGCCACTTCCTGTGATGTCTTCCAGTTCAGCAACTCAGTGATGATGGGGGTTTTTGCAGAAACCGCAAGTATTCCAAACAATAATTGTTTTTCGTCTTTTAACTTTGCTTCTTAAATTCCAAAAGTCCCGAAATTATCCCCTTCTCTTCTTTACAGCTTTAAAATATTGTAGTTAAGTCCAAATCTTAATCTTTATCTCAAGTAAGATTGATTTTAGTCCCGGAATGATAGATAAAGATCTTCTTACCTTGCAGCCCAATATAACCTCCTTAACACCATTCTTTCCAGAGATAGATGTTTAGATTATTAGAATAGTCCAAAGAAAGCTTGAAGCATGATGAATTTAAGTCAATTTAATGACCACGGAGATCCTCTGTAGACGCTGGAATGTGATTCTTCACTGGCGACTCTTCAAAGCCTAAAAGGAACCCCACTGGGACTCCTCATCAGCCAAAGTAAATCCCCTCAGAATTCTCCTATGCATGTCTTGGCCTTTCCCCTCACTGAGAAAAGTAGGCAGCAGGCATTGGAGTCGCCTTCTCTGCCCAGAACAGAGGCTCTAGTCCGCTCCTCTTTTGAGAAGCGGCTCAATTCTCCATGATCCAACCCCGGAAGTCCAAAGTTTTCCTCCTTTTGACAGGAGAGTTAAGTCCGTTCACATTAATTGAGACTATTGAGGCCATTATGGATTTTATTTATCACTATCTTTCTTATCTTTTTTGGTTTGCTGTCTTGTGGGGTATTTCCGTGGTTCATTTGGATTCTCTTCACCAGAACTTTATTCCTCCTCACCATCATCCTACTTCTCCTTGTCTTCTTTTTCCTTCACTCTATCCAAAAAATTCTGAGCTTTGAAGATGGAATTTATCCTGTATCTGTTCTCCTGGTAAGTAAAAAGAAGGCCTTCTGACATTAACCACATATAGGGTATTTCTCTTCCTCTCAAAAAGTCTGTTAATGCTTGGTATTCTCTCCTCTTTTGTCTCACTGGCCAAGGTACCACTCATAGAATTTTCACCATGTTTCCAGCTATCATCATAGGTCTGTCTCTTACTTGCTTCAAAATGTCGTCTCTAGTCCTCTTTCTTGTAAGCTTCAAATGAACTTCACTAGGTAATTTATTTCATCTTGTATAACTTGATGGCACCTGTCTAACTCTTCTTCCATCCTCTGAAGAATCACCTGTAAAATCACCTGTAAAATTTCAGCCAAGGCTTCACTTAAAATTTTCTGTAAATCTTCAGTTTTCTCTTCTGGTATATTTTGAAACCTCAACATATAGGCAGCTCTGTCAACTTCCAACAGCAAAAGTCTAGAATCATGTATATTCTGTTCCTTTTTCAGATGTTCCACCTTTTGGATATTCTCTGTCACCTGGCCATCTAATACTTTTAAGGCTTTGTTAGTCTCAGCTGTCTGTCTGCTGTTTTCCAAAAGCTCTTGTTTAATCTCTGGCATCTGTTCACCAATATTGTTTACTTTACTAGTCAGCTGTGCTATAGCAGTCATTAAGGTGCTTTGCATTTCTTTCATATCTCCCTGCATGGTCGTAAATTTCCCTGGTCCATGTGGAGCGCTAGGTGAAGGAATTGGTGGCTTTCCTTCTCGGTTTTCTTGTGGTTTTTTTCAGTTTCTTTAAAACCAATCCCAGCTTTATTTTCCATTCTTATGAAAATAAGCACACTCACAGCCACAAGTCCAATAATGCTTCTTCAGAGTTTGTTTTGGAACTCTATGTTCCTGCTTATAACAGATAAGCTAAACTCCACCAAGCAATGCCCTTTTTATGAAATAGTTTTAAAAAGAAAACAGCCTTCTAGCTTCTATCAACAATTTGTGATACCCAAAACAATAGTAATAATAATAGTAAACAAGACTTTTTAGCCAACTCCGCTTACTAGTACGTAGACAAAACAATTCCGTTCACAACAACAAAAGCAATTCACTATTACAAGTCTTCTAGCAATGATAATTCAGTTAAAATCCAAGTCACTACAATGTCTTTCAACAACTTCAAATTTCAACAACTTCAAGGTATAAATTTGTAATCCAGGGCTGAATGCCCTATTTTTAATCCAAGGGTAAAATCAAGAATTAAAAATTAAACAAATAATCCAAAAAAAAGGAAACCAGGCACTTCAAAGAGAAAAAATAATAGAAAATAAGAAAAAGTTTCCATATTTGGTAATCCAAAAAAAGGAGGGGTGAGTAAAAAAAAGGAATCCAAAGCCAAAAATGTTTAAACGATGTCAAAAATATTCCAGCCACAGATAAAAGGAAGGGAAAAAAATGAAAATAAGATTAAAGGGTTATATCCATAACATCCAACAAGAATAAGTAAAATCAAGTTTGGAAATTTGCACAAGTGTTCTTCTTCCAACCAGAGATCCTGCTATGTCTTATAAGTCAATATAAGAAGTCCACCAACATTTGAAAGTCAAGTTGGAGCTCTTATAAATTAATTCATAGCACTTCAATTTAAGCTTCAAAATTTAAGTCAGCTGTCCTTCTTATCCATATAAACTTGCAAGCAAGCAACTTTCCCAAAATCCAAAACTCACCCCCCCTTACGGGGGGTTTAAAGCAAGTCAATTAAATTCAGCCTTCATATCTCTTGTATAACTAAAGATTGGTGTGATTCTCCTCATGCAGGTGTTGTAAATGTTACCAGGATAGGCAGAAACTTTTACAAGCTTTGAAAAAGGAGAGAGAACCCCCCCCCCTTCTTAGTCTTTTGCCTCTACTTAATGTATGCTTCAGCCCTGGTTTTCCATTTCCCTGCTTGTCAAAGATAATGCCATTCACTTCATTAATATGAAGAAAGATCACTTACAGTAATTGCAAGATAGATGCAGCTTGTGTTGATAATGCAGAGTTTTTAAGTCCAGAGTGTAAGAAGAAAGAGAGAAGTTGGTGGTCAACCCTCATGCCATTTAAAAATGGCGATTGGCGCATTGAGGCTAGGAGCAAGCGGGATCAGGGGGCAGCTGCCTCCGCTGACACATTCATTCTACTGTTCAAGCACCCTGCCTTCTGGGAGCCTCCCTGGGCCCCAGAGTCGAGTTGTCCTTCGTAGGTGACCCCTAAAACGATCCGATTTAGAAGCAGCTCTGGACATACCAGTCTGAGATGCTTCTAATCGCGCTAGTTGAGATGGAAATTCAAACAAGAGTTATTTAAGACCATAGCCCTGTAATGATAAATCTTAAAGGTACACGAATGAGATCATGGAGGCTAAATATCTCAATTTTGAAAGATAAAGATTTTCTTAAAGAATCTAAGGTGGAAATTGAATCTTTTTTTAAACAGAATATAACGCAAGATGTAAAGATGCAAGTAGTTTGGGACACTGCTAAAGCTTATTTCAGGGGCTTTGCAATTAGATATAGTATTAAGAAAAAGAAAGATAGAACTGAAAATTTTCAAAATCTAATGTCACAAAGTGGAGAAGCTGAAAAGAAACTTAAAAAACAACCGACTAAACATGAATTTCAATAAAAAGTGAAAGAAATACAGCATCAATTGAATTTGATACTTATGGAGGAGACAGAGGTTAAATTGAGGTATGCTAGGCAAATTTTTTTTTAACATGCCAACAAGCCTGGAAGGTGGTTGGCTTATAGGATGAGAAAAGAAAAGGCCAAAAGAATAATTACGACCCTGAAAGATGAGAATAATAAAGAGAAAACTCAAAAGCAAGAGATATGTCAAATCGTGGAACAGTTCTATAAAAAATTATATGAAGATAAGCAAGCTCATAAAATAGATCTAGAAGATTATATCAACCAAAATAATCTCAATAAATTTACAGAAAAACAACAAAAAAATTTAAATGAACCAATAACAATAAGGGAACTTGGAGACGCAATGGCATCTCAAAAGAATGGCAAAAACCCAGGTCCAGATGGATTGCCTGCGGAATTCTACAAAGCCTATGAAGAGTCTTTACTATTACCATTTAAGCGTCTTATTGAAAAGATATAAGAGGAAGGCCAAATACCAGTTTCATGATAAGAAGCTACAATATCTTTAATTCCAAAAGAAGATACTGATCTGAAAGATATTAAAAACTATTGTCCAATCTCCCTTTTAAATGTGGATTATAAATTTTTTGCTGCAATATTGGCACAACGTTTGAAGAAAGTTTTACAGTCTACAATATATTATGACCAAGCAGGGTTTCTTCCTAGAAGATATCTGAAAGATAATGTCAGAACAGTTTGTAACATCTTGGAATATTATGAAACTCATCCAGAGAAACAATTGGCTCTAATTTGCTTGGATGCTGAGAAGGCCTTTGATAATGTTCTTTGGCAACTTATGCTACAGCAACGGAAAGGTATGGAATGTGGTGAAATTTTTTTGAGAGCAGTAGAAGCAATATATTCATCTCAAAGTGCAAGGGTGTCAGTGAACGGCAAATTAACAGATGCAATTAATATTCAAAAAGTACAAGACAAAGCTGTCCATTGTCACTTTTACTTTTTATTTTATCCCTAGAGGTACTGAATAACCAAATAAGAAAAGATACAAGTATCAAGCGAGCTGCGATAACAGATGAACAATATAAACTCAGAGCCTTCACAGATGACCTAGTTTTTATACTAGAGCAACCAATAGATTCAATAGACTGCCTTATAAACAAGATTAAACAATTTGGCTACTGGGCAGGATTGAAGATCAATTATCACAAAACAAAATTTCTGACAAAGAATATGACGATGGAACAAATGTAATCTTTTCAGCAAAAATCAGGGTTTTTGTATGAGAAAAGAATCAAATATCTAGGTGTCCTTATTTATGAACATATGAAACTGCCTTATACTGAATCAGACCTTTGGTCCATCAAGTCAGTATTGTCTACTCAGACTGGCAGTGGCTCTCCAGGGTCTCAGCTGAGGTTTTTCACACCTATTTGCCTGGACCCTTTTTAGTTGGAGATGCCAGGGATTGAACCAAGCAGATGCTCTGCCACTGAGCCACTGTCCCTCCCCCCATAAATGTAGCAATTTAAAAAGAGACAATTATGATAAACTACTTACAGAAATTAAAAAAGACTTGGAAAAATGGCATGACTTGAATCTATCCTTAATGGGAAGAATAGCCTTAATAAAGATGAATATCCTTCCAAGGCTATTCTTGTTTCAAACTATTCCAGTATTTTTAAGTAGTGGATTTTTTCAATAACTGAACAAGAAGGTTTCCAAATATGTTTGGCAAGGCAAAGAATCTAGAATCAAACTAAAGGCATTGCAAGATTCCAAATTAAGAGCAGGTATGGGTCTTCCAGACTGGCAATTGTATTACAATTCTGTGCTTTTGTGGGTAAGAGACTGGATACTATTGAATGATCAGAGGCAATTGTTGTTAGAGGGACATGATCTCACTATGGGGTGGCATGCATATCAAAGACTTGAAGGCCATTCCTATTTTAAGAACCATTGGTTTCGAAAATCCTTGTACCACACGTGGTCATGGTTAAAAATCAGAATTTATCAAAACATTCCAAGATGGGTCTCTCCAGTAGAAGCATTTACTCATCCAAATTTCTAAAACCAAATCAGAATTATAGATATGATGATTTGTTGGGGAAAGATAATCAGTTGAAAACCAAAGAGTTGGAAAATATGGATATCAAAATGAACTGGTGGCTGAGAATGCAAGTTGAATCTAGGTATGCCAAAGACAAGATGACAGGTTTCAATACAGAACAATATCCATTTGATAAAATATTTTTGGGTCCACAGGAAAAGCTAATCTCCAAATTATATGCATATCTACTTCAGATGAAGACACAAGACAAAGTTGTAAAAGATTGTATAGTTCAATGGGCGAAAAATTTTGGTCACAATATCACATTCGAAGAATGGGAGAGACTGTGGAAGTTCAATGTTAAATTAACTAGGTCAGTAACTTTTAAAGAAACTTTGTATAAGATGTTTTATAGATGGTACTTGACTCCACAGAAATTGTGTAAGATTTATACTAATACGGAGTTCGGGTTTTCAGCCAAGAATAGTCCAAGCAATTATATTTTATAGTGTTTACTTAGGATATGTAGCAAAAGGATTTACACACACACAGATCTTTGTACAAGCAATCAAGAGACTAAGAAAATAGAGGTTATCGATACAGGAATTCAAGGGTTGTTGAAGCGGGTAATATTCACCTGATCCAGAAGAGGAGACGTCCGTTCAATGGGAAGTACATGGAGAAGAACGTGAATGACCAGCATAACGTGCCATATAGACCCAATTACAGGAGTAACGGGTGGTATAAGCTGCAAATGGCACCCTACAGAATGCACACTGAGGTGGGTTTTTGACCCACATTTTATAGGGATTCGATGGATGGGGGTCGTTAGTTACCAGGGGCTTTGATGTACCATTGATGGCTATTTTGAATTGCTATGTTGGAAAACTTCACGCATTTTGCTAGGATGATAAGCTCGGAGCAATTGAATAATTTGTTACCGGTTTTTGGCTGACACTCAGAAAGGGATCAAAGACCTTGAAGAGTAGGATCAATCAAATTATGCATTTGATTGGAGTTAGCAAGGTAGAGGTGATAGGCTGGAGGAAGAGACAATTGGCAAGTAGCAGAAGATCAGAGTGAGAGTAGTACTTACTCGCAGTTATTATGTTATTATGCATCCTGTTTGGGCAGAGGCGCTGAAAGGGGGAATGGGTGAGACTATGCTGTGAGACAGAATACAGGTGCCAACCAAAACAAGCTGTCTACTCGGTCCACTCCACCAGTTTAGATGGAGTGTTTTCTTGGCCTGTCTTTGGTCGGACTCCATTTTGTTTAACAGAAGCAGGAGACCCTCTCTTTACTCCATTTTTATCAGGCAGTGCCTCTCAGTAACAAATAATTGGACATCAAATAGTGATACAAGAAAAACTGGTGAATGATGTGAATGATAGCTTGTCAAGTTATTCAGGGAATAGGTAGCTCCAAAATTCACCAAGATTATTTTAAAGAGAATTCTGGGGAGCAAACTGATATTGATTCTAGCTCAGACCATCCAGTAAATAAAATCCCAAATCTAAATAGAGTTACTCATACTTTGTCTACTGAAATTAATAAGGCTAAATTATCCCATTGATTTTAATGGGACTTCTGTATGACTAACTTCAGTGGATTGGGTATAAAATGTACAAACTACAATATGAGGGATTATTTGGAGTATTCAGGTTGAAAATGGGGACACAGCTTCACAAATCAGCTTTCATCCTTCTTCCTACAGGCAGATCAGTGTGATCAAAGACCAGTCAGTTACATTTTGCCCATGAATGTCAAGCCTTGCCTACGGCTTTTTGCCCTTTTACCCTTAGTGATTTCCTACTCAAAAAGGTCAAAACATTTCAGGTGCTATTTTATAGCTATGGGCTACTTCATGCTCAGAGGCTGCTTTTGTTCTTAGTCATTTATTTACAGCATTTATATTTAATATCAGTACCATACAATGGCCTTCATCACTGTGATAGACAATTATAATGGTGATGGGTATCTAAGTTTTGTTCAGTTATATATCTGAAAGTTCAACTCTATTGAAAATATTTTCATTTAGAAAGCTAACAATATACTTGCTCAGGATTTGTTTTTATTTTTAAAGTTTTTTTATTATCTGTATTTCTACTTGAAGCTTCTTCTTTTTTTTAATTTTTAACTTTTTTATTAAACTTAAAAGAACAACCAAAAACAGCTATATACACATACAATTTTCTAAGAATAGACTAATATATAGTAGAGTGTTTAATATATAGATATACATACAAAATCAAATAAAACAGTATTTTACCTTACATCAATTTCTATTAACTTACACTTGAAGCTTCTTTTGGGAAAAAAAATATTTTTGTGAAAAATTAAATATTTTAATTATCCCAAAAGCTCAGGTTTTTGTTTTAATTTAAGGGAAAGTCATGAGAGTATTATTATTCAATCTTCTACAAAGAGAGATCTCTTTACTGACCTTCAATGGGATGCCATTAGTACCAGCTTCAAGAGTTAGGGGTTCTCCTGGAGCCTTCATTAACTATGGAGGCCCAGGTGGCAGCCACTGCCAGATCTGCAGATAAGGCAGTTGGCTCCATACCTTGGACTCAGCAACTTGGCTACAGTAATCTATGCAACAGTCACCTCAAGAATAGACTACTGTAACACCCTCTACATGGGGCTGCCCTTGACTTGGACCCGGAAAGTGCAAATGGAGCAGAATGCTGCAGCCAGGTTGGTATTGGAGCTGCCTTTACGGGTGCACATCCAATCTGCACTGGAGATGCTGCACTGGTTGCCTGTAGTGTTCTGAGCCCAGTTCAAAGTGCTGGTTATGACCTTTAAAGCCCTATATGGCCTGGGACCTGTCTACCTTCGGGACCGCCTTTCTCCACATGAGCCCCAGAGAGCACTATGATGAAGCTCATTAAATCTGCAAAAGATCCCCAGGCTAAAGGATGCCCATATGACCACTACAAGGGCAAGAGCCTTTTCCGTTGCTGCACCTGCCCTCTGGAATGCCCTCCCTGAGTAGACTAGGGCCCTGTGGGATTTGTCACAATTCCACAGGGCCTATAAGACATATTTGTTCAGGCAGGCTTTTAAGACCTAAAAGGAGCCACTTCGGGGGTGTATCATCCGCCCCATAGTATCATGACAAATTAAATTCGACATAGACAGAACGCCATCAGAATTGAAATGGAGCTGTGTTTAAATTGTTTTAATATTTTAATGTTTTAACAATGTTTTATTTCTACAATGTGAATTGTCACTGAATTGTGACTGTTGTTAGCCGCCCTGAGCCCGTTGGGAAGGGTGGGATGTAAGTGCAATAAATAAACATTTCCTTCAGACAATCTACTTCAAAATGGCAGACAATATATTTAAAAAGCTTTGGCCATAGAAATCCTTATTCTGGTTGGAGCACACAGTCACCTGTATTTATTCTACTCTGGTATTGTGTAAGGATGTCTATTACGGGGAATACAAGTATTCTGTAATTAAAAAGGCAGGAAAACTAAACTTGCCTTGAGAAATAAAAATATTTAATGTGTCTTGATTAGGTCACTGGAATCAGCTTATTTAAGCTGTTAACTTAATTATATACATTTGTCTTATAATTAATAGAAGGTGCTTGGGCACTAATACAGTAGAGGCAGGGATTGGAATGTTGCAAATAAATTTCTGGCTTTATTTTTACCACTAGGAGTAAGGCCCGTTGTGAAGAAAAATACAACAGGCTCTAGAAGGAGGCTCTGGGTGAGTGCCTGCCACCCTTGCTGTCTTCCTACCCACTCAAGTGAAGGCATTGACCCCCACATACCTCAAGGTGAACCAATCTCTGACATCTAGAGAGCAGTTATAACTCTGAGTGATCTCCAGTGCCTCCCCAGAAGGAAATGGCATTGTACCTGTCTGAGGTCCTATCCCTTCTCAAACCCCACCCTCTCCAGGTTCCACCCCTAACCTGGAGTTGGCAACCCTATTTCCTTTCCTTTATCTGCCCCTCTGACTTTAGGTTTCCATTGCCTTCCCCCTGCAGCTTCTACATAGGAAAATGACATTCTTTCTCCACAGTGTGTGGGGGCAAAGCAGTTTGCATCATTCTCCTCTCCCCCCATGTGATCTGAACAACAACCTTGTGAGGCAGGTTAGACTGGAAGTCTATGCCTGGTCCAAAATCACCCTGTCAGCTTCCACAGCAAAAACCTGGGTCGGGCAGATGCCACTCTGAAGCCTAAACTCGTATGTCCTCCTCAAATTCCACCACAGAATCTCCACAAATTTCCCACAAACTTGGAAAGGTACTACTAAAGGCCTCTGAATGAGTGCCTTGCTGTCTTTCCACCCACCTAAGTGAAGGCATTCACTCCCCCCGCCCACCTCAAAGGGAGCTGATCTCTGCCATCTATTTGGATAGCAGTTGTAATTCTAAGAGATCTCCAGCCCTCACCTGGAGATTGGCAACAGTGGTTCCCTGGGAGGAGAGGCCTTTCCTTCAGAGGCCTGTAGTTATCCCTTAGGAATTTCCCATCAATCTGGAAAGGTACCACTAAAGGCCTATGGGTGAGTGCCACCCTTTGTCCCCAACCCTCAAGGAAAGAGGAAGCCACTGCAAGGCTAGCCCCTGAATCCCTGCGTCGGATAGCAGTTGTAATTCTGTTGTAATTACAGTTGTAATTCTGAGAGATCTCCACAACCCCACACCTGGAGATTGGCAACAGTGATTCCTCAGGAGGAAAGGCCTTTCCCTCAGAGGCCTGTAGCAATCCCTTAGGAATTTCCCACCAACCTAAAAGGGTACCACTAAAAGCCTCTAGGCGAGTGCACCCCCCCCCAGCCTTGCTGTCTTCCCACCCACCCAAGTGAAGGCATTCACTCCCCCACACACCTCAAAGGGAGCTGACCTCTGCCATGTAAAATTTCTTGACCTGCAGTTGGCAACCCTGCACCCTTTAAGGAAAAGGACAGTCTTTCTTCACAGTGTGTGTGTGTGTGAGGGGGGAACCAAAGCAGCTGACATCATTCTTCTAATTTCTCTCCCCCCTTTGATCTGAACAACCACGTGAAGGCCTCCCTATCTCCTTCTCAGACAATCATCTTGAGGCGAGGCTGAGGAGAGGAGGGAAGAGAGGGAGTGAAAGACACTAAAGGTGGGACAGCCATGCCCTCTGAAGCAGTGCCAGGCTCCCTGGCTATTGCAGTGGCCTCCTGAGACTGTGTGTGCTGGGAGGCCATCTGTGTGGGTTGTTGACAGGGCCTTTTGTGAGGCCACAGGAATTCTGCAGCCCTTTTTGAAGCTGGTTGACAGAGAAGAGCTAAGAGATGTGGCTGTCCTGAGGTAAGACTACTTCTGGCAGCTTGTTCTACATTCCTTGGCCTGAGTATGCGGGGTAGGGAAGTCAGCCAATGAGATGCAAGAGACACTAACTGACATGTGATGGACCAATCGTTTGTTCTCAAAATATTAGCAAATGGCCATCCTCAGTTTGGCCATGGTGATAAGAGAATTATTACTATAGATTCTCAATTATCTAACACAAAACACTATTATTTGCAGCTTTTCTATTATACAATGAGCTTAATGTGAAAATAATTTATCCCAAAACTTAGATCTATATACTATCTTAAAAATAACTCACAACTATAACAGGAAAATATTGATTCCTAATAGAGTTGATATTAATGGATACTAAGGTATTTGTTTACAAAATACTAAGGTATTTGTTTACAAAGCTAAAATAGAACACACTGTGGAAAAGGGGTGGGGGGAAGCAGTGTGGTTTGAAATGGGCAGAACACTTCAGACATGGCTCATAAACTGATTTAAATATGCTGTCTGGAAGCTCTGTCCTCATGTTGCTTTACAAGGAATCATGCCAGCAACTGAACAACCAGTTTAAAATGTCAGAGTAAAAGGGGCCTCTCTCTCCTTACCCCACTTATTGATGCCTGGAATCCTCAGTTGCCTAGCAGCCCCCAAAATGACTGAGGCCTCTGAAGATGGTTCCATTTTTCTTAAAGAAGCTGACATTGCTTCTGTCATTTTTTGTTTTTTCTAACCCACAATGCATTTTACATTCATTTTCTTTTGCAAAGCTGGGGCTTCCCCCAAACTTGTAGAAAAATTCACTCCATCCCTGTTTTTGTTGTCTATATGTTTTGATCCATCCTCTATAACCTGGTTCAGAATTATACTGCTGATGTGAAATAAAAAAATAGCATCAGATTGGCAAGAAACATTCATGGGCAGATGTTCCTTTTTAAAAAAGAGCTGACCATAATTTTAAATGCATTAACTCTGCAGAATTTGGTTTGATTTTGGTAACAAACATTTATGACCTCATTTTGAGATTAACTGTCATAACGCCTTACTTGGGATGTAGATTGTTTGTGAATGTTTCAGGAATGTGTTTATTTATTCAAAAATTCTGAAGGACCAACAAGGAAAAAATGATTTTCCTTTGTTTTTCTATGTCAACAGCAGCAATGCGGGGTCCATTAATATTGGCCATACTGCATTAACCAACCAGAGAATTCTGTTCTGCTGCTAGACAGAAAAATTCCAGATGTGGAAGGACTTTTTGATCAGAGTTAGCAAAACAGTAGCTGCCCTCTTTTCCCCTCCTCCCTGTCTTCTCTGCCAAGCATGTCAAATCACTCATGTTAAATTATTTTTGATGGCATTGAGATGTGCAGCACTGTCATCCAAAGTCTTGGATGCAGCTGTTACATACTTTTTCTTCCTGAATCTTGTGCAAAAATCCAACCATGGTCCAAATAAAGTCTGCTAATTTATCATGAAAAACCAGAGAGGGGGCCCTGACAAAGCAAAACAAAAAGTGTGAATCAAGGTTGGGAGGAGGAATATTATGAATCTCAGCTTCTCCGCAACAAATGGTTAATGCTGCCTAGTGACCTATTGCTGAACCTACGCACCAAAATAATTTGCACATTTCCAATGAAAGCTCCAATGTACTACAATTTCCCCTAAATCATACATATTAGTGTCACAACCCTGGCCTCAGGCAGTAATTTGAAAGTGGTGAGTGTGTTATAGCAACAAGGGGTGTGCAAAAAAAAAAAAAATCGGGAAAAATCGGATTTCGAAATATATGGGGGCCAAAAAATTCGGAATACCGTATATTTCCGAATACTGGTACTTGGAATAACTGCATATACGGTGGTAGATGCGCGGCTATTTCCGGATATACTGCCCTATTATACCCTATAGCCATTGAAATCAATGGCAAAATAGGGTATATTGGAAGCTGCCTGGAGGGGAGAGGGTTTGAGGGAGAGCCCCCAAATTTACAGGGGATCTGCAGGGGACTTTCCCCTACAAAACTCCCATGTTACAAAAAGGTTGGGGCAGGGGGTCCCATTCCAGGAGCACCCAAAAAAGGTGCCCCTATCCCACCATTATACCCTATGGGCCATTGAAATCAATGGCAACATAGGGCATAATTAGAGGCAACTGGGGTGCAGGGGGTTTGAGGGAGAGCCCCCCAAACTGCAGGGGAATCGCAGGGGACTCCCCCCTACAAAACCCCCAAGTCCCAAAAAGATTGGGCCAGGGGAACCCTGTCTTTGGGCTCCCCAAAAGGCCCATTGCCACCAATGCTTGGGAAAGCCCAATTAGCCACTTCCTCCACTATAATTGCTGTGGGGAAAGTGGCTCTGGCCAGAGGGAGGCTTAAGGGAGAGGCTCCAAAACTTCAGGGCAGCTTCAGGGGACTCCCCTGCATGCAACCACCCCAGCCCAAAAAGACTGCACCCATCTGGGACTGTTCCCAATGGTGAGAAAAAAACAATTAGAGCCACTTCCCCAATGTAATTGTTGTGGGAAAAGTGGCTCTGGGGAGCAGGCGGTTTTGAGGAGAGCCCCCCAAACTGCTGTGCAGCTTCGGGGCACTGTCCCACACAAAACCCACAAGGCCAAAAAAAATTGGACCAGGGGTCCAATTCCTGGGGCACCCGAAGCCAAACCTAACTTCACACCAGAGAATCTCTATAGGACCCAAATGCACTACATCCATCTATCTACTCTATGAACCCTGCAGGCCTGGAACCAATATAAACCCAGTTGCCAATGTCAATGCCACACAAAACACAATCTGCTCAAGGTCTGCTCTGCAGACCTGGCTGCAGCATACCCAGATGCCAGCTGCCAGCCCTGCCCCAAACAGCACGGGGAGAGCTGGCCAAGCACAACAAGCATGCTGGTTCTGGGTCTCTCACCCAGATGCCAGCTTCCCTGCCACAGAACACACCATCTACAGATGCCAGCTCTCCAACCCTGCCCAAACAATGTGGAGAGAGCTGGCCAAGCACAACAAGCATACTGGTTCTGGGTCTCTCACCCAGATGCCAGCTTCCCTGCCACAGAACACACCATCTACAGATGCCAGCTCTCCAACCCTGCCCAAACAATGTGGAGAGAGCTGCCCAAGCACAACAAGCATACTGGTTCTGGGTCTCTCACCCAGATGCCAGCTTCCCTGCCACAGAACACACAGTCTACACATGCCAGCTCTCCAGCCCTGCCCCCAAACAATGTGGGGAGAGATGACCAAGCACAAGCATGCTGGTTCTGGGACTCTCACCCAGGTGCCAGCTTCCCTGCCACAGAACACGCAATTTACACACGCCAGCTCTCCATCCCTGCCCCACACAACACAACTCTCAAACAAGAGAAGCGGTGGACCACACCTAGCTCCACATCATTCTGTATCTGACACAAAGCAAGAAGCATTTAGACTTACCTTGAGTGATGGATGGTTGGCTGGTTCAGGCTTTTTTGCGTTACCCAGGGTGCACCAAGAGAAGGCGAGCCAGAGTTGCACCCCAAATGAGGAAGATCATTGGGAGGGTCAGAGGAAGGGAACCATTCCTTATCTCTCAGCTCAGCAGCAACTCACCAGCTATCACTGTCCCATTAGAGGGACCTGCCCCTGAAAAAAAAAGCTGGGTTATCCTGGTTGGGCCTGTGGGTGCTGTCGATTACAGTTGGGAGCTGCAATGGCCCTTTCAGTATTATTAGGCATGTGTGGATGGGGACTGGAGAAATTTGGATTGCTTTGCAAATTTTAAACCAGCATTCACTTTTGGTTCGGAGATGGATGAGGGGTGGGGTGAATGCACTGCCAATCAATTTGTGAGTGAGTTTTTGGGCTGTCTTTGGACTGTAGTCTATGTTTAGTGGGAGAGCATTTTACAACCACCTTCCAAGCGCAGGCCAAGAGAGGATGCAGGCACAAGTAGGTGCTCACTTCATTCACTCTCAAAGTCTACATTCGGGGAGCCTAACAGAGGCAAGTTGACCTTCAGGAAGACCACCTGCTCAACTGTCCAGGGTTGCAGGCGATTGCGAAATGGGCAGACAATGTCACCCATATGCGAAAAGACGCGCTCGCTCTGCATGCTCGTCTGTGGACATGAGAGAAACGCTTTGGCCACGGAGGAGAGGGCCAGCCAGACCCCTCCTTCGTAACCCAATAGTCCAAAGGAAACGTTTCCTGTGACTCCTTGGGCTTCAAAAGATAGTCCCTCACCATCGCAGCACCCGTCTCTGCTCTCAGGGGCCTACCGCTCCCAGAGGGGCCAACGAGCCGCCCGATGAGTGTCATCTCGGGACTCTTCGTGCGTGAGTCTGGTGGGAAACACTGCCTAGCCGGGGAGGTTGGGGATGAACAGCAGTGGTAGTGGCAGATGAGCTGCTTCCACCCCCCTCCTCCTCAGCTACCAGCACTGGGCCCGCCCTGACTCTGCAGCGCTCGACCTTCTGGGAGAGCTCGTCTCATCAGCGATTGAGGTCATTGGCCCGCTCAGCAATCGTGCCCTTAAGGCACACGTCTAACATGGTCGCCATCATGTAGACCTTATCCTGGGTGAAAGTCTGAAAGCAGGCCTCAAGCCCTTCCTGCAGCCTAACAACCAGGGCGCACACCACTGGAAGAACATCTGCACAGCCTTGAGCTGGCACTGGAAATGAGGCCAGGTCCTCACGGGCCATGTGGACCATGGGGACGACCAGTGCGATGCTCGCCATGTCAGACGAGAGCATTTCTGTGTGGGTCTTGAAGGGCCCAAGAACCTCCACAGTCTGAGAAATGAGACAACGGGCCATAAATGGCAACCTAAAGCTTTTCCTCAGACCATCACCCAAATGTATTGTTTAGCCAATTAGGGCTTTTCCTTACAGGTCACTATGCATATTGACACCTAGCCTCTGGAGGGAAATATGTGCAGACATTCTGCTTGGTCCCACCACTGACTGGCTAAACATCAGCATGCATAAACAAACAATTAACTCATGACGACAGGAAGTGAAATTGTCAAAAACCCAACAGAGACCCCATTGGCATGAGGCTCAGGGTCTGGGCTGTCACAGGATAGTTCAAACTTTCTGTTATAAAGGGGTACCAGAAAAGAGCACCAGGACAATGTAATGGAAAAGATGGACCTGGTGACAGAAGCTTGTTTCAGGATGGGTGAAAGGCATGACTCAGAGCTGCCAACAATGGCCAGGGATAGGTTGATGGCTTCTCTTCAGATTATAACTAAATCATCTGGAGAGCTTGTATTGTGAGGGAGATACTGAGACCCAATGGGTGTGAAGGGCTGGAGCAAAGAGAGGCTGTTTTATTTGGCTGCCTCAATCCCAGAAAGGAAAATGAAAATGATGATGACAGAAGCAGGAGAGACAGAGAAGAAAGCAGACTATGGTAGGTTGCATAGAAGTCCTCTGGGGGTCAGATCAGGCCCACGGGCCAGACATTTGACATCCCTGGGTTAGAGGATCTTGGGGTGCAAAAGATAGGAATCTCAGTGGGAAGGTGTGAACTAGGCAACAGTGGCAGACATTGTGACTAGAGGTGTGCATTCAGTTCGGCCAAACCACTGAATAACAGTTGATTTGGCTGTATTTGGCACCATATGGCAACATAGGATATAATGAATGGCAGCTGAGGGGCAGCAGGTTTGAGGGAGAGGCACCAAATTTGCAGAGCAGCTGCGGGAGCCTCTCCTCCACAGAACCCCCAAATTTCAAAAAGAGTAGACCAAGGGGTCCAATTCTAGAGGCAACCAAAATGGGTGCCCCTATTCCACCATTGTACCCTATGGGCCATTGAAGTCAATGGCAAAAAAGGGTAAAATCTAGGGGGGCTGGGAGGAGGGGGTTTGAGGGAAAAACACCAAATTTTCAGGGAAGCTGCAGGAGCCTCTCCCCAACAGAACCCCAAGTTCCAATAAGATTGGACCAGGGGGTCCAATTCTTGTTGTTGTTATTCAGTCACACAGTTGAGTCTGACTCTTTGCGACCCCATGGACAAAGTCACGCAGGCTCTCCTGTCTTCCACTATCCTCCAAAGTCTGCTCAAATTCGTGTTTGTTATATCAGTAATGCTGTCCAGCCATCTTATCTTTTGTCGACCGCTTCTTCTTTTGCCTTCTGTCTTTCCCAGCATCAGGATCTTCTCCAGTGAGTGCTCCCTTCTCATTTGGTGGCCAAAGTATTTGAGCTTCAGCTTCAGCATCTGACTTTCCAGGGAACAGTCTGGGTTGATTTCCCTTAGGACTGATTGATGTGATCTTCTTGCAGTCCAAAGGGCTCTCAAGATTCTTCTCCAGCACCACAGCTCAAAAGCATCTATTCTTCTGCGCTCAGCGTTCCTTATGGTCCATCTCTCACAGTCATACATCACTACTGGGAATACCATCACTTTGACTATACGGACTTTTGTTGGCATGCTGATGTCTCTACTTTTTATTATACTGCGCAGGTTCACCATAGCTGTCCTCCCAAGGAGCAAACATCTTTTAATTTCATGGCTACAGTCATGTGATCTTCAGTGATCTTGGATCCCAGAAATGTGAAGTCTGTCATTTCTTCCATATCTTCCCCTTCTATTTGCAAAGGTGTGATGGGGCCAGATGCCATGATCTTAGTTTATTTGATATTGAGGTCCAATTCTAGGCACACCCAAAAAGACTGCCCCCATTTTCCATCCTTTCCTGTGGCAGAGGAAAAAGGTGTCAATTTCTCCATGGTTGGAAAATTGACAATGCAGAGGAGGGGGTTTGAGGGAGAGGTGCCAAACTTTGAGTGTAGCTGCAGGAACCTCTCCTCCAGAAAATTCCAAAAAATATTGAACCAGGGATTTCCATTCTATGGGACCCCAAAGTGGTTGCCCTCATTCCTCATTTTTTTTCCTATAATGCGGGGGGGGGGGGGACTTGCAATCACAGGCAGCAGTCAGATTCTCCTAGAGAATCTCTGCAGTGGAAAGTCAACTGTGGTGAGTTTGCAAGGAGCATAACAGTGTTATATGCCCAGCAGACCAAGTTCCACTGTGGCAGTGGCAGTGCCAAACAGGACCTTAGTTCAAATCTGAGAATCTCTCTGAATTACAAACCTAAGGGGGTACTTACTACAAGGACCACAGTACAGAAACAGTGCATTGAATGCACTTGTGCTAAGAAGCAGAGCCCTGTGCCAATGTAATAGTGACCATCCCAGTGACACAATCCTATCAACTACTGCCCAGAAACTGAACCCAGTGCTTTATGGCCTGGGTATACCAAAAGATAAATGAACACAAATCTTAAATCAAGATTTACAGAGCTGAGTAACCTGATGTGTTGCTGCTGAGAGAGGAGGATCAGACCCCTCCCACTCACTCACTGAGGCCCTCCCTGGGATCTTCAATTGGGTTACAACCCTAGCTCACCTCCTTGTGGTCCACCCTGGGTAATGCCAAAGAGCTAGGCCATCACAGGTAAGAACAAAATTAGAATCCAGTGGTACCTTTAAGACCAATGAAGTTTTATTTAGTATTCAGCCATCACAGATAGGGTGTGGATTGGTTGGCTGTCAGGAAGAGTCAATTAGAGTCAAGACACATAAGAAATGGGTGATCACTGAGTATAGCTTAGATTGGAGAAGGGGAATATGCTAGCATACAAATACAAAATGTAACATTTAGATGTAAGAGAATGACATCAAAAGTATCCCAGTGGCACCTCAAGGCTAGCAAAGGTCAACGTTTGATGGTATAAGCGAGCCCAGAGTTCCTTAAGATTCAATGGAAAGGCTTTCCTCATAAATTTCATATGGGTGGGGGGATTAGTTGTCAGAGAGCACCAATAGAATCTAGATGTCAAGGTAACGGAGTGGTAAATGCAGCTAAAAGTGGGTTAACATATTAGGCAAGACTGAAAAAGCTGCAAATTGCATTCAGCATAGGTACTGAAGGGGTTAATAACATATCTGAGAACTAAGTTTGAGACCAGAGGCTCTTTTAATACCAACAGAGTCTGATTTCTGGGGAAAACTGAGAGCTGAGCAACTAATTATGTCTGCTGAGAGGATGCGAATATTTCATCTAAGTCCTAGGGGTTCCATTGTCTTGAGTATTTTTGCGGTGACTGGTCTTGGCTTTGTTGTGATAGCTAAAAATATTTCTTTCTTTGGGCGTGTGCCATGTTGGAACCAACAAGAACTAGGATAAGTACTGTGCAGTGACAGGTTCCCAAGCTACTTGCTTTTAAAAGAAGAGTAGAGGTAATATTGGTGCAACTTATTGGCATGTGAGTTAAGATTTCCCCTGAGCAGCTTTGACTTTTCAGAACCTTCTTTTAAAACCCAAGTGTCCTAGTTTCCAAGATTTTTTTTCTTCAAGTTCAGTGTTAAAGGATTCCCCACAAGTATTCTGTAGGGTTGTGCAACTGCTTTGCATATGGAAAGTCCATGTCTCATCTCTGCTGCCTGGCACTAGTATGTTCAATCCACTGGCCTGTGCTGCAGTCCCTGCAGAAAGCTCCCACCCCAATTTGTGAATAAGAGAAATTCTCTAATTTGAACTAAGGTCCTGTGTGCGGCACTGGCACTGCCACAGTGCCACTTGTTTTGCTGGGCACATGTTCTGCTGGGCACATAGCACTGCTATGTTGCTTGCAAGCAAGCACCCTCAACATAGTTGACTTGACTGCAGAGATTGTCTAGGAGAATCTGACTGCTGCCTGGGATAGTTTTTCCCATCAAAGGGAACAATTACCCTCTTTGGGGGCCCCTAGGATTTGACCCCCTGGCCCAATCTTTTTGAAACTTAGGGAGAGGCTCCTGCAGCTGCCCTGCAAATTTGATGCCTCTCCCTCAAACCCTCTGCCCCCCAGTCACCATTCATTATCCCCATTTTGCCATTGACTTTAATGGCCCATAGAGTATATTGGTGCCATATATTCGGAAATAGCCGAATATCTCCTGAATCAGATTTAGCTACTGAATTTGATATTCAGAGATATTTGTCCCCCTGAATATTTTGCCCCGTAATAACCCTGAATCCAAATTTTTGCACATCCCTAATTGTGACAAGCTGTGAATTTACTGCAATGGGGTGCAACACAATTCTGCACATTACACTAGTTCCTTCCACCTTCCTCCCCCTTTTTCATGAACCTTAATTGAAAACTTCCCAGTCTGATCAAGCTCTCATTTGTCACAGCTTCTAAATTCAGATGATTTGAGGTTTAAATCCCACTTTGAGGGAAGAAACAAATTCTAGTTAGCCAAGATACCTACACTCAAGTGTCACAGAAAACTGAATCTTGATATAACCAGGGATTTTTTCATTCAAGTGACTTGCACAAGAGAGGAAACTGTTGAACATATGGGCAAGGCTCCCTGCTGTGTCAATGCCCACTTTAATCCCAGCTTGTTGCAATGTCTGAATGCCACTCAGATTTCATCAGGACCTAGATTGTGAGTGGGTAGTCATGTTGGTCTGCAGCAAAAGAGCTAGATTTGAATCCAGCAGTACCTTAAAGACCTTGAAGACTTCCAGAGTATTAGCTTCTGAGAGTCAAAGCTTCCTTCATCAGACTCATAGCTTACACCTTGGAAATCTTGCTAGTTTTTAAGGCGCTATTGGATTCAAATCTTGTTCTTCTATATCACAAGGGTTTTTTTGAGAGGGGGATATCATTTGAAGAGTGGACCATGTACACTAGTCTGTGATCCTTGGAGGAGGAGTGAGGGAAAATGTAATAAATAAAAGATTTTGCAGAGATAAAACTTTAGCTATGTGACATGATTCTTTCTTTATCTGTGTGTGACACAGCTCCAGAGGGAAAACTGAACTGAAGAGACTGCTGATACCAAGGCACAAATGGCCTGTTTTATTCTAGTACTATCTTTGTGTCTGTTGAACATTGATAAAGATTGAATGAAGTATTTCTCAGAAAAAGTCTAATAGCATGGCTGCATGTTGGTAAGGCCTTTGAAAACTGGAAAGTACATGGCCTCTTGAATCTCTCTTGGCTAGTAAAATCTCTGTGGCTCTGAGGATATAGTGTCAGTGATGTAAAACCATAATCAGTTGAAACTTGGTACATTTTGAGCAATATATATTGCACTGCGGGGATCGTGGGTAATAATCTCTAAATGCTTTCCAGCAAAAGATAGTTTCCTGAATAAATGAGGCGCAACTAGGCATTGTTCCAATGAAAATGTTGGCTGGATGCTGGTCTGGCTGAAGATGTTGTGAATGGAATAGCTTCGGGCAACTGCTGCAGAAGAGAACTGTATGTGCTCATCCAAAGGTACAATAGGAAATAGTAAAAGAAGAATTGCTCATAAATTTTGAAGCACACACACACACTTTCTAAATAAACAGAGAGCTGTGTCTTGTGAAATGCAGTTGCTAATCAAACAGGAATGCTGGACAGGGCTGTGCATGTCTTGGAAATGTTCCTAATTCTGGCTGGTGATCATTTTAAATTTAATACTTGTAATGTAACATGCTCAAAAAGGATTTTTAAATTCCTGCTTGGCAATGGAACAGAAGAAATATTTATAGAGGAGATTAGAAAAGCATGACTGAAAACCAAGTGAAATAAAAATGTTATAGAATTGTGCCCTTGAATTCTGCCCATATTATTTGAGACAAGTGGCATCTACTTCTCAAAAATTGTTCCATGCATTTATTTTTGCAATACATATGAAGTTGCTAACTCATGCCATTGGTTCACCAGTCAAGCTTAATAAAGCATTTATAAATGAAAGTCTAATATTTGGATGCATTTACTGAAATTGATAGCAGACTTCCACAGATGTAGTGGTCTCCATATATACATTAGCCTCTTCCAAGGCTGCTGTTATCAGTACCAAGACCGATGACAGATCTCTTCTGCTTTACTGGATCACCATGTATGATCCAGTTCTAGATATCGTTAGTGATCTGTACCCAACTGTGCTGTTCTGAAGACTTAAGGGCTCGTGTTTTCTGAAGAAGAGGACATTTTCTACCATCACCACTTAAATTTCTTTTTCTTTACCTACCAAGTACCCTCACATATACACTGAGAATAGTATTATAGCGTGTTCAGTCACAGAGATCCAGGTGTAGGGATTTGTTCAGTTTAGTTACTTATCTGAAGGTTTAAATAATGGTTCATATTTTAGCATAAAAAGAAAGTTAAACTGGGGGGGGGGGGATCTCTCAGTCTAACCTTTAATTAGAGGTGTGCATTTGGATCTTCCCAAGCAAAAAATATACCTAAATAATATCTTATTTGGGTTTTAAAAATATATATTTCAGCACCCCAAAAGTATCAGGGATTGTTTTGGAAAAACTGGAAAAATCTGGAAATAATCCTGGATATTTTTGGGAACTGGGAAGATTGGGGGAAATAGCTGAGAGGAGGTGTTGTGATTCTAGGCCTAATGAGGCCTACAGGCTCCAAGGAAGCCTGTATTATCTACATGGCCTATATTTCCCAGGAATCCTTCTGTCCCTCTGATTAGGTGGCAGCAGTTTTGGAGGGAAACCTTGCTCAGTGAAGACCAGAGGGGTGGGATCTGGAAGGAAGGAAATAAAAGGCCAAGCTAGAGAGGGGAAAGTGTTGTCTCCGGAAAAGGCTGAGCTCTAATTGGAATTAGAGAAATGTATAGTTAGTTGTATCAGGGCTTTTTATTTTGCTTTGAACCACCTTTACTGTTTCCTTTTTCACAATTGCACTAAAACTTACAACCCACTTCTTTGTTCTTGAGCACTTACAATAAAGTTATTATTGTTATACTTCCTGGGTCTGCACACCTCTTCAGTCACAGATAAATGGTGTTTGCTGAAAAGGAAAACAGGGAGTGAGTGGGTGATCTAGGCCCTCCCAGACAGATCCTTATCAGAGTGGTGACAGCCAGTAGAAGGCCCTCCTGGTCCCCTGCTTGTGACAGGTGGGGAAACTGTTATTTGTCTCTCAGCTCCCCTCTCCCCCCTCCAAACAACTTCTTCTGCAGTCTCTTTAAACCAGCCGGGTTTAAAGAGACATCAGAAAACACTGGGGGAAACAGCTGAGGTGGGGAGATGGTTCTCAGCATCTTAGCTGTTTTTCCCTGCTTTCTTTTGCAGTCCCTTTAAACCAGACTGCAGAAGAATTTGTGGGAAAACTGCTGAGTGGCAGGAGCAATGTGCTCCTGTGGCTCAGCTGCGTTGTGAAACTTTGCTGCTCCTGGTCCTCACCCCTTTTTAATCTCAGGTCTATTGGACCCAAAGATATTCAGGATTTCTGAAAAATCCCATATCCAAATACTTTGCTGGTTATTGGGGTCTGGGATTTTTTTTAGAAATCCCACCCAAAACTGAACTGAAAAAATTACACACCCCTACTTTTAACTACTGTTTGTATTCTTCCTATATTCTAGTTCTATGACATTTGTTTCAGCAGAGTCTCCTTTGTAATTCTGATATTTCACCTTACTTACTTCCTTCATCTGCTTTCTTGTGGCAATCCTTTCCAGGTCCTTCCCCCTCACACTATTCCAATCATTGTCTTTCCTTTACTCCATTCCTCAAAGAACTCTTAACTGTCAAACTAATTCTAAAATAGTCTTAGAATTAGCACAAGCAAGCTAAGCAGTATCCAGTCACCTTTCAGTTCCAGTTTCTTTCTTTTGAACTCATCTTCTCCCTGTTTGCTCTGATTCCTTTTAATTCCACCATTTGGTATTTAACTAAAATTGTCCTCTTTTGTCCCAGGGGGAATCAACAGGGTTACACCCCCTTAAGAAAACTTTAGCACTCTTGAATCTCCAGATAGCTGTATATTTGCATACAGACCAACTGCTTAATCTTTTTCTTAATCTCTTTCTTAAGAAGTGTATGGTAAAGAAATAAAAACTATATGGACAGAAATAAAGAGAACATAAAATGTAACAAGTATACGCCAAGGTGACTTCTGGCAAATATAGCTAGTGGGTTAATAACTCTCAGCTCCACTTTGGCAGTTCCATTAATGCAGAAAGGATAGAAATAGGTAAGTGATGAAAAACGCTTGGCTGGAAATGGTGAGAAATTAAGTCTAGCAACACATGTAATAGCAGTGGTCACAGGTTTATGACATGTATCAATTAGCTAATAGCAGTGAAAGGCAAAGATCATAATGTAGCAGAGTCAGGTTTCTTAGCCAAGCAGTCTATGATCCAGAGCAGGCTGTAGTTCTGAGCCTATAGGGAAAAGAAAGAGCTTATGTCTTGATTGCTCCATCTCTCTCCAGATTCACCTTATTATTAATATAGATGTAGTATCAGCCTCCAGATCTCAATATTCCATTCCTGAGCAATGGAAGAAACACTGCTTTTGCTTTGTTGAGGACTGCCATGCTTCAAGGGACAGGACAAGTACAAGCATCCTGGTTGTCCAGTTTTTGAAGACCATGTGAGTTCACAGTGCACAGGTGGAGAAGGGAGGATAGGGTGTACTGGTCATGTAGTTGTGTGGGTAGGAAACAAGCTGAACTCACAGGGGCTGTGAAAGGGCCAGAGTTTATTGTCTTCACAAGGGCTCAAATACAAATAGGGTACAGAACCAAGAAGACCTTGTGATCATGGAAAAAAATATAATGTTGGGGAAGCACAGGGAATTGGGGAGGGGCTTGTCTTCAGTTTATTTTATTATAAATTTTTAAACTCATCTTTATTATTTGTATTGCACATTTTATTATTTTATTACATTTGCCTTTGTTTGCATTGAGTTCACTGGAGAATACATTTCTGCCTGCACTTCTCCCCCTCCCAATCAACTGGGTTGAAATTTCCCAAATCTATATCTCCCCTTTAAGACACTTCAAACAGGTGGAAGGAAAGGGTCTCCATTTTATAGGCCATTAAGTTTTCACATGTAGAGTGGGAACACAACATCATGTAAGAAATAAACTGTTTATCCTTTCCAGGGATACTTAAGTCGGGGTAGGAAGTGTTCTAAAACAGCAATAGAGCTAAACCCACCCCACCCACCTTAACTTACTGTGGCACTTTTTAGCATTTTTCTCACAGCCTTATTGAATCCTTGTATCAGAGCCAGACGGGAATAAAAATGCTTCATGTGAAAGAGGAAAGAACAAGAGGACACAGAGGTTAGTTTTCCTTGCCTATGCTCTCTGGTTTTATTTAAAAAGAACTTCCACCCTGATTTTCTCTATATATGAACTTTAGGTTGCCTGTCTTTTTTTCCGTACAAGCACTAATAAGCAGCCCAGTGTGTATGTCATTTGAGTGAGGGAAATAACATGTTGAATATGCTTTTATTCCTCTTCTGGTCTGCAGAATATGCTTTGAGAAATCACAAGTGAAATGTTTGCCCTTCACAGGCAGAAAAGCAGGTATAACACCACATAGCAAAACCATAGGACAGAATGGATGGCTTGCAAGCAGGCCCCTTTTCTCCTTGTACTTACAGAATCAAGAAAACCTCAGTGCAATGACTGGTGGCAAATAAAAATGCTTTGCATAGAAATCCCTATGGTCCTTTTTGGTGGGAATATCTACTACTAATGTGTTTGAATGGAAGACTCTCCTGTCAGTTAGATTATCTACTGAGCCACTCTGTCCATTCATTGACTTCCTCAGTGTGCACCTTTGAAAAGCGGACAATGAGGCATTAGACTAGAGGAATAGCAATTTTTGAAGATTTCTGGAGAATATTAGCTGCAGTGATTTTTAGTTATAATATTTTACTTCTTTTAAAGGACATGTGGGATTTGGTTTTGTATTATGAATAATTTCCAAATTAATACCTCTAGCTAATATTCATGTAACAAAAGTTCTAATGCATAGTTGCTGCATAAATGCCCGAATAAGAGACCCTGGTTTATCATTTGGGTTAGGTTATAACTGGTAATGTGAACACAACTTTGGATAATACCACAACTGGCCCAAAAGAAAGCAATTCAGGATTTAAATGTATACCTGCTATTGAAGTTTGGAATTTTCTCCATATTAATCCCCCGCCCCCACATATACAGATTGCATTATAGGATTCTTGATATTTCTGATTTAGTATATTTGGGTATGAGGTCCTTTCAATATTGTTAGTGTCACAGGAGTGACCTTGGCTGCATTCCCATGAACAGAAATGGTGGAATAAAAAGTGGCTGAGGTTCTGAAGGATTTAGCTGAGCAATAGAGCCTACATAAACACAAGGAAATGCATTAAAAGATCTTTTTAAAAAACCTGAAGCATTTTCTGTTTGAGTGAACCAACAACAATCCTGAGACGCTGGCCCAAATACAGAATGCTGCAAATTTACTGTCACAAAGACTGTCCCCTCCCCTCCTTTTTGCTAGGGTGTGCTTTGCAAATCTGCTGTGTGGTCTTTCCTTAGGTTTAGAAACCCTGATTCAAATATTGCCTTGCCAGAGAATGTTTAATTCCACTTAATATGTCAGCTACACTACCAGAAAACTAGACCACCCATATTTGTATACTTGAAGAGAAAACCAATCCTGTCTTCATTAGTCAAACCATCAGCCCATAGACAAAAGGGAGAAACAAAAAACAAATCACTACAGTGACACCCAGATCTTTCCTATTTTATCTTGACAGGGTTTTGTTTCTGCTGTGCTGCTTGCCCTCTTCCTCCCAGCTATTGCCTCCTGTTTCTCTTGATGGTAATTGAAGCTGGGCCCAAAAGACCTTAGAGGCTTGTATCTTCTCCTCACATGAGTGACGCTTCAGCGATAAACTTGAACTTAAACTTACTGAGGCGTAACTGAGGGTTCATTTGATAGCTAGTGGTTTTCAGCAGCACTGCAGGGCTTCTGGGACTCGACGTGAGCGAGATTGTTAATGTCCTGTGAGGAAAAACAATAACACATTTCATTAATGCGTTCATGTGTGAAGCATCCATTAGTGCACTGGAGGTATTAATGACGTTATGCTTTAAAATGACATGTGGGGCATGACAGGAATTGCAAGGTCTGATGAGAACAGATGACAAGATAAGCAAATATTTGAACGGCTTCATTTGCCTGCTGGTCAAATGATGGGCATAGAGGGAAGGGAGCAAGAGAAAACCTGGAAAAAGATTTTTTTCCCCTGTCTGCATGGAATGAACTGCAGCAGGTCTAAAGAAATACAGAGGACTACTTAAATGAAGGATTGTTACAAAGTGGCACAAATGACAAACAGCAAGGGAGAGTGTTTTTAAAAAAAAATCTCAGTACACAAAACCATGTTTGGAGAAACACTAAGGTTACATAGCATAAGTGAGATGCACAAACTGCCACACCTTTGTAAGGGATTAATTCAGCTGAAATGTATGCCACCCATTTATTGCAAACATTAGTCACCAAAGATGTGTTTCATATGAAGAATGCCATCTGGTCAGTACTGTGTTGCCATTAGTTGTTTTTTATGGAAAATGGATCCATATGTTAATCAAAGGTATGTTTGATTGGCCCATTTAATTTAGAGTTAAAATACATCCTGGTTTCATTTTTTGTACCACTGGTAGTATGAAAGAATGGGAATATTAAGAAATTCTTAACTATTTTTCACAAGTAAGTATTTGTTTGAAAAATGAACAGAAGTGGCTGAAAAAGTAACTAATTGTGTTGTTGTCTAGTGGTCTTGCAGAATGTTGGGCAAAGCCCTGAATAATATGGCAGTAAACAGGAGGGTGCATAGCAGATGGTGGAGTTGGAGGCATAACCTGCAGGACTTGGAACAGCTCTTAGGTGCTACAAAAATTGCACCAAAATGAGGCAAGACTGATGACTGTTTAGAGAATGGACTTCAGATGGAAGGCCTTTCAAGAGGAGCATGCTGGTTTGGACTTTCTTTTTTGATGCCAATGTGAGGCTTATCTGTGTGGTGCTCTCTGCTGTCTCAAACAGAGGCTTGTAGAGGACAGAAGAGCCTCAGACTGTAGATGCACTACAGCAGAAGGGAGTTCCATTTTCATATTTGAGTAGCCCAACCAAGTCACTGCACTGAGGGTAGAGTCTAGATAAGATCCTGTTGTCAGAGATATTCCCCCCTCCAGACTATTTTTATGAGCTCTGGGAGTGTGGGATTTTGAAAGCAGTTTATCCTGTCCTGCATGTTGCTAATTAGGGGTGTGCATTCGGTTTGGCTGAACCAAAGAAACCAGCAAATCCAATCTGCAGCCATAATACGGGAGCTGTGTATGGCTCCCCGTATAAAGTCTCAGAGTCTCTTTACTTGTCCAGATTTGGGTGGGTGAGTACTGGGTAGCTTATTTAGGGTTAAGGTTAGGGGGTTCTGCTGGGGGTGGGGGCCTGGGGTGGGGGGGTTGCCAATTTGCCCATATCTTACTTTAGTGAGAGGACTTTTAAAAGTGCAATGTCCTTTTACTTTTCCTGATTTGGGTGGCTTGGATTTCTTGGGGTTAGGGTGAAGGGTTTTTTGGGGGGGAGGGGTTGGTAAAGTCCCTGTATTGTTAAAAGTCAAGTTTTTTACTGTTTTAAAAGGATTCTGTGTTTGATTTGTTGCGGCTGTGTTGTGCTTCTGTTGTTCCTTTTCTCTGCTGGTTCTTGGGGAGGGGGGGCTGTTTGGCCAAATTTTCATTGTTAAAAAGGTCACTTTTTTAACAGTTGAGTTTGTTGGCCTTTTCTCAGTGATTTATTTGGATCTATTCTCTGTTGTTGCTGGTTTTGCATCCTGTCCTGTTGTCCCTTTTCCTGGTTCTGGTTTTTTTTTTTGGGGGGGGGGGTAAAAGTTAAGTTTCTTTCTGTCACATTTTGGTTTTTTAAAATTACCTCTGGTTGGTGTGGGGGTTGATGTGTGGGCTGTGTGGGGAGGGTCACTTTCATGTTTTTATAGAGTTATTTTTGGAGTCTGAGGGTGCTTTCGGTTTGGCTAGGGCCACTAAATAGGCTGCCCCACTAATAAGGGTGTTTTTAGGGATTGTGTTTTTTGAAAATTAAAAACAAATTAATCCGATTTAGGGCTTTATCTTCTTTCAAAATTCAACTAGGCTAGATAGGGGTGATTTTACAAGATTTTAGGTTTCTCATAAAAGGCAGCATGACTATTAGGCCACATCAGACTCCCTTTTAAAGAGACTAGGGTTGCAGTGCATCTTGCTTTCAGCCACTGAAAGCTGGTGCATCCTTAGGTTTCCATAGGGTAAACCACAGCTAGTTATAGGGGATACCTGATTTTTAGTTTGCAAGGAAATTCAGTTTGTCCCAGGATCTAGTTAGTTAGTTAGTTAGTTAGTTCATTCGTTCGTTATATCCCGCCCTCCCCACCGAGACAGGCTCAGGGCGACTGTTAATTAGGAGAAGTTTAACTAGGAGGATATAACAAGGATTGCCTTCATCTCAAGGTAGCCTTTTAAAAACTGTAGCCAGATAGAGGCAGGATAACCTAGTATCCTAAACTTTACCAGACTACTACTACCCCAACCCAAAGAAGGACAGGTTAGGGACCAAAAAAACAAACAAACAAGTTTCGGTGGGAGGATTTTTAAAAAGAAGTCAGGACACCTGTTGGTTCAGGGTACAATGTAGTGAGTTAAGTTTGTAAAAAAACCCACTCTCAGTTCAGGTTGTGTGAGACAGGCCAAGGGTGACATGAGTGACAGGCAGCAGAAGAGGGGCCCTGGGGGCAAGGCCAAGGAGAAGACTAGAGGGGCGGAGGGGAGGGGAAGGACCCAGGTTTCCCACACACACACACCTGTCCGTGGGGCCATTCCACAGCCGCCTTCCAGCACTCCGACCTCTGGCCGGAGTGTGACGAAGAAGACAGCCTGCCTTGGGCCCTTAATCAAAGCTGCTGCTGGGGTGTCCCCAGCAGAGGTGCCATTAGGTGCTGGCACTGAGTAGGGGTCTGCTGCTTGGGCAGTCTCTCCTCCAGCTGATGTCACTCAGCCTCAGCAGCCAGAGGAGGGGCAGCAAGAGCAGCCCTCCTTGGAGATGAGCTTTGGGGACAGTTTTGTGTCCAAAACTATCACCCCAAGGAGGGTGCAGAGTGTTGTGCAGGAGCTGGAGGAGAAGCTGGTTAAGAAGGACCAGCCCCCTTCTTCAGTTTCTTTGAGCACCAGCAGTTCTTCAGGGGATGGCCAGGAGGGAAGGCTGCATGGGGTGGAGGGGGAAGAGATAGAGAAATACGAGGTGCCTCCATCTCCGCCCACTTCCCCCCGGCGGCCAGTCCCTCCTGCCACCCTGAGACACGAGGTGTCTGCCCCGAGCACCTCACAGGAGGTGGCTCCAGACACCCAAGCTGCCGGTCACTTTGGGCATCCGTACACCTCCGAAGTCTGGAAGCATTTCCGACTTACGAAGGATCTACGCTATGCGCAGTGCCAGCTGTGCAGGGCCCGGGTCAGTCATGGGTGGGACTCTGCCAACCTGACTCCGGGGGGATGTAGAACCACCTGCGGAAGCACCACCAGGCAGTGCTACTTAAGGGGGAGAAGCAGGCTGGTGCTGGGGTGCCAAGCAGCCAACATCACCCAGCCAGGAGGTCCATCCCATTGCGACTACCTCCAGAGCTCTCCAGGAGAGTTCCGTGACAAGGCAGGAATGCCAGCCATCTCTGCCTGAGATGTTTGGTGGGGGTGGCACCTGTGTGCCAAGAGGGGGGATTAGGTACAGCAGGAGGGTGATCGCCTGGAATCTTACCAGGTCAGTCGCCCATGGGCTTATATTTTCAGTAGTCGAGAATTCTGGGGGTAGGGTTGCTCGAGTACCTGGAGCCATGGTACAAAGTTCCTGCTAGAACCACCATTAGCAGGACCATTGTGCCATCTGTTTTCAGGGCAACCAGATCTGTGGTGAAGGCGCATTTGTCCCGTGCTGCCAGGGGGACTGTTCATTTCACCTCAGATATCTGGAGCTCCCAACATGCATTCAAGGGGTATCTCTCACTGACTGTGCATTGGTGGCAACCCAGTGAGCTGCAGGGTGGGGGTGGCAGTAGCTGCAGGCAGGGTCAGGGCCAGGGCCTCCAGGCCGGCTATTGCTGGGCCTTGCTACATGGCGAACACTCTCAGAGCCATCTTCTCACGGCAGTTAGAGGACCGGGTAGGCAGCGGGGATGTCACCACGGGCATCATGGTGACTGACGGTGGCTCCAACATCAAGGCGGCTGTCCAGCGTCAGGACCTAAAACGCCTTCCTTGCATGGCCCACCTTCTCCACCTCGTGGTTAAGGACCCATTGGGCCAAACAAAAAGCCAGGATCGTCAGTATCTAGCCACGACTCATGAGTACCAACTTCTGCTCCAGAAGTGTCGGCACATCACGGGTCACTTCTCATGTAGCAATACGGACTCGTATCTGCTGCATGAGAAACAGACACTAATAGGCATTCCAGGGCACCGCCTGATCGGTGACGTCAGCACATGCTGGAACTCCACCTGCGCCATACTGGAGCGCATGGCTGAGCAGAGTGCAGCCCTGGATGCCTTTGTCTCTGAGACGAGGGTCTTTTGGGATGATAACTGTCTCACCCAAGAGGATTGGGTGGTCATTTCTCAGACTGTGGAGGTTCTTGAGCCCTTCAAGACCCACACAGAAATGTCCTCATCTGACACGGCGAGCATCGCATTGGTCGTCCCCATGGTCCCCATGGCCTGTGAGGACCTGGCCTCATTTCTAGTGCCAGCTCAAGGCCGTGCAGACGTTCTTCCAGCGGTGCATGCCCTGGTTGTTAGGCTGCAGGAAGGGCTTGAGGCCCACTTTCAGACTTTCACCCAGGATAACGTGATGGTGACCATGTTATACCCGCGCATTGAGGGCATGATCACCAAGCGAGCCAACGAACTCAATCGCTGATGAGACGAGCTCTCCCAGAAGGTCAAGTGCTGCAGATTCAGGGCAGGCCCAGTGCCGGTAGCTGAGGAGGAGGGGGGTGGAAGCAGCTCATCTGCCACTTCCACTGCTGTTCATCCCCAACCTCCCCGGCTAGGCAGTGTTTCCCACCAGACTCACGCCAAGAAGAGTGCGAAGATGACACTCATTGGGCGGCTCGTTGGCCGCTCTAGGAGAGGTAGGTTCTTGAGAGCGGAGACGGGTGCTGCGATGGTGAGGGACTATCTTTCTGAGCCCAACAAATTGCAGGAAACATCTCCTTTGGACTACTGGATCGTGAAGGAAGGGGTCTGACCGGCCCTCTCCTATGTGGCCAAAGCGTTCCTCTCATGCCCACCGACAAGCGTGCAGAGCAAGCACATCTTTTCGCATATGGGCGACATTGTCTGCCCACATCACAATCGCCTGCAACCCTGGACAGTTGAGCAGGTGGTCTTCCTGAAGGTCAACTTGCCTCTGTTAGGCTCCCTGAATGTAGACTTTGAGAGTGAATGAAGTGAGCACCTACTTGTGCCTGCATCCTCGCTTGGCCTGCGCTTGGAAGGTGGTTGTAAAACGCTCTCCCACTAAACATAGACTACAGTCCAAAGACAGCCCAAAAACTCACTCACAAATTGATTGGCAGTGCACCCCCCCACCCCTCATCCATCCCCAAACCAAAAGTGAATACTGATTTAAAATCTGCAAAGCATCCAAATTTCCCCAGTCCCCATCCAAACATGCCTAATAATATTGAAAGGGCCATTGCAGCCCCCAACTGTAACCGACAGAACCCACATGCCCAGCCAGAATAACCCAGGTTTTTTTTCAGGGGCAGGAGGAAGCTGGTATCTGAGTGAGAGACCCAGAACCAGCATGCTTGTTGTGCTTGGCCAGCTCTCCCCGTGTTGTTTGGGGCAGGGCTGGAAAGCTGGCTCCTGGGTTTGCTGCAACCAGGTCTGCAGAGCAGACCTTGAGCAGATTGTGTTTTGTGTGGCAGTGATGTTGGCAACTGGGTTTATATAGGTTCCAGGCCAGCAGGGTTCATAGAGTAGATAGATGGATGTAGTGCATTTGGGTCCTATAGAGATTCTCTGGTGTGAAGTTAGGTTTGGCTTTGGATGCCCCAGGAACCCCTGGTATATATATATATATATATATATATATATATATATATATATATATATATATATATATATATATATATATATATATATATATATATATATATATATATATATATTTTTGCCTTGTGGGTTTTGTGTGAGACAGTGTCCTGAAGCTGCACAGCAGTTTGGGGGGCTCTCCACAAAACCCCTGCTCCCCAGAGTCATTTTTCCCACAATTACAGTGGGGAAAGTGGCTCTAATTGGTTTTTTCTCACCATTGGGAACAGTGTTCCTTTTGGGGTGCCCACAGATGGGTGCAGTCTTTTGAGGCCAGTGGGGTTGCATGCAGGGGAGTCCCCTGAAGCTGTCCTGCAGTTTTGGGGCCTCTCCCTCAAACCCCCCTCTGGCCAGAGCCATTTCCCCCAAAACAATTATAGTGGAGGAAGTGGCTAATTGGGCTTTCCCCAGCATTGGTGGCAAGGGGCCTTTTGGGGAGCCCAAAGACAGGGACCCCCCAGCCCAATCTTTTTGGGACTTGGGGGTTTTGTAGGAGAGAGTCCCCTGCGAGTTCTCTGCAGTTTTGGGAGCTCTCCCTCAAACCCCCTGCCCCCCAGTAGCCTCTGATTATGCCCTATGTTGCCATTGAGTTCAATAGCCCATAGGGTATAATGGTGGGATAGGGGTACCCTCTTTGGGTGCCCCTGGAATGGGACCCCCTGGCCCAATCTTTTTGGGACCTGGGGTGTTTGTAGGGGAGAGTCCTTTGCAGGTCCCCTGCACATTTGGGGGGCTCTCCCTTAAATCCCCTCCCCTCCAGGCGGCTTCCAATATACCATACGTTGCCATTTATTTCAATGGCCCATAGGGTATAATGGTGGGATACGGGCACCCTCTTTGGGACTTGGGGGGTTTGTAGGGGAGTGTCCCGTGCAGGTCCCCTGTAAATTTGGGGGCTGTCCTTCAAACCCCCTGCCCCCCAGTAGCCTCTAATTATGCCGTATGTTGCCATTGTTTTCAATGGCCCATAGGGTATAGTGGTGGGATAGGGGCACCCTCTTTGGGTGCCCATAGGATGGGACCCCCTGGCCTAATCTTTTTGGGACATGGAGGGTTTGTAGGGGAGAGTGCTCTGCAGGTCCCCTGCAAATTTGGCAAGCAGCTTCCAATATACCCTATTTTACCATTGATTTAAATGGCCATAGGGTATAATGGGGCCATGTATTCGGAAATAGCCATACATCTACCATATATACGTCTATTCCGAGTACCGGTATTTGGAAATTTGCAGTATTTTGGCCCTGTATATTTCTGAATCCGATTAATTCCGTGGTGTTTTTTTTTTTTGCACACCCTAGTCTGAGCCATGGATCCAATGTTGATATCACTTTTTCCCCATCAAATGTACTTTTACAACTTTTGTTTGATTCAGTGTCAATATTACAGTACCTGACATCATTTTATAGGCTTTAAGCAGGGCATATAAAATTGAAACTGTAAAAGAATGGGGCGAATCTTTAGGTCTGATATGACACAAGACATTGGTTGTGCTTATTCTGCTAAGGAAATATATAAAATTTTAATCTCTCTGTCCCTCTATCTGTCTTAGTTTATCATTTGTAAAATGGGAATAGTGACTTTTTCATCTCCCATAATAACCTTGCAAGAACTAGTTCACTGGTAGCATGTGTCCTCCATTGAAGTAAACTCTATGTATTAAATTCCATAGTATTTGAGGTATGGCACAAGGCCTTTCCTAGCACAAATACTTATCAAGTTGCTCTGTTTGTCTCTAGTGCCTCACCTCTGTATCTAGCACAAATATAACACTAACTCCAGACTCCAATTTATATAGAATGTAGCTATATCAGAGGCTTAAATGTGGATTAACAGTCCTTCATCTATCTAAGGAGTCTTGGAAGGTGTAGCTCTCAGAAGAGAGCTCTAATAAAGAATGCTCAGAACCCCCACCAAATTATAATTCTCAAGAAAATAAGATAAACACTTGTGTCAAACAACGGAATTCTGCCAATGGCTAAGATTTCTGCTTATTCAAAAGAGTCTCTTCTCCGGCGCAGCTGTGGAAGCAAGGAAAAATACCAGAAAAATGGGATTGGATTGTGAAAGTTTTATCATGGAGTGAGATGGACAAACTAACTAGAACTTTAAGAGACTATGATTTAGATATTTTCAAAAATAATAATAATAATAATAATAATAATAATAAGAAGAAGAAGAAGAAGTTTTATTTATACCCCGCCCTCCCCGCCGGGGCAGGCTCAGGGCGGCTTACAATCTGTCATGATATAGTATCATGATATGACAATACAGGTAAAATCAATTCACAATATAAATACAAATACAGATACAAATATAAATTAATGTTAAAAAGCTAAAAACTATATGGTGGTGCTACAGTCTCTATTTATACAGGCAGCGTAATATTCAGTCTGGTCACGTCTTGAAGGCTTCTTGGAAGAGGACGGTTTTGCAGGCCCTGCGGAACCTGTTGAGGTCCCGCAGGGCCCGCACCTCCTCCGGTAGCTGATTCCACCATTGGGGCGCTTTTATGGAGAAGGCCAGCTCCCTAGTTGTTTTAAGTTTGGCCTCCTTAGGCCCAGGGATTTCCAAAAGATTTTGTGAACTGGAACGCAGTGCCCTCTGGGGAACATATGGAGAGAGGTAGGCAGGTCCTTGGCCATATAGGGCTTTATAGGTGATAACCAGCACCTTGTAACGAACCCGGTACACAATTGGCAGCCAGTGCAGTTCCCGCAGCCTAGACCACACGTGTTCCCACCAGGGTAGTCCCACTAGCAGCCTGGCTGCTGCGTTCTGCACCAGCTGTAGTTTCCGCGTTTGGTACAAGGGCAGCCCCATGTAGAGGGCATTACAGTAGTCTAATCTCGAGGTGACCGTTGCATGGATCACTGTTGCCAGGTCACCTCGCTCCAAGAAGGGGGCCAACTGCCTTGCCCGTCTAAGATGAAAAAAGGCGGATTTGGCAGTGGCCGCTATCTGGGCCTCCATTGTCAAGGAGGACTCCAATAGCACTCCCAAGCTCCTGACTTCACGCACTGGTGCCAATGGCGTCCCGTCAAAAGCTGGGAGGGGAATCCCTCCTTCTGGGGCACTGCGACCTAGGCAAAGGACCTCTGTCTTTGCTGGATTCAATTTCAGCCCGCTCAGCTTGATCCAATCAGCAACGGCTTGCAGTGCCCGGTCCAGATCTATAGGGGCATCAGCGGCCTGGCCTCCCATCAATAGGTAGAGCTGGGTGTCGTCAGCATACTGATGGCAACCCAGCCCATGTCCCCGGGCGATCTGGGCAAGGGGGCGCATAAAGATGTTAAATAGCATTGGAGAGAGGACCGCCCCCTGAGGCACCCCACAATTAAGTGGGTGCCTCTGAGACAGCTCTCCCCCAATTGCCACCCTTTGTCCCCAACCTTCAAGGAAAGAGGAAAGCCACTGCAAGGCTAACCCCTGAATCCCTGCGTTGGCGAGGCGGCGGGTCAGCAGCCGGTGATCGACCATATCGAACGCCACCGATAGGTCTAGCAACAGCAATACCGCCAAACCACCTCGATCCAGATGTCGCCGGAGATCATCCATGAGTGGAAGAAATTTAAAAGATATATGGAGAAAGAGTGGAATGTAAAAAGACATTGGACAATTTTTTAGTATTAATGAGAAAAAAAAGAATATTGAACTTTGATGGGTTAGTGGTACCTTTAGTATTGAACTTAAATCTATAACTTAGGGGAAGTCAAACATTGGAAGGAGGGGGGGGTTGAAATATCATATGGGTTAGTATAGAACATTTATAATTAAGTTTTGTAACCATATGTTATCAATAAATTGTTAAAACACAAAAAGAGTCTCTTCTCCAGAAAGAAAGTTCTGCTGACAGCATAATGGAGTTTATTTATTTCAACAATTTTAACTCCAAATAAAGACCAGGAGTAGAGTACTAACAAATGCTTAGAACAGTTAAAAGGGCAACCTAGTTGCCCACAGACCAACTATCTACTAGCCAAAGGTCCTGCTGAACAATTCTGCCACACACTATTTTTTTCAAAATTGAGAACAGTTGTTTTACTTACATGTTTCCTAGCTTTCCAGGCACCTTCCAAGGTATCAATAGAGTTACTGTTCAGACTCTTAAAATCCCCACATAATTCTGTAATCCAGTTGGATCCACTGGGGGCACCGTTTTTATCACCCCATCCTCCCTGCCAGGTTGGGAGGTGGGTGTCATACAATTTATTGTCTATGGCAGTTAAACTAGTATAAACTGTTTTATATGTAGACCCATAATGTGCTTTTTTCTCCTACATGCAGATAGTTGTTGTTGTTCAGTCGCACAGTCGAGTCCAACTTTTTGTGACACCATGGACAAAGTCATGCCAGGTCCTCCTGTCTTCCACCATCCTCCGAAGTCTGCTCAAATTCGTGTTTGTTACATCAGTAAGGCTGTCCAGCCATCTAATCTTTTGCCATCCCCTTCTTCTTTTGCCTTCTGTCTTTTCCAGCATCAGAATCTTCTCCAGGGAGTGCTCCCTTCTCATTTGGTGGCCAAAGTATTTGAGCTTCAGCATCTGACTTTCCAGGGAACAGTCCGGGTTGATTTCCCTTAGGACTGACTGATTTGATTTTCTTGCAATCCACGGGACTCTCAAGATTCTTCTCCAGCACCACAGCTCAAAAGCATCTATTCTTCTGCGCTCAGCCTTCCTTATGGTCCAACTCTCACAGCCATACATTACTTCTGGGAATACCATCGCTTTGACTATACAGACTTTTGTTGGCAGGCTGATGTCTCTACTTTCTATTATACTGCCCAGGTTCACCATAGCTGTCCTCCCAAGGAGCAAATGTCTTTTAATTTCATGGCTACAGTCACCATCTGCAGTGATCTTGGATCCCAGAAATGTGAAGTCTGTCACTACTTCCATGTTTTTCCCTTCTATTTGCCCAGGTGTGATGGGGCCGGATGCCATGATCTTAGGGTTTTTTTTTTATGTTGAGTTTCAAGCCTACTTTTATACTCTCCTCTTTTACCCTCACAAGAGGTTATTTAGGTCCTCTTCACTTTCTGCCATTAGAGTGGTATCATCTGCATATCTGAGGTTGTTGATGTTTTTCCTAGCAATCTTAATTTCAGTTTGTACTTCACCCAGGCCAGCATTCCGCATGATGTGCTCTGCATATAAATTAAATAAGCAGGGAGACAATATACATCCTTGTCGAACACCTTTTCCTATTCTAAACCAATCAGTTGTTCCATATCCTGTTCTGACCGTTGCTTCTTGACCCTTATACAGGTTTCTCAGGAGACATGTGAGGTGGTCTGGTACTGTTTAAGGACTTGCCACAGTTTGTTGTGATCCACACAAAGGCTTTAGTGTAGTCAATGAAACAGAAATAGATGTTTTTCTGATACTCCCGAGCTTTCTCCATAATCCAGCTATCATTGGCAATTTGATCTCTAGTTTCTCTACCTCTCCGAAACCCAGCTTGAACTTCTGGTAGTTCCTGATCTACATACTGCTGAAGCCTAGCTTGTAAGATCCTTAACATGACCTTGCTGGCATCCAAAATGAGTGCAATGGTGCAATAGTTTGAACATTTTTTTTGCAGAAAAAACAAGTTTATTTAATAATTCAGTAATTTACAATTCTCCACAAATTTTGTACTGGATATTCAAAGGTCATGCAAGTGTCCAAGCATTTATGCAGTCATTACAAATAAAATTACAAAAATGTTCAGAACTAAAGAAAACTTATTAAACATATTCAAATATCGATTGTGTGACTAATTAAAAGCAATTCTTCTCACAATGTGAATAATGTCTGACAAACAGGCTTCTTTAAAATAAAATCAAACTAGATAAAAGCACATCATGTTGAGGTTTGTCTAACTTTATGTTATCCATAGGAGCCTTAGTTATAAAAGGAAACCACTTCTTGGAGAAAAAGGAATTACTTCTATCACTCCGGGTAGGATTCAAGTCAAAAGTTATTTTGTCTAAAATAAAGTAGTCCCATAACTTCATCAGCCAGGTGAAGTTGGCTTTTTCCATGTTATTGCAATAGCATGTCTTGCTGATATCAGCATAAGAGAGATCGTGTTGACTATGCTTAGGGACATTTGGAGATTCCCATAGATTCAGTAAAGCCAATTCTGGCATGGGAGGTAAGGAGACAGCAGTTATAGAAGTTATTTCTGCAAAGACTTGAGTCCTAAAAAAGATGAACTGTTGGGCATGTCCACCAAAGATGAAAAAAAGAACCTAAACCCCCACAGTTTTTATAGCAGTTTGGCGACATAGAGGCGGAGATATGGGATAATTGAAGAGGGGTTAAATACCAATGTGCTGTTACTTTATGTCTGGAGAGCCGGTTTGGTGTAGTGGTTAAGTGTGCAGACTCTTATCTGGGAGAACTGGGTTTGATTCCCCACTTGCACCTGCTAGCATGGCCTTGGGTCAGCCATAGCTCTGGCAGAGCTTGTCGTTGAAAGGGCAGCTGCTGTGAGAGCCCTCTCCAGCCCCAACCACCTCGATGATAGCTGGATTATGTCGTGGGGGAGGAAGGTAAAGGAGATTGTGAGCCACTCTGAGACTCTTCAGAGTGAAGGGTGGGATATAAATCCAATATCTTCATCTTCTTAGTTGAATATTAAGAGCTCTGGATTTATAGATTCCTGAGCTCCAAATCATATGCCATTGGTCGTCCGTCAGGGTATGCTGGAGATCTGCATGGCAAGCTTTCTGGTAGTGTAATAACTGTGAGGGGGTTGAAAAGAGTAAAAGTTTGTATATCTTAAAGATCAGATGGGAATCAGATGGGAATCGAGTCCAAATATAATTTTTTTTCAAAGTCTGATAATAAAATTGGCATCTTTGAAGAAATTTTTTGGGAATCAATCAGATGTTTGAGCTGCAGATATTCAAACCAAGGGAGCTTAGTATCATATTTGGTATCAAGAGTCAGTTTATCGTAAAGTTTCCCCTTGGATGTAACGTCTATAAGATGGATTATATTAGCTTGTCTCCATTTGCTAAAAGAAGTGGGGGAAGCTGCTGGTTGGAACCAGCTTTGACCCGTAAATGTGGTAAGCAGAGAGATTGAAGGAGCCAGGACTTTAAATCACCTATGCCATACTTAAAGTGCCAAAGCAGTAAAAGTGTTGGAATATAAAGTAGAGGAAAATTTAGTTGTCGCTTTCCATAGTTCCTCATGAAAGGACCTAGGGGCTAAGTAGGAAGCTTCCATCCATTTCCAATCTGTTTGGTATGAAGTGCAATATTGTTTCACCAAGCTTGTTAAAATAATTGCATCATAATAAAGAGTTAGATCTGGAACTGCCAAGCCCCACTTTGACAGAGGGCGACGGATTGTTAAATAGTTCACCCTGGGTCTTTTAAACTGCCAAATGAATTTGTTTAATTGAGACTGCCAGGTTTTCAACATAGAGAGTGGAATGCAGATTGGAAGGGCTCGAAAACAAAATATACATTTGGGAAGGACTATGGATTTGATGATTTTAATTCTTTTGAGCAGAGATAAAAATTTTGAGTTCCAAGAGGAAAAAAGTGATTTTATAGTTTGTAAGATATCCAAGTAATTGGCTTTAATGAGACACTGAAAATTAAGACCAATTGGAATTTAAATACTCAGGTATTTCCAGTATTTACTTACCCACTTATATTTAAAATGCTGTTTAATATGGCAAGCAAGAGATTGTGTAAGATTTATCGGGTAGAGAAGAGATTTATCAAAGTTGATTTTGAGACCGGATATTTCAACAAGGTTAGGAGGAGTGAATTGACACAAGGTAGAGAAACTGGGAGGTTAGATAAGTAAATTGCCATATTGTCAGTGAATGGGCTTAGCTTAGTATGGTTGTGAACAATGCTGATACCTTGAATCGAAGATTCTTCATGGATTTTAGCTGCGTATGGCTCAATAGCTATGGTAAACAATAACGAGAATAAAGGGCATCCCTGTCAAGTGCCCCGGGAAAGGGTAATAGGAGAAGAATTCGTGTTTTTTTAAACCAAGATAGCAGTTGGGTTGGAATAAAGTGCTTTTACCATTTGACCAAATTTGTCACCAAAATTAAGAGTTTGTAACACAGAATGTAAATCGTTAGGCTCAACCTAATCGAAAGCTTTTTCGTTGTCTAAGGAAAGGATGCACGCATATTGGATGGATTTAGATTGGCAGTGTTGAATGATGCAATAGTTTTTCTGACATTGTCTGTGAGGTCACAGCCCAGGATGAATCCTGTTTGATCGGGGCTAATATAATTAGAGATAAATTGATTTAGTCTGTGTGTTAAAATGCTGGTTAAAATTTTATAATCGGTATTTAATAATGAAATGGGTAGGTATGATTTTGGGTCTAATAGATCTTTAACTTTTTGGGGGGAAATAATGATTTTTGCCATAGACCATGAGGGGAATAAGATTCCATTACTTAAAATTTGATTTAAAAGGATTATTAAATGAGGGGAAAGCTGATCAGAATAAAATTTATAAAATTCAGACGTAAATCCATCAATGCCTGGTGATTTATTTGTTTTTAAAGATTTCATTATTGTTAAAAGTTCCAATTAATTAATAGGGCTTTAGATAATGAATTTAGAGATTTAATTGATTTATGGAAATCACCAATTGATTCAAGAGAAGGATGATGTGATTTATATGTTAGAATAAAACTGATGGAATACGTGCAATATCGATTTTGTTGAGGTTTGGATGTTACCCGCCTGATCTTTTATTCCCATCACACCAAGTTCTGAGATCCATCGCTGGACCTTCCAAGAAAGAAGTCGTAGAAATTTTGTCCCTTTATAGCAATATTGTTGCCTCAAGTATAACAAGTTTCTTTTTATTTTTTGGTATTCAAGACCCTTCAGTTTTTTCCATTCCTCTAAAAGTTGCCTGTATACTTTTGAGCTGCCAGTATGTTTATGCTTTTCTTCTAATGCTTTGATTTGTTGGGATAGTGTTCTTGTTGTTTCTTGTGTGCAGCAGAAATTGAGATTATTTTGCCCCTAAGAACTGCTTTACAGGCATCCCATATCATGTAAATAGGGACATCCTCCGTCAAATTCTGGCGAAAATATTCCTGCAATTCAGATTCAATCTGATTGCAAGTAATTCCTTTTTCAACAGGGCGTTATTAAATCTCCAAGTGAAGGTCTTATCTATTTGTCCTGAATCTCTTAAAATACTTACAACTGGGGTGTGATCGGACAATCTGATAACATCTATAAATGTTTCTTCTAGGGTATTGCATATAGATTTAGAGAGGAAAATATAGTCTATCCTTGTATCTGTAGAAAACTGGGCTGAGAAATACGTGTAATCTCGTTCCTTGTCATGTTGGTATCTCCAGGCGTCTATTAGATCTGGCTCATCCATTATGCATTATAAGGGGAAAGGTTTATGGTTAGGCTTTTTTATTGGTTTGGAATTTATTTTAACATTTTTTTTGTCCAATTGCTTATTCGTAAGAAAATTTAGGTCTGCACCTAATATTATTGACCCTTCTGAGAAGAGTTTTAAATCCACCATTACCTCATGTATATAGTCTAGCTGGCCAGAGTTTGGTGCATATAAAGAAACTAAGATAGTCATTTTACTATTCAAATCACCTTTAACAAAAATATATCTGCCCGGTCATCATTTTTATTTTCCTGCTTTGGAAATGAGTGTTTTTTGAGATTAAGATCGCAACACCCCTAGCCCTAGAAGAGCCAGGAGCATCAAATGTTACTGGGAACCAATTTGATCTGAATAAAAGATTGGTATCATTATGAAGATGTGTCTCCTGTAAAAAAGCAACATTTAGCTTCTGTTTCTTTAAACAGGATAAAATGCGTCATGCTTTAATTTTATTGTTTACTCCTCGACAATTCAAGGTAAGAATCTTTTTTTTCCATTCAATTATGCTTTGCCTTCGTCTGTTGTTAATCCACTCAGTGTTTAAACTATATTCAAAGTCTCTCAGAGTGAAGATAAGAAAGATGAGTGTACCTTTTAGATGTTCTCAACTCCCCCGGCTGCTATTTTCTTGCAATTAAAATCAGTCCTTCTAGAAGGACAATTCAAGGTAAGAATCTTTGATCCATTAGCCATAATAAAACAATAAGGAAAGATAGGAATTGGTAAAGAAAATTGAACACTCTTTGGCTAGGTTACCTGAGGACTTTGAAATGTATGGCATCACATAGATTAAGTACAAAAAAGTATAGGGCTCAGTGGAGTTATGGGAAATAGGTTGATCTACCCAGGCAGAAAATGCAGGCAAGAGAAATGAGCTCCTCCGAAAAGAGATACAGCACTTTAAGAACAACCAAGTAATTACAAAAGTAAGATTAGATAATGCTTTCTCTAAGACTCTAGTTAAAATTAAAACAATATTGTTGTATGTAAAAACCACAAACTTAGCATAACCATCCTTAATATCTGGAATTCACCATTTTTCCGTCGAGAAAAATATTCGCAATATCCAATTTTTAAGCCTTTTCAGTTTGACATAACGAAGTCTGCTGGTATTTGTTACAGCAATTGCTTGGAGCTTGCAAAGAACAAGTAAACAAACAAGGTTAAGTGCACAGAAAACCATAACAACGCGAATACTGCAAACAACCCCCTCCCTAACCCACCCACTCCTCCTTTATAGCATAACTTTTGAACAAGCAACATCATGAGAAAAAAAGGAGGACAATCCCTCACCCTCCCACTAAGGAAAATAGATCAGACTCAGATTTGTCTGTATGACAGTGAAAGCCCCAGACTCCTTTCTGGGGTGGGTCTAAACTAACCCTTCCCTTCAGCCATCCCATCCCAGTAGGGGCAAGAAAAGTTTAACTCCCTTTCTCCCCTCCCGTCCCACATCCCAGTTAATGATGTAAATAATAAAGAATAACAAAACCGGCACTGTTGCACATTTCGATGCTTGCAGCCTGCAGCAATGCTGCTAGGCTGCATTAGCAAGCTTTGCCTCCCTGGGAGGGAAGGCAGGATCTACAGCCCGTTTGGGCACGTATTTGAGGGGGCGGGGCCAGGCCGTTGGAATGGCCAGACCACCGCTCCCTGCTTCAGTCCTGGATGACGATCGGTCCGGGCAGGCAGCGTTTTTTGCACTCTGAGGAGGAGGCCTCTTTCCTTCACGTCGGTGTTCACAGTCAGGATCAGGAGCCGTGTGTTTCTGGGTGTGGTGGTGGCCGCATTATTGTTGGAGGGACTTCTGGTGTGGGAGCTGCGTGCTCCTTGGGTTGTCGGTGGCTGCTTGGAACAAGCAACAGCCGGCACCAAAGGCCCCTAAGGCCCCTGCTAAGAGGCCTCCACACCCATTGTCATCTTCCAGGATACCTTTCCAAAAAACAGTAGATTTAAGGAACAGGATTCATTCCTTTCTGCTTAAACGGAAGGTCACCTTGTTTGAGTTGCAGCAGCTGGTTGGGCATCTTAACTTTGCTTGCAAAGTGGTTGCCCCGGGGCGAGCCTTTCTCCATAGACTCTGTGATGCTATGGCAGGACTACACTTGCCTCAGCATAGAACATGGGTTACCAGCAGCATGAGGGAAGATTTGAGGGTTTGGCAAGAATTCTTGGAGTCCTTTAATGGGGTCTCTTTTGGGAGAGAGGACATGAGGCTTGAAGCTGAGCTCCAGGTCATGTCTGATGCTGCTGGGTCTTTGGGTTTTGAATTCTATTTCTGCGGACATTGGTGCACTGATAGCTGGCCAGACTCCTGGAGGCAGGTAGGAGTGAACCGAGATCTTACGTTTCTCGAGTTCTTTCCCATTCTAGTCACAGTTTGGCTGTGGGGGAAGGATATGGCCAATCGCACTGTTCATTTTTGGTGCGATAATATGGCGGTACTCCATGTCATTAATTCCCTTTCATCCAAATCCCGGCGGGTTATGAGGTTGGTGAGGGCCTTCATTCTGTGTTGTCTGCGGCTTAACATATTGTTTTTAGCCAAGCATGTCCCTGGGGTGAGTAACGGGGTGGCTGACGCTCTCTCTCGTAAACAGATAGAGAGGTTTCGTCAGCTGGCCCCCGATGCCGATCGAGAGGCGGTGCCAATGCCCCAGGAGCTATGGCTGATTGGAGAGCCGAGGCCTGCAGAGCGATAGGCCTAGCCATTGCGTCTAGCACCAGGAAGTCTTACAAATGGGCTGTGAGGCAGTTTGAGGACTTTAGGGCTGAGGTAAGGTATCACATCATTTGGCCCCTCCCGGTGGAGCAGTTGCTCCACTACTGTGTTTCACTTCGAGGTAAGGGACTGGCCATGCGATCCATTGGGGGCGCCTGTCTGCATTGGCTTTTGCTAGTAAAGCGCTGGGCTATAAGGAAGAAACAGCTGATTTTTGTCTCTGGAAAATGCTGGAGGGGTGGGCCAGAGAGGCCGGACCTAGGTTGGACACTCAGAAACCTATTTCTGAAGGGGGTTTGAGGCACGGTGTGTGCTTCATAATTTGAGGCATTTTTGTTTCATGCTGTGTCTTTGGTAGCTTTTTTCAGGGCCCTTAGAGTCAGTGAGCTAGTGGCACAGTCCAGAAATGATGTTTCTGGTAATGCTCTGTTGCTACGGGATTTGAGGTTATCTGAGGGTAAGGAAGTGATTACTGTCCGTCACTCTAAGACGGATCAGTGTCAAAAAGGTACCGTGTTTGAGCTTGGCAACTGCTCAGAGCTTGAGCTGTGCCCAGTTGCTTCTTTGGCTGCTTATCTGGCAGTTCTGGGGTCCAAGGAAGGGTTTTAGTTCTGTCACAATAATGGTAGCCCGCTGACGAAGCATCAGTTTTGGGCTGTGAAGTCACAGGCTTTAGGTGAGCTGGGGTTGTCCGGGATGTAGTTTGGGACCCTCTCCTTTAGAATTGTGGCAGCTTCAACAGCTGCTGCCCTTGGGTATCCTTCCTCCTCCATTCAGCGCCTGGGCCGTTGGTGCTCATCGGCCTACAAATCTTATGTTCAACCTTTGCTCAGTCCCTAGCTTTGCTTGTTTGGTTGAAATGTTACTGGTTTCTGTTTCTTGTTTGACTGTTTTTTCTTTTTAGATGCTGTTGTTCCTGGCCGGAGGAGACGAGTTCTCATCTGTGGCCACAGCCATATGTTTTGGGCCGCACATCAGGTGTGGAGAATTTCGGTTGGCTCTCAGCTGGGACTCAGCCAATATGTTTGTATTGAGTGGCAGGGGCGCCGGGGCCTTCAGTGGCTGGGCCTGCTGCCTTTGTTATTCCAAGGGAGTATGGGCCTTCCTCCTCAGGTTTTAATTATTCACCTGGGAGGGAGTGATCTCGGGCTAGTAAAAAGCAAGGTGTTAGGGCTAGTAAAAAGCAAGGTCTGGCAGGCCCGTGAGGATTTTCAGTACATTAGGGAGCGATGGCCTGGAACCACTATAATTTGGTCAGCCATGATTCTCCGCCTTGTTTGGCACAGTGCTTGAGATCCTTCAGCTATTGAGAGGGCACACTACAAAGCTAATAAGGAAATTAGGAAGGCATTGGAAGGGGGTTGGGATGCTATCTGCCCCATCCGGATATTTCTACGGAATTTCCAGACCTCTACAGAGGGGATGGGGTACATCTCTCAGAAAAGGGTAATATGCTTTTCTTGAGGGATCTCCAGCAAGGGCTGTGGGTAGCCTTGGGCATCCCGGTGGGTGCTAAGCCCTAAATAGAGACTTGGCCTTAGTAGTGTCAGGTTTTACTGGGTTTAGGGTACTATGCGGCTAGGGGAGGACCATGAAGCATTCCCCTTTTGGAGAATTAGGGGTCTGGCATGATCAACTTTGGAGTTTGATGACCCGGGGTGGGGAGAATGCAGACTGTCCTGGAGGCTCGACTAGAGGGTGCCTTCCATTGAGATGTGTGTCTGGTGGTTGGGCCCTCTGGAGCGTGCCTCCCTGCTGGGCTGGCCTGGTGGGAGCTGTGTCACACAGCTTCGGCTGGGGGCTGGGTCTTTCGGCTGTGAATGGCAGGGGAGCGGTCTGTTGAGACCCCTAGCCCTGACCAGGCTGCAGTTTGGGTGCCCTTGCCATTTTATTATGATGGTTAATAAAGTGGCCCATTATTTATACTGATGCATTGTATTCGACTCTTCATTTCGACTTGGGGGGCAATTTGATGCTTGCAGCCTGCAGCAACGCTGCTAGGCTGCATTAGCAAGCTTTGCTTCTCTGGGAGGGAAGGGAGGATCTACAGCCCGTTTGGGTGTGTATTTGAGGGGGTGGGCCAGGCCGTTGGAACAGCCAGACCTCTGCTCCCTGCTTCAGTCCTGGAGAACGATCGGCCCTCCCGCCCACCCTGTTTGTTATGTGATTGCTGATCATCTCATGTTTGGGGGGCCGGGTAGGAATTTTTTGCTCCCCAACTGATTGGCAGTTGCTGGGGTGTGTTTTTTGCTTTCCCTACATAGCAAAACAGTGGGTTGTGGATTTGGCTATTGGGAGGCACTGTTAAATAGGTTGGTCACTTTAGTTTGGCAGGTTTTACTGGGTTCAGAGTACTATGCCTTCCACTGAGGGTGCCTTCCATTGAGACGTGTGTCTGGTGGTTGGGACCTCTGGGGCGTACCTCCCTGCTGGGCCGGCCTGGTGGGAGCTGTGTCACACAGCTCTGATTGGGGGCTGGGTCTCTTGCCCATGAATGGCAGGGGAGCGGTCTGTTGAGACCCCTAGCCCTGACCAGGCCGCAGTTTGGGTGCCCTTGGCATTTTATTATGATGGTTAATAAAGTGGCCCATTATTTATACCAATGCATTGTGTCCGACTCTTCATTCCAATTTGGGGGGTAATCACATTTCAGCTTCTTGTTGGTGAGTACCCGGAGTACAGTCCAGAGGACGAATTGATTGATTGGTGCCTTTTGTCGGAGAATTGAATGTTAGCTTGCATTTTTGCAATTTTCGGTCCAGGTCTATAGGCATTTCAATGTGCAGAGATTGCAGCAGATGGGATCCAGCATCCAAGTCTTCAATAGTCCAATTTTTCCTTTGATGTCGAACCAGAAGTTTGCCCACAGGAGATCATCGGTATTTAATATTTGCAGCAGTTAATTTTTGGGCGACCGGCTTTAAGGTATGTCTTGTGTACAGCACTTCTGCTGAGAGATCAGGAAAAACCCAAATCTTTTTTTCTTTGTAAAGCAGAGCCAGGGTTATATTTTTTTTTCTTTACGCGGGAATCCGTCACTTCAATTATGATGTCACGGGCACCCCTTGTCTTAACTGCATGTGGGGGACCCAGACAGTAGGCTCAGCTAATATGAGGGGCTATGCCCTCTTCAAGTTGGTGCACAGATGCGAGCCATGCAGCCAAAAAGCAGATAGGTCTGTGTTGCCCTCCTCATGATCAACAAAGCCGCAAAGTTTGATATTCCAGTCACAAGATTTATTGTCCAAGAATAAGATCTTATCTGTGGCCCATTTTTCAAAGGCCTGTAACTGTCTACCATTATCTTGATTGGCCAGTCCAGTGTTTAAAGCAGAATTGGCTGTGTCAGCCACATCTTTGAGAGTGAGCTGCATTGATTCCAATTTATCAGTCACAGATTTTAAGGCAGTGCTAAAAGTATTTGCAAGCTCATTTTTAATAGCAGAGATAGTGTTGTGAAAGACTCTTTCTGTCAGAATGTCTGCCTAAGGAGAAGGGTTACTGGATCCAGTCACCATTTTATGATTCAATTGAGGTGCCAGAGCGACTTTCACTGGCAAAGATCGCGATTTAAAGTATTTTTCAAGAGGTGTTGACCATTCAATTTGCCCATACCACGGGGCAATTAGTTGATGTAGATCAGTGCCGCTTTGAGGGAAATGGGACGGTCGGGAAGGGAACCAAACTTTACATATCTGCCACCATGTGCACCGACGCCATGCCCCCAGTTTGAACATTCCTTGGCATTACCCTTCTTTGGGATTGGAATATAAACTGACCTTTTCTAATCTTGTGGCCATTGTTGCGTTTTCCAAATTTGTTGACCTAATGTGTGCATAACTTTAACAGCATCATCTTTTAGGACTTTGAATAGCTCAACTGGGATACCATCATCTCCGCTCACTTTGTTGTTAGTAATGCTTTCTAAGGCCCATGCAGATTACCTCAGCACAATACAAGGTATTCCACATGATAAATGTGATTGATTTCCCAACTAACTCACACACCTGCAAACTGCTGTTAGCCTTGCAGGGGAAAATCGAGGTTTCCACAGCAGGTGAGGGAAACACCTCTTGAACTAGCATTGATGCTCTGATAAATTTATTTATTTATTTATTCAGTCTTATATCTGCCCTCTCTGCAAGTGGACTCAGGGTGGCTGACAGTCAAAAAAAAGCCTGCTCATCAAGCAGGCTTGAAAGGTAAAATAAAGGGAGACTGAATCACAGATCGCCCAAGTAAATGTGTATTTTGGTCATCAGCATATGGAAGGTGGAAAAAACAAGCCATAATCATGTTCTTGGTATAACTATTTTTCTACAGGATAGTGATTTACCATGTATTACAGCTTACTCATTTATGCTTGAACTAAGGACAAGAACTTGCATTATTTTCACTCCCATATTTCTTTTTTACTGTGATCCAGTAAAGAACAGCTCTCATTGGAATCAGAATCACAATAACAAACAGCTAGAAGAATGTGCTTTAAGAAAATGAGATGCTTTCTTCTGGTAGGACAATCAAAAATCAATTAGGACTTAAACATAAGGCAATATTGCCAGGCCCTGGAGGTGTAATAAGTAACACTTAGCTCTTCTCTTCATTATCAAGATAATCAAGAATGACACTGCTTAATTATTTGCAATGATCCTACATAATTTGTTTCTGAAGTATTATATTATGCTAAGTTAGGCCACCTCTGCATGCTACCACCAACAGCTTCTTTCTATGCAGTTTATTCTAATAATAAACAAGAAATATAAATCAAGTTATCTGCAAGTTTTCAGAGACTTGACAATAACCAGAACTGGGCATCCCAGCCCTTGGGTTCATTATATTACAAAGAAGACATTTTAACAGTGCGACAGTGACTCAGACGAAACTAGCCAAAGAGCTGGAAAACCATTTACACACCTTAAGAATCTTGTCCCATCATCCAAAGTTCATGCCTTGAAATACTGATGGCATAACTGTTAGTTTTCGGTGTTGTTGTTTTTTTGTTTTTTGGTTGTTGATTTTATTTTTTGCTGGGGTTTTTTTCCAGAAGCAGAGAGTGGGACTTCTTTTTCAAAGGGGAGAACAGTGTGGAAAAGAAAAGACATCTAATTTTTTTTCTCCTGTAAAAGCCAACCCCAAGCCATCTTATCCCGCAGGGGAAAATGTATAGGCCCCTGAAAGTTTTCTCAACAAAGTCCTCATGGTTATGTTTTCATCAGGAAGAGAAGGAGAGAGTTAGAGCCTTACTTCTGTCAATCTTCCTTTCAAAAGTAACCACAACAGCTGCATTTGGAGGGGGGGGGAGAAGCATCTTATAAAGTATCATGGAAGCAAACATAATATGTAGTTCCAGACTCAGAACAGGATTAAGTATTCCAGGTAAGTATAAGGGTCTCCCCCACTGGGCAATTTAGCAACCAAAAGAATCTTTATGGGCCCAATCCACCACAATATTAGCAGTTTTCAGCCTCCAAGGCCAAGGGCTATCAACTGTCTCCCACTATGATCTAATACCAGTAGTAGTAATACTGCTAGAGCACAATGCCTCAGTTGAGATAATACCATAAGAAATTGCATCAAATGCTATCAAGGAGAAGCACCAACAGGTGTCATTGGTCCTGTCTCCATCAAGGCAAAGATCATCCATCAAAAAGACTGAGGGAATTCAAAACCAGACCAAAAAATCATTGAAATTGGGAAGCTCTACAGGATCCAATGCCCCCTGAAGGGTCATTAGATGAGCTAGTAGAGGCACTCCCAGTCCTCTATGGCCATTAATAACATCACCCCCCAGTGCCCTCTTTGTTGCCGTGCCAAAGCAGCCCCATGGTATGAAGGATGAAGCAGCAACTTAGATGCCTAGAGCGAGTGTGGTGGTGTTCCTATGACGAAGAGTCAAGAACTTCTTATAGAACACTTATGAAGGTCTATGAGAAGGCAGTGGAGTCTGCTAAGAAAGATTTTTATGCAGCCTCCAGTGTATCTGTGAAACCATGGCCAGCCCAATTGTTCAGAATGATTCGATCATTAACCACATTGCCAACTGACAACCAAAAGGTTAGGGAATTGGATATTGGCTGTGAGGCCTTTGCGACTTATTTCACAGATATTTATTTATTTTTATTTAATCAAATTTATATCCCACCCTCCCTTAATGGGCTCAGGGCTCAAATAAAGTCTTGACTCTCCACCAAGATCTTCCAGCCACAATTGACACACTACAGGAACTGGAAACCCGTTGTTCATCTTCTGGACCTACTTTGGACCACTTCAACCAACTTTCTGTGGAAAATGCGGACAGGATCTTGGCTGCAGTGAAGTCTACCACTTGCCCTTTAGATCCATGCCCATCATGGCTTGTAAAAGCAGGTGGTGATGGTATCCTGGGCCCTATGGCTGATATTGTCAATCTGTCCCTGTCATCAGGGACGTTCCCAGCATGGCTCAAGGAGGCAGTGGTTTGTCTGCTTTTTAAAAAGCCATCTTTGGACCCGATGGTCCCAGCCAATTACCACCCAGTTTCAAACTTCCCATTTCTAGGTAAGGTAATTGAGGAAGTGGTGGCCAAGCAGTTCCAAGCTTTCCTGGAGGATACATCTGTCCTTGACCTATTCCAGTCTGACTTCCACCCTGGTCATGGAATGGAGACTGTTCTGGTCGCTCTCATTGATGACCTCAGAAGGCATATGGATCAAAGCGGGTCAGTGCTGCTGTTGCTCTTAGAACTATCAGCAGTGTTTGACATGGTTGATTAGGACCTAATGACCCACTGCCTTGACAACATTGGAGTTCAGGGGGTTGCCTTACAGTGGTTCTCTTCCTTTCTCTGTGGTCGGGGACAAAGGGTGGCGCTTGACGAGCAGACTTCCTTGTGACACCCTCTTGAATGTGGTGTGCCTCAGGGAGCCATTCTCTCTTCCACAATGTTTAACACCTATATGCACCCCCTTGCCCAGTTGCTTGAGGTTATGGACTGGGTTGTCACCAGTAGGCAGATGGCACCCAGCTCTATCTGTTGATGGACAGCCATTCAAACTCCACCCCAGATCATCTGACCAGGGCCTTAGAAGCTGTGACTCAATGGCTGCAGTTAAGTCATCTGTAGCTTAATCCAGCTAAGACGGAGGTCCTATACTTGAGCCGTGGGGTGTTAGAGTCGGGCATCCAGCTCCCAACCCTGGATGATGCACCTCTTGTGCTGGCCCAGAAGGTGAAGAGCCTGGGAATGATACTGGATGCCTCACTTTGCATGGAGGCCCAGATCACAGCAGTTGCTCGATCTGCCTTCTACTATCTTCAGCAGATTAAACAACTAGCACCATACCTGTCCTCCCACCAATCCATACAAGGGTCACTTCCTGGTTGGACTACTCTATGCAGACTTGCCCTTGAGGCTGACCCAGAATCTCCAGCTGGTGCAAAATGCAGCAGCACAGCTGGTAACTGCATTGCCTTTATAGGCAAGCATCTGGCCAGTGCTTCAAGGATTTGGACTTAATATTTAAAGCCTTACACGGCCTGGGATTAACATACCTGTGGGACCGCCTGTCCCTATATGTCCCCCTGAGATCCCTGCATTCCACTTCGTAGCATCTTCTGACTGTCCCTGGTTTGAAGGATGTTTGACTTGCTTCAACCAGGGCCAGGGCCTTTCAGCCTTGGCCTCAGCCTACTGGAATCAGCTCCCTGTGGAATCTGGGCCCTACCTGATTTGATGCCATTTCGTAGGGCCTGCAAGATGGAGCTATTCCGCCGGACCTTTGGTTGAGGCAGCGGACGTCCTTATTTCCATCTGCTTGGCCTCCCTTGCCTGTCATGATGCTATAGTATCTTATCTTAATCTATTATTCCATTTCTGGGTCTACTGCTGTACTGATATATAGAATGCACCCAATGGAAACCACCGCCTGTGACATATATGCTATTTGTTTTATTGTATTTTATGGTTTTAGCTTGTAGTTTTTAATTGTTTTAACTTTTGTTGTTATCTGCCCTGAGCCCACTCATGGGAAAGGGTGGAATACTAATTAACAAAAATATATAAATAAATAAATAATGAACTATCTGATCTAAGAAAGACTAGTGTTACACAGCTACTGCATGTTCTAGCACCTTGCCCTCAAAGATCTGCTACCAACAGTTTGTTAAACTGGTCAGGTCCAGGGACCTTCAGAAATAATCTCACAACTGCATCTTTCACTATCCACTGCTTCCAAGAAGCATTAAGTTCTTGCTGGATCCAGCTATACAGTTCTAGTTAGGTGGAAAAGCCAAGATGAGGAAGGACTAAGCAAGTGGGTAGTTGCATTGCCAAGCAGCTTGTCTGCATCCTTCAGCCATACATACTAAAATACTGAACATCATCTAATCAACCTTGTCTAGGTTAAGCTCTGGTTATATGACTGCCTAAATATGTACATCATGGTAAATATGTGGTTTTATCTGTGAATCCTTGGTGAATTTACATAATTAGAAACAAGCTAGAGAAGACCCCTCATCACCTGGAAAGCTCAGCTGGGCAGTTTTTAATGGTGGCAAACCAGTACACTAGGCTGTTATTGCCACTACAGTGTCAGCACAAAGATGTGCTCTAATCTGTGTTTGGTCATATTCACTTCCCTCCATTTTGCTCTAGCCACCTCCCAGTTTGCTTAATTATCCTAATTTGTTAAAGAGTGGAATGGGCTCTGAAAGATGAGACAGCTTGAGAGTGATTGTGCTAACTTGCCTGATTTACCTGCAAATTGCAAAAGATCGATTTGATAGGAGGACCAATCGTGCCAGCAGGAAATGCCCTGAGAGTTGTCAGGAATCCATCTGGATCCTTCAGCTTCCAAAAAACAGACAACCTCAATTAGTTCTGAGCTTCCATAACTATGAACTTCAATTCATGACAAACATTTCCCCTACTGCCAGGCACCACCATGTGGAGTTTAAGATATAACAGGCCAATGGCTGTCATTGGCCGTTATGTATGCACAGCATACTGCAGATTTTCCAAACAGTAAGCCTTTAAACTAGATTCTGTATTCTGTTCCCGCCTTATGCACCATTCTTTTTCCTCCGGTGTATCCATTTTGCAGGTACAATTTTAAAAACATACTTTTTCTAAATCAGAGTGGAACATCACTTGTGATTTGGGGGGGGGAGGGTGTCCAAAGTTTTTTTTTTTCTAAATTATGCAATTGCCCTGTCACAGCTGTGCAGTAGCATCCAACAAGCACCTTCCATTTAAATCTTTGTGGTTCAGGTATTATGCAAGCATTTTTGCATTTGTTTGTTGAATGAAAGGAAACAGAAAGGGTCTCAAGCAAAAGGGAAAACCCACTATTGAAATTGACCAAACTTTTCCTGAGACTGATAAGCAAAGCCCCATTTTCCATTTTACCAAGCACTAGGGGATTCTCTGCTGTGTTGTCATCCACTGTGAAAAAATGGGAGTCACATGATCTCATAATATGAGGAAACATGATGAGTGTATAGAATGCATGGTAGACCCCACTGACACTGGCATTGCAAGCTGTGATCATTGGCAAATATGTGTGTGCACACAATACTTAACTTTGATGGTTTGCAGAAGGTCCATGAGGCTCAGCTGCCATTTTAATGTTAGGCTTCCAGAGACTGCTGAAATGCACCCCCCCCCCAAAAAAAAAAAAAACACCTCTGCTCACTAAAGCATTGAAGGGGAAAACATTTTCTTGGTGGGTAAACATTTTTAGAAATAGAATGTTTCAGTAGGAGAAAGGTAAGCAAGGGCATGGAGGTCATCTCAATCAAGTTAGCACTGTGCAAGCAAATTCTACATAAATGCTTCACTTTAGGACAGAAATCAATGAAACCCAATCCTAGGCATGCCTACTCAAAATTAAGTCCCATTGAGTTCTGTATCCCTGGTATTTCAGCCTGCAAGTATTAGTTTGCAACTCTGCATTCTGCTGATTTCTTAAGTGCCCCCACACACACACACACACGAGGCAATGAAGAGTCACATATTGGCTGATGGTTGCAGCTTGCAACTCCCCCCCACCCCCTGCATAAGAGTTTTTCTATTTACCTGTTTAAGCAAACTGTGCTGCAAATCCTAAATAAATTATTCACTTTAGGATGGAAATTACTGTAACCAGATCCTAAGCATACCTACTCAAAAGTAAGTCACATTGAGTTTTGTGGGGCTTACTCTCAAGTAAGTATCCCTGGGATTTTAGCCTACAAATATTCATTTGCAACTCCACATTCTGTTGATTTCATGGCCTGGCCCCTGTAGAAAAAGATGATTTAATAAAGAAGAAGAACCTGATCCTAGGCATGCCAACTCTAAAGTAAATCCCACTGAGTTCTGTGGGGCTAACTCCCGAGTAAGTATTCCTGGGATTTCAATTTGTAAGTGTCTGTTTGCCACTCAACTCCTTTAAAACCTTACCCCATTGTTTAATATTATCTTTTACAATCAGCATAAGACTGATGCTAGTCTCATGCAGCTTGTAAAAAAATTAAAACAATGAGGGGGAAATTAACCTTGCACACCGATGAAGAGGGAAGGATGATGGAAGGTGTGGAGTGGGTGGACAGACCTCTGTGTGGGTGATGTAGTGGCTGAGGGGGCAGGGAAAGGGCAGGGGGGAAATCCAATGGAATCTGTATGCTTTTGAATTACTTTTGGCTTGGAAGTGAAGCAAGGGAAAACTCAGCACAAAAACACTCTCAGAAAACCCAGGAAAACAGCAACCAAAAAAATAGAGTGCTGAAGGGAGGAAAAACAGTGCAGAATGAAAAAGAAAATCCAACAGACATGCACAGTGAAAGTGAAGGAATAAACCTATGCATAATAGACCATTGTCTTCATAAATTCCTGAGCCACACCTGCTAAGAGACCTTAAGGTGGAATTAGATAATGAATTTGTTGGGCATGGGAACACTATATCACTCTAAGGCTGTGGTCTCACAGACTAAATAATGCACTTTCAATCCGCTTTCAAGGCACTTTCAAACTGGATTTTGCAAGTTCACACAGTAAAATCCAATTGGAAAGTGCACTAAAAGTGGATTGAAAGTGCATTATTTAGTGTGTGTGATCACAGCCTAAGTGTGTTATCTGCTTAAGTGGGATACCTGTCTTAACCTGAGAACTGCCCTCTGACCCTCCTCTCTCTCTCTTTGTCCTTTCCCTTTACATGGCCTTCTATGAAATCACATCTCTACACAGGTCTTTCATGTAGATACAGTACCCTCACTCTTTTACACACATGATGCTGGACAAGCTGGCCATTTGTGATACAAAAAGTGCTCTTTAGATTATGGTTCTCGGTGGGGGGGGGGGGATCGCTGGAGATGGTGCAAAATCAGACACTGGTCTATGGTGGAACAGCCAGCTCTGAAACCTGTTTGCTTGTCCACCAGTATGTTTTCTTGATTCAGTCAAGGAGTTTCCAACGTAAGTATCTTGAGTATAATTAACCATTACTGGTGGCCATGCTAGGAGGCTCTAGAGAAGCGTGTGACTCTGGGCGTTTTCGCACTGACCTTAATCGGCAGCGACGTTCCTCTTCACCGCGCAGGATCTGTGCGGATTTCGCACCAATTGCTGCGGAGCACCCGGAAGAGCCGCAAAGTCCCATGGCTTTTGCGGCGCAAATGGAAACTGGGTTTTGGCGGTTTCCATTTGCGCCGCAAAAGCCGCGGGACTTTGCGGCTCTTCCGGGTGCTCCGCAGCGATTGGTGCGAAATCCGCGCAGATCCTGCGCGGTGAAGAGGGACGTCGCTGCCGATTAAGGTCAGTGCGAAAACGCCCTCTGTTTCAGACAAACAGAGCACTGGAAGTGAGATTTCCAAAGCTGGGGAGAGAAAGAAGAAGAAGAAGAAGAAGAAGAAGAAGAAGAAGAAGAAGAAGAAGAAGAAGAAGAAGAAGAAGAAGAAGAAGAAGAAGAAGTGCAGATTTATACCCTGCCCTTCTCTCTGAATCAGAGAGTCAGGGCGACTTACAATCTCCTATATCTTCTCCCTCCACAATAGACACCCTGTGAGGTGGGTGGGGCTGAGACGGCTCTCACAGCAGCTGCCCTTTCAAGGACAACCTCTGCCAGAGCTATGGCTAACCCAAGGCCATTCCAGCAGGTGCAAGTGGAGGAGTGGGGAATCAAACCCGGTTCTCCCAGATAAGAGTCCATGCACTTAACCACAACACCAAACTGTCTCTCTTCTTCGGGACTCTGTATGAAACTTAACCCTGATTAAGTGCCAAAAGATTGCAGGGTTATTTGATTTAGAAGCTTGGGCCATCCAGGTGTAGGAGTCTCTTTGTGCGCTTCATTTTTTCTCTGCTGGAAGGTTTTTTGGGTGCTGCTTTAGGATTTTGAGCTCTAGGGGAGTTTTGGATATATTACTTAGCTTGCACTGCTGTAATTTGACCACTAGATTGTTTTTTGCTGCATGGCAATTTGTATCAAACCAGATCTTTGATTTGCTTTTCTTTAGTGGTTGGATTTTGTGGTCATGAGGTTTCCTTAGGAGGGTTTGCACCAGCCAAGAATAAGGCACTGGTATAATGAAATCATTGTGTCTGTGGCATTTGCTGAGATCACAGTGTTTCAGAGTTGAGATACTTTGTCTGAGCTAAAGTATTTTTGGCATTGATGGTCCACTTTCTCAGACCAGATTAACCTTCTGCAGCTCGGAACAGATTCTAGGTCAACATTGAATTGTTCAGAGATACATTCTGATAAGTCGCAGATGTTAAGCTCCAGAGTGACTAGAAGATGGTCACTGTCTTGTCAAGACTCTACTTCTAGGTACATATTGTGAGTGACCAAATTATAGGATGTCAAATAAAGTCTATAGTATTTGCACCACGCTCTCTCATGGATTGCTGCCTTGACGTGGTGAGAAGGCTTGCGCAGTTCAGTGATGCTGTGGGCTATGCCACGCAGGGCCACCCAAGATGGACAGGCCACAGCTGAGAACCCAGACAAAATGCGATCCACTTGAGAAGGAAATGGCAACTCACTCCAGTATCCTTGCCAAGAAAACCTCATGGACAGTAACAAAAGGCTAAAAGATATGGCGCTGGAAGATGAGCCCCTCAGGTTAGAAGGTGCCCAATATGCTACTGGGGAAGAGCGGAGGGCAAGTCCAAGTAACCGCAGAGTGAAGCAGCTAGGCCAAAGCCAAAAGGACGCTCAGCTATGGATGTGTCTGATGGTGAAAGAACAGTCCGATGCTGCAAAGAACAATACTGCATTGGAACAAGGCTTCCAGTTTTGGATTCATGGAGGATTGACGTGCTTCTCAGTGAGGAGCAGACCAGACCCTCTGTTCTGGGCAGAGAAGGTGTTTTAATGCCTGCTGTCCACATCTTCTGAGGAGATTTACTTTGGCTGATGAGGAATCCCACAGGGGTTTCTTTTTGGCTTTGAAGAGTCTCTGGAGAATAATTCCATTCCAGCGTCTACAGAGGATATCTGGAGTCGTTAAATCAACTTAAATTCATCATGAGCCAAAGCTTCTTTGGGACTAATTAATATCTAATGGAATTTGACGAGTGCTTTTTGAAGGATCATGTCTTAAAAAGGTAACGATCTTTATCTATTGCTCTGGGACTAAACTAAGATTTATTTGGAAGAAAAATAAAGGTCTGGATACTAATATAAGACACTAAAACAAAGGAGGAGGAGGTGGGGGAAAATTGGAACTGAGAAAATTAAAGCAATGACTAAAAAAGGGGGAAATTGGAATTGTACATGCCTGTGGTCAGCTACCCCCTCCAACATTAAAAGAGAACTGCAGAACAAGAAGACGTCACAGGAAATGACATCATAGAAATATCACGAGACTTCTATACCATAGAGAACGAGACTTCGTGGCAAGAAAGGAAAGTGGTGGCCATTAAAAGACGGGAAAATATAAAGAAAGCACCTGAAATCTTTTCGTTGGGATTACAAATGGAAAGTTTTCCGAAACAAGACAGAACATTGCTTTGGTACATGCTTTCGGCTGCACGAACATTATATGCGCAGTTGTGGAAGCAAAATAAATTACCAGAAAAATGGGACTGGATTATGAAAGTTATGCATTGGAGCAAAATGGACAAACTTACTAGAACTTTAAAAGAACTTGATATAGATAAATGGGAGAAATTTCAAAAGTATGTTGAAAAACAGTGGAAGGTGAAAAGACATTTGGTGATTTTTAATAATGGTTAACTTTTTTCTTTTTTTTTAGGATAAAATTTCAACTACAGATAAAATAAAATTATGGAAATATACAGTGTTTTTTACATATGGGGATTTATAGATAACAATTAAGACAGATAACACCAAAAATTAAGTATAGTAATATTATAAGACTATTAATTAAGATAGAAAATAATAAGTAATTTTATTCTTATTTGTATTTTATTATAGTTATAAGTTTTTAGAAGGTTCTTAATAGGTTAATATTACCTTTTAAATTTTTTGTATTTTAAGTTGAATGCACCGGGGAAGTCATAAAAAGGGGGGAGGGAGATGGGAAATGTGATGCAATATGTTTGATGTTTATTTTGGATTATTGATTAATGTTGCTGAATAATAAAAATTGTTTTATCAAATACTGCGTTGGAACGTGGAATGTAAGATCTATGAATCAAGGTAAGCTGAATGTCTCTCTCTCTCTCTGAACATCAACATATTGGGAATCAGTGAACTAAAATTGATGGGAATGGGTGAATTTAACTCAGAGGATCACTACATCTAGTATTGTGGGCAAGAGTCCCATAGAAGAAAGGGTGTGGCCTTTATAGTTAACAAAGGAGTGAAGAAGGCAGTAATGGGATACAATCTCAAAAATGACAGAATGATCTCAGTCCGTATCCAAGGCAAACCATTCAATATTACAGTTATCCAAGACTATGTTCCAACCACTGATGCAGAAGAGGCTGAAGTGGACCAGTTCTATGTAGATCTACAACACATTCTAGAATTAACACCAAAAAAAGATGTCCTCCTCATCATAGGGGACTGGAATGCCAAAGTAGGAAGTCAAAAAATAACCGAAACAACTGACAAGTTTGGCCTTGGAGAACAAAATGAAGCTGGGCAAAAGCTAATAGAGTTTTGTCAAGAGAACAAACTGGTCATAGCGAAAACCCTCTTCCAACAACCTAAAGGCAACTCTACACATGGACATCACCTGAATGGCAACACAGAAATCAGATTGATTATATACTCTGCAGTCAAAGATGGAGAAGCTCCTTATGGTCAGCAAAAACAAGACCTAGAGCTGACTGCGGCTCAGATCATGAGCTACTCATTGCAAAATTCAGGCTTAAACTAAAGAAAACTGGGGAAGCCATTATGCCATTCAGGTTTGACCTTGATCACATCCCTTATGAATATACAGTGGAGGTGAAGAATAGTTTAAGGAACTAGAGTTGTTAAACAGAGTGCTGGAAGAATTATGGACGGAGGTTCATGACATTGTACAGAAGGCAGCAATCAGTACCATCCCAAAGAAAAAGAAATGCAAGAAAGCAAAGAGGCTGTCTGATGAGGCTTTACAAATAGCTGAGGAAAGAAGGAAAGCAAAAGGCAAAGGTGAAAAGGAAAGATTCACCCAACTGAATGCAGATTTCCAGAGAACAGCAAGGAGAGATAAGGAGGTCTTCCAGAAGGAAAAATGCAAAGCAATAAAGGAAAATAATAGAATGGGAAGGACAAGATCTCTTCAAGAAAACTGGAGAAATCAAGGGAACGCTTTGTGCAAAGATGGCCATGATAAAGGACAACAACGGTAGGGACCTAACAGAAGAGATCAGGAAGAGGTGGCAAGAATACACAGAAGAATTATACAAGAAGGATCTCAATGTACATGACAACCGTGACAGTGAAATCGCTGACCTGGAGCCAGACATTCTGGAGTGTGAAGTCAAATGGGCCTTAGAAAGCATTACTAACAACAAAGAGAGCACAGATGATGGTATCCCAATTCAGCTTTGCAAAGTCCTAAAAGATGATGCTGTTAAAGTTATGCACACATTATGTCAATGAATCTGGAAAATGCAACAGTGGCCACGGGACTGGAAAAGATCAGTTTATATTCCAATCCGAAAGAAGATGCCAAGGAATGTTCAGACTATTGCACCATTGCACTCATTTCACATGCCAGCAAGGTCATGTTAAAGATCCTACAAGCTAGGCTTCAGCAGTATGTCGACTGGAAACTACCAGAAGTTCAAGCTGGGTTTCGGAGAGGTAGAGAAACTAGAGATCAAATTGCCAACATTCGCTGGATTATGGAGAAAGCACGGGAGTATCAGAAAAACATCTATTTCTGTTTCATTGACTATGCTAAAGCCTTTCATTGTGTGGATCACAACAAACTGTGGCAAGTCCTTAAAGAAATGGGAGTACCAGACCACCTCACGTCTCCTGAGAAACCTGTATAAGGGTCAAGGTCAGAATGGGATATGGAACAACAGATTGGTTTAGAATAGGAAAAGAAGTTCGACAAGGATGTATATTGTAACCCTGCTTAGTTAATTTATATACAGGGTGCATCATGTGGAATGCTGGCCTGGATGAAGCACAAACCGGAATTAAGATTGCCAGGAAAAACATCAACAACCTCAGATATGCAGATGATTCTACTCTAATGACAAAAAGTGAGGAGGACCTAAAGAACCTCTTGTTGAGGGTGAAAAAAGAGAGCACAAAAGTAGGCTTGCAAGATCACTGCAGATGGTGACTGTAGCCATGAAATTAAAAGACGTTTGCTCCTTGAGAGGACAGCTATGGCAAACTTGGACGGTATAATAAAAAGTAGAGACATCACCCTGCCAACAAAAGTCCATATAGTCAAAGCAATGGTATTCCCAGTAGTAATGTATGGCTGTGAGAGTTGGACGATAAGGAAGGCTGAGCGCAGAAGAATAGATGCTTTTGAACTGTGGTGCAGGAGAAGAATCTTGAGAGTCACTTGGACTGCAAGAAGATCAAATCAGTCAGTCCTAAGGGAAATCAACCCAGACTGTTCCCTGGAAAGTCAGATGGTGAAGCTCAAATACTTTAGCCACCAAATGAGAAGGAAAAGATCCTGATGCTGGGAAAGACAGAAGGCAGAAGAAGAAGGGGATGGCAAAAGATGAGATGGCTGGACAGCGTTACTGATGTAACAAACACGAATTTGAGCAGACTTCGGAGGATGGTGGAAGACAGGAGAGCCTGGCATGACTTTGTCCTTGGGGTCGCAAAGAGTCAGACTCGACTGTGCGACCAAACAACAACAACAAATATTTGCACCACACTCAGACCAGTATGTATACTCCCCAGGGATATCTCCTTTGATAGCCCCATTGAGAATGGAGAAATCTAACCGAGATGCAAGCTGTATATACAGCACTGAGTATCATGCTTCTGTGACTCTGCAAAACTCTGCTATATTAACCAAATATCACAATAGCATATATTTGATTTCTGTCACTGGAGAGCCACATAAGATTTTCTAGCAGGGAACCCAGCAGCTACAGCCACCCAGACTTAAAACACAATAGCTGGCCTTCACATATGGCTTTCTTCAATTTCCATCTAATTGTACCTTAAATTGAGTTAATTCTATTCTTATTCAGTGATCTCTATAGTTAAATATATGAGCTGTAAACTTTACAATAATGGTTTATTAATACTTGACTGCATACTCCCCAATTATAAATTTTGGAGTTGTTTTTAACATTGCTGAAGCCAGCACTATCTATTTAATGTATTTGTTTATTTTTTCATGAATATTTATACAAAGTAAACTCTCAATAAATTGACAGTGCTTATGCCAGTCCCCACTGTAAATCATTTCACATAAATTTACAGTTAATTTGCTAGAATCTGATGCACAGTCAAACACAGTAAATTAAAAGTTATATTCCAAGCTATGTTTATGGCTTCCACTCAGTGATAAATGGATTTTAGCATGGTGGTATTTGGGAGGAGGAAGTGGGAGACACGTAATGCTTTATAAATAATCAGTAGATGGAGCGGGTGGGACAAAAAGGAAGAAATTGAGAGAAGAGGGACATTAAATGAAAACCAGTAAGGTGGATGGCAGGAACACATCACTCAAGTACAAAAGGGGATTGTGGGGTACTGAGGATTAATTAGTTGAATTACTTTCAAGTTCCTTGCAAATGAACAGTTTTATATATATATGCTAAATGTTATTATTAATCTGATTCTCCTGCCACTTCAACAGTATTTTCAAGCTTATCCAGTATTCTGTACCTCTTCACGTTTTTGACATCTACAAAAAGAAGATGTGAGACAGAGTTATTGTTGTATATGTGTTTAGAATTGTATCTATGATATGGAGTTCTTGCCTGGCTCATTGGAGCCTGAAGGACTGAGCTTGGGGTAGGGTGGCCATAATGTCTGAAGGCCAGCCAGGGACACCTTGGGGGGGGGAAGGCAGGAGTGCGCGCGCGCGCCGCCGGAAACAGGAAGTGACGTCACTTCCGGCGACGTCACTTCCGGCGACATCATACCACCGCCGGAAACAGGAAGTGACATCACTTCCTGTGACATCATTTCCCCCGCGCCACCTGCCGGAAACGGGAAGTGACATCACTTCCTGTGACATCATTTCCCCCAAATGGCATCATTTCCCCCAAATGCCACTGCCGGAAACAGGAAGTGACTTCACAGCACTTCCTGTGACGTCCCCAAAAATCCCCCAAATATCACCGCCGGAAACAATTTTGTTCTCAAATCCTGTATATACTTCATCAGTATATGGGATAAGGCACTTTCTCAACTGTGCTGCATAATGCAGCCTATTTATTTTGTCCTGTTGGCTCTGTTGGCTCTATCTGCGCCACCTTCATCACTTTCGGGGTGTGGATCCCCCAGTGGGGTGGGCTCCCGACTCCCTCCGCTGACTGTTTCTGATAGCCCTGCGCCCCCTCTTTCATTTGATATGTGTCCCGTGCGGGTGCCACCCTCCTGCCGGGAGATGCCGCAAAATGAGCCCCCTTGAGGCTTATGGCGGCAGGGCTCGGGGGAAGCAAGCTAGACTGCTGTTCTTTTGAGGGGTTATAGAGTGTTTCGAGCCCCTCCCTGTGGCATTGGTCCCATCGTCGTGGGACCCAGGGGGCCGGCGCAGCAGCCTGCCGAAGCAGCCTGTCACTAATAACACAGGTCGAGATGCGGAAGTGACTGACAGGCTGCTTCAGCGGGCCGCTGCGCCGGCCCCCTGGGTCCCACAACGATGGGACCGATGCCACAGGGAGGGGCTCGAAACACTCTATAACCCCTCAAAAGAACAGCAGTCTAGCTTGCTTCCCCCGAGCCCTGCCGCCATAAGCCTCAAGGGGGCTCATTTTGCGGCATCTCCCGGCAGGAGGGTGGCACCCGCACGGGACACATATCAAATGAAAGAGGGGGCGCAGGGCTATCAGAAACAGCCGGCAGAGGGAGTTGGGAGCCCACCCCACTGGGGGATCCACACCCCGAAAGTGATGAAGGTGGCGCAGATAGAGCCAACAGAGCAAACAGGACAAAATAAATAGGCTGCATTATGCAGCACAGTTGAGAAAGTGCCTTATCCCATATACTGATGAAGTAAATACAGGATCTGAGAACAAAATTGCACCAGAAGACACAAACACAAAGCTCCCTTACACTGAATCAGTGCTTGGGTCCACCAAAGTCAGTATTGTCCACTCCAGTCACAAACACAAAGCTCCCTTACACTGAATCAGTGCTTGGGTCCACCAAAGTCAGTATTGTCACATAAGAACATAACAGAAGCCCTGTTGGATCAGGCCAGTGGCCCATCCAGTCCAACACTCTGCGTCACATAAGAACATAACAGAAGCCCTGTTGGATCAGGCCAGTGGCCCATCCAGTCCAACACTCTGCGTCACATAAGAACATAAGAGAAGCCCTGTTGGATCAGGCCAGTGGCCCATCCAGTCCAACACTCTGCGTCACATAAGAACATAACAGAAGCCCTGTTGGATCAGGCCAGTGGCCCATCCAGTCCAACACTCTGCGTCACATAAGAACATAACAGAAGCCCTGTTGGATCAGGCCAGTGGCCCATCCAGTCCAACACTCTGCGTCACATAAGAACATAAGAGAAGCCCTGTTGGATCAGGCCAGTGGCCCATCCAGTCCAACACTCTGCGTCACATAAGAACATAACAGAAGCCCTGTTGGATCAGGCCAGTGGCCCATCCAGTCCAACACTCTGCGTCACATAAGAACATAACAGAAGCCCTGTTGGATCAGGCCAGTGGCCCATCCAGTCCAACACTCTGCGTCACATAAGAACATAACAGAAGCCCTGTTGGATCAGGCCAGTGGCCCATCCAGTCCAACACTCTGTGTCACATAAGAGAAGCCCTGTTGCATCAGGCCAGTGGCCCCTCCAGTCCAACACTCTGCGCCACATAAGAACATAAGGAGGGAAGGAAGGGAGGAGGGAAGGGAGGAGGGAATGGAAGGGAAGGGAAGGGAAGGGAAGGGAAGGGAAGGGAGGAAGGAAGGAAGGAAGGAAGGAAGGAAGGAAGGAAGGAAGGAAGGAAGGAAGGAAGGAAGGAAGGAAGGAAGGAAGGAAGGAAGGAAGGAAGGAAGGAAGGAAGGAAGGGAAGGGAGGGAAGGAAGAAAGAAAGGAAGGGAGGGAGGAGGGAGGGGAGGAGGGAGGGAACGAAGGGAGGAGGGAAGGGAGGAGGGAAGGGAAGGGAAGGGAGGAAGGAAGGAAGGAAGGAAGGAAGGAAGGAAGGAAGGAAGGAAGGAAGGAAGGGAGGGAGGGAAGGAAGAAAGAAAGGAAGGAAGGGAGGAGGGAGGGAGGGAAGGAAGGAAGGGAGGAGGGAGGGAGGGAAGGAAGGGAGGGAAGGAAGGGAGGAAGAAAGGAAAGAAGGGAAGAGGGAGGGAAGAAAGGAAGGCCGCCCCCCCCCGCTTTCGGCCCCCTTACCTGCGGTGGCGGTCGGCGGCGAGTCGGGCGGCGGCGGCGGGTCGGGCGGCGGCGGCGAGTCCAGCGGCGGCGGCGAGTCCAGCGGCGGGGGCGGCGGCGAGGCCAGGGAGGCGTCGGAGAGGCCTTCGTTGGCCGGCGCTGGCCCGGGAAGGCCTTCCAGAGGCTCTGGAAGGCCTTCCCGGACCAGCGCCGGGTGCTCCGCGGCCTCCCCGCGGCCTCCGCTGGTCGCTGGGGGCCTTCCAGACACTCTGGAAGGCCCCCAGCGACCAGCGGAGGCCGCGGGGAGGCCTTCGCTGGCCGGCGCTGGCCCGGGAAGGCCTTCCAGAGGCTCTGGAAGGCCTTCCCGGACCAGCGCCGGGTGCTCCGCGGCCTCCCCGCGGCCTCCGCTGGTCGCTGGGGGCCTTCCAGACACTCTGGAAGGCCCCCAGCGACCAGCGGAGGCCGCGGGGAGGCCTTCGCTGGCCGGCGCTGGTCCGGGAAGGCCTTCCAGAGGCTCTGGAAGGCCTTCCCGGACCAGCGCCGGGTGCTCCGCGGCCTCCCCGCGGCCTCCGCTGGTCGCTGGGGGCCTTCCAGACACTCTGGAAGGCCCCCAGCGACCAGCGGAGGCCGCGGGGAGGCCTTCGCTGGCCGGCGCTGGCCCGGGAAGGCCTTCCAGAGGCTCTGGAAGGCCTTCCCGGACCAGCGCCGGGTGCTCCGCGGCCTCCCCGCGGCCTCCGCTGGTCGCTGGGGGCCTTCCAGACACTCTGGAAGGCCCCCAGCGACCAGCGGAGGCCGCGGGGAGGCCTTCGCTGGCCGGCGCTGGTCCGGGAAGGCCTTCCAGAGGCTCTGGAAGGCCTTCCCGGACCAGCGCCGGGTGCTCCGCGGCCTCCCCGCGGCCTCCGCTGGTCGCTGGGGGCCTTCCAGACACTCTGGAAGGCCCCCAGCGACCAGCGGAGGCCGCGGGGAGGCCTTCGCTGGCCGGCGCTGGTCCGGGAAGGCCTTCCAGAGGCTCTGGAAGGCCTTCCCGGACCAGCGCCGGGTGCTCCGCGGCCTCCCCGCGGCCTCCGCTGGTCGCTGGGGGCCTTCCAGACACTCTGGAAGGCCCCCAGCGACCAGCGGAGGCCGCGGGGAGGCCTTCGCTGGCCGGCGCTGGCCCGGGAAGGCCTTCCAGAGGCTCTGGAAGGCCTTCCCGGACCAGCGCCGGGTGCTCCGCGGCCTCCCCGCGGCCTCCGCTGGTCGCTGGGGGCCTTCCAGACACTCTGGAAGGCCCCCAGCGACCAGCGGAGGCCGCGGAGAGGCCTCCCCCACCGCTGCCGGCCCCGCGCGCGGGCGGGGAAGGCGGGGAGTGAGGGAGGGAGCGTCCCTGCGCGTGCGCAGGGGCCCTGCGCAGGCGCAGGGACGCTCCCTCCCTCACTCCCCGCCTTCCCCGCCCGCGCCCGCGGCCCACCGGCTCCTGGGCTGCCTAAACCGGGACCTTTAATGGTCCCGGTATAGGGAGCCCGGGATCCGGGATTGGGTGGCCAGATCCGGGAATGTCCCGGGAGACCGGGACGGTCTGGCCACCCTAGCTTGGGGAATAAGGAACAATAGGGAATAGGATCCAAATTCCTGCTGCCCTGCTCCAATCACGAGTCCCCGGCTGGTTTGAATGGTCCAATCACATGCTAGCATTGGAATGTTGGGTGTGTATATAGTTGGCCCTGTGGCCCCAGTCTTCAGTCTTTTGAGACAGCTCTATACTATGCTGTATTCAATAAAAGAGCAATGTTCACTACCACCTCGCCTCATCATTGCATAGAACCTACTATATTATAGTTATCAAATATATTTCTATGTTCTGCCATTATTTCATTCATTGCTATCATAGCTGACCATAGGAAAAAACTTGAGTTGGACCTACATTTTATGTAAATGAGAATATAAGAACTGCCATGGTGGATCATCAAACTTAAGCTCTTATCAAGTTCAGCATTGTAACATCTGGCTTTCAGAAACAGAGAATGATAGGCATTAATGATGTGCACAAAAACATTTTTTACAGTTCATTTTCTTTTAAAAATATCATTTGGATTTGTTACAATCATTATAAATAATTACTTTTCATTATTATATTTGTTTCCATTGGTTTCAATAGGAAATACATTTCCAACTATAACTCCCCCCCCACACACACAAGTTTCCTCCTGGCTGCATTTTAGACAGATAGGAGAAAGTGTACCTATAACTTCTCAAGAAACTGACAAACCTAACAAAAGTAGGAAATGAGTACCAAAAATTAAATGTCATTTGTCATCACATATAGTAGAAACATGGATGCCTTTTCTGTACTGTGCACTGGAGAAAGGCAGAATGCCACCACCCTAACACTGTGCTACTTCTGAAAGAATGAGTTTTGGGGAAGGAGACCTTGCATATTTATCCTCTTGTTCATACATCAATGTGGGTGTGGGTGTTATCTGCCATCAGATTACTTCTGACCAATATTCCCTCTAAGCTGCGGAGTCTTGTGAGCAAAAATTCTATTTTGTGAGCTACTGGCATTAAAGTTTTGAACTACTGGAATTAAAGTTTTTAGTTACTCCATAAATTGCTCTAGGGCTATTTTTCCTGAGCTGAGACAAAAATGTGTGAGATGGAGTCTAAAACATAGTGAGCTAGCTCACACTAACTGAGTTTAGAGGGAACACAGCTTTTGGTGATTCTATGAATTAATGACTTCCAAAATGCCCTATCCAGGGGTCGTTTTGTAGAAAAATAGGTGGTGGAGCTCATCCAGGGATTGTTATGCAGCTGCAATACTATTCAATGGACAAGGAGGTGGAACTCTCAGAATGAGGAGGTGGAACTCTCAGAAAGGTTCAGGAGCTGTGCTTCTGTGAGCTCCCACTGAATCTGAGGCCTGGTCCTATCATTAACAGCCTTGCTAAGGTCTTGCAATTTGAAGGACATGGCTTCCGTCATTGAGTCAATCAATCTCTTGGATCTTTCTCTTTTCTTACTGCCTTCAACTTTTCCTAGCATAATTGTCTTTTCCGCTGAGTCTTGTCTTCTTATGATGTGACTAAAGTACAATAGTCTCACTTTAGACATTTTAACTTCTAGGAAGAGTTCAGGCTTGGTTTAATCTAGAACCCACTTGTTGGTCTTTTCTGGTTCATGGTATCTGTAAAACTCTCCTTCAACACCACATTTCAAATGAATCAATTTTCTTCCTGTCACTGTCAGCTTTCTACAAATTGATATATAGCAATGGGGGAATGCCATAGTATGAATTATTTTGATCTTCAGATACACTATCTTACATTTAAGGATCTTTTCTGGTTCCTTTGTTGACTACATTTCCAAGTCTCAATTTCCTTCTGAATTTTTTGTTGCAGTCTCCATTTTGGTTGATTATGGAGCCAAGTAATAGAAAATCTTTTAAGGATTTCAGTGTCTTCATTGTCAGCCTTAAAGTTGTGTAAGTGAACACCTCCTGCCTCCAACTAATGAGAGATGTCCAGATGATGAACTCTGTAGCCCCCTATGGCCTCCATGACCTTTCCTAGCCTGTTAGTCATCTTCCTCCTTGGCACATCTACCATTTCAGGGAAACTTGCCTCATGCCTCAAGTGCCATTCCAGCCAGTCTGACCAGAAGATGGCCATGGTTGTTGTTCTGCCTGTAGTGTCTGCAAATCTGCCTTAGCCTGGTGTGCCAAACTGATATCTGTGTGGGTCCCCAAGTTGTTCTTGTCCAGTTGTATCACCAACACATCCAGGGGCTGTTGCCTCTCCCCATGATGCCAGATTGTAGGCAGCACTGCATCCCATCTTACTCTTCTTGTGCTGATCCAGGTGACTTGTAGAGTCCCTTCCAGGCTAAGGTCCCTGCCCCATCCAGATGAGGCCATGCAGATTCCCATGCTGTGCCCACATATCCAAACTAATGTGCACCATGTCACTTTAATGGGAAAAGACATTGCTAAACATCAGCACTGAGATGCAGCCAGATGTAAGTCCTGTATGCCTCAGAGTGCTATTCCCAATGGCCTGGATGAGAAATGGCCATAATCTCAAATTGGCTGCCATGGTTGCTGTCCCGATATGATGAATGAGGCCCAAATTCTCTGGCATGGATGCCAAGAGCTGCTATACCAGTCCATAGAATCCCAGCAAACGGATACCTTGTTAGGGGAACTGTTCCCGTGAATGAAGAGGTGACCTAGTCTGTGGAGCCACACCATTAGGGAAAGTATCATAGGGGACCCAGCTTCGAGAAAGCCCCCATGCCTGCTAGTCAGTCATAGACCTCCTGAAAGTCAAGAAGAACCCTGATGTGTCGATCAAAATGTCTCTGACCCCCAGAGGGAGATTGGTAGCATCCACTCTAATATTTTCCACATTCAGTGTCCCAAAGAATGCTAAGGTAAGTGCTGCCTCAAATAAGTTGGCCTCATAGGGGGACCAGCACAGGCTTGGGAATTCTCTCACTAGCAGTGTCAGAATGTCAAATATCAAGGGCATAAATGAATCATGTGCTCTAGGAAAAGTAGCTACACAGGTTGGTGAAGCCATTCAGCCATAAAGCCATAGGCTTTGCTGAAGAATGAAATGGCAGCCATGCATTCCCATATGGTTCTGAGGGCAAATAAATTGGCTATGGAGGACCCACATCTGACACTGGCCAGGCATCTGGACCCCATGCACAAGCTGAAAAGGCCAAGAATGCCATGGCTGCTGAAGAGTAAAAGTGAAAACTGAAATACTGCCTGCATTATGGTGAAATACTCCCTGCTTTATGGTCCAGAGCTGCCCTGAGCCTGCCTTTGGCGGGGGAGGGCGGGATACAAAAATAAAATTTACTTTACTTTACTTTACTCCTTGGAAAATGGGTCTAGATAGCAGTTGGCCTCCAGTGCCAAGCTATGAAAACTTTCTGCCACATGGTGGGCTGAGAAGTTATGTTAGCACACAAACACATGAGGACAAGCCTGTGTACCCGGCACACTACCTGCTCTGACTGTGAGATTGCTTATTCACCATCCTCGCCACTGTCAGGTTATCACACCAGAATTTGACCCTCCTGTTTTGAAACTGATCCCACCATAGCACAACCACTATGAGGATCAGGAACAGTTCTATGAAGGTGAGGTCCCACTGGATATCTGCCTCCACCCAGGAGGCTAGCCATTTTTTTGGCACACCTTTTTGTTGAAATACATGCTGAAGCCACCTACTGCATCAGAGTGTGACTACCTGGCATGAGAAGTTAAGATGCACTATGAGTGATTGCAGCTTTCTCAATGTAGATTTAGTGCACACCAGTGCAAGGGTAATAAGGGCCTGCAGGGCAAGCAGCTTGTCCTTAGGCAGGTGGGAATCCCATTCAGTGGAATCCAGTTGAATGCCCAAATAAGTTAATTGTGTTGTGGAATGCTCAGTCTTATAGTAGGCCAGCAGGACTCCCAGTTCCCCAGCCAGGGCCTGCACAAGCTGTACTGCCTGCTGGACCAGTAAAAGAAAACCATCAAGATAATGTGTGAAATGCAGAGTATTAGCTGTGCTCTTCACCACCCACTCTAGGAAGGTGCTAAATGCCTCAAAGGCTAAACATGCCACTGCACAGCACGTGGCCATGGCCTTGTCTATATACCACAACCTCTAAAATGTAAAGTCCAACAAGCAGAAATCCCCAGGGTGCACTGGGAGAAGGCAAAAGGTCAACTGTACATCACATTTAGCTATGAGCACTCTGGGACCACAAGTCTTTACTAACCCAACCGCATGATCAAAGGATGTGTAGTTAACTGAGCACAATTCTGGAGGAATGGCATTGTCAACAGAGATCCATCCCCTTAGGGAATGACAAGTGATGAATAAGCCTTCTGGGGGACTACTCCAAGAGGAGGTTGGGCAATGGAGGAACATCAAAGGGGGCTGCAACTTGGTCAACAGTACACTCCTTTTAATTTTTGCAGCAGTGATCTCAGGCATCTCCCTATTTGATTTGAGGTTATTGGAGTCCATTGCAATCCATTGACTAGTGAAAGGGATAGGGAACCTGAATGCAAAACCACCTCTAAGATGAGTGGTGACAGACCTCCAGGGGTAGGCATCTAGAATGGGGTGAAGAGCCTGCAGATTGACTGGGGTGATGGCCAAGCCTCAACCTTCAAGCACTTGCTGATTTCCTGGATGAGATGCTAGAAGAGGAGGTGCTCTTGAACTCTCTCACCTTGCAAGTGGCACAGTTGGAAGAGAGCCTGCTGCTCAGAAAGGGAAGGCCTCATTTTCACCTAGTTTCACTGCATCCACCTGGCCCCCAGCTGCCAGTCAGTCAGTTTATTTTTACAGTCTTTGACCAGAACATTTTAGGGGCCCCAGCTGTCTGTGCAGCTATCCTTCCTTGACACAGCCAGGCATGGCTGCAGTCACCTTCATTGTCCTCCCAGACCACAAACAAGATCTGTGGGTGAGTCAGGGCCCCCAGCTTCTGCTTTAGTCATTTCAAGTCTTCACTATTTTCTGTCAGTGATGTGGGTGTCGTCCACATATCTCAAACTGCTAATGTTCCTTCCACCAACTTCCACTCTACCTTCTTCTAAATCTAATCTAGTTTTCCTTAGGATATGTTCCACATATAGACTGAGCAGATAGGGAGATCAAATACATCCTTGTATGACACCTTTGCCAACTAGAAACTCTTCTGTTTCTCTATATTCTGTCCTAACAGTAGTTCCCTGTCTTTTTTTAAAAAAAAAAAATTATCTTCCAATATCTCTCTTTTTTTAAACCAACACACATTTTATTATGAAAAATCAATAAATACAATAAAAATAAAGCAAACTGCAATTATCAAAATTATATCATACTATTACAAAGTTTGAAATATTCAGGAGAAACACTGCAACTAAAGTAGCCCCCTGTCTGAAACGCAGATTCCACTTCAAACCAATCAGATGTTATGGCACACCCATTTATTTTAAACCTGTACATAGCTTTTCATGATCCACATAGTGGAAAGCTTTACTGTAATCTATAAAACACAGCCTCAAATTATTTAAAGCAATAATAAAACATGCGGGTGACCCCTTCCTATGCCTGACCAAGTGCTTTTGGAATTTTTCTCTTTAGTTCTGACAAATGAGTTGGCTGATGAGGAGGAGGGAGATATTGAAAGAAATAGAGAATTGTAAGATAAAGTATGAGAAGGCACAGATTAAGTGCCTTTTGCTTGATTTTTATTTTAAAATATATCCCCACCCCCCACCCTCCTACATTTGATAAGAATGGGAGGGTACTTGAATAGAAGATGTGCAGATGCATCCCATCTAGTTTGGACTGTAATTTAATGAATCAAAAGTGTCACTTTTTACTTATTTCATATTACAGCTAATAGCAGCTTGTGAAAGGGATGTGACTTTCATAGGAGAAACAGCATAGATGACCCCCCCCCCTTTAGTTTTATCACGATAAAAAAAAATGCCTCATATATCTGTGTGGGTTACTGATTGCAGTTCAGCTGCCAAACATTATTGAGATGCTGCTGCTTACTTGGGTGGCATCAGCAAGGGGTGGTACAAGCAAAATGTTTACAGTAGGTGTGCCACTCATTACTGAGGAAGAGATTATAATGTTTGTCTACATACTCTCCAGCTCTTCAGCACTGCTTGTATACTAGCAAACAAAGCACCAGATAACAGAACAGCTCTGACACGTAGGAGTTAGTGATTACATAAAAACAAAGCCCTTCCCCAAGCTGCTGAGCTTTCAGTGTTACTGGAGATTTCCCAAATTAAACAAAAACCTATTAGGGAACTTCTCTTCAATTGCACAGTCTGTGTTACTCTGCTGATTGCTATACATTTCTGTTAGTTACATATCTGTCAGATCAGTCCTAAACATCAGTGAATTCTATACCAGGCAGCCAGACACCAGAACAAATTGCCAGGTAATACTGTTTTCAGAGATGGATTGCTATTGTTGTGAAACTGATTAGAAATAATATTTATATTAATGGGTCATTTTTCATTCATGAATATCCAAATGCACATCCTAATTGGACTCATCAGGTTTTTTGACCCTACATCTGATAAATGGAAATATGCTGCCAAGGGTAAGGAGGTTCCATGCATAGGTCAGATGGCATCAACAACACTGGTATTTGGCTTTGGGCTATCTGAGCCTTAACTTTTACCTGACTATGACCAACTATGTTGCCTTTTTCCTGACTGAATACTTATCTCCCCTCAGTCCTTGCTCTTTGTATCATTCCTCTGTTGGTGTCTTCTGCTTTCTTTACCTTATGTCAAAACCAGCTTTCTCCAGGCTCCTAATGAAAGAAATTACTTTGGATATAGGTATATTGCCATAGGGTACCACTTGTACCACAAACTGCACTGGCTACCCCTTGAGTATTGGATCCATTTCAAGGTGTTGGTCCTTACCTTTAAGGCCCTTTATGGCCTGAGGCCTGCATATCTTCGGGACCGCCTCTCCCCATATGAGCCCCCCTGGGTTCTGAGGTCAGCTGCACAACATCTTCTTGTGATCCCTAATCCTACGGACACCCAACTGGCTTCAACACCAAGCTGGCTCTATGGTATATATATGGCTACACCACTACACCAAACTGGCTCTGTGGTATATAAATGGTTGGAAAGTGTACTTTTCCCCAAAAGGCAGCACTCTCCAAACTTCATTAGTCACTTCAGGGGGATATGGGATACTCCCAGTATGGAAACAAAGAAGAACATCAGTAATTTAATTCCCAGCAAAACCTCAAGTAGTGTAACTCATATGGAAGTGAAGATTTTTACCTCTGAGCCTACACACATGTTGTTTGAAGGGTAGATGTGAAATTGTTGATTCGAAAGTCTTGGGCAGACAGAAAGGTCTTAAAGTGGTAGAAACAGGTCTTTTTATTTTTTGAGCAGGAAAGCACAGGAATTCAGTTCCGGCTGGCTTGGTATCAGGGGATGTGGCCTAATATCCAAATAAGTTCCTGCTGGGCTTTTTCTACAAAAAAAGCCCTGTGCAAAACAATGGTAACATCAGGGACATGTTATTTGACATATGCAAATGAGTTCCTGCTGGGCTTATTCTACAACAAAAGCCCTGAGTAGAAAGACATTCAAAAGTAAAATTAGAAAGTCTGTTCAGACTGACAGTATTCAGACATCACTTCCATAAACTAGAGGAATGGACTAAATGCAACTGAAATGCTGCAGCCCCCAAATCTTTTGATTCATACCCTCAGCTTCTATAAAGTTGAACCTATTCAAAATTACATAATCAACTGTCTGCATAGACAACATGTGAAGACAAATGCTTGGAGCTGAACTTAGTGGAGTGTTTTTGTGAATACTTGAAAATAAAATTGTTGTGTTCGCTCCGTATTTATGTGCCAATAAATTCATGTTGCAAACACAGTGTGACAAACAGCAACATTTACATGTAAACAAGATTGTTCAGACTCATATAATTTTATATATTAAAGTTAAAGCCTAATTAGCCTTTCAAGTCAAGCTGATTATTTCTTGTTTGCTACAATATTCATTCAGAGACATAAACTATACTAAGCAGTGTTCCATCTGAATCCTATCAAACAAAGTTACTGAAGCATGAGGCCTAGGCACGCAGTGAAGCAGAAGACCATGCTATTACATGGATAAATGCTCCAGAGTTACTGAAGCAATACAAAAACAATCACAGAACATGCCTTGCTGAGGTCTCCAGTGCAACTCATTTTAAAAAATAGAGAGAAACAAGAACAAAGCCATTCGCTACCTAGAGGCCTCCAACTGCCCCTAATGCTAAAAGTGAAAAGCAATTTTGCTTTTTAATATTAGGTAGTATGGAGGCAATTAGAAATCAAACATGCACAAGTGTTCTTCTTTGGTCCAGACCAATTATTCTTGGCATAGAGCTATAAACAAAAACTACAGTGCTGTGCTGAAAAGGCAAGTTACATTCTGAAAGGCCTGATGTAAATGAAGCTGAAAAGGGAATAATTATTTCAGCCAAGATTCTGTTGCCAGCACATTAGGATATTTTCACAAATGACAGAAAAAAAATTAGCCTCTCATTCTGTACTTTTGAACTACTGTAATATACTGTATAGTATACTAGAGTAGGGACCCCAGCCTTTTTGAGCTTGTGGCCACCTTTGGAATTCTGACACAAGATGGTGGGTGCAACCACAAAATGGCTGCTTCCAGAGGCAGAGCCCCCCCCCCTCCAGAGGAAGTTCAAATGCAAGGGAGAAGAGGGGTAATTAAAATATGTTGGGAAAGAGGGAGAATAATACCAGCACTGTAGTGGCAGCTACCATCAAAGCAATCTTACTGTAATCAGCATAGCCAGTCAGAAGCCATGCAGAGCAAAATCCCCACCTGGCCCCGTCCATTTTCTTAAAGCACTCCACTGGGGCCAAGAAGGTACCTCCCTCCCCATTGGCCTCATGGTGGGGACCGCTGTATTAGAGATAGGGTTGCCAAGTCCAATTCAAGAAATATCTGGGGACTTTGAGGGTGGAGCCAGGAGACATTAGGGGTGGAGCCAAGATCAAGGCTGTGACAAGCATAATTGAACTCCAAAGGGAGTTCTGGCCATCACATTTAAAGGGACAGCACACCTTTTCAATGCCTTCCTTCCATAGGAAATAATGAAGGATAGGGGCACCTTCTTTTGGGGGTCATAGAATTGGACCCCCTGGTCCAATCTTTTTGAAACTTGGGGGGTATTTTGGGGAGAAGCACTAGATGCTATACTGAAAATTTGGTGCCTCTACCCCAAAAAAAGCCCTCCCAGAGCCCCAGATACCCGTGGATCAATTCTCCATGATTTTCTATGGGAATAAATCTCCATAGGGAATAACAGAGTTCCCAGCAGACATTTCCCTCCCCTCCCCCCACTTTCTGATGACCCTGAAGCGGGGGGAGGGCCTCCAAACCGGGGGATCCCCTGCCCCCACCTGGGGATTGGCAACCCTAATTAGAGAGTGATGCCTAATTCTGCTGAGAAAGGAAGGGATCCTCCCCTTCTAGATGAACCTACCCAGTGATGAAGAACTGCTCAGGAGTGTATGCTGAGGATACTTACCCACTTCCATGAGGGTTAATCTTTAGATGTTCAGTGGATTGCCTTTACTCTTGCTGAACCAGCATTATATAGTGCCAACCTGTTATAAATTTTAAGAACCTGGTAGAGATTTTCCCATTAATTCCCCCACTAAATTATGCTGTTAAGATGGGTTTCTGACCATGAGTTAAGATGTTCAAATGATGCTGTATGATTGCCTACTTAGGTCTTCATATGTGGTTTCAGTTACCTATGAAAGAGCACCAGCCCTCTGAACTTAGCATCTGCCCTTCTTTCCACTGAGCAGCATTTGCTCTGGGGCAACAGCTAGGGGTATGGATGGTCATGGTTGCAACCCAATGGTGAACAGATGCAGAGTACACACACTGGACTGGTGATAGTGTCATCATCAAAACAGATCCAAAGAATTCATGAAATGACTTTCATGAAAACACCCCTTAAAAATGACTGCTCAATCCATGTTTCAATTAAAATGAAAGGAAAGCTGATCAGACAGGCAATTATCAACACCACCTAAAATAAGGAACATTTTTTTAAAAAATGACAGAACTAACAAGAACCAACCCCCTGCCATATACAAGAATGACAGACATACTTCAGTTATGTTTACATGTGGACATTCAGTCAAACCTTAATCAGATTCTGATAACATTTTCTGGTTTAATGAGCTACTCTTCATTATGAACAGCTGACCTGTAGCCATTCACATCCATAACAAAGTGTTTTCCTATCCCGTTTCTGAAAAGCATGCCCATCATGAAATATGTATAAGATTTTTTAAAAAAAACATTATCATTAACTGTGACTAATAAGCCAGCCAACTTGATCAAATATGGTTAAAAAGCTACTTTGAGGTTAAGATCTTGTATGACAGGTTTTGCCTACAGCATTTTTGAAAAAAGCCCCTCTTAAAATAGGATAGTCTGCCATTCTTTTAACTAGTTTTTTCAAGTGAGCCTGCAAATAACCTACTTTTAAAATTACATTTATTTTTAATGATTATTTTTTCTTTTACGGCTACGGGTGCTGAGATTATTGTTATTGTTGGAAAAGAAGGGGCTTGAGTTGTACAATGCTGCCCTCTTGTGGTAGCTATTAATCAAGAAGCACTTAGTTTTCCAGGATTTCTTGTTGCCGCCATCTGCAGTTAGACTTTTTATGATCACAATGCAAATTTCCTGACTAAAGGTTAACAAGAGCTTTGGTTTGTACAAGCAATATAAAAAGCAAATATGCAAAGCTGACCTAACAATTCTAGCATTATGACGCAACTGGGCTCAATTGTAAGGGAGATGCAATGCAAACTATTCTACATTACACATAGGTAATACCTGGGGTTTCTCAAGTCTCCCTCTCCCTCCTCTCTCCCTCTCTCTGCATGGTTATTTTCATCACAAGAACTGCAAGGTGAGATTTGGGAGGTCTGATGTGCTGCCTGAATCACAATGACAGAAAATCATTTGGAATTGATTGCTCCGAACAGCTGAATTACTCCATATAGTTTGATCTTTGATTTGAGTGTAAGGCTTGGGGGTTGGGAGGCAAAAAAAAAGACATGCAATCCACTAGCCACAGAGTAACAGTTTGGACTAAGATAACTGCAAATTTGCAGAGCCAAAAGAAATTATTCTAAGAAATCAAATAGAATGCATGTGTGATAAGGTTGCCAACCTCCTGAAGATCTCCCAGAATTACAGCTCATCTCCATATGACAGGGATCAGCTACCTCCAGAGAATTCATCTCTAGCAGCCAGCAGCATCGCTGCTTGGCTGCAGGGATGTCTTTGCCTCCCCGGAAGGAAAAGGGAGGACTTCTGCTGCCTGTTTGGGTGCAATTCTGAGGGGACAGAGATTGCTGCTGTAACGACAGCACCATTCACCCCCTACCTCAGTCTTCGACAGATGATCGGTGGAGGCAGGGAGCTTTTAGCTCACTCCTGCTTGGATCGTCTCAGTTTCCCTTAAGCAGAGATTGAGTGGCTTAGAGGGTTGGGCAGGAGCGTTTTTGGCTCGCTCCTGCTTCGGCTTGTCAGTTTCATTCCCTGCTTTCCTGCAGACTGTACTGATCGGGTATCTGATAAGGCCCCGGAGGCCTTTCTTTCCTCTGCATTGTTACAGTGAGCTAGAGATCGGGGCTGCTGATAAGGCCCCTGCTAATGCGATGGCGTGGGATCGGCACAGGAGAGAAGGCTCTCTAATTAACAGCCTGTTTAAACTTCACACACTCTTTCTTCCCTCCCCCACCCCTTTTCTTCTTAAGAAGGGGATTTGGCATTGTGCTGGTGGTATTGGAACTCTTCTTAAAGGGGTGGGGAGGCTGGATTTTTGGCAGCTTCCTTTGCTACCTCACTGCTTGTGGGTTATCATCCCCCCCCTTTTTCCCCCCTAAGACTCTTGTATCAGATATGGGGTCAAATATGATGTCTAATCTGACCCGGCAGGTGCTTGCTTTAACAAAAGTGGATCATCATACCAGTATAGCCTTTCAACATCAAGGGAATGGCTTAGTGGAAGTTACTCAAAAAACGTTAGTAAACATGCTGCGCAAATATGCTCTGGCTCATGATAGTACTTGGGATACAATTACAATTACACTGTGCAAGAGAGTTTGGGTTTTGCCCCGAATGAGTTGGTGTATGGTAGGACCCTAAATAATCCCTTATCCCTGTTAAAGAGTCAATGGGAAGGTTTTGTGGGAAGGTTTTGTGGATGCTAAACCTCAGTGTGTTTCTTATGCTTGCAGACTGCAGCGTAGCTGCTAGGCTGCATGAGGAGAGTTTCTTCCCTGGATGGGAAGAGTCGGGGGGCGCCCGTTTCGGCATGCAGAGAAAAAGGCGGGATCTGACCGTCTGTCAGATCTGCGCTCCTCATTGGCTCCTTCATCTTGGCAGACAATCGGCTGAAGCTGAGGCTTTTCTTTTGTTTTTGGTTGGACATTGGGGTTTGTTGGGGCAGTCGATTGGGCAGCAGTGGGTGAAGCGTCAGCTGGAGCATTGGCTGCAGTGCTGCGGGCTGGCAGCGGCATCGGAGGCGGTGGAGGACATGGCGTTGTCCTTGTTGGCTGAGTCTGCCTAGGGTTTGGGGTCTGCTGGGGCAGGGGTTGTGGAGCCCAGGGGTTGGTCTTTCCCCTTTTAATTTTTGAGGGTGTGGGCCTGTGGGGCAACCTGGGTTTTTTATTATTGCCCTTGAGGTTGGCAGGTGACCATTTTGGAGAGCCTCCCCCCCCCCCCATTTTTCTCCTACTGGAGACATTGGTGTGCAGCAGAGGCTTTTGTGGCCATTTTGAGTTCCCTTTCTTCTTCCAGTGGGAAGCCATTTTAGAGTTGAGCTGCAGGAGGCCATTTTGTGGTCTTGTGCTTGCTATTTAGATGGCTGGTGGAAAAGGGTCAGGCAAGCCCAAAGGAAAAAAAACAGCGTCTAAGGCGCCCAAGGCTCCTGCGAAAAGGCCACCACCGCCGTTATCCTCTTCTGACGAGGACGGTGATATGGTGGTTGATTCCAATATTGCTTGTAGATTGAGAGCATTGGAACAAGCAGCGGGCATCCTTTCTCCAGGTGGGGAGGATGGTGTGAGGCAATCTAAGAAGGGTAAGCAGGCGAGTATTCTCATCAGGCTGTCTATTCTTGAGGGCAGGTCTGGTGGAGTCGTGCCTGGCAGGGACGCTGGCCTTTGCGGTCTGGATGTGGGTTTGATGGCGGCTGGAGCATCGGGGGTTGGTTTGCCATTGGTTCCTGCTGGATTCGGAGGTAGGTCGGGTGATAATTTACAGGCGGGGCCTGGGCAGGTTTGGTCATGGGGAGCATAGGGGCCTGCTTCAGTGGCCGGGCAGGGCGCCTCCATGTCAAGCGCAGGGGCGCCTGCCTCCTCTGCATTGGGCACATTTCAGAATTGGGCTTGGCCATGTGGGCAAGGCATTCCTACTGTGTACTCGGGCACAGGGCATCCTGGCATGGCTTGTTTCTTTATGGGGGCACCCTCAACATATGGGATGGTGCCTTTTGCTGCTCTGCTGTTTGGGGAGGTTGCCTTGCCGCTGGGGGACCACTTGCTCCCCGCTGCTAGGGAAAAATATTAATAGGGGAGTACGTGGATATATTTTCTCTTCTCTTTCGGGAGGTTGAGAAAAAAGACAAGGAAGAATTGGATGAGACAGAGAAGGAAAAATTGAAAAAATGGAAGGTGGACAGGACCTGGGCTAATTGGCTTCCTGGGTTCTGTATTTATGCCAGGGTGATTGCGAGGGTGCAGCCGTGGCGGGCTGTTCCAGTATTTGGACATAATTTATAAAGGCTATACGGCCTTTAATGGACCAGCCTGGTTACAATATGACCAGGAATTTAGGATGAGGGCTGCCCTGTATCCGTCCCTTCAGTTGGATCAGATCCATCAGCAGCTTTGGCTGCAGGTTATGTCCCCGGCTAGGCCTAATCTGGGTGATCGCTCTGATAGTGGTCACTTGGTGAGTAGGTCATCCACATCTGCTGCTGGTTCATCAGGCTCTCCCCATGGTGCAGCGGGGCAGGCAGTTCAACCTCGCATGCTCTGCTGGGAATTTGGATCCCTTGAGGTATGTAAGAGGAAGGCGTGCCAGTTCAAGCACGAGTGCCCCATGTGTGGTGGTTCCCACTCATTTGACAACTGCCCTAGAGCCCGTGGGCGTAAAAATACGAAGAAGCCTGGCGGGAGCGGAGGTGCCTTTCCAGCTAAGAAAGGGGCCCAGCCTGATAAGGGTGGGACCTCTTGAGCAGTAGCTGTCGAGGTACCCTCGAAGGGTTGAGAGTTTGTATTTGTTAGAAGGTTTTAAAGTTGAGTTTAGGATCCCTTTTCAGGGTCCTCGAGTTCCGTTTATGTCAGGAAACCTTAAGTCAGTTCAGGGCTTGGAGCAGGTCGTTAGGGACAAGATTGCAAAAAAGCTGGCTGAGGGAAGGATACTGGGTCCCTTTTCACATCCTCCAGTGAGTACTCTTAGAGTCTCACCTTTGGGTGTGGTGCCTAAAAAGGCGCCTGGTGAATTTCATTTGATTCACCATTTGTCTTTTCCTAAGGGGAAGTCCGTGAATGATGGGATCCTGGAGCACTTATGCTCTGATAGGTACACCAGCTTTGACCAGGCTATTGCCATGGTGAGGCGTTGCGGGGTGGGGGAAGAATTGGCAAAATGCGACATTAAGTCTGCGTTTTGCCTTTTACCTGTCCATCCTGATGATTTTGAACTTCTAGGGTTTTCTTTTGAGGGTCAATTTTACATGCCAATGGGCTGCTCTGTGTCATGTTTGGCTTTTGAGCGTTTCAGCACACTTTTGGAATGGGCTGTGCGGAAGAAAATGGGTTTGCAGGATGTCATTCATTATTTGGTTGACTACATTTTTGTGGGTCCCGAGGGGACTGGGCATTGTGGGCAGTTGCTGTCTGGCTTTGTTGAGCTGGTGGCGGAGCTTGGGGTTCCTTTAGCGCCTGAGAAAACTGAAGGTCCGACCCAGAAGTTGACCTTTTTGGGGATTGAGAATGACACTATCGCGCAGTTGTCTAGGGTGCCTCTTCAGAAAATAGTGGAGCTGAGGGCTAGGATTTCTACCTTTCTTCTTAAAAGGAAGGTTACTTTGTTGGAGTTGCAGCAGCTAGTTGGGCACCTCAACTTTTCTTGCAAAGTGGTTGCTCCTGGGAGGGCTTTTCTTAGAAGGCTGTGCGATGCTATGGCAGGGTTACGCTTGCCTCAGCATAGAACTAGGGTCACCTGCAGCATGAGGGATGATTTGAGGGTTTGGCAGGTATTTTTGGAGTCCTTTAATGGAGTCTCTTTTTGGAGGGACGACATGAGGCTCAAAGCTGAACTTCAGGTCATGTCTGATACTGCTGGTTCCTTGGGTTTTGGAGTCTATTTCCGTGGACACTGGTGCACAGATAGTTGGCCTGACTCCTGGGTAAAAGTTGGTGTGAACCGGGATCTTACGTTTCTCGAGTTCTTTCCTATTTTAGTCGCAGTTTGATTGTGCAGGAAGGATATGGCCAATCACACTGTCCATTTTTGGTGGGATAATATGGCGGTGGTCCAGGTCATTAATTCCCTTTCAACCAATCTGGCCGGGTTATGAGATTGGTGAGGGCCTTCACTCTGCGCAGTTTGCAGCTTAACATTTTGTTTTTAGCAAGCATGTTCCTAGGGTGAGTAATGGAGTGGCTGACGCTCTATCTCGTAAACAGATGGAGAGGTTTCATCAGCTGGCCCCAGATGCCAACAGAGAGTTGGTGCCAATGCCCCAGGAGCTATGGCTGATTGGAGAGCCGAGGCCTGCAGAGCGATAGGTCTAGCCATTGCGCCCAGCACCAGGAAGTCTTACGAACGGGCTGTGCGGCAGTTTGAAGACTTTAGGGCTGAGGTAGGGTATTGCAGGGTTTGTCCCCTCCCGGTGGAGCATTTGATCCATTACTGTGCTTCGCTGTGAGGTAAGGGGTTGGCTCTGCGATCCATTAGGGGGTGCCTGTCTGCATTGGCTTTTGTCAGTAAGGCGCTGGGTTATAGGGAAGAAACAGCTGACTTTCATATTCGAAAGATGCTGGAGGGGTGGGCCAGAGAGGCCGGTCCCAGGGTTGATACGCAGAATCCTGTGTCTCCTTTGATTCTGCGGGGTTTGAAGAGGGTTTAGGACGTGGTGTGTGCTTTGTCATTTGAAGCATGTTTGGTTCACGCTGCGTCTTTGTAAGCTTTTGGGGGGGCTCTTAGAGTAAGTGAGCTGGTGGCACAGTCTAGAAACGATGTTTCTGGTAAGGCTCTGTTGTTAAGGGATCTGCAGCTATTTGCGGGTAAAGCAGTCATCACTGTCCGTCGCTCTAAGACAGATCAGTTGCATAAGGGTACGGTGCTCGAGTTGGGTAGTGGTTCAGAGCTTGAGCTGTGTCCAGTTACTTATTTGGCTGCTTATTTGGCAGTTAGGGGGCCCACGGAGGGGTTTTTGTTTATACATTCGAATGGTAGCCCGTTGACGAAGCATCAGTTTTGGGCAGTAACGTCACGGGCTTTGGGTGAGTTGGGGTTTTCTGGGGTGCAGTTTTGGACCCACTCCTTTAGAATTGGGGCAGCCTCAACAGTGGCTGTCATGAGGTATCCATCCACTTCCATTCAGAGATTGGGCAGGTGGCGTTCCTCGGCCTATAAGGCTTACGTGCGACCTTTTATTAGGCCGTGAGTGACTTGGTGTCTGTTTATTGTTGGTTCTGTTCTTGTTTAACTGTTTTTTCTCTTTAGATGCTGTTGTTCCTGGCCAGAGGAGCCGAGTTCTCGTATGCAGCCATAGCCACGTGTTTTGGGCTGCTCATCAGGCTCGGAGAACTGCAGTTGGCTCTCAGCTGGGACTCAGCCAGCATGTGTGTATTGAATGGCGGGGGTGCCGGGGCCTTCAGTGGCCGGGCCTGCTGCCTTTGTTGTTTAAAGATTGTGTGGGTCCCCCTCCTCAGGTTTTAATTGTTCACCTGGGAGGTAACAATCTGGGACTCTTAAAGGGCAAGGCCTTAGTTTGGCAGACCCGGGAAGATTTCCAGCACATTCAGGAGCGATGGCCTGGGACCCCCATAATTTGGTCAGCCATGCTGCCCCGCCTGGTATGGTGTTGTGCTTGGGATCCTGCAGCTTTAGAAAGGGCCCGGTGTAAGGCTAATAAGGAGATCAGGAAGGTGCTGGAAAAGGGGTTGGGCCACTATTTGCCCCATCCGGACCATTTTGTTGATATTTCCTGACCTCTACAGAGGGGATGGGGTCCATCTCTCGGAAAAGGGTATTATGCTTTTCCTGAGAGATTTGCAGCAAGGCTTGCGGGTGGCTTTGGGCTTCCTGGTGAGCGCTAAGCCCTAAGTAGAGACTTGGCCTTAGTAGTGGAAGGTTTTGGGGGTTTAGGGCACTATGTGGCTATGGGAGGACTGTGAAGCATCCCCCTTTTGGGGAATTTGGGGTCTGGCATGATCAGCCTTCAGGTATGAAGACCCGGGTTTGGTGAATGCAGACTGTCCGGGAGGCTCGGCTAGAGGGTGCCTTTCTGGCGAGACGTGCGTCTGGGTTTGGGCCCTCTGGTGCATGCCTCCCTGCTGGGCCTGCCTGGAGGGAGCTGAGTAACACTCAGCTCTGGCTGGGGGGCTGGGTCTCTCACCCGTTAATGGCAGGGGAGCAGTCATGGTGATCCCTAGCCCTGGCCAAGCTGCTGGTGGGGTACCCTTGCTGTTTATTAGAATATTGAATAAAGTGGCCCAATTTTATACCAATACTCTGTGTCTGACTCTTTATTCCATCCTTGGGGAGCAAGCTGTCTATTTCCAAAACTTACGGCGCACTTTGTTGGATGTCTGGGAAGCAGCTCAAAGTAATTTAAAGGCCGCTCAGGAGAGTCAAAAGCGGTTTTACGATCATAAGGCTGTAGATAAAGAATTTTTTCCTAATGAAAAGGTGCTGATTTTGAAGCCAGTTAAGCCACATAAATTGAGTCCAAAGTGGCTGGGACCTGGCACTATTGTTCAGAGACTGTTCAGTGCATTATTTAGTGGCCTGTCCAGAATTGCATTCCAAGCCCCGAGAGTATCATGGGAACTCACTTAAAAATATTATGAGAGAACTGTTAATGTTGTGAGTTTGCAATCAGAGGAAGAGGAGTTGTTTCAAGGTCCCCGTGATTTACTGGCAGAGTATCAAGCTTCATGCTGCCTTGATGATGTTTTGTCTAATTCCAGCTTGTCTGAAGTGCAGACTGCTCAACTATAATTCGTTAAAAAACTTTGAGAGTGTTTTTTGTGAGTGGCCTGGAAGAACTTCTTTAATAAATGATCATGTTGATACTGGAGCTGTTGCTCCAGTTTCAAGTAGACCTTATTGGGTAAATGATGCTCATGCACAGGATGTGGCTAAGGAAATAGCCGAAATGCTTGAACTGGGTGTGATCAAACCTAGTCAGTCACAATGGTCATCACCTGTGGTATTAGTCCCAAAGAAAGATCAAAGCATAAGATTTTGTGTGGATTATCATAAACTAAATGTTTTAACAGTGGCTGATTCTTTTCCCCTCCCTCGTATTGATTCATTTGTAGAACGTCTAGGGAAAGCAAGGTTTATTTCTGTTTTTGACCAAAGGTTATTGGCAGGTACCTTTGACTCCGGAAGCTGCCCTAAAATCTGCTTTTGTAACCCAACAGGGATTATATCAGTTTAAAGTAATACCTTTTGGGATGCGTAATAGCCCTGCAACCTTTCAATGTTTGGTTAACATTATGATTAGTGGTCTGTCTGAGTACTGCTGTGCTTACTTAGATGATATTGCCGTCTTTTCTGATAGCTGGGAACATCTGGAGCATGTGCAAAATGTGCTTCAGCGTATTAAGAAGGCCAATTTAACCATCAAGCTGTCTAAATTGGCTACAGTGGATTACTTGGGACACAGAGTGGGATCTGGAACCATCAAGCCTCTGCAGGCCAAAGTGCAGTGCATTGTTGACTGGCCAGTGCCTACTACAAAGAAACAAGTTCAAGCCTATTTAGGATTGATAGGTTATTATAGAAGATTTGTGGCCCATTTCAGTACCCTGGCAGTTCCCCCTCCTGAGTTGTGTAAGAAAAGTTTGCCTACTAAAGTGAAGCGGACACCTGAATGTCAGAAAGCCTTTGAGGGCCTGAAAGGTGCTTTGTTACAATCACCTGCTCTGCAGGCTCCTGACCCTACCCAACCATATGTGGTTCAAATGGATGCTTCTCATACTGGCATTGGATGTGTGCTCCTGCAAAGGGGTGTTGATGAGGAGCTGCATCCTATAGTGTTTTTGAGTAAGAAGCTTCTGCCAAGAAAGAGACATTTGTCTACTATTGAGAAGGAATGTTTAGCTCTTGTGTGGTCTCTTACAAAGCTTCGTAGTTATTTGTGGGGGCAGAAGTTTGAAATTCAAACTGATCATTCACCTTTATGTTGGTTGGATAGGATAAAAAATTCTAATCAAAAATTATTTAGATGGAGTTTAACCTTACAAGATTTTAATTTTGTTGTGACCCATTTATCTGGAAAGGCTAATAAGGTTGCTGATGCCCTTTCTAGAGTGTATTCGGGTGATGATTACAAATGTAACTGATCTTTTTGTATGGGAGCCTGAAAACACTGAAGAGATATTTGTATGTTCTGGTTGGAGAATATGGAAATTGTTGACTGTTTTATTTGTATAGTTAGTTGAAAATTTTGAGTTAAACATCTCTAAATTTCATCTTGAAGGGAAAGGTGTAATGAAGATCTCTCTTAAAGGGTATTGTGGATTTTAAAAATCTAATTATATATATATATATATATATATATATATATATATATATATATATATATATATATATATATATATATATATATATATATATATATAGGTTTTGATTTCTGGGCTGCTTGCCAATTTTTATTCTTCCAGCAGTGTTTTGGTTATGTGTGACCTTGGAAGGAGTTGTTCTAATCTCCTTCTAATTAATGGTTACCCTCAGCTGCATTGGGTTGATAGGTTTTTCCATGATGCCCATTTTTTGTTTGTCATTAGCCAGCTGAGGGGGATTTATACTCTTTCCCAAAAACGTTTTTTTTTTACTACTGTTTTCTTGGCAAAAAGCCGTCCTACTTACCGGCTGGTGATTACGGTGTGATGTAAGTCGTATTAGTTATATTCTATAATGTTGTTGTTTTCTTTGCACAAGTCTGTTTTAAAACTGCCTGCCAGCTCAATAAAGTAATATTTTTGCTTATCTTTGAGTTGTGCTGCCTTGTCTGTCACTGTAAAGAAAACACCTTGCTCTGCCTCGAGCTGAGGGGAGTGTATGATGTTACAACATAAGGGCCAAAAGAGGCAGGATGGGGAGTAGAGGTAATTACCAAGCTGGAATAGGGGACTCTTTCTCCCTGTCCATCTGGCTGCAGGAGTTTTTGGAGTCCTTTAATAGGATTTCATTTCGGAGGGCAGACATGAAACTTGAAGCAGAGCTTCAGGTCATGTCTGATGCTGCTGGGTCTTTAGGTATTGAGGTTTATTTTTGCAGACATTGGTGCACAGATATATGGCCAGATTCATGGATTCAGGTGGATGTGAACCAAGATCTTATGTTTCTTGAGTTCTTTCCCATTCTTATTGCTGTTTGGTTGTGGGGGAGTTATATGGCCAATCACACAATTCATTTTGGTGTGATAACATGGCAGTGGTACACGTCATTAATTCCCTTTCATCCAAATCTCAACGGGTTATGAAATAGGTGTGGGCCCTCACGCTGCGTTGTCTGCGGCTTAACATACTGTTTTTAGCCAAGCATGTTCCTAGAGTGAATAACGGAGTAGCTGACACTCTCTCTCATGAACAGATGGAGAGATGTCATCAGCTGGCCCCAGAAGCCGATAGAGAGCCGGCGCAAATGCCCCTGGAGATGTGGCTGATTGGAGAGCGATAGGCCTAGCCATAGCACACAGTACCAGGAAGTCTTAGGTTACAGGTAGGGTATTGCATTGTTTGGCCCCTTCCGGTGAAGCAGTTGCTCCACTACTGTGTTTCTTTAAAAGGTAAGGGATTGGCTGTGCGAACCATTAAGGGATGCCTGTCTGCACTGGCTTTTGCTAGTAAGGCGTTGGGGTATAAAGAGGAAACCGCAGACTTTCATCTGCAAAAGATGCTGCAGGGCTGGGCTAGAGAGGCCGGGCCTAATCCTGATGCTAGGAGGTCTATTTCCCCTTTGATTCTTAGGGGCTTGAAGGGGATTTGGGGCAGTGTGTGCATTCTATTCTGAATCCACCCTGTTTCATGCTGCTTCCTTGGTTGCCTTCTTTGGGGCCCTCAGAGTCAGTGAGCTAGTGGCACGCTCCTGAAATGATGTTTCTGTTAGTGCCTTGTTGCCACAGGTCCTGAGGTTGGTGGAGAGTAAGGCTGTCATTACCATTCGACGCTCTAAGACTGACCAGCGTCACAAGGGAACCATTTTGGAGCTGGGCACATGCTCTGAGCAGGACTTGTGTCCTGTTTCCACTTTGGCTGTCTATTTGGCAGTACGCAGTCCTAGGGATGGATTTTTGTTTTGGCACCTCAACAGCAGTCCACTGACAAAACATCAGTTTTGGGTTGTGACTTCTCGAACTTTAGCTAAGCTGCCTTAACTCCCTACCTTAATCCCTAACTTTGTGCGGTTTGTAACATGAATTTTATGGTTATTGATTCTAGTTTGACTGTTTTTTCCCTTTAGATGCTGTTGTTCCTGGCCAGAGGAGCCAAGTTTTCATCTGCGCACAAAGTGTGTTTTGGACTGCACAGCAGGCTCAGGGAACTTTGGTCGGCTCTTAGCTGGGACTCAGCCAATGGGTCACTATTGAATGGTGTGGGTGCCAGGGTCTTCATTGGCCAGGCCTGCTGCAATTGTTATTCTACCGGAATGCTGGCCCTCCTCCCCAAGTCCTAGTTATTCACCTGTGTGGGAATGAAATTGGGCTAGTAAAAAGCAAGGTGTTGGCCTTGCAGGCCAGGAATGATTTTAGGGCCATTAAGGTGAGATGGCCTGGGACCATTATAATATGGCCAGATATGATTCCCCACCTTGTTTGCCTTAGTGTTTGGGACCCTGCAGGCATCGAGACAGCCCGTCACAAGGCTAGCAAGGAGATTAGGAAAGCCTTAGAAGGGGACATTGGGACCTGCCCATCTGGATATTTCTCTTAAATTCTCTTACCTCTACAGAGGGGATGGGGGCATTTCTCTGAAAAGGGTAATATGTTTTACTTGAGAGACATTTGGCAAGGGCTGTGGGTGGCATTGCGCCTTCTGTTGGATGCTAAGGCCTAAGCAGAGGCTTGGCCTTAGTGGTGGCAGGTTTTACTATGCTTATGGTACTGTGCGGCAAGGGGAGGACCAGAAAGTATTCCCTCTTGGGGGGTTAGGGGTCTGGCAGGATCAACCTTGGGGTTTGATGACCCGGGGTGGGAGAATGTAGACTGTCCTTTAAGGCTAGGCTTGCCAATCCCCTGGTCCCAGCGGGGGGTCTTCCGCTTTCTCAGGCTCCTTCCCGCCCCCAGTCAGCTGGCCGGCGGGGGGAAGCCCCACCCCCAAAGCCATCATGTGACTTTCCCCCTCCAGAGGCTCCAGTCTCCAATTGAAAAGGCTTCCTCTTGGAATGAGGTGTCTGTGTTACTTAGAAGAAGTTGGCTGCAACTCATGAGTAGAGAAGCCAATCCCTCACTTTAGAGTCACCAGAAACGGTGGGGGGAGGGGGACGTCTGCTGAGCACTTCATTATTCCCTATGTGGAGATCGATTCTTATAGGGTATAATGGGGAATTGATCTGGAGGTTTCGGGGGCTCTGCGGGAGCTGTTTTTTGAGGTAGAGGCACCAAATTTTCAGTATAATATCTAGTGCCTCTCCCCAAAGTATCCCCAAGTTTCAAAATGATTGGACCAGGGGGTTCCAATTCTATGAGCCCCAAAAGAAGGTGTGCCTATCCTTCATTATTTCCTATGGAAGGAAGACATTTTAAAAGGTGTGCTGTCCTTTTAAATGTGATGGCCAGAACTCCCTTGGAGTTCAATTATGCCTGTCACACCCTTATTCCTGGCTCCGCCCCCAATGTCTCCTGGCTCCACCCCCAAAGTCCCCAGATATTTCTTGAATTGGACTTGGCAACCCTATTTAAGGCTCGACTGGAGGGGGCCTTCCACTGAAATGTGAGTCTGGTGGTTGGACCCTCTGGGGCTTGCCTTTTTGCTGGGCTGTCCTGGCCGGAGCTGTGCCACACAGCTCCGGCTGGGGGCTGGGTTCCTCACCCATTGAATGGCAGGGGAGAGGTCTGTTGAGACCCCTGGCCCTGACCAGGCCGCAGTTTCAGTACTGAAGGGTGCCTTCAATTGAGACGTGTGTCTAGTGGACGGACCATCTGGGGATTGCCTTCTTGCTGAGCTGATCTGGTGGGAGCTGTGAAGTACAGCTTTGGCTGGGGGCTGGGTTCCTCGACTATGGAATGGCAGGGGAGGTGTCTATTGAGACCCCTGGCCCTGACCAAGACACAGTTTCGGTTAGCCCTTGCCATTTGTTACTTACACTTTAATAAAGTGTCCCTTAGTTATACCCATACCTTGCATCTGACTTTTTATTCTGACTTGGGGGGCAATTCATCTCTAGCAGCCAGCACATCGCTGCTTGGCTACAGGGATGTCTTTGCCTCCCTGGAAGAACATGAGAATGTAAGAGAAGCCATGTTAGATCAGGCCAATGGCCCATCCAGTCCAACATTCTGTGTCACACAGCGGCCAAAATATATATACACACTCACACACACACTGTGGCTAATAGCCACTGATGGACCTCTGCTCCATATTTTTATCTAAACCCCTCTTGTAATTGTTGTCTACATTGTTTTATTTAAATCATGGTATTCCATGTCTGTGAGCCGCCCTGAGCCCGCCTTTGGCGGGGGAGGGCGGAATACAAAAATAAATTTATTATTATTATTATTATTATTATTATTGAAGGTGGCTATGCTTGTGGCCGCCACCACCTCCTGTGGCAGTGAATTCCACATGTTAATCACCCTTTGGGTGAAGAAGTACTTCCTTTTATCCGTTTTAACCTGTCTGCTCAGCAATTTCATCAAGTGCCCACAAGTTCTTGTATTGTGAGAAAGGGAGAAAAGTACTTCTTTCTCTACTTTCTCCATCCCATGCATTATTTTGTAAACCTCTATCATGTCACCCCACAGTCGACGTTTCTCCAAGCTAAAGAGCCCTAAGCGTTTCAACCTTTCTTCATAGGGAAAGTGTTCCAGCCCTTTAATCATTCTAGTTGCCCTTTTCTGGACTTTCTCCAATGCTATAATATCCTTTTTGAGGTGCGGAGACCAGAACTGCACACAGTACTCCAAATGAGACCTCACCATACAATTTATACAGGGGCATTATGATACTGGCTGATTTGTTTTCAGTTCCCTTCCTAATAATTCCCAGCATGGCGTTGGCCTTTTTTATTGCAAACGCACACTGTCTTGACATTTTCAGTGAATTATCTACCACGACCCCAAGATCTCTCTCATGGTCAGTCTCTGCCAGCTCACACCCCATCAACTTGTATTTGTAGTTGGGATTCTTGGCCCCAATGTGCATTACTTTGCACTTGGCCACATTGAACCGCATCTGCCACGTTGACGCCCACTCACCCAGCCTCAACAGATCCCTTTGGAGTTCCTCACAATCCTCTCTGGTTCTCACCATCCTGAACAATTTAGTGTCATCCGCAAATTTGGCCAGTTCACTGCTCACTCCCAACTCTAAATCATTTATGAACAAGTTAAAGAGCATGGGACCCAGTACCGAGCCCTGCGGCACCCCACTGTGTACCGTCCTCCACTGTGAAGACTGCCCATTTATACACACTCTCTGCTTCCTATTACTCAGCCAGCTTTTGATCCACAAGAGGACCTGTCCTTTTACTCCATGACTCTCAAGCTTTCTAAGGAGCCTTTGATGAGGAACGTTATCAAAAGCTTTCTGGAAGTCAAGGTAAACAACATCTATCGGGTCTCCTTTGTCCACATGTTTGTTCACCCCCTCAAAGAAATGTAGCAGGTTAGTGAGGCAAGATCTTCCCCTACAGAACCCATGCTGAGTCTTCCTCAATAGGAAAAGGGAGGACTTCTGCTGCCTGTTTGGGTGCAATTCTGAGGGGGCGGAACTTGCTGCTGTAACAGGCACCATCCGCCCCCTACTTCAGTCTTGATACACAATCAGCCCTCCCTTCCCCCTGTTTGTTATATAGGCAAACGCTGGTCGCCTCATAGGATTGGGGGGGGGGGGGTAGGAATTTTTTGCTCCCCAGCTAATTGGCCATTTGGTGCAGGTGTTTTTTCGCCTACCCTACATAGCAGATCAGTGGATTGCAGATTTGACTATAGGAAGGCACTGTTAAATAGATTGGTCATTTTAATTTTGGCAGGTTTTACTGTGCTTATGGTACTGTGCGGCTAAGGAAGGACCAGAAAGCATCCGCTCTTGGGGGGTTAGGGGTCTGGCAAGATCAAGTGGAGGGGGCCTTCCACTGAGACGTGCGTCTGGTGGTTGGACCCTCTGGGGCTTGCCTTCTTGTTGGGCTGGCCTGGCGGGAGCTGTGAAGTACAGCCCCCTGGCCCTGACCAGGCCGCAGTTTCAGTACTGGAGGGTGTCTTCCATTGAGATGTGTGTCTAGTGGATGGACCCGCTGGGGATTGTCTTTTTGCTGAGTTGACCTGGAGGGAGCTGTGAAGTAGAGCTTCGGCTGCGGGCTGGGTTCCTCGCCTGTGGAATGGCAGGGGAGATGCCTGTTGAGACCCCTAGCCCTGACCAAGACACAGCCCTTGCCGTTTGTTACTTATACTTTAATAAAGTGGCCCTTAGTTATACCAAATACCTTGTGTCTGACTCTTTATCCCAACTTGGGGGGCAAAATGATTACTTTGGACAATGGAATCTGTGGCATTATACTCTGCTGCACTCCCTCCCCTCTCCAACCTCAGCCTCCCCAAATTGCACCCCCAAATACCTCCAGGAATTTCCCTTCCCAGAGTTGGTAATATTTGTGTGTATTTTGAGAGTGAGAGAAAATTCTGTAAAGATGAATAATGAATTAGAATCCATACTATGCTGGGAATTAAGGCTGTAAATAGACTATAAAGGAGGGGTTTTGCATCACAGTTAAAACCACCACAAAAATATGTTGTGAATATTACAGCAACAAGAGTTGTGCTACATATGACAAACTTGATCTTTGAGAAAGTCTTTGTGCATTGCAATAGGAGCTAGTTTATTGTAATGCTATGTTAATGCTAGCTCCTCTCCTGTATCAGTAGGATGGTCAGTTTAGAAGTGTGGAGAAGATGGAGATCTTTCTTGGAAGAGGAGGAGGAGATGTTTGTTGACCTTATTGTTGTTTTCAAACAATTTTATTAGTACCATATGGTAATAAATTCCAATTTCTTACTTCATTAATAATTACTTTTTTTAATTTATCCCATATATTACTTTCTACCCACTCCACCCCCCGTTACTTGACCCCCGCCGGTGTTATATACTTAAATCTTAATATTAAAGGTACCCTTAATTAATAAGAACCAAAATTAATATCCTCCTCCCTCTTGTACTTAGTCATTATCAAAAATTGTCCAATGTCCTTTTATTTTCCACTCTTTTTCTACGTATCTTCTGAACTTTTCCCATTCCATCTTAAATACTTCTAAATCATAGTCTCTTAAGGTTCTTGTCAACTTGTCCATTTCACTCCATGTCATAACTTTTACAATCCAATCCCATTTCTCTTGTATTTTTTCTTGCTTCCACAACTGCACATACAATGTCCTAGCAGCTGAGAGCAAGTACCAAATTAAAGTTCTATCTTCTTTTGGAAATTTTTCCATTTGCAATCCCAACAGAAAAGTCTCTGCAACTTTATTAAATTTGTATCCCAAGATCTTAGAAATCTCTTGTTGAATCCTCTGCCAGTACTTTTTCGCTCTTTCACAAGTCCACCACATATGGTAGAAAGAGCTTCATGTTTTTTACATTTCCAGCATCTATTTGGCAACTTTTTAGGAGTCATATACCATCTGTACATCATCTTAAAACAGTTTTCTTTAATACTCTGACATGTTGAGAGTTTCATAGAGTTCTTCCACAAATATTCCCATGTGTCCATCTGTATTTCTTTATTTACATTAATTGCCCACTTAATCATTTGAGATTTCACTACTTCATCTTCCGTAGACCATTTTAAAAGTAACTTATAGATTTTTGAAATTAATTTTTCATTATCTTCAAGCAGAACTTTTTCCATTTCTGTTTCTTCTTGTCTTATTCCTTCAGTTTTAACATCGCTTTCCACCAAACTTTTTATTTGTTGCATTTGAAACCAATCATATTTATTATTCAACTCTTCAGCAGTTTTCAATTCTATTTTACCGCTTTGTATTTTTAGTAACTGATTATATGACATCCCTTTTTCCTCTCCTGTCTCAGCTGTTATTCTTATTACTTCTGCTAGCACTATCCATAGTTGTTTTCTCTCATCGCCATATTTCTCTCATCGCCATATTTCTTGTTCATCCAAATATTTAGTAGATTATTTCTTATATAATGGTGAGAACATAACATAAGAGAAGCCATGTTGGATCAGGCCAACAGCCCATCAAGTCCAACACTCTGTGTCACACAGTGGCAAAAAATTTTATATACACACATACACTGTGGCTAATAGCCACTAATGGACCTGTGCTCCATATTTTTATCTAAACCCCTCTTGAAGGTGGCTATACTTTTGGCTGCCACCACCTCCTGTGGCAGTGAATTCCACATGTTAATCACCCTTTGGGTGAAGAAGTACTTCCTTTTATCCGTTTTAACCTTTCTGCTCAGCAATTTCATCGAATGCCCACGAGTTCTTGTATTGTGAGAAAGGGAGAAAGGGAGAAAAGTACTTCTTTCTCTACTTTCTCCATCCCATGCATTATCTTGTAAACCTCTATCATGTCACCCCGCAGAGAAAAAACCCATCCGACTTTTTCTTTCCATAGTACATATAAGTGTGCCAGCTGAATTCATTTCCATGACCTTCCAACACTAAAAGTTTTTTCTTCAACAGCGTCACCCAATCTTTTATCCACACTAGACAAACTGCTTCATGATATAATCTTAAATCTGGTAGTTGAAATCCTCCTCTTTCTTAAGCATCTGTTAAAACTTTCATTTTAATCCTTGGTTTTTTCCCGGCCCATACAAATTCTGAAATCTTTCTTTGCCATTTATTAAATTGATTACTGTCTTTCATAATCAGAATAGTTTGAAACAAATACATTATTCTCAGCAAAATGTTCATCTTAATTGCAGCTATTCTACCAAGCAGTGACAGATTAAGCTTGTTCCATTTTAGCATATCTTCATCCATTTTACGCCATAACTTTTCAGAATTGTTTTTAGACAAATCAATATTCTTCATTGTTATTTCCACGCCCAAATATTTTACTTTAAGGGGAACTTCACATCCCGTTAATCTCTGCAATTCCTTTTGTTTACTTACTTGCATATTTTTACACTAAATTTTTGACTTTTCTTTATTAACATAAAGTCCCGCCAATTCTCCAAAGTCTTGTATTTTGGCTAACAACAAAGGTGTTACTTGCATAGGATTTTCATTTATAAACATTATATCATAGGAAAATTCTTTAATTCTCGCTCCTTCAATTTCTTCATCTTGTATTTGCACCAATAAGATTTCAAGAGTCATTATAAACAACAATGGTGAAAGCGGACAACCTTGCCTTGTACCTTTGCTGATTATCATTTCTTCTGTAAGATCTACATTTATACATAACCTTGCATGTTGTTCAGTATAAATTGCTTTTATCGTTCTTATAAAGTTTCCCCCCAACTTTATTTTCTCCATTACTGCAAACATAAAGTCCCAATTCAAATTATCAAAAGCTTTCTCTGTGTCCGCAAAGAATAATGCAACTTCCTTCTCTGGGTGTCTTTCATAGTATTCTACAATATTTACAACACTTCTAATATTGTCTCTTATTTGCCTTTTAGGGAGAAAACCCGCTTGGTCTTCCTTTATAAAGTTTATTAAATATTGTTTAAGCCGTTCTGCTAAGATTCTTGTGTATATCTTATAATAATTGTTTAATAATGAGATTGGTCTATAATTCTTTACATTAGTGACATCTCTATCTTCCTTTGGAATCAACGAAATTACTGCTTCCTTCCATGTATTTGGTATTTTCCCATTTATTCTTATCACATTCATTAAATTTTGAAGCTTTGATATTAATTCTTCTTTAAATGTTTTTTAAAAATTTGCCGTAAATCCATCTGGTCCAGGAGCCTTTCCAATTTTCATTGCATTAATCGCTACTTCAATTTCTATTTTTTCAATTGGATCATTCAAAACTTTTTCCATATAATCAGTAAAGGGTGCTATTTTAATCTTCTGCAAATACGCTTCCAACTTTTCCTTCTTTACTTTAACACCTTTAAATAGTTTAGCATAATATTTAAAAAATTCTCTTTATTCCTTCTTGATCTACCATCTCTCTTCCATCAACCACAATTTTATTAAAAATTTTACTTTCTCTCTTTTTCTTCAATTGCCGGAACAAATATTTTCCAGGTTTATTTGCTCCCTCAAAAGATTTCTGTTTTAATTTTTTCAAATTCCATTCCAATTCTTTATTTAACAGATGTCTCATTTGTGCTTGCAATATTGTAATCTCCCTTATAATTTTCTTTTTTCCTGGCCTTTTCCTTAATTCACCTTCTTTTCTCTTAATTTCATTTTGAATGTCCAACATCTGTTTATCTTTTGCTCTCTTGTCTTTATTATTCAATGTTATTAATAATCCTCTCATTACTGCCTTCTAGGCATCCTATACCATCTGAAATTCTATATCCTCTCTGTCATTTACTTGGAAGTACGCTTTGGTTTCATTTTCTAGAGATGTCACTATTTCTTTATTTTGCAATAAATCTTCATTTAATCTCCATCTTCTTGATTTTTTTGATAATTTTGTAATCCACATTATTGGGATATGATCAGCTCCTATTTTAGGTAATATCTCTATTTTCTTTGTTATGTCCCAAATCTTTAGAACCCCACAACATGTCAATTCTAGAAAAAGAGCTATGTCTGGCTGAAAAAAAGGTATAGCCTGTACTTCAGGATTAAACTTCCTCCATATATCTTCCAAACTCTCCTGTTTAACCAATTCAAAAAAAGACTTTGGCAATTTCCCTTCTTTATCATTTTTTTTCTTCCCAGATCTATCTATCGTATTCTGAATTGTTCCATTAAAGTCCCCCATCAATAAAATTTGCTCATAGGTCACTTCATCAAGATGTTGTGTAATATTTTAAAAGAAAATGTCTTTAGCACCATTTGGAGCATAAAGTCCCAAAAACAACATTTTTGGCATTCAAAGTAATTTCTACCGCTATATATCTTCCATTTTTATCTTTAAATGCCAATTTCGGGTCTAATTCTTGTTTAATATAAAAGACTACTCCTCTCTTCTTCTGTTCAGCCAATGTAGAAAATTCTAGTCCCAATTGTTTATTCCATAAAAATTTGCAATCCTTTTGTCTAATATGCACTTCTTGCAAACATACTATATTACAATTTTTTTTTTTAATCCAATGAAACGTTGCCTTTCTTTTTTGTAGTGAATTTAGTCCATTTACATTCCAAGATATCAATTTGTAATTCATATGGTACAAATTCTTTATTTTCTTCATAAAATCTATGCAGTTCCTGTGAATTTGTGATTGTAATCCTTTTCCCTTGAAGTTCAAAGCTCAAACCTTCAGGTATTATCCATCTATACCTCATTCCATTGTCACATAGTTTTTCTGTCAATTTTTTATATGCCTTTCTGTCAGTTAACACTTGTCTTGGCAGTTCTTTCATAATTCTTACTCTAATGCCTCCCATTGTCAATGACTTTTCAAAGTTTTTATTCATGATTTTTCCCACCATTTCTTTTGTCATAAATCTTATGACCACATCTCTTGGCAGATTTGTTCTTTTTTGCATAGAGTGAATTTACTCTATACATAAAGTCATACATATTTCTATTCCCTTCAGGATCTTCCTCCAAAAATTCTTGCTATTATTTTTATTATGTATTCTTTCAAGTCTGATTCTTCATCTTCAGCTACACCTCTCAGACGGATCTGAGTTTCCATCAGTTTGCAGTCATGAATTGCCACTTTTTCTTGTAATTTTAACAAGGTGGAGTCATCTGTTTTCACTCTCTCTTCTGCTTCTTGTACTTTCTTTGTTATTACCACAGTATCATTTCTGAGATTCTCTATTTCTTTTTTTAATTCTTTTTTTGAGTCCTCAGTATCATTTCTTTTCTTTTTTTTTGAGGCAGTTATCATTTCTTTCACCTCCTTCATTATCCTAGCTTCCATTGCATCTAATTGAGCTTGCATTTTCTCTATTGAAGTAGACCTAGCACGAGTTTGTATTGGGTCTGACATGTAAAAAAAAAATCAAAAATTTTGATCTCACCAAATTAAATTTGAACCATCAGGTTTGATAAAGTGAAACTTGCCCTTTCCAATGCACCCAATTTCGTTGTCCTCTGAGCCTCCCAGGCTCAGATATTAATATTTAAAGTTTTTATTTCTCCCAAAATGGCAGTCACAACTTTTGCTTCACTTTAAAAAAAAATTCTTTTTTTCCCTTTTACCAGTTCAATTTTTCTTATCTACTATCCAACAGTAGTAATTTTTAATTGCCAAATCTGTTAACTCCACCAATTTTTAATGTTCCAATCATTTTAAAAATAATATTAAAACTTAGTCCTCCCAACAACAACAGCCACCAATGTTTCTCTCTGGTATTATAATCTTAGAGTAGGCTGTTTGCTTTGTTGACTTCCTTCTTCTTCCTCCAATACTTCCTGCTTTTCTTGCCTTCAAATCTCGTTTCATTGGTAGAGAAATCTCACGATATCTGACGTATTTCCTGTGTTGACTGTGAATGTTGCAGATCTGGAACTCCGGAGCTGCCTCCTCAACCACAGATAGACTAAACAATAAATTCCTTTCTTCTTTTAACACTGTCTTTTAAGTTTACAAAGTTCAAATTTAGCCCCTTATCTTCTTCTCCTTTCAGGCTTTCAGTATTTCCAACTCCCACCTTTTACTTTTGTTTTGTTTAACTTTAATTAGTCCCGGAATAAAGAGATAGCAATCAGTACCTTTTTTCCGTAGTTTAACCAAATCAACACCAGTCCTTTGTAGATTATATGTTTAAAATTGTAAAAGAAGGTTTGGATCCTGTCGAGCTTATGCCAAATTGTTGACTCCGGAAACTTCTGCAGACGATGAATATGCAACTTCTCTCCAGAGATCCCCCCAAAGTCTCAATGGAGCCCCCCCCCCCCCTCGGGACTCTCTTTCAGCCAAGGTAAGTCTTCTCAAAGTATCTGTGCATATCTTGGACAATTCTCTAGTTGAGAAATGTAGGCAGAAGGCATTAATTTGCCTTTTACAACCCTGAACAGAAGTGCCAGCCTGCCCCCGTTAGGGAAAGCAACTCAGCTCGCCATTTTCCAACCCCGGAAGTTGACCTTATTGTTGAAATGCATGCTGCAGGCTGGTTATGCTGGGCTTGGGGAGAACATGCACATATTTCACCAAACGCTGGCATGAAGAAAGGAACAACAAATTAATCCCTCATATTTAAAAACTCATATTCCTCTTCTGCATAGATTATAGATAACATTTTCTGTTTAAATTAATTTTAAAGAAACATTTAAAATACAAACCATTTCATTTGAAAAGTTTGATGTAGGACAACACCCCCTTTTTAAAAAAATTGATTGAAAGGAAAATATCAATTTCCTTGAATTGTGTGAGTGAAAGAGTGGCATTTCTTTGTCTTTAATTTCTTGACAGGGTCTATTAACCTGTTTTTTTGTTGCGTAAATAAGGCACAGAGGCAATGGGTCATTATTTCAAATGAAGCTCCTTATCTAAGTCTATTAGGAAGAGGGAAATACAGGATGGTTTTTAAGAAAGTAACAAAAATTACATATTTATGGACTTCCAGTTTCGGTGACGTGTCTTTAGGAGTGGCTCGGACCGGCGCGTCCAGAGCCGCTTCTAAATCAGACTGCAGAGGGGTCCCCCACACGGGGTAACTCGACTCTGGGACCCAGGACTGCAGAGGTCCTGGAAGGCAGGGAGCTCGAGCGGTTGAAGGGGAGTGACAGCGGAGGTGGCTGCCCCTCGATCCCAGCTTGCTCCAAGCCTCGCTGTCTTGATTGCCATTTTAAATGGCTCGAGGGTCAACTGCCAGACTTTTCCTTTCCCTTTTCTGACTCAAGCGACTCTGCATCTCAAATGACAAGCTGCATCTCCACTATTACGACTGTAAGTTTTCTTTCTTCTTCTTGCTGATCTCTGAGGCATTGTTTCTGGCAAACAGGAAAAATGGAGAACTGAGAGCTGAAGCGGAATTCAAATAGAGGCAAAGATAAGAATGGGGGGGACTCTCTCTCCTCTTTCAAGGCTTCTAAAAGTTTTTGCATATCCTGGTGATGCTTATAATCCCTGCATGAGAACAATCATACTAATTCTTAAACATAGAAGAGACTTGATGGCTGAACTTAATTGATTTGTTTTAAACCTCCTTCTGGAAAAAGATCTGACTTTGGGAAAGTTATTTGCAAGCATATATGGATCTGAAGGACAGCTGGCTTAAGAAGTAACTTGAAGCTTAGGCTGAAGTGCTCTGAATAAATTTATATGAGCTCCAACTAGACTCTTAAATATTAGGGGACATTGTATACTGGATTATAAAACATAACATGATTGTTGGTTGAAGGAAGAACACCTGTGCCAATTTCTAAAGTGGATTATAATTCTCTGATGGTGGATATTATGGATATAACCCTTTAATTCTGTTTTTATTTTTATCCATGGATTGAATATTTTAGATATGGTTTGAATATTTTTGACTTTGGATTTATTCTCCCATTTTTCCTCCTTTTATTTACCAAATTTGGAGTCTTCCTTTTTTCTGCTACTATGTTTTTTTGGGAGTGCCTGGTCCAACTTATGTTTTTTGTTTTTCTCTTGGGTTATTTGTTTAAGTTTTAATTTTTGATCTCACTTGTGGATTATAAATAGGGTATTCAGTCCTGGATTACAAATTTATACCTTGAAGTAGTCAGATGATCCTGTAGTGACTTGGATTTCAATTGAACTATCATTGGCAGAAGACCTGTTATAGTGAATTGTTTCTGTTCTAGTGAGTTTTGGCTAAGTGGAACTGAGGGTGTTGTACTAAAAGGCCTCTGTTTATCACTAGTTTTATTATTGTTTTGGGTATGGCAAATTGTTGATGGAAGCTAGAAGGCTGTTTTCCTTTTAAAATCATTCCATAATAATGGCACTGCCTGGCAGAGATTAGCTTATCTGTTATAAACAGGAATATTGAGTTCCAAAACAAACCTCGAAGAGGCAGAATACTGATCAGGTGACTGTGAGTGCATTTACTTTAATAAGAATGGAAAATAAAGCTGCGATTGGCTTTAAAGAAACAGTAAAAAAAGAAAAAAGAAATTCGAGAAGGAAAACCACCAATACCTTCACCCAGCTCCGCATCTGGGCCAGGGAAATTTACGACCATGCAGGGAGATATGAAAGAGATGCAAAATACTCTACTAACTGCCATAGCACAATTGACTAGTAAGGTAGATAATATTGGAGAACAGATGGCAGAGATCAAACAAGAGCTTCTGGAAAAAAGAAAACAGACAGCAGAGACCAATAAAGCCTTAAAAGTATTAGATGCCCAGGTGACAGATAATACACAAAAGGTGGAACAATTGGGAAAAGAACAGAACATACATGATTCCAGACTCTTGCAGTTGAAAATAGACAGAGCTGCCTATATGTTGAGGTTCCAAAACATACCAAAACTGAAGATTTGCAGAAAATACTAAGTGAAGCCTTGGCTGAATTTCTACAGGTGACTCCTCAAAGTATGAAAGAAGAGTTTGATCAAGTTAGATGAGTGCCATCAAGCTTCACGAGACGGAACAAACTACCCAGTGAAGTTCACTTGAAGTTTATAAGAGGACCAGAGATGACATTTTGAAGCAAGCAAGAGACAAACCTATGATTATAGCTGTAAATATGGTGAAAATTTTAAGAGAGGTACCATGGTCAGTGAGACAAAACAGGAGAGAATAACTAACAGGCTTCCTGAGAGAAAGAAAAATACCCTATACATGGCAAAGAATCCATGGATAAAAATAAAAATAATGCAGTTTCTGATAGACAACTGGACAAAAAAACACATAAACAGATTAAAAGTAAAAGTCTTCAATTGCCAATAGGTTTTGGAAGCTAGCAGAAGAATTGGATTTGGTTGATGTATGGAGAACAAGATACCCAAATTTGAAGGACTTTACCTATTACTCTCCTAGTCACCAAACTTGGTCAAGAATTGATATGTGTTGGCTCTCTACAAATTTGGTCAAAGATTTAGTTGAGACAGAAATTCAAACAAGAGTCATATCAGATCATAGTCCTGTAACGATAAAGTTCAAAAGTACACGAATGAGAAGATAATGGAGGTTAAATACCTCAATTTTAAAAGATAAAGATTTTCTTAAGAAATCTAAGGTTGAAATGGAATCCTTTTTCAAAAAGAACATAACACAAGATGTAAAGATGCAAGTAGTTTGGGATACTGCTAAAGCATACTTTAGGGGCCTCACAATTAGATATAGTGCCAAGAAAAAGAAAGAAAGAACTGAAAATTTTTAAGAACTAATGTCTCAAGCTGGAGAAGCTGAAAAGAACTTAAAAACACAACCGCCAAGACAGGAGTTCCAAAATAAGGTGAAAGAAACACAACATCAATTGAACTTGTTACTCATAGAGGAAATGGAGATAAAATTGAGATATGCCAGACAAAAAATTTTTGAGCATGCCAATAAGCCTGGAAGGTGGTTGGCCTATAGGATGAGAAAAGAGAACACCAAAAGAATAACATCAGTCTTGAAAGATGAGAATAATAAAGAGAAAGCTCAAAAACAGGAGATATGTCAAATCGTGGAACAATTATACAAAAAATGATATGAAGATAAACAAGTTCACAAGACAGATTTGGAAGATTACATTAACCAAAACAAACTTAACAAATTTACAGAAGAACAGCAAAAAAATTTAAATGAACCAATAACAATAAGTGAACTTAGAGACGTAATGGCATCTCAAAGAATGGTAAAGCCCCGGGTCCAGATGGACTGCTTGCAGAATTCTACAAAGCTTATAAGGAGTCTTTACAGTTACCATTTAAGCATCTCCTTGAAAAGATTCAAGATGAAGGCCAAATACCAGTTTCTTGGCAAGAAGCTACAATATCCTTAATCCTAAAAGAAGGTGCAGACTTGAAAGATATAAAAAACTATCGTCCAATCTCTCTTTTAAATGTGGATTATAAAATCTTTGCTGCAATATTGGCACAATGTCTGAAGAAAGTTTTACAGTCTACAATACATCAAGACCAGGCTGGATTCCTTCCTAGAAGATACTTGAAAGATGTCAGAATAGTTTGTAATATCTTGGAATATTATGAGACTCATCCAGAGAAACAACTGGCACTAATTTGCTTGGATGCTGAAAAGGCCTTCGATAATGTTTGTTGGCAATTTATGTTTCAGCAACTGAAAGGTATGGAATATGGTGAATTTTTTTTGAGAGCAGTAGAAGCAATATACTCTCTTCAAAGAGCAAGGGTGACAGTGAATGGTGAATTAACAGAACCAATTAATATTCAAAAGGATACAAGACAAGGCTGTCCACTGACACCACTACTTTTTATTTTATCTTTAGAGATATTGAATAACCAGATAAGAGAAGGCACAAGTATCAAGGGAGCGGTGATAAAAGATGAACAATACAAACTGAGATCTTTTGCAGATTATCTAGTTTTTATATTAGAGCAACCAATAGACTCAATAGACTGTCTTATAAACAAGATCACTCAATTTGGTTTCTGGGCAGGACTGAAGATCAATTACCACAAAACAAAATTTTTGACAAAGAATATGACGATGGAACAAATCCAATCTCTTCAACAAAAATCAGGGTTTTTGTATGAGAAAAGAATCAAATATCTAGGTTTACTTATCTCAAATAAGTGCAGCAGTTTAAAAATGGACAATTATGATAAACTTCTTAAAAGAAATTTAAAAAGACTTGGAAAAATGACATGATTTAAATTTATCCTTAATGGGAAGAATAGCCCCAATAAAGATGAATATCCTCCCAAGATTATTATTTTTATTTCAAACTATTCCAGTATTTTTAAATAGTGGGTTTTTTCAAGAATTGAAAAAGATGGTCTCTAAGTATATTTTCAAGATAAAAACCTAGAATCAAACTAAAGATATTGCAAGACTCTAAACTGAGAGCAGGTATGGGTATCCCAGACTGGCAATTGTACTATAAAGCTTCTGTGCTCCTGTGGGTAAGAGACTAGATACTATTGAATGTCAAGAGGCAACTGCTGTTAGAGGGACATGATCTCACTCTGGGCTGGCATGCGTATTTATGGTATCAAAGACGTGAAGGACATTCTTATTTTAAGAACCATTGGTTTTGGAAATCTTTGTATCATACATGGTCATGGTTAAAAATGAGAATTTACGAGAAAAATTCCAAGATGGTCCAGTGGAAGCATTTACTCATCCAAATCTTTTAAAACCTAACCAGTGTTATAGATATGATGACCTGTTGGGAAAAGACAATCAACTGAAAACCAGAGAGGAGTTGGAAAACATGGACATTAAAATGAATTGGTGGTTGAGAATGCAAGTTGAATCTAGGTATGTCAAAGACAAGACGATATGCTTTAACACAGAACAATACCCATTTGATAAAATTTTCCTAGGCCCTCAAGAAAAGCTAATCTCTAAACTATATGCATACCTACTACAGATGAAGACGCAAGATGAAGTTGTAAAAGATTGTATGGTCCAATGGGCGAAAAAAATGAGTCATAACATTACATTAAAAGAATGGGAGAGATTGTGGAAGTTCAATATTAAATTAACTAGGTCAGTAACTTTTAAAGAAAACTTGTTTAAGATGTTTTATAGATGGTACTTGACTCCACAGAAATTGTGCAAGATGTATACTAATATGTCTAACAAATGTTGGAAATGTGCTAAACAGGTGGGTTCTTTTTATCATATGTGGTGAACATGTGAGATGATGAAGGACTTCTGGAAAATGGCTCACAAATTACTACAGATTATGAAAACACAGATTCAATTCAAAATAAAACTATTTTTATTGAATATATTTCCTGAGGACTATCCCAAAGAAATTAGACATTTGTTGGCGCATTTCAATACAGCAGCCAGGATTCTCTTGGCGCAGAGATGGAAATCTCAGAAAATCCCCATGAGAATGGACTTGGTAGGAAAAATTCTGGAAACAGCAGAGCTGGACTTTTTATCCCAACTGTTGGCTGGTAAATCTAAGAAAGAAGCAAGAAAATATTGGTTGAAATGTTATGCCTGGCTAGATAGTCAAGACTCTTAAGATTCTCTGATGTGAACTCATATCTCCTTTTCCCTGTATTCTGTATTACAAGATTGCTTTTACTGGAAATGTCAAATTTAATAGATATTTTAACAAAAAAGATTTATAATATAAAATATCGAAATGTTGATGATACACAGTTTAGAGACAACAATATGTGATAATTTATGTATTTTAAGAAAGTATTGCAGATGTAGACTTTTATTCTTTGAAAATATTCTCCATGCAGATTAAGATGATTTGTAATCTTTATTTCTCATCCCTTCCTATTCCCTATTCCCTTGAAACTAATAAAACTTTTAAACTAAAAAAAATAACAATTACATATTTATTCTAGAAGGTAGGCTTACATAAAGCTTGGGGAAAGGAGCTGCTGCAACAGGTAACAAGTACAAACAGATAGCAAGGTTGGTTGTGAGGCTAATAGGCAATTAACCTCTTTTCTGCAATCTTGACAGGAAGAAACTAACACATTAGCCAACCAAAAATGCTGCAAAATTAAAACCAATTAACACACATGATTGGCTCTAAGCCAGATTGTACTTCCAGGTCAGGTATTTGCTACAATCATAACAAATGTGTTAACCTATAATGGCTGAAATTTAGATCTTGCCATATCCCAACTTTTTTTTATTTTGGCATCTACTTTGATGACTTTCAAAAGTTTAAATATTTAAGAAAATGGAAGGCTTCTCTCCCAGTCTCAACTAGTAGCATGATGGTCACTTTCTACCTACTGAAAAGGATTTTGAAAGACCTTTTAAAATTATTTTAGGTAAATATTTTAGGAGCTGTGAGAGCCACTGCTTTGGCATGCAGAAGGCCCCCAGTTCAACCTTGATATCTCCTTTCATGCCCGCATTTCCTGCTTCATTGTCTGATCACACAAGGAACTGCCTGCAATCAGGGATAAGGTAGTCCACTTGATGCTGCCTTACAGATTAGATGTGGCCCTACACTACTACCACAAGAGATGTAGAAACAGAACATTGCCCTCAAATGGAACAGACATTTTCTCCCCCACCCTTTCAATGCAATCCTTCTCAAAAAACACCAAATGAGGTGGTACCTTTGGATGATGCTGAAAATCACAGCGCCGCCACCTGAAGAGCTCCAAAGCAAAAAACACATTGTGTGATCCTAAGAAAATTATGTATTAGGTGTGCACCAGATGCTTCATTACTATATTTCAGTTGTTCTTTGCAGCCGTGGCACTCCTTTTCCATGAATATTTCTGAATAAGGAAATAGTTCCTCGAAAGAAGGAACAGATTACAAGCTTAGTTTGTGGCATGTATTCTTTCCACTTATTGGCTCAAATGTATTAAGGAATTAAACCCAATTCAATCAATTAAACAAGGTCCACTGCTTTTAATGGCACCATGGGCTGCGTCTACACAATATTGAATATTGTGCTATAATGATCATTTGCAACTGGATTGTCTTGTTCACACAAGGAACTTCAGTTGCAAAATGATTGCTGTAACATGATAGTACAACAGCCAATGAAGTGTAGATGCAGCCTTGGTCACCATTAAGTTTCTAATGAATCATCACAGAACCTTCACATACACACTTACAGTAAATAATAAGTCTACTACATTGCTTTTAAGCAATGTACCTCCTCTGGATTACCAGCAAAAATAATTCACAAACTGAAGTTGCCTATCTGTTCCATGCACAGCAAGTGTCACACTCCATTCTGAACAGCCTCAAAATCTCAATTTGCTAGCATGCTCTGTGGGAGTGCCAATTTAAACAAGAAGCTGTCCATCCCAGTAGTCCATTACTTGTAAACATGCTTCTAAACACACTCAATATGCAGACCTTATTTTATTTTTAAACAGGAAGAAAACCTTTTCTGTCAGTGTGCACATATATCAAATGATCCGTGTTCCCCCCTTAAGAAGCACAGATTTCATGCCCATCAAAGCACTTCACTCTTCAAATTATTCATGTTCCTCAGTTGTTCAAAGCACACAGTTGTTCAGGAGGGGAGGGAAGCCCATACTGCTCAAATGATCCATAAAGTCTTTGAGGAATGCACAATTTATTTCTTTTGGCCTTCTTAACAGGGTACATTATCCACACTATCCTCTAAAAAGCATCCAAAAGGTCTTTATGTTAAAGGGGATCCACATTTTAGTAAGAGATTGGTTGGCATTTTTATATCACTTGCACAGAACCCAGATAGTAAAGAGCACAGATCTGTACCAAAGGTTGCTGAGGTCTTTTCCTTCATATTCTACGTGCCTGTGTAGAAAAATAGTAGCAAAAGGTTAGCTTCAAATACCTCTTTCTTCCTGAAAGACACTTCTGCAGGGTAGCTTGGAAGAGGAATTATGCTGATTCCCATGGTCGACACCCCCAGTAGTGACCCGTGATGGAGTCTCAACCCCCAGAACAGGAAAGTTCCTTCCAAAGAACAGCACTTCATAAGCCGTACTTTGGATCCAGCCAGGGCTTATTTTTATAGCAGGAACTCCTTTGCATATTAGGCCACGCATCCCTGATGTAGCCAATCCTCCAAGAGCTTACAGGGTTCTTATTATAGGGCCTACTGTAAGCTCTTGGAGCAGCGTTTCCCATTGCAGAATCATGTACTGGTCCACTGAAGCCTCAATACCGGGTCACAAGAAAAGCTAAAGCTAGCCCTGCCCCCAGCAAAGCATGACCTCTGCTCTGCTTTCTTCCTTCCTCTGTCTCTCTGTTGTGCAGAAAAAAGCGAGACTGACACAGGCTTCAAAGCCTGAGCTCCGTTTTGCTTCCTTCCA